>NW_027507758.1:370389767-371047728 GCF_037356315.1 Lithobates pipiens | reverse complement strand
CCCCCCCCATCCTATCTTGCTCTCTCTGTCCTATTTCTCCTCCTTTCTCTCGCTTTCTCCTATTTCTCTCTCCCTCTCTCTCTCTCCTATTTCTCCCTCTCTTATCTCTCTCCACTCTATCTCCCCCTCCCTACAACCTCTCTTTCTTTCTATCCCCCCTCCTCACTCTCTCCCCTATCTCTCTCTCTCCCTCTATCTTTCTCTCTCTCTCTTTCTATCCCTCTCCCCACTCTCTCCCCTATCTCCCTCTTGCCCTCTATCCTTCTCCCCCTATATCTCTCTCTCTCTCTTTCTATCCCTCTCCCCACTCTCTCCCCTATCTCTATCTCTCTCTCTCTCTATCCCCCTCCCTACTGTCTCCCCTATCTCCCTTTCTCCCCCTATCTTGCTCTCTCTCTATCTCTCTCTTTCTGTCCCTCTCCCCAATCTCTCCTCTATCTGTCTCTCTCCCCCTATCTCTCTCTCTTTCTATCCCCCTCCCCACACTTTCCCCTATCTCTCTCTCTCCCTCTATCTCTCTCTCCCTCTTTCTATCCCCCTCCCCACTCTCTCCTCTATCTCTCTCTCTCCCCTATCTCTCTCCCCACTCTCTCCCCTATCTCTCTCTCTCCCCCTCATCTCTCTCTCTCTCTCTCTATCCCCCTCCCCACTGTCTCCCCTATCTCCCGCTCTCCCCTGTCTTTCTCTCTTCCCCTCTCCCTCTCTCTCTATCCCTCCTCCCCACTTTCTCCCCTGTCTCCCTCTATATTTCTATCTTTCTCTCTCTCTCCCTCCTCCCCACTCTCTCCCCCATCTCCCTCTCTCCCCCTATATTTCTCTCTCTCTTTCTCTCTCTCTCTCTATACCTCCTCCCCACTCTCTCCCCTATCTCCCTCTCTCCCCTATATTTCTCTCTCTCTCTGTCTGTCTCTCTATCCCTCCTCCCCACTCTCTCCCCTATCTCCCTCTCTCCCCCTATCTTTCTCTCTCTATCCCCCCTCCCCACTCTCCCCCCTATCTCCCCCTATCTTTCTCTCTCTCTCTCTATACCTCCTCCCCACTCTCTCCCCTATCTCCCTCTCTCCCCCTATCTTTCTCTCTCTCTCTCTATACCTCCTCCCCACTCTCTCCCCTATCTCCCTCTCTCCCCCTATCTTTCTCTCTCTCTCTCTATCCCTCATCCCCACTCTCCCCCCTATCTCCCTCTCCCCCCTATCTTTCTCTCTCTCTCTCTCCCTCCTCCCCACTCTCTCCCCCTATCTCTCTCTCTCCCCCTATCTCTCTCCCTCTCCCTAGACACTCACACATTTCTGGACAGAGAACTTTCTAACAAAGACAGAAATCCTTATTTTCTCCACTTTATACCATCTGCAGCAGAATGTAAAACAGCTGACTTCCATTGTATTACAGTGCATTACAGTGCCATCGCCGATATTTCAGATATCACAAGTAACATTACTAGCAGAAATAAGAACATTTGCAGCACACTGAAGATTTTAAAGAAAAAGTAAATGGATGCAGTCTATTCTAAGCTGTAGGACAATTAGGAGTGACAAGTTTAGGAACCTTACCTGAGATAGTAGTGATGAATGAGTCCTTAATGTTCTTCACATGCTTCATTGAGTGTGACTACACCTCAATCTATACACAGCTGGATGAGTGTGTCCACATCGTGCACAGACCAGACTGTGCCCATCGCTCAGCCTCTCCACCTATATATCAGAGCTCCAGCAGAGGGCGGTGCTGCGCTCAGAGGACAGCCCCAGTGAATGAGCTGGCTGCTGTGTGCCCTGTGTGCAGTCATTCAGTTGTGTGGGTGAGGAAAGCAGCACGTCAGGGAGAAGCTGCTTGTGTGCTCTATGCAAAGGCAGTGCAGTGTTCATATATACCTATATGTATCAGTACACCTACAATAGAGTGTCTGTGTGTTATCACCTATAGTGCTGTAACACTGCATGGGTAACTAAGGCATTCAATGTGCTGCTAAAATCATAAATGCCTGTGTGGGTCTGTACAGGGCAGAGGGATCAATCCCTATTCTCCAGGCTCTGCATAGTTTTATGACATATGCATCATACAGGGCTCTTTATAAATAATTTTTTTTTTTTTTTTTTTAGTTTTTAGTTTTCGTTTTGGATAGAATGGGGAGCTGTCACATTATTATTATTATATATTATAATATTATATTATATGTATATATATATATATATATATATATATATATATATATATATATATATATATTATTCTATAATAATAATTTTTTATTTTTATTTTTTTGCTTTCTGTGTCCCCATTAGTAAGATATGTTCTGTTTACATTCATCACAAAGTAAAAGTGAATAAAAATTCAACATTTTTGGCAGTCGCTAGACAAGAGGGAGAATCTTCTAATGGGGACACTAGATCTGGTCATAACCTTACTTTGAATGCATTTCCTCTCCCTTCCTGCTGGGCTATGGGACAGGAAGTGAAGGGAAATCTCACCAATGGGACACAGATGGCAAAAAAAAAAAAAGAAAAGAAAGGTTGTAATCCTCCTTTACTCCTTCCAACATGAAAAAAAAAGGTTTTGCCTTTAGTTCTACTTTAACCACCTGAGTAGCAGCCTGTATACGCCCCTGCAATACCTGGCCATGTTCAGCTTTCATGCTGTGATATTTTGACTGATACCTTACTCCATCATGCAACACTGTACCCAAATGTTTTTTTTTTCTTTCATAAAAGTTTTATCGAACCATAATGGTGTGAAAAGCAAAAAATCAAAGCAAACATGAGGCGTACATACAGATTCATGGAAAATGAAAGGGCATATCCAGAGCTCCAGAGAAATATAGCTTAAAAAACATTACACTAGAGGTCACATATAACTGGAAATAATGCCTCATACACACTATCAGATTTTCTGCAGATTTTTGTCTTCAGATTTACCAAAACCATGTAGTGGAAGGGCCTGCCTGATTGCATACAAATTGAAACTCCTAAGGTTTGACCTCATATTATATGGTTTTGGTAAATCTGAAGGAAAAAATCTGCAGAAAATCTGATAGTGTGTATGGGGTTTAAGGTTGGCTTAAAGCTGTAGTAAGTCAGTAGGAAAAGCAAAAAAAAAAAAAAAAAAACACTCCTGGTGATAGAAATCCCTCCTCTACTGATTGGCTGCTGGTCCAGTCCGCGGTCTGGGTAAGTAAAATGAAAACAACTTGTTGACCGCACTCCAATGTGTAGAAGAAATTTTGTGGTTTATTCCAAGTGAAAAAGGTTTTTTTCCCCCCTCAATTGCGGTTTAATACCACTTTAATAAAAAACAACTTGTTGACCCCGCTCCAAACTGTAGAAGAAATGATATGGTTTATTCCAAGTAAAACATCAAGGTAACAACGATACAGACATATACCAGCAGAGATTGATGCATTTCACGAATCAAGATTGTTTAATCATAATCCAAGGATTATGATTAGGGGAACTTGATTCGTGAAACACGTCAATCTCTGCTGGTATATGTCTGTATCGTTGTTACCTTGATGTTTTACTTGGAATAAGCCACATAATTTCTTCTACAGTTTGGAGCGTGGTCAACAAGTTGTTTTCATTAAAGTGGTAGTAAACCACAGTTTAGGGGAGAAAAAAATCCCCTGCAAGGCAATGTCATAATCCGCTAGTATGCATCGCATACTAGCAGATTATGGGAAACTTACCTCAAATGAAGCCCTCCAGCGCTACTCTGTCACTGCTGAGAAGGCTTCCATCGTCACATGGTCTTCCTTTCTGGGTTTGAAGGCTCCGACTACATGAGTGGCCAGGGGCATGGTGACATCACTCCCATGCATGCAGGTGAGAGCCGTTGTTTACGGCACAGGATTTGAAGGTCCGGCACTCTATGCTGGACCTTCAGTGCATATGCGCCGGTCACGTCACCAGCTGCATGCACTCTGAATATCTCCTAAACAGTATCTCCTAAAAGTTTAGGAGATATTCACAGTACCTACAGGTAAGCCTTATTATAGGCTTACCTGTAGGTACAAGTGGTAGAACAGAGTTTACTGCCACTTTAAGAAAGAGAGCAGGCCCCCATAGTGTTTGTCATGCCCTCTGTCAGCAGCTCCCAATTCAGACTAATTCTGATTCGCCTATTATGAATCAAAAAGAGAAAAAAGAAAGGTACTGTATGGAGGCAGGTAAGACTAGGGAGAGGAGAGGGGTAGAGGCAAGAGAGAAAAGAAAAAAAAAAGGGGGGAAACAGAAAAAGCTAAAAGCAGGGATATGCCACCCTCTGGCCACTCCCACACCCCACCCTCCAAAACGGAGGGGGGGGAAGTGAGACACCTCACCACATACCGGCTCTCTGCATCCCCAACATAGATTGATGTACCCAAATAAAGTTTATCATATTTTTTTTTGTCTAATATGTAGACAGGTGCTGAACCTTTTGAGGATTGTTCCTCCTACTGGCTGAGTAATGACATGGTGTTGCCTATATAAGGTGGATGGAGTTGGCTGTAAATAAGAAGGTACTGGAGATATGTCCCGCTAACAGAGAGTGTACTGGGGGTTCCCCTTTTCTCTTCCCTTTGGGAGAGGGTAGCTGCTAATCTACTCTACAATATCTAGGGAAGATTTAGGAATAAAGATGTTCTAAGTGCCACATTGCTTCAGAAATATCTAAGAAACTATTTACATGGAAGTCTTGAAGATACTGTACCCTTAAATACTGTAATTTCGATACTGCGATTCCAGAATTTGGACTGTTATTCTCTGTTTGCTGATTTATGCAATTAAAGAAGTTTTCTTGTAACAAAGAGTCTCTCTGTGAGGACTTAAAGAAGTAGTGTGTTAAAGGGATTGTAAAGATAAAAATTTTATTTTTTTAAAATAACAAACATGTTATACTTACCTCCACTGTGCAGCTCGTTTGGCACAGAGTGGCCCCGAACCTGCTCTTCTGGGGTCCCTCGGCGGCTGTCTCTGCTTCCTCCCTCAGATGCTTCTCACGTTCATGCGCGCTCGCATGGTGAGAAGCATCTGCGGGCGCGCTCCCGTGATACAGCCAGCGGCTATAGCCGCTCGCTGTATCACACGGCCCCGCCCCCCGGCGCTCTGCGTCAGTGGATGTGATTGACAGCAGCACGAGCTGCTTTCCATCCATCCACTCCAGCCAATCAGCAGCCAGGCTGAACGGTGGAAAGGACGTTGGGGGACGAGCGTGGGACTTTCGAGGGGTGAGGTAAGTAAAACGGGGAGGGGCTGGGGGCGCCGGGACTGTCAGATGTTTTTTCACCTTAATGCATAGAATGCATTAAGGTGAAAAAACATTTACCTTTACAACCCCTTTAAGTACCTGGGGAGAGAAGAGAGTTTTGTGCTTTACTGGTGCAAGCCTGGTTGAGTCTGGAGTGGGTGGTAATGGAGGAAAAGATGATCGTAGCCTGACGGTGATAGAGAACCCCTTCATGAAGCGTGTCAGGTGGTCCACACCCCATGCTCCATGATAATGGCGAACTTCAGGATTTCTGGAGATTCTACCTGAACCACGTGTCAAACATAGACCTATGTGTGTGAGTACTCCAGGTGGAATGGGGGCACAAATAACATGACCAGGAGGATGGGGAGAAGAGGTCTAAGCCCTTGTACACACGGTCGGACATTCCGATGGGCAATGTCCGATAGGACCGTGTTGTCGGATAATCCAACAGTGTGTGGGTGCCATCGGACTGTTTCCTTCGGAGTATCTGACGGACCAAGTTTTCCAGCTGGGCTATAAAATTTTCCGACAACATGATCCAATCAGACTTTGTCTGATCATGTGTAGAGAATTCCGATCGGACAAAGTGCCACGCATGCTCAGATCAAATTCCTAGACCAAAGCTATTGGCTACTAATGAAATAATGTCATCACGTTAAGTACGATCGGATTTTCTGCCAACTTTGTCCAACTGTGTTCGGACAAAATCTGTCGGACAAAATCTGACGGATTTGGTTGTTGGAATGTCTGACCGTGTGTACAAGGGCTAAGACCAACATCTGTGCATGTGTTTTTGAGTGAACACCTTTTGTAAACCTGCTACGTGTATGTATAGGCAGAGCCCAGCTGTGCATGCTGGCCATATGGAAATAAGCTAGGCCCCCCCCTTACAACTAGAGCCTATTTTGGTTGTACTTAAGGTAGTAGTGGTGCCTAATTTATCCTAGACAGCTTGTAAGACAATTTCCATTAAAATTTTGTTAGTCTGCATGCAAAAAATTCTCGCAATTCCAGGTTTGCACTGCCGCCAGATCCAGATTCCAAAGAGCCACATTCTCGAGCCTCCATTTGAGGGAATGTGCATTCGGATTGCATCTCATCAAACTTGTATTAGGGACAGTACAGTCTCAACCTGCACTGTCAATCACTTGCATGGAGAAGGGAGGAGTAGGGGAGTGGCTTTACAATCTATGGACCAGGCAGGAAAAGGAGAAGGCATGCATATTGTTAGAAGCGTGCACATGATGTCTCCAGTGGAGACCTGTAATGCGAAAGAGACACCTGAAAACCTGTACCAAGGAGAGGACATTTTTACATGGGGAAAGCAAACAACCCAGTGCTGAAAAGAAAGGCACATACCAATGATAGTAAGCTCTGCAGCACAATAGGCATTTTAACTGTGAGGGTTCAATATGAATTCATTAACCATTAGAATTTTTTATCTTTTACTATATAAGGTAAAAGAGACTAACATTTTCTGAAAAGAAAAACACATTTAGGCCTCATGCACACGAGACGCAGTTAAACGCGCGTTCAGATGCAGTTGGACAGTTTTTTCAACTGCCCCTGAACTCATTCAATGTTATCCTATGTGTCCATGCACACAGTCTCGTTTTTTTCCGTTTTTATGCAGTTGCGTTTAATCTCGTTTTTCCAGAAGCAAAAAAATGCGTTCAGAAGCAAAAATTTCCAAGTTTCAGACGCAAAACGCGGCAAACCGCGGTAAAACGCCGCTACCGCATTTAGCCGCGTTTGCGTTTATATGCGTTTTTAAAGGTGACCTTTTTTTTTACATTAAAAATCTCAAAAATGATTGCAAATGATGAAAAACCATTAGAAAAATATTTTAAACAATTGCAATTGCAAGTGGACAATCCACAACTTGTGGCAAGTGACATGGCAGGTGGCAAGTGACGTGGCAAGTGGACAATCCACAACTTGTGGCAAGTGACATGGCAGGTGGCAAGTGATGTGGCAAGTGGACAATCCACAACTTGTGGCAAGTGACGTGGCAGGTGAAGTGGCAAGTGGCGTGGAAAGTGGACAATCCACAACTTGTGGCAGGTGATGTGGCAAGTGACGTGGCAGGTGATGTGGCAAGTGACGTGGCAAGTGGACAATCCACAACTTGTGGCAGGTTATGTGGCTGGTGACGTGGCAAGTGGACAATCCACAGCTTGTGGCAGGTGACGTGGCAGGTGATGTGGCAAGTGACGTGGCAAGTGGACAATCCACAACTTGTGGCAGGTGACGTGGCAGGTGATGTGGCAAGTGATGTGGCAGGTGATGTGACAAGTGGACAATCCACATCTTGTGGCAAGTGACGTGGCAGCTGACGTGGCAAGTGACGTGGCAAGTGGACAATCCAAAATTTGTGGCAGGTGACGTGGCAAGTGACGTATCAGGTGACGTGGCAAGTGACGTGGCAAGTGGACAATCCACAGCTTGTGGCAAGTGACATGGCAGGTGGCAAGTGATGTGGCAAGTGGACAATCCACAACTTGTGACAGGTGACGTGGCAAGTGATGTGGCAGGTGATGTGGCAAGTCACGTGGCAAGTGGAAATCCACAACTTGTGGCAGGTGATGTGGCTGGTGACGTGGCAAGTGGACAATCCACAACTTGTGGCAGGTGGCATGGCAGGTGACATGGAAAGTGGACAATCCACATCTTGTGGCAAGTGACGTGGCAGGTGATGTGGCAAGTGACGTGGCAAGTGGACAATCCACAACTTGTGGCAGGTGATGTGGCAAGTGACGTGGCAGGTGATGTGGACAATCCCCAACTTGTGGCAGGTGACGTGGCAAGTGACGTGGCAAGTGGACAATCCACAACTTGTGGCAGGTGACGTGGCAAGTGGACAATCCACAACTTGTGGCAGGTGACGTGGCAAGTGACGTGGCAGGTGATGTGGCAAGTGACGTGGCAAGTAGACAATCCACAACTTGTGGCAGGTGATGTGGCAAGTGACGTGGCAGGTGATGTGGCAAGTGACGTGGCAAGTGGACAATCCACAACTTGTGGCAGGTGATGTGGCTGGTGACGTGGCAAGTGGACAATCCACAGCTTGTGGCAGGTGGCATGGCAGATGACGTGGAAAGTGGACAATCCACATCTCGTGGCAAGTGACGTGGCAGGTGCTGTGGCAAGTGACGTGGCAAGTGGACAATCCACAACTTGTGGCAGGTGACGTGGCAGGTGATGTGGCAAGTGGACAATCCCCAACTTGTGGCAAGTGATGTGGCAAGTGGACAATCCAAAACTTGTGGCAGGTGACGTGGCAAGTGACGTGGCAGGTGATGTGGCAAGTCATGTGGCAAGTGGACAATCCACAACTTGTGGCAGGTGACGTGGCAGTTGGACAATCCACAACTTGTGGCAGATGACGTGGCAAGTGACGTGGCAAGTGGACAATCCACAACTTGTGGCAGGTGCCGTGGCAAGTGACACGCTAAATACAAGTACACTGCAGCTCTCACAGCTGCTGCTACTCACTCTGGTCTCACAAAATTGCTGAAATAGTTAATAATACTGTTTTTTTGAGCTGGGAAGGGTCTATGATGTTAACTTAACTAAACGCTTCTAGACGCAAACGTGGTAAAACGCGGTAAAACGCCGCTAAATCGCGGTAAAAATCGCGGCAAAACGCGCGTTTCTAAACGCCGGTTTCAACATGTGTCCAGCAGCGTTTGCATCTGCGTCTCGTGTGCATGAAGCCTCAGCTAACTTTCTGTTATAATTTTCTGTTATAACACTTATCAAATAAAAATGCCAGAACAGTACAAACACCCTCAAAATGAAGTAATCAGGTCATACACCGAGGAAGGGAGAGGTGAAGGGGTTAATGTGCATGTCACAAAGAGTGCAATAGTGTTATGGGGTTAATGTGCAGATTAAAGAAAGTGAAGATGTTAATCTGTAGGTCAGAGACAAGATGGAGATAAAATGTACAGCTTGCACTAAGAGGAGGAAGGGGGTGAAAGGAGTAAAGGGAAAAAAATAGTAAAAAGTGAAAAAAAAAACACTCCTACCATTAACTTAATTACAACACTCCACCTTAACCACTTGCTTACAGGGCACTTAAACACCTTCCTGCCCAGACCAATTTTCAGCTTTCGGTGCTCTCACAATTTGAATGACAATTACTCAGTCATGCAACACTGTACCCAAATGAATTTTTTGTCCTTTTTTTCCCACAAATAGAGCTTTCTTTTGGTGGTATTTGATCACCTCTGGGGTTTTTATTTTTTGCGCTATAAATGAAAAAAGACCGAAAATTTTGAAAAAAAACGCATATTTCTTTGTTTCTGTGACAGAATTATGCAAATTATTAATTTTTCTTCATAAATTTTGGTCACAATTTATACTGCTACATGTCTTTGGTAAAAATAACCCAAATTAGTGGATATTATTTGGTCTTTGTGAAAGTTAGAGAGTCTACAAGCTGTGGTGCGAATCGCACAAAATTGATCACATCTGATGTACTGGTGACCTATCTCGCTTCTTGTGACCCGAACAAGTCAGGAAAGTACAAATACCCCCCAAATGACCCCTTTTTGGAAAGTAGACATTCTAAGGTATTTAGTAAGAGGTATAGTGAGCTTTTTGATGTTGTCATTTTTTTCCCACAATTCTTTGCAAAATTAAGATTTTTCATTTTTTTTTTTTTCTCCACAAAATTGTCATTGTAATAGGTTATTTCTCTCACGTGGCATGTGTATACCACAAATGACACGCCCCAAAAAATTCTGCTACTCCTCCTGAGTATTACAATACCACATGTGTGGGACTTTTTCACAGCCTGACCACATAGAGAGGCCCAACATGCAGGTAGCGCCATCATGTGTTCTAGGAACATAAGTTACACATCTAACTTGTTGACTATTTATTACACTTTTGAAGCACCAGGACAATGACACGTGACACTGATGACAGATGGCACTGATACGTGGCAATGATGACAGGTGGCACTGATGACAGATGGCACTAATATGTGGCACTGATGACAGATGGCACTAATATGTGGCACTGATGACGCGTGGCACTTATACGTGGCACTGATGACACGTGGCACTAATACGTGGCACTGATGACACGTGGCACTGAAACGTGGCACCGATGACAGATGGCACTAATACGTGGCACTAATATGTGCCACCGATGACAGATGGCACTAATACATGGCACCGATGACGCGTGACACTGATGACAGATGGCACTGATAAGTGGCATTGATGACACGTGACACTGACAACAGATGGCACGTGACACTGACAGGTGGCACTGATGACAAATGGCACTGATACGTGGCACTGATGACAGATGGCACTATGTGGCACTGACGGCAGGTGGCACTGACGGCAGGTGGCACTGACGGCAGGTGGCACTGGGGGCAGGTGGCACTGGGGGCAGGTGGCACTGACGGCAGGTGGCACTGACGGCAGGTGGCACTGGGGTGGATGGCACTGGGGGCAGGTAGCACTGGGGTGGATGGCACTGGGGGCAGGTAGCACTGGGGTGGATGGCACTGGGGGCAGGTAGCACTGGGGTGGATGGCACTAGGGGCAGGTAGCACTGGGGTGGATGGCACTAGGGGCAGGTAGCACTGGGGTGGATGGCACTGGGGGCAGGTAGCACTGGGGTGGATGGCACTGGGGCAGATAGCACTGCTGGGGGCGGATGGCACTGCTGGGGGCGGATGGCACTGCTGGGGGCGGATGGCACTGCTGGGGGCGGATGGCACTTTTTATTTCATTTTTTTAATTTTTTTTTTTTCCAGAATCAGAACGGCTGCCGCTGCAGCCGTTCATCTCTCCCCTCTCGCACTGTCTGTGCGAGGAAGGAGAGCGGCGCTGCGAGATGATCTCATATGTTTACATATGAGATCATCTCCCATTGGACACGCCGATCACGCTGTAAACGGCCGCTGTGATTGGCCGTTTACAGCGATCTGTGTTTGCCTGTCCCCGGGGGACACGGCGAACACAGAACTTCCGCGATGCGCGCCCGCGGCGGCGCGCATTGCAGAAGTAAACATCAGGCCGTCCAGGGACGACCGCCCGAACGAACGCGCCTGCTCTACGGCCGTAATTCGGCTATAGGGCGGGCGCGAGGAGGTTAAATCTGACACTGTCTATAATCCTTTGATTCTTTCATTCCTTATATCCTCACTCCTCTATTGTGACAGGAAGGGGAGGGCTCTCAAATGTAAACAGTAGTAGTGTTTACACCTGAAATCACTGTGATTGGCCATCACAGCATCCAAAGAGCAACTATGGTCTGCTAATGACAGCAAATCACATCCGATGTGTCCACACCAGGCACATGCACAAGCAGTGAACAAAATGGAGTTCCAGAATACTACGTCCACCAACCCGCAGTCATACTGCAGTCATTAAAGTGGTTAGAAAATCCCTGAAAAAAATGTCTCCTCCTCAGCTAGCTATGATCCTGAACTTCACCGTCTTCAGAAACTACAGCTTCTGGCAGAATCATCAGCATCAGACATTCTCGGTTGTGTCCGATGCTTGTTCTTTCACCAAATACTGCACTTCCATCCACTGGCCCCTGTGTAACTACAAGCTACAGTATTGATGTAGAGGTTGGGGAGAGGAACCACAGCACACAGGTGGGGGAACAGACATCTAACGCTCCCACAAATGTGTTGGATGCGGAACATTCTTCAGCCAGCAAATTTCTTGAAAACACAGAAGTTAGGACTTACCAAGTTTTAGAGCCTGTGTCTACGGTTGGGCTTTTGTGATGCAAACTGAATTTTTAAAGCTGTATTAAACCCAAAAGCAAAACTGAAATTGCAACTCACTGATCCTTAGATGTAATGACTGCATTTGTTTTCTTTTTTTTATGTTTTTTTTTTTCCTTTATTTTCACCTGGTAATCTAGTCAGTAAGTTTGCATTTTTAAACTTCCTTTAAAAGACCAAGTGGCCCAGACAAACTAATGCCGTGTACACACGACCGGACTTTCCGACAGACTAGGTCTGATGGTCTTCCCGATGGACTTTCGGCCAAGTTCTGACTGACTTTTCGTATGAACGGACTTGGCCACACACAATCACACCAAAGTCTGACGGATTCAAACGTGATGACCTACGACCGGACTTGAATAAGGAAGTTCATCGCCAGTAGCCAATAGCTGCCCTTGCGTCATTTTTCATCCGTCGGACTAGCATACAGACAAATGCTAAATGCTAAAGTCCATCTGATTTTTAGACAGCACATGTCCATTGAAGCCCACACACAATCGAATTGTTCCGTCTGACCTTTGCTGTCAAAAAAAGTCCGGTCGTGTGTATGCGGCATAACAGTTAGCGGGTTGAGAAAAAACATTTAAAACTGACAGGGGTGCTTACGGTAGTCATCCTTTATCTATTTGTGTAAAACCTTTATCCCAAAATGAAAAAACATTTTGGTGTCAATATTTTAGTAAAGCCCACATAAATCTGCTAGCCGGCACTACCCCCGCCCCCACCCCTGACTGACTTTTCTGCTGTCCAAAGGTGTCTGCTTTACTACTTCAAGTGTGTTACTGGATGGATCCCGAGTAGGGGTGCGCATCTTCACTGGGCTCAAGATTCGATTCGATTACGATTATCTGGTCAACTATTTGATTCGATTCCGCAATGCATCACGATTACCCACGAGCTCCCACTTCCGCTTGGGCCGCCTAGTGTCTTTTTAAACAAACTGAAAAATACTGAACCTCCCCCGTCAAACGCAGCCACTTGTGCCCATCAAACGCAGCCACTTGTGCCCTTCAAACTCAGCCACTTGTGCTCTTCAAACGCAGCCACCTGTGCCCTTCAAACGCAGCCACCTGTGCCCTTCAAACGCAGCCACCTGTGCCTGTCAAATGCAACCACCTGTGCCTGTCAAATGCAGCCAGCGTGAGGTGGAAGTAGAGTACAAACCCATTTGTACTCTACTTACTGTTACATTGCATGATGTGACCCGCTGTATTTATTAAAAAAAGTATGTGCTTTTTAAAAAAATGTGTCACTATACCGCATGTATTACTCCATCCACACATAGTATAAATATATATATATATATATATACATATATATATATATATATATATATATATATATATATATATATATATATATATATATATATACATATATATATATATATATATATACATATATATATATATATATATATATATACATATATATATATATATATATACATATATATATATATATATATTATACTATGTGTGGATGCAGTAATACACATATATATACACACATATATATATATATATATATATGTATATATATATATATATATATATATATATATATATATATATATATATGTATATATATATATATATATATATATATATATATATATATATATATATATATATATATATATATATATATATTTATACTATGTGTGGATGGAGTAATACATGCGGTATATGCGGTATAATATATATATATATTATACTATGTGTGGATGCAGTAATACACATATATATACACACATATATATATATATATATATATATATATATATATATATATATATTTATGTGTGTGTGTATAGAATAGACTAATAATATTGTACAGGGGATGGTGAAAATGTTATTTGCATTCAAAGGTAGAGTGGGAGGAGCCGAAGTGCAGAGGGCTGGACAGGCGGAGTTCCGATATGAGCCGAGAGCCAGGGGGAACATACTTCGATGGGGAAACCATTCTCGGCACAACACCGGCCCGCCTCTCGCCTCCTGCCTCTCTCCTCTCTCGAGTCCTGACGTCAGCGGGGATGTCAGGTCACCTTGAGGCGAGGTGACAGATGCACACCATAGGGATCTGGAGTGCACCGCAAGGTTGTGGACCCTACGGCTGACTGCTGCAGATGGGGGACAGATCCCACTGGGGTTAGAGCATAAGATTCCCTGGGGCGCGGACTAGTGGTGAGGATGGACTTGGCTGCAACTGGCTCCAGGTCGCGACCCCCAGGGTCCCCCAGCTCACACCCACAGTAGGCAACAGGAGGATAGGGAAAGTGAGGGACAAAGCCAATGTCGGGGCCACAAGCAGACAGGAATAGTCAGGGACACGCCAAAAGGTCAGAATCACAGGCAAACAGGGATAGTCAAAGACACGCCAAAGTCGGTAACAGAAAACAACAGAAGAGCACACGGCAGGTAACAGGAAGCTAACACACAAAGGTTGTTCAGCAGGGCTGGCCTGCAGTGCACAGGTTAATATAGAGCTCCCTGATAGGAGCTAGGATGTAACCATGCCAGAAGATGGATTACAAAAGCAGACAGGTGAGGGTCGGCTGGTCTCTAGATGAACACATGGGAACAGGTAAGCAGACAAACTATTGCATAACCATGACAGGGGAATTCTCAGCCCCACCCGCTGACTATAGTTATCATATCAGAAGAGAGGCGGGCGGGGCTAAGAATTCCCCGCTGACATCAGGACTCGAGAGACGTGAGAGGAGGGAGGCGAGAGGCGGGCCAGGCTCGGCATGGGACATTATCGGGATGTATTTACTATGAATTTCGGGAATCAAGTGACACTTTTTTTTAAAAGCATATACAGCGGGGCACATCATTAACTGTAAATTGCCATTTATTAAAAAAAAGTCATTATAAAACTATGCTCGGAGTGCTTTCCTGGGAGGGGCGGGGCAAGTTTCTATGACGTCACCCGCATTCGATTATCGGGGTCCGTATGCATCGATGCCGAATCGGGGACACCCGAATCCCGATGCATCGATGCAACGATTAATTTCAGCACCCCTAATCCCCAGGTGAAATAAAGGAGAAAAAAAAGCCCCTAATGATTGGTAAGCTACAATATATTACATATTTGCTTTTGGGTTTAATACCGCTTTAATTCCTTTCTCTACTCTCTCCTAAACGATACAAAAATATTGACTGACGTTAATCTTTAATGAAAACCTCTTTGTTGGAAATGAGAATGATGCCATTGCTGACAATCATTCTGAAAATGCTTGTTGCCTGGCTGACCTTTTGCTTTAGGGCCAGTTCATACTATAGAAATGCAGTCCAGAAAAGTTTCTGCATGCACACTTTTGATGCGTTCCTGTGTGTATTTAATGAATTTTCAATGCATTCCAGTGCGTTCTTTCACCACCTGTTTTTTTTCCCAGTATTCCTTGTTTTTGTTTTTTATTACTGTAATGCAGTCTTGTGCGTTTTTTATGCTTTTTGGCTCATTCCAGTGCAGTTCCTTGCAGAAAAGATGCAGCATGTTCTACTTTTGTTGACTGGAATGCACTGCAATGGTGTGAATGTTGCCATTGAAATCCATGTAATCTACTACCCATGCATTTTTGATAAAGCAAAAGAAAAGCACTGGACTGCATGTGGTGTAAACCAGCCCTTGAGTTACTACCCCAGACCAGATTAAAATACCTAACGCTACTCTGGCTTTTCTAATGTGCATACCTGGTCAGTAGCAAAGCCAGTGGGTCAGAATAACAACCAGGCAATTACGATTTCCAAAAAAGAAATGAAATGAAAAGATGTCAGTTGGAGGTGGCAAACATTTCCAGAGAGGAGAACAGGATGACTAAAGGCCAGCCCTGAAGTATGCATTCAATCCACATGTGCCCTGATGGCCCTGTAATACTTACCAGTGTGCTGTGAAAAGTAATTGCCCCCTCCCATGCTGAATCATGAATGAACTGATTAACCACAATTTTTTGAAAAGCTGAGTTAAATTTCACTTGCCACACCCAGGCCTTATTACTGCCAGACCTGTTGAATCAAGAAATCACATAAATATAAGCTGTCTGACAAAGTGAAGCACGCTAACATATCACAAAACGCCACACATCCTCATCATGTCACAATCGAAAAACATTTAAGAACAGATTAGAAACAAACTAATGAACATGTATCGGTCTAGGAAGGGTTTCAAAGCCATTTCCAAGGCTTCAGAACTACAGTGATCCATGAGGTGAGCCAGTATCCACAAATGGAGATAACTTGGAACAGTGGGGAACCTTCCCAGGAGTGGCTGGGCCTACACAAATTACTCTAAGAGCATGACGTCGACTCATCCAGGAGGTCATAAAAGAACCCAGAACAACATCTAAAAAAACTGCAGGCGTCACTTGCCTCGGGTAAGATTAGTGTTCATGATTCAACAATAAGAAAGAGACTGGGCAAAAATGGCATCCATGGAAGAGTTCCAAGGCCAAAGCCACTGCTAACTAAAAAGAACAAAAAGTCTCATCTCACATTTACTAAAAAACATCTTGATTATCCCCAAGACTTTTATGCAAATATTCTGTGGACTGATGAGACAAAAATTTTACTTTTTCGAAGGTGTGCGCCCCGTTACATCTGGCATAAAACTAATACAGCATTTCATAGCAAGAACATCATACCAACAATCAGACATGGTGGTGGTAGCGTGATGGTCTGGGGCTTCAGGACCTGGACAACTTACCATAATTGATGGAACCATGAATTCTGAGCTCTACTAGAAAATCCTAAAGGAGAATATCTAGCCATCAGCTAGTGACCTCAAGCTCAAGTGCACTTGGGTTATGCAGCAGGACAATGATCCGAAACACAATAGCAAGTCCACCTCCAAATGGTTCAAACTAAACAAAATTTAGATTTTGGAATGGCCTAGTCAAAGCCCGGACTTAAATCCAATTGAGATGCTGTACCATGACCTTACACAGGCCATTCATGCTGGAAAATCTGCCAATGTGGTTGAATTAAAACAATTCTGCAAAGAAGATTGCTCCACAGCAATATGAAAGACTCATTGCCAGTTATCTTAAACTCTTGATTGCAGTTGCTGTCGCCAAGGGTGGCACAACCAGTTATTGGGTTTAGGGAGCAATTACTTTTTCACATAAAGCTATGCAGGTTTGAACAGCTTTTTGCCTTAATAAATAAAACCATCGTTTAAAAACTGCATTTTGTATTTACTTGGGTTATCTTTGTGTAAAAATAAAATTCGTTTGATGATCTGAGTCATTTCAGTGTGACAAATATACACAAAAATCAAAAATCATAAAGGGGGCAAATACTTTTTCACAGCATTGTTAGTACTGTTGTGGCATTGTACAGGCAGGGCAGTTGGCATCAAGCTTACTTATACAGGTACTCATTTATATTTACATAATGTATATATTTATAGAAGCATATATTCTGACTATTTTAGCAGTTATCATTTAATTTTGTAGCTTGAAGCTTTGTGTAAGAAAGCGCCATGACATGATTTACAATGTTAAGTAATTTATTGAAATATCATATCGATTGTAAGGGTGAATAATGTTTTCTTAAGCTTAAGGTTATGAAATCTGAATTTTTAATATAGGTAAAATTAATAACAAAGAACTTTAGCTGGATTTGGTGACAAATAAATTGATCTAGAAGCCTTTGGAATAAATTGCATAGGCACAACGAGCTGGTGCAGGACATTTTTGGTGTAGAAATTGTAAAGCTGAACTCCAGACCGATAAAAAAAACACTATTTACTCATTACAATGCATTACATTTTTTTTTTTTTTTTGCAGATGCAGAATAAATACCTGAATTGACCCTGACATCAAGCTCCTGTAATCTCACAAAAGGAAAAGTGTGGGAGAGGTGGGAGATGTCAGCACTCTCAGCCAACCTACTTTCACAGAGGAGAAAAGCACAGTGCGGTTGAATTACTAAGGTAAATAGACTGTGCACTTTGCAAGTGCAGTTTCTCTCATTTTCGCCAAAGCTTAGTAAAGTGTTAAAGCTCTGCTGATTTCTATCATCCAATCATGTTCAAGCAAAAATGCTGTTTTTTTTAATTTTCCTTGCACCTGATTGGGTATTCTTTACAAAGTGAAGCTTCACCACACTCACTAAGCTCTGGGGAAAATGAGTGCAACTGCACTTGCAAAGTGCACAGTCTGTTTGCCTTTACTAAACCAACTCCTATGATGACCTTATCAGTGAACTGATTTCCCTTCAAAATCCAATAAAAATCTGGGGAAAAGATTAATGACCAGGCTGCAATGCTCAGATGCAGAAGAGAAAAGTGAGGCTACTGACCTGGCTATGCATCCTGGCAGAAGTGATAGGATAAGACAATTACAAATGATTTGGCAGATTCATGCATATGGATTGTAATTGCATATTTATCCATCTGCCTTGACTTCAGCTTTAAATCTGCAAGCCCATAAGTAAATAATACGATAAAGTATTACTTCAAAGTCTTTGACATCTAACCTCATTCACTCGGAATACATGAGTGGCCTTTCTGTAAACATACCAGGGATTCTGAACCATCAAGGCTGCAATTTCTAAAATTAATAAAATAACATTTTATAATATGTGGCTGATGCAGAAGACCATGAATACATCAACATGGGTTTACATTATATTAGGATAATTACCTTTGCTTAGGATCAGATTTACTGCACTCTTACCTATTGCCATCACTATGGAGCGGAATCTGAGGTTTCTTCAGGTGGGCAAGTCTGTGATGCCGGAGCTCTAATCTGCATAAACAAAGCCTATAAACGGTGTCTGAAGGCTTTGTTTTAGGCTTACAGAGAAGCATTGACAGTGGCTCAATTACAACTTTGTGTGCCTCACTTATAGAGGAGCTGATTGTATATTTTCCCTATAGAGTTACCCTTACGCTACATAGTTGGTGGTAAGTCCAAATTAAATTATTTGTTGATTGTAAAATAAAATTGTAATTTTAATGTGTGGCCAGCAGAGTAAAGTGTAATGATGGCTATCAAAAGTGCAGAAACTCATATCAATGAATCGGAAATGATCTCTTGGCTGATCTGACTACAGAAAGCTGAACTATTAGTTGGTAAAGGTTATCTAGTTTATTTTCAAATTTAAAGCAATTGCACTTTGTGCTGAGCAAAGTCGCTGATTTGTTTTATACTAAAAGATTGTGGTCTGGAGCACCATTTGTGGTCAAGTGCCTCCATCCCTAAATCTATACATTACAAATGTATTATATCCTATATATATATATATATATATATATATATATATATATATATATATATATATATATATATATACCTCTGATAACAGTCCAAATACAGTAGAAAATGTGTAATACTGGAGCTTGTTAAGTTGTGAATATACAATATCCACATAATTAAATTACAGAGGGTTTATTCAAATCTGATAACAGTCCAAATACAGTAGAAAATGTGTAATACTGGAGCTTGTTAAGTTGTGAATATACTATATCCACATAAGTAAATTACAGAGGGTTTATTCATGTTGTAAGTAAATGAAAATGTGAGGTCCAAGTATAAAACGCATAGTTGTAAAAACTGCATCCAGAAACTCAATGTGTTTCGTGTAACAATGTCCACTCCTCAGGAGTAAATGCAGGGTGTGTATCTGCAGAGAATAATAAATAGTTTGGCAATATTGCAAAAAAAAATGGATCCACATAGTGTAGTGATGCCCACAGCAGTCAAAGAGTTTTATTTAGTTGCAAAAAAAAAAGTGAATCCACATAGTGTAGTGATGCCCACAGCAGTCAAAGAGATTTTTTTTTACTCCCCCTTCCCCAGCAGCACATGCTCACTTTTATATATTATGAACAGTTCTGTCTCCTTAAATTAACCATAAATTTTCAACTAAATATTCTGTCAACATAAAAATGACTAGAAGTGTTGTATGTGTAAACACAACAAAATACATGTGAAAATAGTGTCCAAGAGGTCCAAAGACTCCAATGAATTCCACGCCAGAATGAAGGTCTTCACTGTGTAGCTGGGTGCTCTGCTGACTCTGCATCCACTCTCCCCACTCATCCTCCCACAGCCACGAGAAAGCACAGAGAGGCTGGAGGAGCAGACTGTGTGTGAGATTAACCTCCTCCGGCTGTCGCTGCAGAAGAGTGTCAGAAGGTGTAGCAGTGAGCTCTGTGTAATCCCCCACTCGCTGTCCGCTTCCCCCTTTCTCCTGGCAAGCAGCAGAAGAGGGCCATTCAAAAGACACTAGAGGGGTATGATGGAACATGTAGTGGGAGGGGATATGTGCATATCAGCGCAACCACTTTGATATAAATTATTTATCCCATCAAGCCTTGCCGGGGAAAAGAGAGAAGAGGAGAGAGAAGAATTTGCCTGGGTAAAGTTTGCAGGAGGGAGTGAGTGCAGTTCAGAGAAAGCCTGTGAGAGAAACGTGTTGTGCAGTGACATCCCAAAAAGATAGACTGAGCTACTGGAAAGCCACTACTGTATGGGGAAGTCAGAGAGTTCAGAGCTGTGATCTGAGTGCAGAAAAACTAAGCCACTGCCAGGATACAGACTTTACTCTGCTGTCTACTGCAGTTACCATAGGCAACCCAGAGTGAGCAGACAACGAGTCAGAGGGACCATTGCTGTTGTGTTACTGGGTCTGGAGAGAGGGCCTTGTAGCCATTACTTAATGCCACCACTAGAGACTGAGCCCTTAGGAACTACCTAACCAGCTACCTTAGCTATATTACTAACTGCATGCCTTATTGACTATCTCTATGCGCATCAATGATTTTTAGGCCCCAATGTTAGCCTGCTGAACAGTCAGAGTAAAGACTGCCCCTTAACAGTTGTTACCTAGAGACCTTTGCCCTTTGTTTAGTTTAAGAGGTACCTCTCAGGAGACGCTACGCCATACCTTGAGCAACCGCTTAGAGTGCACTCCAGTCCAGTGTATTGTTATTCATATTGCAGTTGATGTTTATTTGTACCATTTATTGCTCATTTGCCCATTCACTTGTTGATTCCAGTTAGTGGTAAAGAACCTGATTT
The DNA here is from genome assembly GCF_037356315.1 of Lithobates pipiens. NCBI lineage: Eukaryota > Metazoa > Chordata > Amphibia > Anura > Ranidae > Lithobates > Lithobates pipiens. The sequence continues at coordinate 371,026,711 of NW_027507758.1, read as the reverse complement.
GCAGCCACTTTGACGTAGTTATTATTCTGTCTATCAGAGTGTGTCCGAGTTTACCAGTTGTGTGATCATCTATGTTCAAACTGCCATTTATTCTAACCCGTATCAATATATTGAGTGCATCTACCACTAAACTTGTGTGTGTGTGTATTTTCTGGTAAATAGCCACAGCCAGAATAAAGGTATTTATCCTTGCGTCTATATATCTGATCGCCGTAGCTTTCTTTTTTTTTCTTTAAGTTGAGACACAGAACAGACAACCCAAAATTATAAATAAGGTCCTTTCGGGGATAGCACTACAACACATTATTAAAACACACTCCTCTTCTCCCTATAATAGTGAGTTTTATAACCGAATGACTTTCTCAAAGAGTTCCTTGAGAAAGTCAGTGATTAAAGTGCGCAAGAAGTAGGGTAAGGCACGTACTTATGTTTGGGTTACACAATAGTAAAGAGAATGCTACTTTCAGAGCCAAAAGCTGAGCCAATTCTAAGGCAGACATCAGGGCAAAGCTTAAGTCATGAAGGGAGTGATGATACCTAAAAACATAGGAACTATATTGGTGCTGTTTTAGTACTTGTGAATTTAAGCTCAATTGAGAATGTTTATCACAGGTCCTTTATTTTTAAGCAAGTAGAGACATGATATTATGAGGCAGGAATCAGCACTAGACTGGTCAGCATGCCCAGAAAGCAGCAGCAAAACACCTATTTCCACTACCAGAGGAAACAATGGTGGAGTTAGGCAAGTAAAAAAAATGACTTGTAAAATGTTTGTACTGTTTAAAATGTTGGGAATAGGTAGGAGTGATTGGGTAGGAGAGATTGGGAGTTAAAAATATAGCCCACCATATTTTTTAAGATGGGCTATACCTGCAAGTTGATGGCATAGGTGCAAAACACTCTGCCTCACTCACAAATGTTCCCATACTCACAATACCTCTGTGTCAAAATAAAGCACTATATCTCAGGTCGCCCACTCCAGTCAACTAATCAGACCTTCCTCCACATCCCTAAGACCCGTTATAAATCAAAAGGCGAACAAAGGTTCGCAGTCCAAGGTTCTCGGCTATGGAACGCTCTACCCGCGGGCATCCGTTCGGAAAAAAAAACATCTGGCCTTCAGGAAGAAGCTCAAGACCCATCTCTTCTGAAGACCAAAATGGACACTAATGGCAAAGCACCTTGAGGCGATTTAGTTTGTATATTTAGCGCTATACAAGTTATTCATTCATTCATTCATGTTCATCTCATTTTATGAAACACATCTAAGAATGAACAATGAAAAATAATTAAATGAGAAAAGAATATTCAAAATATAAAGTGGTTAATTATAGACCTAAGGCTCTTGAAGCAAATCAACCACCGAGAACTAATTAAGTAGAAAAGATTATATAGAATCTAAATGAATACATGTATGTATGCTGCACCAGAGCTGTATATTTTTACCTGTCCTGTACTTATTTTTGTCAGAACATCCACTGAATGAATAATTGAATCACAATATTTTCTGTCTTATTACTTTGCATCAATGTACTGTACATTTTATTAATGAGCACACCTGGATTCTGCTAATCCATAACATAAGTCTGTAAATAAAAAGATTGCCAGGAGGTAGAATTTCTTTGTTTGTCTCTTCTGCCACAAAAAATCTATTTCCCTGGGCACCTAGTAATGTTTTCTCTGTGTATTCTGCCTGCGCATGTGTAGTATACACTCCCAGGTCCATTTCCAACATCTGTAAGAGCCAAGTGGCATGTTGGTTGTCATCAGCGGCCACATGATGGCAAAAGAGAAAGGACATGGTACTTGAAGACGTTGCAGAGAATATGTCAGGCAAAGCTGCAACAGCCAGCATGGACATACCACTGCTGGAGGAAAGCAAGCGTGGACGTGTGCAGCGTGGTGCCGTGGCAATAACACACACACAGTCAAAGGGAAATTACTAGAACTTATATAGCAGTAGACACAAAACAGTTCCCAACAAACCCAGTGAGAGAAGACCCAACCTGGAAACACTCACATATGCCAGCAGTGTGTAGCAGAAGGGAGGGGCAGAATGCAGCCTGGCTATCTCATACCCAAATGGGAAGATGTCCAAGGAGATTGTGAGCCCTAAGCTTTTCCTACTTGTCTGGAACCTGTCTTTGCCACTAATGCAGTCTCTGACAGATGGTAACCTGTCCCTACACTCAGTGGTGGTGCGTCCATAAGGGCGCACAAGCGCCGCCCCCTCTCTCCTGCCACCCCCTCTAGCACCAATAGACAGATTCATGCATTGCATGAATCTATCTATGGCCACCGCTGCCACCCCCTATTCAGGCTTGAATTACAGCAGCGAGGGGGTGTTCTTGAAGCACCTGATTAAAGCCATAGGCTCTAATAGGCGTCAAAAAAAAGTTACCTGCGAGCGCCATGCTAGGCACTCGCAGGTCACTCAGCTGTGTTAAAAAAATTAATGAATATTTGCTTTCCTAACACTAAACCGCCTATTCGCCAATCAGGTGTTCAGATCTGTTACCCATCACCTGATTGGCTGACATGACAGGCGCTGTGATTGGATACCTATCAGGCATCCAATCATAGCAGAGGACAGGAAGAGAGGATGGCAGAAGACATTGAGGAGCATTAAGGACCTGTCCCACCGAGACAGGGTAAGTGCAGATGGTGGGCGGGGGCACACTGGCAGCATTTGATATGGCACACTGTCAGTATTTGATATGGCTCTGTGGGAGCATTTGATTGGGCACAATGAAAGCATTTGATTGGGCACAGTGGCAGCATTTGATGGCACAGTGGGAGCATTTGATATGGCACCGTTGCTGTGTTAGATGGGCACAGTGGCTGTGTTTAATGTGCAAAGTGGCTGCATTTGATGGCATGGTGGCTGAGTTTGATAGCACAGTGGCTGTGTTTGCTGGCACAGTGGCGGCAATTGATGGGGACAGTGTCTGCTTTTGATGGCACAGTGGCAGCAATTGATGGGCACAGTGGCTTCGTTTGATGGCACAATTGCTGCAATTGATGGTACAGTAAGGCTGCAATTGATGGGATTTTTTTAAAGAATTTTTCAGTTTGTTTTGAGCACCAGCCGCCACTGCCTACACTACTGACATGCAAATCTGGGGGCACGGATTTATAAGGACTCTGCTGACCCAAATATAGCTGCCAATGGTCACCTGGCCAACTAGAACACTACCTCCAGGAACCAGGTAACAACAGAGAAAAAGTTTCCCTTCCTTTCCTCTCCAGGCTGTAATGCCACTACAGAGGGGAGCCACCTACAGTGGAGGTAGCAGACTGCACCTGCTTACAAACACACTATGCCAAAACCCCTATACCCAGAAAATAGTAAGGTTTCACTTCAATTAAGTGTTTCAAAATATACACAGCACCCAGGACTGTCTTTAAGGCAGGGAAAAAGGGGAAGCTGCCCTGGGCCCCATCATTGTTTTGAGGCCCAACGCAGCTGCCCCATACTTTCCAGCTATCCCAGTTTAAATTCCCTTGTCCCTGGAAATTTTAGTCCTGTGCTGTGTCCCGATATCTCAGTGCGAAGTTCTGTTACTAATGCCGCACAGCTCTGCCCTATTGCCGTGTACAGATGACTCACCTGCAGACCCTGTGTTTACATGTAAATAACCGGCATTGATATGTAAATAGTGGTGGCATTAATATGTAAATAGAGGCAGCATTCATATGTATATCATGCCCCCGGAGGTCATATCCACCATTACCTCTGCTGAATGCTACCCAATGGGAAGGTAAAGGGGCATGCTTGAAAGTCCTGTCTACAACTGTGGTCATTAAGCCTATCATCAGCCTGTTCTGCAAAGGTTAGCAAATTAGAGGTGGAATCCTTTTTCAAAATAACATGGTGCCACAGCACCGTGAATTTTGGTACATGTGAATACGCACATCTAAGCAGATGCATGAGGGTGTTATTAACAATTAATGGCACCGCTGTGTCTCTGCTAAAGGGCAGCTCGTTTCTGTGGTGTCCAGAAAGCAATTTTGTATGTGTCTCCGACACACACAAATGTGAACGCAGGCTAAATGTCTCACTTACATTGGTGATCAGTGTAAATCTTCTCATTACATTGGGGCTGGTGTACAATCCTTTCATTCACACTATTGGCCAGTGTGAAGGCCCCCCTCACATTGGTGGTCATTGTAAATTCCCTATTACATTGGTGGTCATTGTAAATTCCCCATTCCATTGGTGGTCAGTGTAGAATCCCCCACTATATATTTGCCAAAGATTTCCAGCTTTGCCCTACATGATTCAAATTTTGCCACTGTTATGTCCCTTCGACACAGGATCTCTCAGGGTGTTGCTAGCAATGCTGCCAGTGTCTGCTCAGCAAGTTACACACAGGTTGGATGCACTTCTTAACCAGGGAAGGGTTTATTATTCACTTAGAAAGCGATGTACATTCTTACATGGAGGAGTCATATACAACAGGTCTCTCTCTAATTATCATGCTGCTGCTTCCAGTCCCACACACACTGTAACTGACTTCCTGGTACAGCCCCTCCCTCAGCATGCATCAGGAGAAAGGGGTTAAGGGTCACAGTGATTCTGCATAAACATTACAGCCACAGTGTACTGCCTCCTAACTAATCCCACCCCCACCACTGCCACTGATCCTATCAAGTCCCCAGCATTGCCACTGCTCCCAGAAGTCCTAGGATCCCCAGGAGTTTTCTATCTATTGATGGGTCCCCTCACCTCCCCAGTCCATGCTGTGCAGGCAGTGAGGATATGATGTTCTGTAACCTTTAGCAACCAATCAGTGAGCAGTAATGATGTGCACTAATCTCAGTGAGTGGTAAGGATATGCATTAACCTCTAGAAACCAATCAGTGAGCAGTAATAATGTGCAGTAACCTCTAGCAACTAATTTGTGAGTGGTACGAATGTCCAGTAATCTCTAGCAACCAATCAGTGAGCAGTTTTGATATACAGTAATCTCTAGCAACCAATGAACAAGCAGAAGACATGTGTTGTAACCACTAGCAAATAATCAGTGAGTCATAATGTGTGTTGTAACCTCTAACAGCCAGTCAGTGAGTGATAATGGTACATTGTAACCTCTGCCAACCAATCTCAATCACTGCCTGAACTTATTCAGTAAACTGATTTTGAGTCTAGCTGCTATTGCATGTCTCAAAGCATGTGGAGAGCGAAATTGCATGAAAGGGAGGCGCCCAAGAAAATATTTGCCTAAAGTCCAATCAATATTAACCGGTTCCTAACCAGCGCATGCCGATGTACGTCGGCAGAATGGCACGGGCAGGCATATTGGCATACAGGATACGTCCAATCTTCAATGCCGCCCTGCCATCGCGTGCCGGTCGGGACCCCCACAGACTCGATCGCCGCGGACATACCCGCGATCGTCTCACGGGGCGGCTGAACGGAGAAATGCCGTTGTAAACAGCATTTCTTCATTCTGCCTAGCAACTAGTGACGCTGATCTCTGCTCCATGTGATTGGAGCAGAGATCAGTGTTCACTAAACTAAAGCCCACCCCCAACAGTTAGTAACACACCCCTAGGAACACTTAACCCCTACACTGCCACCCACTGGTTAACCCCTTCACTGCCAGTGTCATTTACACAGGAATCACTGCATTTATATAGCAGTGATTGTGATTTTTTTTTTTTTAAAAAGAAGAAGAATACGTATCGGCCTAAACTGAGGGAAAAAATGTTTTTTTTATATATTTTTGTGGGATATTTATTATAACAAAAAGTAAAAAAAAAAGCGTTTTTTTCAAAATTGTCGCTCTGTTTTTGTTTATAGCACAAAAAATAAAAACCGCAGGGGCGATCAAATACCACCAAAAGAAAGCTCTATTTGTGGGAAAAAAAGGACGTCAATTTTGTTTGGGAGCCACATCGCACGACCGCGCAATTGTCAGTTAAAGCGTCGCAAATTACAAAAAGTGGTCTGGTCTTTGACCAGCAAAATGGTCCAGTCTGTAAGTAGTTAAAGACGGGCCTAACAGCACTATATTCTTCTCATGTGCATGGCTGGAGAAACATTTAGCCAATTAAATTAGTTACACCTCCAACATGACTGCATATGCATAATATGCATGTGTGCATGTGTGCACCACTGAGAACTCCTTCCAGGCCTGGACATGGATAAGGGCAGTGAATTAATGTAAACAATTAAAGCTAGACATGAGTAACAGCAGCAGGGAAGAGGTGGGGGCAGTGCTGTTCTCTCCCCCTTCCTGTCAGAACAGCGCTCCTCCATACAGCAAATGACACAGGATCGCTCTGTGTTTGGGATGTGAGGTTTGTGGAGGAGGGAGGGGTATTTGTGGTGGGAAGGGTAATTTGGGGGGAGGAATTTGTGCTAGGAGTAGGAATGAAGGGAATGTATTAGGAGGTGAGATTGGGGAGGGGGATTTGTGCTAGGAGGGAGGGGGATTTGTGCTAGGAGGGGGTGCTTGGGTTTGGTCTAACAGGGGGGATTGAGGGGGATTTGTGCTAGGAGGGGGTATTTGAGGGGGAGAGAATTTGTGATGGGAAGGAGGATTGGGGAGGGGGATTTGTGCTAGGCGGAGATTTGGTGGGTAGGATTTGTCATTTTCTCCCTGGACACTAGATGACCTTGTCCCCGGAATTGCCCACACTGCACACAAGGCACTCGACAGATCTCCTCCACCCCACACAGCACGTAGATGAGATCAAATTCCCTTTCAGACACAGCCTCGATCAGCACCGTGCGTAGTTGGCTGCTGTGTTGCAGATCTGGCCTGCAGTAGCCCATGCTGTGTGCAGTACAGGGATGGGAGGAGGAGCTCTGCTGAGTGCCCTGCCGAGTGCCCTGCTGACCCCTGTTGTCCAGGTTGCCCATGTTGGATGCCCAATTTGACTCAATTAGAATAACACAAGGACAACTTCCTTCACTCTGTACTCTGAAAAATGGCAAATCCTGGACTGTATTCTCTCTGAAACAACAACAGACTCCTCTTATTGGAGCTCTCTCAAAAATACCAGTCTACCTGCCTCCCTTTTAGGCCCTGGGGGTGTAGAGGTAGTCACATGGTCCCTGGAATCCTGCTGCTTCTGGAAAGACTGTTGTTCAGACCTCCTGCTGTCCAGGTTCTCCCATGCTAGCCAGGGTGTCACCCAGGGGTGTTGCTAGATGGGAAAAAGACCAGGGGCTTCAGGCAGAAGTCCGAGCTCGACACTGGGGGGGGGGAGTGTTGTGTGGCAGGAGAGGGGTACGCTCACTGGCTGTTTGCTGCCTGACTTACCAGTACCCATCAATGGTGACCACTAAAAACCAACCTACCCGACCCACACTGACCTACCTGATGCACACTGACCTACCTGACGCACACTGACCCACACTGACCTACCTGACATTCAATGACCTACCTGACACACACTGACCATTACAGTGACCCACACTGATCTACCTGACACACACCGACCTACCTGACGCACACTGATCTACCTGACACACACACTGACCATTACACTGACCCACACTGACCTACCTGATGCACACTGACCATTACACGGACCCACACTGACCTACCTGACCCACACTCACCTACCTGACACACACTGACATGCACTGAGCTACCTGACCATTACACTTCAGACTTCAGGTGACCGTGACCTCCTGCAGCTCAGCTGTAGTGTGTGGTGTGCCCATCCTAGTAGACAGCAGGCAGGCAGGCAGAGACAGGAGAGGAGAGCCTTCCACCTGAGCGCTGAGCGGGGGTCTCATAGTGCTCTGCGTGGCCGCATTGTAATTCCCGCTTTCTGGTGCCTGCAGCGCCTATGATGGATGTCACGCGTTTCCCGCGGCATTCGACCAGTGGGACGTCCATTATAGGTGCTGCAGGCTCCAGAAGGCGGGACCTGCTATGTCACTCAACTGCGCTCTGAGTCAGATCTGTCCCAACTTGGGCTCAGAGCTAATAATAGATTTGTGAATGCCCAAGACCCGGGGCTTTTTGAGGACCCACAGAGGCTCCAGCTCCCCTCCCAACGCCACTGGTTTTCCCTAGAAGAGACAGTAGGGTAGTGGTGATCCCTTTGTCCTTCTTCCTTCCTCAGCTCCAGCTTGGAAGCAGAGCCCCCTCAGCCTCGGGGGCCACTCCCAGGCTCCACAACACAGCCTCGCCATTCCATCTTCCACCCAGCTACAACTCCTGTGGCCAGGCTCCATAATATTTATGGGCTGACTCAGCCACCCTGCCAGGTCTCCTGTCAGGGATTGGCCAGATTCCTATAAATATGCAGATCATGCCAGGGTACAGTTAATGCCATTTACCATCCTCCTGCATGAATATGGTGAACAGGTACAGAAAAGTACATGCATAATACATTTTGAAGTCAGTGGAGCAGGCAATGGACATTTAAAAAAAATTACACATTATGGGGTGGATTTACTAAAACCGGAGAGTGCAAAACCTGGTGTAGCTCTGCAGAGAAACCAATAAGCTTCCAGTTCTTTGTTGCCAAAGCTTAATTGAACAAGATGCAGTTAGAAGCTGATTGGCTACCATGCACCGCTGCACCAAATTTTGCACTTTCCAGTTTTAATAAATCAATCCCTTTGTGACTTTGTCAAAAATCAGGGGCAGGGTTTTTGTGGGCACTGGTAGCAAGAATGATTACCTTAATAGGTAGTTGTAGCAGTGCCTCTTATTACCAAGAATAAAAGAAGGAAGAGTTCATGGAAACAAAATCAGCTAGAATGGATTTGAAAATTAATGCAAAGACAGGAATAATTGCTAATTGCAATTTTCCTGTGTGCCAGAGTTTATATATGAGTGTTCCCTATTACTTTCTATATATGAGCCACAATGACTATTGGTGTGTCACTGACTGCTTGCTAAATCTGGATTTCTACTTTTTCCTTTTTCTTTCTTTCTTTTTTTTTTTTTTTTTGCTCAATAACAAAAAAGATAAGATGATAAGATGCCACTGTTTTCAATAGAGTCTAAAGCCTGTACACACAATCCGAAAATTGTACGAAAAATGCCGCATTCAAATTGACCGTACGATAATCGGATCGTTAGTACAGAGCTTTTGAGAGCCAATCTGGACAGTTCATCCGATATTATTCTAGTGGACATGCACGAAATTTTTTTTCAGACAATGCCGGACAGTACGATTTTCGTTTAAGCAGTACAGCTGTCATTCGAAAATGCAATACAAATGCATTACAACACATGACATCACTTCCACATTTTTATGTTGTTGTGCGAGAATTTTCGTGACTTTAGTAAATTCATCAGATTCGACATGAGATTTGCATGCAAAAAAAAAAAAAACAGACGATCATTCGTTCAATAATCAGATCGTGTGTATGGGGCATTACAGAAAACAAGGAGAGGGATACATTTTCTGAAATTCTAAATGTTGCTGCACTATCCCCTTCTGTCAGATATAGTGAGAACTATATTATTATGACTAAACTAATTCCAATTCATGAAACGCATCAATGTCTGCCAGGTCTGCATTTATGTCATGATGTCTACGATGTTGTCTGATGATTTTTATCTTCAATAAAGTCTTCCCTTTTGCTTCATACCTGTGAGTGCGGTCAAACCTTTTCCTGTTCCAGAGTGAGAACTGTAGCCTATGGACTTCTATGAAGTCCCTGAAGATAATGGGAATTAAATTCCGGGAATTAAAGTCCGGGATAGCCGCCATAGAATGGGATTCATGGACTCTATTTACTGCAATTCTTAAGAGCATCTTGAGGCAGAGGGAGGGTGATGGAATTGCTTTCCTAGACTGTTCTACAGACTGCTTCCTCTTAGCACTGAGCACATCTAACTCATACTGACCAGACTGCTGAGAAGCCACACCAGCAGAGAAGCCAGAGGCAGTGCAGTACAGACTGCGATGACCGCATTTGCAGCATTGCTGCAGGGAGACCAGAGCATCCTCTCACCCTCTATTTCCCATCACATAACCTCTGGAGGCATCCTGTGGAGAGACTGAAGGGCCCCCTTCCTACAGAAAGAGCTCACTGATGCACCACAGAAACTGGTGAGAGGGCACTTCCCACTGGCAACACTGCTAGCAGAGACTGAGTTACTGAGTATACTGCACCTACACTGTACCTTTACTAAACCAATACAGCAAGATGCTCTACTGTTGTGAAGTGTACCAGGGCATCTTAAAAGGACCCCAATGATAGCCAGCAGAAGCACACTCTAAAGGACTGCCCCCCTCCCATAAAACTATTTTGCAAGTCTCTTTCATTCCCTTCTTTATAGTGGACAGTGCACACCCAGTCAGGCCAGGCCAAGCATAGTCACCATCAATGCACTTTGGCAATATTGTTCCTTTGTTTGTAAAATCAAGCTTTATTACTGCCCACTGCTGAAGGTGACCTCGCTACTGTTTATGCTAATGTGGACGCCAAGTGTCATCTTATGCCTGATCCTTATCACTAATCACCCCATATGGTGATTTGTGTTATTATCTTTGTTAATCCATTTCTATCCTTACTTTGTTACCAACCATACATATATTACAATAGGTTTGCGTTTACTAACTGGTTTGGTGCCTATTTTCTTTGATAAAGTACTACTACTGGGTACTAACTATTACTTTCAGTGCGTTTGTTTGATATTGCATGCTTTGTACACTCAACCTAGGGTGTGAGAGGTGCTGACGTTTTTCAAGAGGTTGAGACAAAGAACAGAGGACCCATCCTAATCAGCAGCTCCTATGGTGATAGCGCTACATCAGTAATAGAGGGGACATTTTCCAATAGGGATACTAGTTCTAGTGACCCTAATGACACCCTTGCATTCCCTCACTTTGGGGTGATTTCCTCCCACTTCTTGTTTTGGCTATGGGACAGGAAGTGAAGGGAAATATCCCCTATGGCAGTGGTCATCAACCCTGTCCTCAGTGTCCACTAACAGGCCAGGTTTTAAGTATTACCTTGGGGAGATGCAGACTAGAATACTGCAATCACTGAACAGCAAATGATATCCCCTGTGATGTATTTCAGTTATCTCGTAGACCTGGCCTGTTAGTGGACTCTGAGGACAGGGTTGATGACCACTGCCCTATGGCATACAGATGCCAAAACAAACTGACAGAGGTTATAATCCTCCCTTAATCTATCCAAATGAAAAAAATAAAGTTTTATCTTTAGTTATACTTTAAAATGCCTGTAAAGCCAAAACATGTTGTTTTTAGATTTGGATAGTGTAGGTAATGATTAAAACCCATGTCAGTTTTTCTGTTTCATTGGGGAGATTTTCCTTCCTTTTCCTGAGACAAAAATAATAAGTGAGAGAAAATTTCTATAAAACCAGGGACAATTCTCACCAGACCAGAATAGGTGTTCCCATTGCAAGATGTCCCTTCATTTCCTGGTCCTGTGACAATTTTGGATTTTCAATCACTTTTTATATTGGTGACATTGGCCACCAGAATTAGAGGATGAGGATGAATCTACTCAGTGGGGACACCGACAACAATAAAAACATCAATTTGGGAGCTTATTATAACCTATAAGTATCACAACCATATACAGTATATGTATGTATGCATGTGAGGTAGGGACCTAAGATTGTCCTTGAATGACTGATGTGAATGTACAGTATGTAAAGTGCTATGGAAATTGTCAATGCTAATTAAAATACCTGTAATAAATCAAATCCATAAATTAGTACATTTTATACATTTGTATATAAATGGTATCACCTTTAAGGCATCCTTGAGGTTGCACGGGTGCAGCCAAATGAGTGCAACAATTTAAAGTGGTTGTAAACCCTTACAAGCCACTTTGACCTACAGGTAAGCCTAGATTAAGGCTTACCTGTAGGTCCATCAAATATCTCCTAAACCTACACGGTTTAGGAGATATTTGAAAAAAGACAGGCACAGCTGTCTACGGAGCATGCCCCATAGACAGTGGCGCGCAGGCGCTCTGAGCATGCCGCTGCTAACGGCGATATGCCATTAGTGGCGGCTCCTGTGCGCATGTGCAGGAGTGACGTCAATGCTGCTCCAGCGCTGTGAGTGGCCGGAGCAGCGATACCTGGAAGAAGATGGACGCTTCCTGTTACAGGGGACAGCGGTGACATCGCTGGCTCCTGTGTGAGGTAAGTGACACATAATGGGCTACAATTTAAAATGTATAGTAACATAGTAGCCCATAGTAGCCCATTATGCTTTACCTTTGCAGAGAGACAAAGAGGAAGTAAACCCATCAGGGTTTACCTCCTCTTTAAAGACTGAGTTTCGGCAACTTTATTTATGTCTGCATAGAACATTGGAATTTATGCTATGCTAACTGGCTTGAATACACATGCAGCTGTGGTCGTGTGGCAATTGCTAAAATACCTAGCATCTGAAATATTTTGGGACTGCCACCACAGAACTTTTTTCAGGGGCGGAACATAATTTTAAGGTCATTCCTGCTCCGCCCCTTTTTTAACAATGTCATATAAGAGATAATTCATCTTCACTTTGCATTGGAAGTTACTCAGGCCAGGCTTACCATGCCCATATAAATATAACAGCCTAGAGAATGTACATCTTTTTACAATGCAATACATCTGTTGTGGCCATATTTTGATCTTGATACTGTCACTGTATAGCTGTTTTCATCAAGATCAAAATATGGCCACAACAGATGTATTGCAATGTAAAAAGATGTACACTCTCTAGGCTATATGGGCATGGTATGCGGCCGCCCGAGTAACCTTGTGGATGCCCATGCTTTTAATCGAATACAAAAGTGATAAGTGAAGATGAATTATCTTTTAAACTGTACACACACATATCTTTCCAGAAGATTGCAATTACAGCTTAGCTCACTTGTCCCACTTTCCAAGAAAAGCAATATATTATTATAGACAAAAATGCCCTTTGTGAGTCTTGCTGTTACCTGTTGTTCTTCACTGTGTATGCCTCTGTATTTCCTGTCTGTGATGATGATCCCCTAGGCCCAGGGCAGCACTGGCAGGCGGCAGCGTATCACTCACTCTGACTTGGCTACTTGAATGGGGGGGCAGCCATTGGCAGCCAATCACTGGAGTGGAGCGGCCGAGGCGCGCATCGCCTTGGATGATTGGGCCGGGGTCGGGGTAAGGGGAGACGTCAGATGATAGATGTCACAGTCTCAGAGACACAGAGAGCAGCCAGCAGACTCATAAAAAAGTCAGGGTGGCACAGTGGTGTAGTGGGTAGCACTCTTGCCTAGCAGTAAAAAGGGTTGCTGGTTTGAATCCCAACCATGACACTACCTGCCTGGAGTTTACATGTTCTTCCTGTGCCTGTGTGAGTTTCCTCCCACACTCCAAAGACATGCTGGTAGGTTAATTGGCTTCTGTCTAAATTGCCCCTAGTATATGAATGTGAGTTAGAGACCTTAGGTTGAAAGCTCCTTGAGGGTAGGGACTGATGTGAATGTACAATTAATATGTAAAGAGCTGTGAAAATTGAAGGCGCTATTAAAGTACCTTTAACAATAATAAGTCTGTAGTGTGGCAGCGGACCCTGCTGACTGCTGCAACACCTTGACGATTCCATGGGGGCACTTGCCCCCCCCCCCCCTGTGAACAACCATGACTGGCACCCAGGGGCAGGCTGGGCCGGGGGGCAGGGATGCAATTTCCCCCAGGCTGCTCTCTAAATCTCCTAAAAAGGCAGATGTGCTGCCAGCTGAGAACTGAGCATGTGCAGTTGGCCGAGTGTTACTGCTAGGGAAGCTGGCAGGGCTGGATAACAGCCCAGAAGCATGCAGCAACGTTAGCGCTGTGAGCGGACATCTGTCACAGTGCTGTTCCCCGCTTCTGAGCTGACAGTCTATGTCCACTCTATTCAGACTGAGCACAGCCGAATGGAAGAGGGTGGATCCACTCTGCCTCCTCCAGCCCCCTCTCTTACTGTACCTGCCCACACTGGGCAGCCTGTGTGCTGCGTGTTTGAATAGGATGTGTGGGCGGGAACATTCAAACTGAGATCCGTCGGTGATCTGCATGGGAAGCTCTGGAAGCTGATAACCAAGCCTTCTGCCTACTGGGTCCTTCCTCAAAAGTGAGTGAGCTGTGACCTGCCTCTCCCTTCTCTCTCCCAAATTCCTCTCCCCCCTCTCTGCAGATAAGAAGCTTTCTTTCAGCAGCCTATGCAGTACCTGGTCCTATGTACTATGATGTGGGCTCACACTGGTCTGCTGCAGTGTTGGTGATCTCACTGTCTTCCTGCATGTCCCATAGACTTCTATTAGTTTGCACATTGTTTTCTGCATTTTCTGAAAGTGCACAAAAACGGCTGCATCTTTGGTGCGCTATAAAAAAAAACTGCAGCAAAAACGCACAACCTAAAATAAGCCTATGACAATGGCTAAGGAAAACTGTGTACATAAGCACTGTGGCTAAACTGCAGCACACCAGTGTGAGCCCAAAGGCTTGTACACACTTGCAGAAGGCACTGCCACTCCGCTGAAAAGTGATCAATGCTCAACGCCTGTCCTTTCAGCCAATCAGGGGACGGATATCAGACCCGCTCTTCCTGATTGGCAGAGAGGTGGTTCAGTGTTAGAAAAGCAAATATTAATTTGCTTTTCTAACATGCCTGGCTGGGCTCTGAGCACAATGCTCTGCGCTCCACCCTATTTTGAAGCCTATGGTCAAGCTGCCTGAGGTGAGAATGGGAGAAGTGAATGAATTAGAACATACGTGTGTCATGGGAGCATGAGCCAGCAGCAGAGGAGGAGATCACATCCTTAAATCTCAGCCAGGGTTCGTGTTAGGACTTGTAGTCCTTTGCTTTTTGGGATGTAACAGCCCAAAAGTGAAGGACTAAAGGTCCCAACATAAACCCCTCAGAGATCAGGATGTGTCACACACCCCTGCCCCCCCCCCCCACAACTAGTGAAGGACTACAGGGCACAGCATGAACCCGTGGGATCTAAGGGGACACATCCTTAGATCTCATGGGTTAATGTTGGGACTTGTAGTTAGTCTAGTTGCGGAGGGGGGCAGGTCCTCAGCTCTGAGGGATTCATACAGGGACTTGCTTGCAGTTTAGTTCCTGGAGGCCATGGTAGCACAAGTCCCCCACAGGCCCTGGAGGGCCACATTGTCCTCCCTGCCCCCCCCCCCCCCCCCACACACACACACACACCTTTTGTGATCATGAAAAACCTTAGAGACTGTTCTCCCGATCCATCACTTTGCCACCACCGGTTCTATGGGCCACTTGACTGGACTTGCCCCCCAGGCCTAAGGGCTGCCAGCCCTCCCTGTGGCACCTGATATATGTCTGACATATCCATTCCTGGAACAAGGCCAAGTCTAGAGTTCTACATTCACTTCTTTATTATAATATACACAGAGATTTTTTCTAATTATCCATTTAGAGAAATTAGTACCTCTCTACCTAGTTGGGATTGTTCCCAATGTTTCACTGATTGATCAATAGATATTCAAGCGCCCATTCACTTCTCCCCCACTTTTTGGTTGCTGCAGATGGTGGAAAGCAGGAAGGATACTAGAGGTAAAAGCCTTCCAATGTCAAAACAAATTCACAAATGACAGCAAAATGACATTTGCAGTGGTTCAGATCACTCTCTATTCATGAGCATCCCACATATGTAAAGCCTCCTGATAAGTCATGAACACTGACTAGTGTGGAATAATTCTCTGATCGCTGTACATCCATACAACTGATACAGTTAGATTCTATATTGCAGGGATATGCAATTAGCGGACCTCCAGCTGTTGCAGAACTACAAGTGCCATGAGGCATAGCAAGACTCTGACAGCCACAAGCATGACACCCAGAGGCATGATGGGACTTGTAGTTTTGCAACAGCTGGAGGTCCACTAATTGCATATCCCTGCTATATAGGCATGTAAAACCATATTGATTATAATTGGAATTCTTGTAGATAACTATTAACTGAAAACAGTACAAGTTTACAAATAATAAAAATTTCATGTGCTACGAGATTTGCTGGAAAAAAAAAAGAAAAATAATTCAAAGCAGTAATGAATGGGCAGATGCATAATGCTGAATGGTTCAAACTTATGCTTCAGAATTATAATATGCCAGTGACGCACAAACTGTAGAAGTGCAGCATGAACTAGAGGTGATGATATCTATATCTTTGCAGTGTGTCATTTTGAAACGAATAGGAACAGGTGTATTGATAGCTTCTGTCATGCTGATGATTCAGCTTTCTGAGAGTTTTATGTTGAGATGACAAGCTTGGATAAGTGAAGGTCGGCAGGAATCTGCAAGGATTAATGTGAGCACACACATTTTGTCTGCTCCAAAAGCATTGATAAAGTAGGATCTCTTGGAGATAGATTCTTCTACTTGGTATATTCTTGATTTCCTAGAAATTATTTTATGATACTTAGAAGATGTGTATATAGAGTTGCCACCTCATCCCTTTAAACCCGAACACATATTAATTACGCAGATTCTGTGGGTAAGGATGAGTTCACACACTCCGTGTCCAGGAAGTCGGTGCAGAGCTGCGCTAATCACAGTCAGTGAGACATTGCCCCGATGCATCAGCAATTGATCCTTGATTCAGTTCACACGGTTCAGAAGCACTGATCCTCAGGTGGTTCACAACTACAGGTTCTATGATCAACAGGCAGGGCCGGTGCAACCACTAGGCGGATTAGGCGGCCGCCTAGGGCGCACTGCCACCTAGGGGCGCTGCTGACCCTTGCCTCATCTCTTCCTCCTTGTCGCTCCCCAGGCTCCCAGCAGGGCTGTTGATAGAGGGGCCCCGGGACAGCAAGGCGCTCAGTGCAGCGGGCGGGTGTTAATAAGCAGAGCGGTGTTCAGCTTCCCCCTCTCCATCCCACGGCTTTCACATGATGGAGGGAGAGGGACAGACCAGTGTGTCAGGCAGCCAATAGCGCTGCTCTTCTGAGTGGGAGGGCATGACTTCTACGTTGCTCCGCCTCCCACCACCCCATTAGCCAATCAGATTGCCCAGCCCGCCACATTTGATCAGAAGATGCCAGTGACCAGAGCAGGATGAGATGCAGAGGATCCGACATACCTGAGAAAGAAGAAGGTATGATCATGTCACACACTCACTTTTAATGCAGAAGTGTAATAATCGGTGTGTTCTCCTGTCCTGTGTGTAGATTAGACAATGATCAGGATGACTTCCCCTCTATCTTCTCACACGGCTTTTTATCTGTGTTTGTATTTACACAGCACAGTGACTGATGATTAGACTTCTGCAAGACCTTCAAACTTAAGCTGTTTCTATAGTTATTTGTGCCCTAGTTGGTGTCAGCCATCCCTGATTTATCTAACTTTCCTTGCTATCTTTGAAGGAATTAGCTGGTCAAGCTGGGAGCTTCACAGACATGTTAACTATTTACTGTCCTCCTGTGCTTGAGAAATGACTGTTAAAAATATGTGTTTTTTTTTTTTTTTGCCACTAATAGTTATATCTTGTAAACCCCTGTTTGCAGTGATCAATGTTTTTCCACACTGCTAGGACACACTTGTACTATGTCTGCAGTCTTTAACCCTCTCCTGTACTATGTCTGCAGTCTCTGATCATCTCGTGTACTATGTCTGCAGTCTGTGACCATCTCCTGTACCATGTCTGCAGTCTGTGACCATCTCCTGTACCATGTCTGCAGTCTCTGACCATCTCCTGTACCATGTCTGCAGTCTGTGACCATCTCCTGTACCATGTCTGCAGTCTGTGACCATCTCCTGTACCATGTCTGCAGTCTGTGACCATCTCCTGTACCATGTCTGCAGTCTGTGACCATCTCCTGTACCATGTCTGCAGTCTGTGACCATCTCCTGTACCATGTCTGCAGTCTGTGACCATCTCCTGTACCATGTCTGCAGTCTCTGACCATCTCCTGTACCATGTCTGCAGTCTCTGACCATCTCCTGTACCATGTCTGCAGTCTGTGACCATCTCCTGTACCATGTCTGCAGTCTGTGACCATCTCCTGTACCATGTCTGCAGTCTGTGACCATCTCCTGTACCATGTCTGCAGTCTGTGACCATCTCCTGTACCATGTCTGCAGTCTGTGACCATCTCCTGTACCATGTCTGCAGTCTCTGACCATCTCCTGTACCATGTCTGCAGTCTCTGACCATCTCCTGTACCTTGTGTGCAGTCTCTGACCATCTCCTGTACCATGTGTGCAGTCTCTGACCATCTCCTGTACCATGTGTGCAGTCTCTGACCATCTCCTGTACCATGTGTGCAGTCTCTGACCCTCTCCTGTAGTATGTCTGCAGTCTCTGACCCTCTCCTGTAGTATGTTTTGCAGTCTCTGACCATCTCCTGTAGTATTTCTGCAATAAAGGGGGCTACAGGCACAGTAGGTGGTAAGGGAAGGTGTACCTAGGCATGGTGGATAGTGAGGGATGGGGGGCCCAGGCATGTTGGGTGGTTAGGGAAGAGGGCTGTAGGTGCAGTGGGTGGTCAGGCAAGGGAGGCTACAGGCATAGTAGATAATGAGGAAAGGGATCCCAGGTGCAGTGGGTGGTAATGGAAAGAATGCCTAGGCACAAGTGGTGGTTAAGGAGGGGCTGTAGAGAAAATTTGAATGTAGCATACAGGGCAAGGGGCTTCATAATCCAGGGCCCACCAAAATCCTCAGCACCAGGCCTATGATGCTCCTAATCCAGGCCGAACGATCAGGCCACCGCAGGTCGCCCTTGCAATCGGGCCCTGGGGTTCCGCCGCTAATATATTTTTTATAATGGCACACAGTGAAGTAATTAAAAAGTGGCATTATAAAAAAAAATTGTGACAGATTGTCACACAATACACACTGGGATCTGTGATCAAAGAGTGTATTGTGCTATTATTTAATGACACTGCACAAAGCCATCACATTTTTCTTTTTGAATTTTTTTTTGGGGGGGGGGCGCAAGTAGCTGGTCTTGCCTAGGGTGCAAAATAGTCTAGCACCGGCCCTGTCAACAGGTCCCCACAATCCTCTTGATGGAGACACATGGGGGGGGGGGGTGACCGTGGGGGTGACCGCCAACACACTGAGCCTCAGGTGCTCCAAATGACCTGTTCAGAAGTTAGGAGCCTTCTTTCAAGGACACACATCTCCTAGATACAAGTTATTACAAACTTTTCTTGCTTAGCTGCAGCATGCTTTCTTTGGCATCTAAAGATACTCATCTCAAAATTCATTGGATATCTACTGCCCATCAGCTAAAACATTTTGCACAGCAACATAAGAGATGCATTGCATGTTTTCTCCTAAAAGTTACACTTGTTAACTGAACATTTGATTAGCATTTTTACAACTGATGTTCTTGCGATGACACATCAGAGCAAACGTGGCTATAGCAACAGCTATTTACTTGTACTGCTGCCAAGCCATGTATTAATGTATTAGTGTAAATTATTGGGCTGCTTTTTATGTAAATAATATTTGCATTGATCTTGGTACAACTGTGTAATTTTTAGTATTTTTTTTTTACCTTCTATAAAGTACACATATTGTGTATTACAACCTGGGGTGAACAGGCCCCTATTTGGCAACCCTAACACAGTGCACAACATAATGGGCATTGATGCACGTACATTAAACAAACCAGTAGGGATGGCTTGAAGTGTTCATTTTATTCCCCTAACTGTCCTCTATTTTGTGTGAATTGCAGCCATTTTAAGTCTGATCTTCTTATGTCTCAAAATAAATTTCTACATGTATAGAATTCTGTATAGTCATTACAACTCAGCACTATGTGACAAACTATAAGTAATGGGGAGGCCCACTCAATGCCCACTCAACGCCCTCGGGACTTCGGAAGAACAGAACTGACATTTGCAAATTTTAACTTTGAATGACATTAATGCTTGATCCTAGTCATGCTGTAAAATGGTATAAAAGTAAAAGCTAAGGGGTTGCGTCTCTTTGGAGGCCTTAGACTTGTAAAAGGGATTCAAGGGAACCCCCCACAGTGTATCTGATTTTAAACTACCCACAGACATTGGTTGCTGATGGTCTTTCGATAGCCCCCAAACAGAATGGACAACCAGGAACTTCATTTATGTTATAATAAAACCTACAAGCTGATTGGTTACTATGCAAAGCTGTACCAGATTCTGTGTGCACCAGTTTTAGTAAATCCCCATCTATGATTCGTCTTTTAATGCTAGGTTTACAAGCACTTTTGATGCTTGGGCATAATTAATTTCCTAAACAGTAATGCAACAGTATCCATAGCAGCCCACATAATTACTAACTTGCAACTGCAAAAAGCTTTTGCCAAAGGTAAGGCGGGGGGGGGGGGGGGGGGGGGAACATTTGATCCTTTGGGCCCAGAACTCATCAAAGCTATCCACTCTGTCCATACAATGTGTAACTTTGTTGTCAATGTTACTTGCAATAATCATAGAACTTATGGGTTAACACACAAGATACACCAATTGCAAGAAAGCAATAAAAATGCATATTTATTGGACAATGTAAAAAAAAGTGGATTAGCCCCAACCAACAAATTTCATATTCATCTTTCAATGATCTAACTACATTTAAATCGAATTGGTTTATACAGGGTACTGTGCCTTTCTTGTTACTTTGTCTTTTTGATAAGCTAAATAATGTTGACTTAGAAATCTTACAGTATGGTGGGAAAAAATAAATACAATTTTTAGTAGCTAGCATAAACGCATTAAAAAATACTGGTATCCAGAATGAGTTAAATTAACAATAAACTGAAGAAACTGAAGTTGTCATGGTTGCTCAGCAGTTGTCCTGAGAATAGGGACTTACTGAAAAGACAGATACCGTAAGGAGACAGATTGAGGCTACATAGCCATAAGGGCTGAACCCTACCTTGTCTGAAATTATTAAACCAGCCATGTGCTAAACTGCGTCTACAAGGAAATGTGTCCCTGTTTATTATGTGATCATTTAGGACAGAGGTGTCCAACCTTTTGACCTTCCTGGCCTACATGGAATAAAGAGGAATTGTCTGGGGTCCCACATAAAATACATTAACAATAAGGATAGCTGATGAACAAAAAAAGTCAGGCAGATCACAAGTTAACAATCAATGATATACTGTAGATCATATGCCTATCTGAGTAATAAAACTTCATTTTTGTAATATTTTTTATTGTAAAAGAGGACAACATAAAACTAGTGTAATATTTTAAAGATTTTTATGATAAACTAATACACTATCTGGTTTGATGGATGTAGTAGCAGTTCTCAATGAATTCTCAAGCTGCTTATCAGATATTTTGGTTCTAATTTTGCCATTGTGTATGGGCATAATTAATTTCCTACATACTTACTAACTTGCAACTGCAAAAGGCTTTTGCTAAAGGTAAGGGGGGGAAAAAAACATTTGATCCTTTGGGCCCAGAATTCATCAAAGCTATCCATTCTGTCCATACAATAGTTGCTCACAAATATACTGAAGGTGATGCTAAAATGCATAAAAGCTCAGTAAAGAGACACTGTCACCCCCGGGCCCCCTACTCACTAATGCCCTCCATGCGCACCACGCTGCGTGCATGGGGGATAGGCCTGAGACTCGAAAATTACCCCAAACAGGCAGTCTCACCCAATGCCCCCCTCTGGCGGAACCCAAATCTAGAACACATCTACAAACTACCAGAGCCCCATGCCTGGACCAAATTCCACATTAAAACAGTATCTCAGATTGTTTCCGACCAGTCCCTAATACCATTTTCCAAACTAAATTCTGACTTTAATGTACCACGGTCATATTTTTTTCGATACCATCAACTCTCCCATGCCTTCGGTTGCCAATTCTCAAACTCCCCTCCTCAGCTGATCCTATCTTCCCTAGAGGACCTTCTTAGATCTGGTTGTGCAAGAAAACCCACCTCTCAATTGTACACACATATAACCATCACCTCTCTCCCGGCTCTGGAGATGCTAAGAACTAGGTGGTCCCGAGACATCCCAGATCTAGACAGCGATGACCGGGATGACATTTGGGGTTTCCCTTTTACCTCCCTGGTCTCCCTGAGGGATCGTCAGATCCAATTCAAGATTGTTCACCGGGCATACTACACTCCCCATAGACTACACAAAATGAACTCTGACTCCCCCTCCGGTTGCTGGAGATGTGGTGGGATCCCTGGGGACTTCACCCATATCTTCTGGACCTGCCCAGCGATCTCCAATTTCTGGACCAAGATTCTAGAATCTATCTCGCAGATAACCGTTGTGCCACTACCACCAACCATGGCTGTTTGCCTACTGGGTCTAGTTGAGCAATTAATTCCTACAGTGGTGGGACGTACACTTGTGGGACTCTTATTGTTTTATGCCCGCAAAGCCATAGCTATTAGCTGGCGCAAACCAACACCCCTTCCTCGCTCCCTATGGAAGCAACTCGTCAACAATAACCTGTCTCTCTATAAAGACACATATACGCCAATAGAGGTTGCCCCAAAAAATTTGACAAGGTCTGGTCCAAGTGGTTAGCGGACCTCTGCTTCGGAGGTCCCTCAGTAGAACTAGGGTATGGTGGCTCTCATGCAGGCGACGCCTGTGCACACGGGAGGGGCCAGTTCTTACACCCTTATCAGCAGATGCTGTCTTTGATGTCTGGAGATCCAGGGACCTGCATGGCTATCCACTTAACCTCACCATATGATGTATGCTGTTATGCATGTACGACACAACTAAAATGGGGCTCCCACGGGGATCCCACCATTTTTATGTATGACCAATGTTCTGACTAACTGTCTATGTTTTTCCTTTTTCTGTTTTCTCTTTTTGCCTTTGTTTTGTTTTTGTTTTTTGTTTGTTATGCAGGATGGAAACCAATATAAATATATTTTTAAAAAAAAGAGACACTGTCAAAATTTTCTTCAGCCGCATATGTTTTTAAGTGTAAGCGTATTTTTACAAAAAATTTCAAAAGAAAAATCAACTTTTTTATCTTTTATTCGGCCGCATTCATAGCCATCTTGGGACACATGCAGCCCTTAGGCCGCAGGTTGGACACCACTACCTTAGGAAAAAGAAGCATTTTTAAACCAATAATGATTATAATCATGATAAAAGCCACGAGTCCTGACTTCTATGACATTGCAATACTCTCAGAGCCCCATACTGAAAGAATATTCTAGATACTGTAGATATTGTACTGTACAAACTTCTAACAGAACATATCAACTTTGTTCAGTTAAAGAGAATAAAAACCACTGTTGAAAAAAAAAAAAAACACCTGTAAGGCAATTGTATAATATACTAGTATGCATCACATACTAGCACATTACAGAATACTTACCATAGAACGAAGCCCTCCCGCGTAACCCGGTCACCCGAGAGGGCTAACATCTTCTCCCAGTCTTTCTTCTGGGTTCACACACGGTTCTGGTACAAAGCTCTGAAGATCCGGCAAGGTATGCCAGACCTTCAGAGCGCATGCATCAGTGATTTCACTGGCTGCATCCAGGGTGAATATCTCCTAAACGGTGCACATTTAGGAGATATTAATTTTACCTACTGGTAAGCCTTATTATATGCTTACCTGTAGATAAAAATAAAAAAGCAGGCTTTACTACCACTTTAAGTCCATTCATTCCAAAATAAAATGTTAAGCACTTCAATACCGGGCACTTAAACACCTTCCTGCCCAGACCAATTTTGAGCTTTCAGCGCTGTCGCAATTTGAATGACAATTGCGTTGCCATGCTACACTGTACCCAAATGAAATTTTTATCATTTTTTCCCACAAATAGAGCTTTCTTTTGGTGGTATTTGATCACCTCTACGGTTTTTATTTTTTGCGCTACAAATAAAAAAATACCGAAAATTTTGAAAAAATTTTTTTTTTTTGTTTTAGTTTCAAAACGTTGTAAATAAGTACGTTTTCTCCTTCACTGATGGGCACTGATGGGGCTACACTGATGGGCACTGATAAGGCGGCACTGATGGACACCAATGATGTGGCACCGATGAAGTGGCACTGATGAGGTGGCATTGATGGACACTGATATGTGGCACTGATAGGTGGCACTGATAGGCGGCACTGATGGGCGACACGGATGGACACTGATAGGTGGCACAAATTGGCACTGATAGCTGGCACGGATTGGCATGGATGGGCGGCACAGATGGGCATGGATAGGCGGCACAGATGGGCATGGATAGGCGGCACAGATGGGCATGGGTGGGCACTGATAGGTGGCACGGATGGGCACTGATAGGCTGCACAGGTGGGCACTGATATGCGGCACAGGTGGGCACTGATAGGCGGCACAGGTGGGCACTCATAGACGGCATTGTATTATGTTATACTGTACTAATGGATGCCAATCAGTGCCAAACAATAATGCATACCAATCAGTGATGCCCATTGTGGGCACTGATTGGCATCCATTATGGGCACTGATTGGCACCCATTGTGGCACTGACTGGCATCCCTGGTGGTCTAGGGAGGATTACCTTTTGCTGGGCATCCCTGGTGGTCTGGTGGCGTCCCTGGTGGTCCAGTGTGAGCATCCTAGGGGGGGCTGTGCTGATAATCAATCAGCACATACCCCCCCTGTCAGAGGAGCAGCCGATCGGCTCTCCTCTACTCGCGTCTACCAGACGCGAGTGAGGAAAAGCCGATCACCGGCTCATCCTATTTACACTGTGATCAGCCATGATTGGACACGGCTGATCACGTGGTAAAGAGTCTCCGTCGGAGACTCTTTACCGAGATCGTAGTTGCCGGGTGTCAGACTGACACCCCGCAACAACGATCGCCGCGATGCGCGCCCCCGGGGGCACGCAGCGGCTCATAATCCTGATCACGTCATATGACGTCCGATCAGGATTATGCAACCACTTTGCCACCGTCAATTGCCTATAGGGCGGGCGGCAAGTGATTAAAGCAATTGAAATCTTGAACTACTCGTGAATGACATTTGAATGTTCTGAGAATTTTCGTACAAATTTTCGTATGAATTTTTGTCTGAAATTCTACTAGTTTATACCCAGCTTAACCACTTGCCGTCCAGCCCCCATCATTATACTATGGCAGGTCAGCAGTATCCTACGAATTGCTGTAGGTGTATGTCGGCACCATTAAGGGCGATAGCAGGCTCGTGCACGTTGCACAGCAGGGGACTCAATGCGCGATGACCACCGGCCACCCGCGAGGGCACAAAAACCAGAACACACACATCCCTGTTCTGACAGGAGAGGAGAAACAGATCGTCTGTTCCTACTTGATCACCCCCAAATGTTAACCCCTTCGCTGGCAGTGACAATCATACAGTAAGCAGTGGCTATTTTTAGCTCTGATCGCTGTATAAGCGTCAATGGTCCCAAAAAAGTGTCAAAAGTGTCCGATCTGTCCAACACAATGTCGCAGTCCCGCTAAAAATCATTGATTGCCGCCATTAATAGTAAAAAAATAAAAAAATTATTAAAATTCCATAAATCTATCCCGTATATTGTAGACGCTATAACTTTTGTGCAAACAAATCAATATACGTTTATTGCTATTTTTTTACCAAAAATATGTAGAAGAATATATATCGGCCTAAACTGATGTAGAAATTTCTTTTTTTTTTGGATATGCATTATAGCAAAAAGTATAAAATATTGGGGTTTTTTTCAAAATTGACGCTTTTATTTTGTTTATAGCGCAAAGAATAAAAATCGTAGAGGTGATTAAATACCACTAAAAGAAATCTCTATTTGTGGGGGAAAAAAGGGCATCAATTTTGTTTGGGTACAACGTTGCACGACCGCGCAATTGTCAGCAAACTACTGAGCTGGCCAGAACCACCCCTGGAGGGAGTCTATTCCACATTTTCACAGCTCTTATTGCAAACAAATCTTTCCATATTTTGAGATTAAATCTCTTTTCCTCTAGATGTAAAGAGTACCCCCTTGTCCTGAGTGTTGACTGTAAAGTGAATATCTCAACACCAAGTTCACTATATGGACCCCTTATATATTTATACATGGTAATCATATCCCCCTTAATCTCCTCTTCTCAAGAGTAAATAAATTCAGTTCCTCTAATCTTTCCTCACAGCTGAGCTCTTCCATGCCTCTTATCAATTTGGTTGCCCTTCTCTGTACTTTCCCCAGTCCCAGATATCCCTTTTGAGAAATGGTGCCCAAAACTGAACTGCATATTCCAGATGACATCTTACTGATGATTTGTACATAGGCACAATGATATCTCTCTCTCTGGAGCCCATACCTCTCTTAATACAAGAAAGGACTTTGCTCGCTTTGGAAACCACAGCATGGCATTACAGGCTATTATTGAGTTTATGATCTACCAAAACCCCCAGATCCTTCTCCACCATTGATTCCCCCAGTTGTACTCCCCCTAAAATGTATGATGCATGCATATTCTTAGCCCCCAAGTGCATAACTTTACATTTATCAACATTAAACCTCATCTGCCACATTGTCGCCCAATTAGACAGAGCATTGAGGTCGGCTTGTAAATTGGAGACATCCTGTAAGGACGTTATTCTACTGCATAGCTTAGTGTCATCTGCAAAGACAGAAATGTTATTTTTAATCCCAGACCCAATATAATTTATAAAGATATTAAAAAGTAAGGGTCCCAGCACCTTGGGGTACACCACTGATAACCTTAAACCAGTCAGAGTAAGAATCATTAACCACTACTCTCTGAATTCTGTCTTTTAGCCAGTTTTCTATCCATTTACAAACTGATATTTCCAGACCTGTAGACCTTACCTTACACATGAGCCGTGTGTGGGTCAAAAGCTTTTGCAAAGTCCAAGTATACCACATCCACCACTACCCCTCTGTCAAAGGTTTTACTTACCTCCTCATAAAAAGAAATCAGGTTTGTTTGACAACTTCTGTCTTTCATGAATCCATGCTGTCTGTTGCTTAAATATTTTTTTCAGCAAGAACTCGTCTATGTGGTGTTTTATTCATCTCTCCAGTATCTTCCCAACTATAGAAGTTAAAGTAACAGGTCTATAGTTACTTGGCAAAGTCTTTGTTCCCTTTTTAAATATAGGCACCACATTTGCCCTAGGCCAATTCAGTGGCACTATTCCCATTCTTAAAAATTAAATACAATGGCTTTGAAATTACAGAGCTCAATTCTTTTAGGATCCGTGAGTGGATGGAATCTGGTCCAGGTGCTTTATCCACCTTTATTCTGTCTAAATATTTCTGGACCATATCTATTTTGAGCCATTGTGGATCATTTGGGGCTATGTCACTATCAACCCCGTTATGGACATGAACTCCCCCATGGTCCTTTGTATACACAGAGCTGAAGAAAGTATTTAATAAATTTGCCTTCTCTTTGTCCCCAGTCATCCAATCTAGATTATTTTGTAAAGGGCCTACATGCTCAGACTTGACCTTTTTACTATTAATATATTTGAAGAATTTTTTGGGGTTTGTCCTACTATCTTTTGCAATCTGTCGTTCGTTTGGAGTTTTTGCGTTCTTGATTTCCTTTTTACATATTCTGATATATTCTTTGTAACATTTATTCACTAGTGTTCCTTCATTTTTATATTTTTTAAAAGCTTTTTTCTTATTGTTTATAGCTTTTTTAACTTTGGCCGTGAGCCACATAGGTTTTATTTTTAGCCTTTTAAACGTATTGCCCATACATACTTCACACCTTCTTCTTGCATTGCATGGTGCTTCCAGTTAAAGACTGTTAGCACAGCAGGTGTCAGATAGAAAAACCAGTACACAGGTCATAAGTGTGATTCCATCCACATTTAACATACTTCAGGCCCACAATCTGTTTACCCAGTTACAGAGTATCTGCTCTATAAATTAAGGAGCATATTGTTCCCATTGTACAGTCATAAGCACAATGGCATGTGCAGGATTTCAAAATACAGATAGATTGCAGTTGTGAAAACCACAATTAGAGCAGAGTCTGATGTCTGGCAGAAGGATTGAATTTTAGGTTTATAGATGCTGATGTTAAACTTGAACTCCAAAAGATTTACCCCCCCCCCCCCCCTTCCCCATGACAAGGCCATTTTTTGCTGTACGGCACTGTGTTAATTTAACTGACAATTGTGCAGCCATGCAATGCTGTACATACATTTCATTTATATCACTTTTTTTTCCACAAATAGAGCTTTCTTTTGGTGGTTTTGTATTGTTTGCGCTATAAACAAAAAAAGACTGACAGTTTTGAAAAAAAAAAACATTTTTTTTAGTTCCTGCTATAAAACATATTCAATAATAAAAAAAATCAAATGTCTTCATAAATGTAGGCCAATATGTATCTTGCTATATATTTTTGGTAAAAATATACTGGAATTTTTATTTATTTGTATATTAGTAATGGCAGGGATCAGCGATTTATGGCAGCCATCAGCGATTTATAGCAGCGGACATTCAGTCACTGACACTTTTTGGGAACCAGTGACACTAATACAGTGATCAATGCTAAAAATATGCACTGTCACTGTCCTAATGACACTGGCTGGGAAGGGGTTAAACATCTAGGGCGATCAAAGGGTTAAATGGGTGCCTAACTAGTGTTTATGTGTGTACAGTCTGGTGTTTTTACTAATGGATGTGCTGGTTTTTATTCCCTGGT
The DNA here is from genome assembly GCF_037356315.1 of Lithobates pipiens. NCBI lineage: Eukaryota > Metazoa > Chordata > Amphibia > Anura > Ranidae > Lithobates > Lithobates pipiens. The sequence continues at coordinate 370,998,162 of NW_027507758.1, read as the reverse complement.
TTGCAGGGAAACAAAATCCACAACATCCCTGCTGACTGGATGGAGCTCTGCATTATTTACATATTGAGAGCTCTGTCCTTTGTCTCTCCTCGACAATCAGCAGGTGCAGACGGTCTTCCATTGGTCAGTACTGTACTGATCGGCTTCTGCTGTGACTAATCACAGCAGAAGTGGTGCGTCCCCTATCTAAAAGTGCAGAACCCACGTGTATATATATATATATATATATATATATATATATATATATATATATATATATATATATATATAGCTGTGATTCTGCACAGAATGGCCACCCTGTAGCAGTAAATCTGTTATAGCATGGTCGTGAACTGGTTAATATGAGCAAGCAACCATCTGTAATCATTCATGAGAACCCACATGATTCTTTCAATTACATGATGTTGTTCCAAATATGCAAGCTTGCAAACCAAAAATTGAAATAATCGTTTTGGCCTTTCCAATTATTTTGTTGACTCTCAAAAATCTGAGTATGTAGTATAAGAGATCCATGCCTCAATTGTGTCTAGTCCAAGACAAGACAGAACTCAGGGACTGATTTTGAGAAGCTGCAATAAACTGAACTGAGCTGAAAGAGAGCAGTTACCTATCTTTTTACATCACATATTGTAAGCCCTTGTACACACGGTCGGAGATTCCGACGGAATGTGTCCTATCGGACCATTTTGTCGAATAATCCGACTGTGTGTGGTCTCCGTCGGACTGTTTCCGTCGGAGTATCCGACGGACCAAGTTTTCTAACTTGTTCGTAAAATTTTCGGACAAAATGCTCAGATCGGACATACTCCGATCATGTGTAGCCTACTCCCACGGACAAAGTGCCACGCATGCTCAGATCAAATTCCTAGACCAAAGCTATTGGCTACTAGCCTGAACATAGTCCCGTCAGAACAAAATAATGTCATCACGTTATGTACAATCGGATTTTCCGACAACTTTGTCCGACCGTGTGTATGCAACAGTTTCGGCACAAAATCCGTCGGACAAAATCCAACGGATTTGGTTGTCAGAATGTCTGACCGTGTGTACAAGGGCTAAGAGATGAAAATTAATGTGCGGCTTTGTTCAACAATACCATATTTACCATATTTAATCTAGTTTTCTTTGTTCTGATTGCGGTAAATCAGGGGTCAGGAACCTATGGCTCACGAGCCAGATGTGGCTCTTTTGATGGCTACATCTGGCTCTCACCTCTCAATCCGCGGATCGCGTGGTGTGCCGATGCGGATTGAGCCCATAGGAAAGGCCACGGCTTCGGCCTAGCTCCGGAGCCGTGGCCATCTTGGTACACTCGGCGGCGGTCTAGGTGAGCGGCTGATGTCATCATCACCGCCCACCTCATCTGCTCCTGGATCTGCCTGCTAGTGGTAAGTAAGTAGAGTCAGACATAGGGAGGAGTGCATATTACAGCGGGGGAGATGTGGGAAGATGTGCATATTACAGTGGGGGAGATGTGCATATTACAGTGGGGGAGATGTGGGGAGATGTGCATATTACAGTGGGGGAGATGTCATGGATATTACAGTGTGGGAGACGTGGATATTACAGTGGGGGAGATGTGGATATTACAGGGGGGAGACGTGGATATTACAGTGGGGGGGATGTGGATATTACAGTGGGGGGAGATGACATGAATATTACAGTGGGGGAGATGACATGGATATTACAGTGGGGGGAGATGTGGATATTACAGTGGGGGAGACGTGGATAGTACAGTGTTAGAGACGTGGATATTACAGTGTGGGAGACAACGTGGATATTAAAGTGGGGGGAGATGAAGTGGATATTACAGTTGGGGGAGATGTGGACATTACAGTGGGGGGAGATGACGTGAATATTACAGTGGGGGGAGATATGGATATTACAGTGGGGAAGATGAGGTGGATATTACAGTGGGGGAAGATGCGGACATTACAGTGGGGGAGATGACATGAATATTACAGTGGGGGGAGATGTGGATATTACAGTGGGGGAGATGACGTGGATTTTTACAGTGGGGGAGATGTGGACATTACAGTGGGGGGAGATGACATGGACATTACAGTGGGGGGAGATGACGTGGATATTACAGTGGGGGGTGATGACATGGATATTACAGTGGGGGGAGATGTGGATATTACAGTGGGGGAGACGTGGATATTACAGTGGGGGAGATGACATGGATATTACAGTGGGGGAGATGACGTGGATATTAGAGTGGGGGGAGATGTGGACATTACAGTGGGGGGAGACGTGGATATTACAGTGGGGGGAGATGACGTGGATATTACAGTTGGGGGAGATGACGTGGATATTACAGTGGGGGGAGATGTGGATATTACAGTGGGGGAGACGTGGATATTACAGTGGGGGAGATGACATGGATATTACAGTGGGGGAGATGACATGGATATTAGAGTGGGGGGAGATGTGGACATTACAGTGGGGGGAGACGTGGATATTACAGTGGGGGGAGATGACGTGGATATTACAGTTGGGGGAGATGACGTGGATATTACAGTGGGGGGAGATGTGGATATTACAGTGGGGGAGACGTGGATATTACAGTGGGGGAGATGACATGGATATTACAGTGGGGGAGATGACATGGATATTACAGTGGGGGGAGATGTGGATATTACAGTGGGGGAGATGTGGATATTACAGTAAGGGAGATGTGGATACTACATTGGGGGAGATGTGGATATTACAGTGGGGGAGATGACGTGGATATTACAGTGGGGGAGATGACAACATTATAGTTATAACTCATCGAAATTAGTCGATTAATCGATTAAAAAAAAGAACATTAAGACCAACCTACGATCACGTTTAACGGATGGAAGTCTCAACGCCTGCATGAAGCTTAACCTCACCACGTATTAACCAGACTACAAAGCCATCAGCAAAACTAAGCAGCACCAGAAGTCGCATTAACGGTAAGAAGTACATTATTCATCATTGGTTAGCAACAGCATAACAACGTTATTAAAAATAATTCAGAGGCCATGTCATGTTCGGCAACTTTGCTGTATTTCTTTGTTCTGTGATTTATCTCTTAATAAAGAACACCTAATTGTTTAATTCAGAGACTTATTGTACTTTAAAAGTGTTGGTCTTACATAAAATGCACACATTTACTTGTATTTCATTTTAAACATATTGTATGGCTCTCACGAAATTAAATTTTAAAATATGTGGTGTTCATGGCTCTCTCAGCCAAAAAGGTTCCCTACCCCTGCTGTAAATGATTCCAACTTTATCAATCAACTCCAACTTTAAGACCATGTTACATGTTATACCTACATTTAGAGTGTCATATGTAGCATGGTGCCAAGCTGACCTCCCCACCCCAAACCCCCATCCCCAAAATGCCTGACAGCATGCAGGGGTTCTTCCTCAGTCCATTGACTCTTAGTAGAGTCCTTCTCATAAGCACTTATAATCTATATTGTAAACAATATTGATGTTGCCAAATCGATGTGGAATCTAAACCAGTAGCATTTTAGAAGGAAAAACAAAAAAAGCAGCCTACATTTTTCCATAATATAAAATGGTATAGAAGACCATTGTACTGACTTTGTTGTTTTCAGAAGCATGTAGTGCTGCAGGAGTTCAAAAATGACAAAACGGAATAACATGAACATCTGATTACAGGGTGGTGTAGACAATATCAAAGGGAGCTAACTGTTACATGAGGCTTCGAAGTCTTGAGGAACCCCATTACTTATCACTGTAGAATTTCTACCCTTTAATAGAGGAGTCAGCCAGTCTCGTAGCTGGCTGTCATTACAACGGTGCAGCACACTTTAAAGGTTTTTCTTCAATAGTCATAAACAGACCAGGCTTTCTTGTTGTAAAGGTATTTATTCACAGTGTAAAATTGGTCACAACTGGATAATAATTTGATAGTGTAGTTTGAAAGCCAAAGAAGGCACTCCATATGAGTCCTGCTGAAGGGGAGCATACGAGCTCCAAATGCTTAGGCTTTGCACATGTTTGACCTGCACTTTATGGGAGATACTGTTGACTTTTTTTGAAGGTTGAAACTTCATGGATGTCATTGCCCTACTATAATTACTACTTGATGCGTCACTGACGTGAATGCAGTGTGCACATATACATACTAGTTCCTGGTCAGTGATTCACCAAGTAAGGAAGCAAAGATAATGAAATCTCCAGAGCTTCCACCTTCATAAACAGTCATCAACCGAAGCTCCCATATTTCTGTCTTCATCTGTTCCTTTTAAAGTGTTACTAAACCCACAACAGTAAAATCAGTCTGTATATGCAATAAAGCATGCTTGTTATACTCACTGTGGAATCTAAGGGGTTAATCCCCTGCATAGTATAAAAAGGCTGTCTTCTCTGATCCTCCCCTTCTTCCATGGTCCCCAAACCATCTCCTGATAGATCAGAGCCTTGGGGGCAAGCTGCACAAGCTCAGTTTGGTGTGTATTGCTAGAGAGTTTTTTTTTCTTGGGAGAGTACATGTGATCAGCAAAGGGCCAATCAGCAATGTGCAGACAGAGGCTCAGGGGTCATGCAACCTCAAAGGACAATCAGGGGATAATGAAAACTCCTCATATGAGCTTTAATCAGACACTGATAGAACACACAAGACTGCTATATACTGCTGATGAGAAAAGGTATTTAGCAGTTTATACTTACTAAAACAATTGCATTTACATGTTCGATCTACTATGGGAAACCAGATATATAGTGAATGCAGGGTCCTGGGTTTAGTAACACTAAGTATTTTTAATTTATAACCTGAACAGATACAATTTGTCAAGTTGATGTTCCCTGAATTTTTGAGCATACACATAAATAGACACAATGTTGCAGTGATATCAAGGGAGTCATGTATAAAGACTGATGAAAAGAAACATTTCTGTACCAATGGCAAGCAATCGGATTACAGCTGCGTTCAACATGCAGCTGAAGTAGGAGGATGCTAATATAGTTAGCTGTTTTGAGCAAACATGGACACATGACTGCTGAGGCACAATGGGCTTAGGTCCTAATTAACTTAACACCACCCTTGCCCTTTTAGCCATTAATAAATAAAAACACTTACAACCATTAGGTAGGAAAGGGCAAGGCCACAGCTTTATTAAATTCCAACACATAACATGTGAACATATTAAACCAGTGCCAGTCCCATTCGTACTGTGAGCACTTAACCAAAAGAGGGAAGTAGGGCCTGTCCTTACCATACGTGCAGGACAGACAGCCTACTTCCAATTTTCCATCAAGGGCATAGCCCATTACAGCAACTTTAACTGCTGGCATGGTCAAGAAATCTGCCAACTGCCCGTCAGTTAATAACTGACAAGCGCCCCACTGCAGCCAGTGCCTGTTCCACACCTCACTGGGGGACAAGGTTGAATATGTCCAACCCAATGTCATTAAGGTGAATGCAATCCAGTCTCAACGGCCAAAGAAAACAGGGCAGAAGGGCCCCCACAAGGGTACAAAACGACCCTTCTGCCCATGCCAAAGCTGTCGGTTTTTGATTTGCGCAACAGAACCGACACGCAGCGCTCAGAGAAGGTAACATCCTCCCCCCGGACGAAGGGTCTCGAACAGGGAAAAAACAAACAGATGGCAACAGGGAAAGGATACCAGAGAGAATAGGGAGGGAAACTGGACGCTGGAAATAAGTCGCACGTCTACAACCCTGCAGGACCCGACAGATCGGGAATGCTGTTATGATCTCCTCCCTCCCCAGGAGCTGAAACCCAAAGGACAAAGCAGACATGGTCGACTAAATCATGGAACCAAGAGAACCTTTTTGTAGTAAATAAACAAGGTAAGAAAATGAAGCCACGCGTCTTTTCTGTGAAGACGAGATGGAAAACACACCGCCCGACACCTGGACCCATTTGTCCCACACGTGAGAGTACGGCGCCCATGACCGAGGAACCGGCGATGCCCATAGAGGTCTAGAAAACATTGGAAACAAGGTTCCACAAGTAGGCTAGCCAGGGGAGGCCCTCCAGGGAAGCCAGGGCGCGGAAATGATCGAGCTGTGAACGAGAGAGAGCATCAGAGATATCATTAGCAGTTCCAGGGACATGCATAGCTCTAAAGCAGGCAGGGGTTAACTGCAAGGGGTGAGGGGTATGTAAATCCCTACCATCCCCCACCCAGTCGGGTGCAGGGGAATGTGGATGTACAGTGGACCTGGCAGAGGAAGAGTGGAGTGTATCCACATTTGAATCTCCCTCCCTGCTGGGCGCAGGGAGGGACGCTGGCAGTGATACGGCAGCAGATCCAAGTAACGTGGAGGAAGGGGGGTGTGCGACTTGTGCAGAAGCTCCGGGCTGGCGTGGACTGCGTCTGGTGCCATGGGACGATCTCCGAGGGACCCCCACCCCCCCTCGCTCTGCCGAATGGAAGTTCCCGTCTGTGCGGCCTAGTGATTGCCCTGGGGGGGTGGACAGACTGAGGAGCCCGAATGGATCGCCGGGGGACTCTGGGGCTCTGGGAGCAGGCCAGGCATGAGGAGTCCTGGCTCAAGCTGAGTACAGAAGGCGGGAGGACCCGCCGGGGATGGCTCCGGCGGTGGGAGGGAGCAGGGGAGAATGGAGGGGGGGAGAGCCGGCATCAGTAGCCACAGCAGCTCCCAGGAGGCGAGGGGGGGTGGAAGGAGAATAGGAAGGCCTTGAAGGACTGGGGCTCAGGTGGAAAGGAGAACGGCAGTGGAGCAGCAGAGGCCCCCACAGGTGGCAGTGGAGAGGGCTGAGGGGGGGACATCTCAGGGGTAAGGAGGGAGAAAAGCCATTCCGCCTGACCTTGGAGAGCCAGCTTGTGGACTCTGGCCAACAGAATGTCAGTGTCCATGGCAGAGGTGCTGCCAGAATTCCCTGGGGCACACGATTTCCTGAGCTCAGGCCCATCCCATTCCACATATCCCAACCAATCGTTCCACTGTTCATGTACCTAGCCAAGCCCCCATCAGTCAAGGCTCTCTATCCTTATGGAGGGTTCAAGAGGCCTTCATTTTCATAGTTTCTATAAACCATAACTTGCTTTTTAAAATATATTGTTTGTATGGTAACTCAGTAACTAGGTGTTATCAATTTGCATTTAAAGTATAACTACATTCAAAATGTTTCTTTTCATTTTGGATGGAGTAGGGAGCTGTGAAAATCCTGATTATTTTCTTTTTAATTTCCCCTTACTTTGGAAGGATTTCCTCTTACTTTCTATTGTGGTTATAGGACAGGAAGAGAAGGTAAATCTCTGCAATGCAACACAGATGGTGGAAAAAAAACCCTGACAGGGGTTATAACCCTTCTTTATTCTATTCAAAGTTAAAGCAGTATTAAGCTCAGCAAAAATATATATTTTTTTTTTGTTGTCATAATGAGCTAGTATGCTAGTATGATTGACATCATTGGCCTGAGCTGATTTGAATATCTACTAAACAAAAGAGATTTAGCTCAGGGCTTCTACAAGACTTATTATAAGCTTACCTGTAGGGCAAAGTGAAAAATCAGGGTTTAATATTGCTTTAAAAAAATGTTTTGCACTCATTCCTACCTTAAATTTTACCATATACTGCCTGATCAATCTGCTGTGAGCTTGTCTCAAACCCCTCAAATAGTTCCTAATCCTGTCATAACACTTACAGTGAATTTCATCCATCCATCTGAGCTAATAATTAAGCTGGCAGTTCTCCGTTTGTATATACAAACATGCACTGCATGTATTTGAGGAGCATTGAGCCATGCTGACAACAGTGTTAAAATACATTTTGAAAATGATTTACATATTTAATTTATAACTGGGCAACAAAAGCCTTAAAGCCTAGTACACACTAGTAGTTTTTTTTTTTTGTTCAACCGAGCAGGGCTGAACAAAAAAAAACCGACAGCTCAGGAGGAGCTGCTTTACTAACTATGAGACGTTAGTAAAACCCCTTGCCGTGCTTTGTGTTCTGACAGGGGGATAACCCCCCCAGCCAGAACACTCCAGTCAACTCTCTCAGCCATTGCCTGAGAGCGCTGATCAGGAGCCGATTGGCAGAGCTTTTTTGGTCATGCCCCATCAACAGAACCTGCCCATTTGGCTGGCTTATGTCGGACCGACTGCTGTACACACGGGCCAAATGTCGGCCGGTTTCTATTGAACCAGCTGATGTCGGTCAACATTCGTCCCGTGTGTACTAGGCTTAAAAAAACAGAAACTGCCATGCTATGTGAACAATAATAAATAAATAAATGTGATCAGTCCATTAAAGTGTTCAAATTAATAATGTGAAGAAAACAATCCTTTGTAAGTAGTGTCTCAAAAAGATAAAAAGCTGATGATCCAAAGTGCACCTTCCATCGTTCGTTATAAGAAAAGGGCCAGATGGCTAGACTGCATGTTATAGGAGCCTAGCAAAGTGTGGGTTCAATGCAGCATGAAGGATCTATCCACCGCATACATGCAGAGTGATAATGACATCAATCATTAAGCTAAGATTGCAGTAATTGTCTAATGAAATCATTTATACTGAAAAATCATTTTAGCTGAAATATAAAGAATGTTAATTCAATGGAGTCCAGTTGATGGCTTAGGAAACACAAGGAAACCTTCTGTGCAGCTACTGTGCCACTTATGTGTTCTTTTAATTCAGGCTGAGTTAAACACAATATAACTATTATATTTATATTGTTTTTTTATGTCATTGACAGTTTGTCTGCAGCCTTTTCCTTGAAAATAAAGTGGTGAATGAAGTTTTTTTTTAATATATACGGTATAAAAAACGCGATAGTTCTTGCAATGTTGGAGAGATTTGATATCGGACTGGCTTGCTTGCAGGAGACCCACCTAACTAACATGTCTAAATCACTGTTAAATAATAGGAAATATCAACAACAATACCACTCTGTATATTACTCCTATTCCAGGGGGGTAAGTGTGTTAATAAAGGAGGGGGTGAGCTTCTCCTGCAACCAGGTCAGCATAGATGAGCTGGGTCGATATGTTTTCCTGTATGGTAGACTTGAGGGCAGTAGTTGTATTTTGGCAAATATATATATACCCCCGCCGTTTAAAATGGAAGTCATGTACAAGCTGTTGGAATTTATTGGGGATAAGGAAGACATCCCAGTAATTGTGATGGGAGATTTCAATGAAGTACTGGATGTAAACTATGATAGGTTCCCCCCTAGGAGGCGACCCGGGGACTTAGGTGAAACTAGGCTGAGCTGCTTCCTGAATGAAATAGGTCTGAAGGACCTTTGGAGAGAGAGGCATCCGAGAGTTAAACAATACTCTTGTGTGTCAGGATCGCATGGTACACTTTCTAGGATAGATATGGTTATAGGAAATGTGGAAATGGCACAAAATATAAGGGAGATAGAATACATGCCAAGGGGGATTTCTGACCACTCCCTGGTGAGGGTCGTGTTTAACACAGGGATTAAAAATTGTCAAGGGTGTTGGAAGATTAGCCCTTTCTGGCTGGAACTTATAAAGGACGAAGTGGAAGTTAAATTAAGATTAAGGGAGTTTATAAGTCTTAATGCGGGCACGGCCCCAATGAGTGTGATCTGGGATACCCTAAAAGCGTTTATTAGGGGCATATTGATTCAACAGGTAGCAAGAATGAAGAGAAAATCTAGACTATGGGAGGAGAATATCAGGAAGGAACTCCTAGAAGCAGAGAATGCTTATGTCATGGACCCAACCCCAGAGAATCAAAAAATTTGGTTAAATAAACAACAAGGTTATAAAATAGCGATTGTAAAAAAAGAAGAGAGTAAACGAATATTTGTGAAACAGCGCTACTTTGGAGAAGGAGAGGGGGTGGGAAGATTGCTTGCACAGCTGGTTAAGACAAACTCCTCCCCTTCACTCATTTCAAGCATTAGAAATTTAAATGGGGTGACAACATGCAATGGTGAGGAGATAGTAGAAATTTTTGGAAATTACTACAGGGAGCTGTACCAGTCACAAGGCTCAGGGGAGGTAGGGGCAATGGACAGTTTTTTGGAAAATCTAGAAATGGTGACTCTTACTCAGGAGGAACGGGAAATCTTAGACGCCCCGATAACCATTAGTGAGCTACAACAGGCAGTGGATGGGATGCCAAATCATAAGGCCCCCGGCCCGGACGGGCTCCCGGTAGAAATATATAAATATCATGGAGAATTGTTACTCCCTGAGTTGCATAAAACTTTAATAGATTCAGCGGAAGGGAGACATCTACCTGCATCAATGACAGAGGCAACGATTATAGTGATCCCCAAAACAGATAAGGACCCGCTGGAAGTAGCCTCGTACAGGCCAATATCACTACTGAATGCGGATGAAAAAATATTAGCTAAAGTACTATCAAATAGGTTGAACCAATTTATGACAAAGTTAGTGCATCCAGATCAAACGGGGTTTATTACGGGAAGATCCACTAGTATGAATATTAGAAGAACTTTCTTAAACATGCAGATCCCAGCAGAGAATGTAGGGGAGAGGGCTATAATGTCTCTGGATGCAATAAAAGCTTTTGACAGCTTAGAGTGGAACTTTCTGTGGCGGGTGCTGGAGAAAGTAGGAATAGGCCCCACTTTTATTGGCTGGATTAAAAAGATGTATAATGCCCCTAGCGCTAGGGTAAGGGCCAATGGTAGGTATTCAGAAAAGATTGAAATGAGCAGAGGGACAAGGCAGGGTTGTTCCCTGTCCCCCCTGCTCTTTGCGTTGGCCATAGAGCCATTGGCCATAGCTATTAGGGCCAGTTCTGGGATCAGGGGATTTCAAAGAAGCGGAGAGAGACAGGAAAAGATTTCTTTATATGCAGACGATGTATTATTGTTCTTGGGAGATACTGGACCATCTCTGGCGCAGGCAGTTACCTTAGTAGAAGGCTTTGGAGAACTTTCAGGGCTGGCTATTAACTGGGCGAAATCCGAGCTGCTTCGAGTCGACCCCCCGGATGCTGCACTTCCGCCGCTGGGGATAAGGGTAAGAGAGGTAGACGCGTTGAAGTACCTTGGTATATATTTGACACTGAACCCTGATCAATATATCAATAAAAATTTAATTCCCCTTCTGTATAAATTTAAGTATAAATGTGACGTCTGGAGTAAACTTCCGCTTTCAGTAATGGGTCGCTGCAGCCTGATCAAGATGATTTGGCTGCCGCAGTTGTTGTATGTTTTGCATAATGCGCCGATATGGATATGTAAAAAATGGTTTAAGAAATTGGAGACCCTTTTTCGGGAACTTATTTGGAAGAAAGGCACGGCCCGGATACGACTCCAGACGCTGCAGATGCCAATAGACAGAGGAGGCCTGGCGGTTCCACAACCTAGGAATTACTACCTGGCGGCGCAGATGCAGCACCTGGCGGGTTGCGACTCAGAGCAGGGTAGAAAGCTAAAAGGAGGGATCAGAATGATAGGAGCCCCACATGAGTTTATAGCTGAGGCCCTGGAGGCCGACTCCTTTCAGCATAATAACTCGATAACTAAAATGTTAGGTAAGGTTTGGAAAGCAGTGAAATTAAAAATGGGCCTTTCAGGATTGTCAGAATTTACACCCCTCTGGGACAACAAAAACCTACCTGAAATATTTACTATTGGTAAAATCAAATTATGGGAAAGGAAAGGTATAACTAAATTGATCCATCTTTATGATGGAGGGGTTTTGAGGACATTCTCGGATTTAAGAAAAGTATATGATATACCACAACACTCATTTTTTAGCTACCTGCAGGTGAGACACGCCTTAGCAGCACAGTTTGGGGGAAATATTCCCCCGTGGGACAAAATACCTTTACTTCAGAGGTTACTCACTTCTGACAGGGTAAAGGGGTCCATCTCAGGAATTTATAATCAGTTAGGTGAGAATCCTAATCAGGAAATTGACTACCCGAGCTTGAAGAGGAAATGGGAAGAGGATATAGGGGAAATATTAGATACGCAGTGGAGGAGAATAATGGAATTAGGGCCAGTGACCTCTATCTCCCCTTCCCAAAAGATCTCACAATTGATGCTGGTGCACAGGGCTTATTATACCCCTAAAAGATTGCGGCAGTTTGGTAGGAGAACAGACGATAGATGCCCTAGATGTCGGGGACAGGGAGATCTTTTACACATGTTGTGGCGCTGCCCGAAGCTCCATCGTTATTGGAGAGAAGTGTTGGCGAGTATTAATAGGATCTTTAAGTTAGAGATGGTAATGGACCCGATTTTGTGTGTATTGGGATGTAGGCAAGAACCGGGAGAAGGGAAATACACCTTAGTGGCAGTGGTAAGATGCCTGTTTCAGGCACGCAGATTGATTGCGCAAAGATGGCAAGCTGAAAGAGCCCCTACAGTAGGAGAATGGACCCACAGTATTAACGAACTAGTCTGGAAAGAGAAGACATTGTATGTAAGGAGAGGAAATCTTAGAGAGTGGAAGGGAATATGGACCCCATGGATAACTGAGATGGGACACCCTATAGATTAGAAGGTATAGGAGACTTAGTGGTAGCTTATAGATGTTTTCGTGCACTTGGGCGCTCGGGAGGGCTGTGAAGGAGGGGGGGATGGGGGGGATCGGGTGGGGTGGGTAAGGGATAAATAATATAGGTAGATTGTTGTTGTCTAGAGATGCGTTAGGAAGATTTGTAATTTTTGTTGGATTATTTAATTAAAAACAGTGAAAATATGAATTACAAACCACAATGATGAGATATAGTGCTGAGATAAAAATGAGAGGCAATATGAATAAGTCTCTAGCACAAGACCTCTGAAGTGGAAAAAAAAAAAAGAAAAAAAAAAAAAAATAATATATACGGTAATTGCATTGTTGTGTTAGTTTTTACTAGCATTACTTGTCATTGCTGTCCAGGTGTTGTGCTAGTGGTAACTGTTGGTGCTAGCAATCCTCAGTTACTGATTGACAGACTATTAGACCACTGCAGCGAATTTTAACTTTTAGACCCCTTTTCACACTGGAGGCATTTTTCCATTGCTTTAGTGCTAAAAATATGACCTGTAAAGCGCCTGAAAAAAGCCTCACTTGCATCATCAAAAAAGCTTCATCTGCAATCATAGTGTGAAAGCCCGAGTGCTTTCACACTGGGGCGCTGCGCTGGCAGGACGTAAAAAAAAGTACTGCAAGCAGCTTCTTTGAGGCGCTTTAGGAGCGATCAATGGGCAGCGCATGCAAAAGCGCCACTTTTAACCCTTTATTCGGCTGCAAAAACGACGTTAAAACGCCGCTAAAACTAGTGCCAATTTTTTAGAAGAGGCTTCCTTCTGGGATGACAGCCATGCAGATAAATTTGATTCAGTGTGCAGCGTATGGTCTGAGCACTGACAGGCTGACCCCCCACCCCTTCAACCTCTGCAGTAATGCTGGCAGCACTCATACATCTATTTCCCAAACCTCTGGATATGATGCTAAGCACGTGCACTCAACTTCTTTGGTTGACCATGGTGAGGCCTGTTCTGAGTGGAACCTGTCCTGTTAAATCCGCTGTATGGTCTTGGCCACCATACAGCAGCTCAGTTTCAGGGTCTTGGCAATCTTCTTATAGCCTAGGCCATCTTTATGTAGAGAAACAATTATTTTTTTCAGATCCTCAGTTCTTTACCATGAGGTGCCATGTTGAACTTCCAGTGACCAGTATAAGAGAATGAGAGCCATAACACCACATTTAACAAACCTGCTCCCCATTCACACCTGATACCTTGTAAAACTAACGAGTCACTTGAAACCGGGGAGGGAAAATGGGTAATTGGGCCCAATTTAGGCATTTTCACTTAGGGATGTACTTACTTTTGTTGCTAGCGGTTTAGACATTAATGGCTGCGTGTTGAGTTATTTTGAGGGAATAGCAAATTTACACTGTTATACAAACTGTACACTTGGTACCTAACATTGCAGCAAAGTGTAATTTCTTCAGTTTTGTCACATGAAAATATATAATAAAATATTTACAAAAATGTGAGGGGTGTACTCACTTTTGTGAGATACTGTATATATACAGTATATATATATATATATATATATATATATATATATATATATATATATATATATATATATATATATATATATGAGATTGTCTTCCTCTTTCTTTTCTATACGTATTTTTTGTTACTAACAACAATTTTACTGGATTGTCGTCTGTTTTACTCTATATTTTCGAATACAAATTGGCACTTGCCTTCTAGCCATAATAAATAGCTTTTCTTCATTCTGCCCTTAAAGTCCCAGAGGGGTGCTTTTCTGCACAAGGATTTTTGCATTTGGGATGTTGACAAAAATCTTTCACATTCCACTTAGCTCATTACTTTTTGAACTTTTAGAATTAGGTTTCCTTTAACTGTACCTATCATGAATTAACATTTTACTGAAAAAATAATGGTTTAAATAAAACCAATTTGCTAGCCTTATCCTAGGTTTCTGTAGCACACACTGTTATCTTGCATGAGATACTGGCTTCTGGTTAGATGACAGAGGTGAAGAAGTGCTTATGTAAGGTGACAGCATCTGATGGAGGCCCAGATGTGAAAGATGACACATATAAGTGTACTTACTGTTCATTTTTGTGATTATTAGTGGGTCAAATCGACATTCGTTTTTTTAACTGCAGTGACAGGAAAATTCAAATTAGCAAAATGGAAAATTTTTCTCAAAAAAAAAAACAAAATCCTAAAAGTGTATGTGGTTTTCTTTCATTCCAAAATCATGTGTTAAAAGCAAACAACATCTTTTGAATGACAAACAAATGTTCTGAAAATGTTTTGAGAATTTTCGTACAAATATTCCTAAGACTTTTCCTAAGAATATTTGTTTGAAATTCTATCGATCTATGGCCAGCATTAAGAGGAATGATCCCCTTTTCCCAAAGAAGAGTACAATAATCATGTTATCTGAATGCATTAAAAAGAAAACTTAAACTAATTGAATAGGTTTGGCAATGGGGCACTGTATATGGTCTAACACAAGTATTTGCCTTTTTGCTGTGATCATTTACGTGGGGCATCTAAAGCAAATGTGTTGATATTGGCATGAAACACTATTATGCATTATTATTATATATTTTCAATGCAAAATTAGAGAATATCTATGCCTCCTTTAGGTGATTTAGAAATAAAAGAGACCCAACAAAACCTTATAGGTTGCCGACCATTTTTACTAATGCAAATATGCAGTTTTGTATAATCTAGTTTATTGTCT
Organism: Lithobates pipiens; assembly: GCF_037356315.1. Taxonomy (NCBI): domain Eukaryota; kingdom Metazoa; phylum Chordata; class Amphibia; order Anura; family Ranidae; genus Lithobates; species Lithobates pipiens. The sequence continues at coordinate 370,982,985 of NW_027507758.1, read as the reverse complement.
TAATTCTAACATTGGTAATAAATAGTGGCCAGGGCCTTCAACTAAAATAGCAAAAAACTGAGACGAATCAATCAAAATTTTAAAGGTACCACATCCCAATATTGTATAGAACACAAGAAAGGGGGGGGGAGGGCTGGAGGGTAACCAACCCCGGGACTTTAAACGGTACCAAATAGATTGGATCAAAAAATACCCATATAAAAAATATTAATTTTTATTCACAAAAAAATATATATAAAAAATATATATAAAAAACAAAGAATAGACATCAATAAAGATATCAGTTCATCATAGTTCATACAGGATTGGCACAAATCATAAGTACATGAAGTGTTACCAGTCCTACAGATATGATAATGCTGCTATTTTCTCTACATGTTTCGTTCCAATGAGCTTCCTCAGGAGATGGATGATGCAGCTTACACTAAAAACTAAAAAGAATACAAAACAAGGAAATTTGTTTATATACTAGATATGGATACATACATATGAGTATTCTACATACAGAAAAGTTGAATTACAAGGACATTAAAAAATCTGTAAACTCGGGATGTAGAGACTAAACAGGCAGATAATAGCTCACCAAATATATGCAAGCGCCAAAAGTTTTGTTACTGGAATCACAGATCTGGGGATCAAACCAGTAGAAGCTTCAATAAAAATAAGAAGGGGTCAAATAACGTGGAATGATGATGGCCGCTACAAAACACATATCCGAGAGAACCTGCAGAGAGGGACAATATATGATTGTGAAAAAATCAGGGAAGTAAAAGAAAAAATAACTAGAAAAATAGAGAATAGTAATAAGGTAGAATTTATTGTCCTGCAAAAAAAAAAAAAAAAACAGCAGGGATTACCTGAGTAATGGTTAAATAATGCGAATGGAATCAATCCAAAATGACCAAAGGCTTCACAGCATGTAATAGTATGAAATAGTATAATATTGTCAGTCCTATCCAGCCAAATGTCCCTCAGGTCCAACCACCTATTAATGGGTGACCCATAAAGAGAGTGTAAATTAAGAACATTAAATGAATAAAGAGAGCACTGTTGAATGCATTTCAGAGAATCGGGACAACATAGATAGCTACCTGTATCAATCAAGGTAAGGAGAATGCCTCTATTGAAAGAGATATCATGCATGGATGGAGCTTCCGCTGAAAATCAAAAGTCTACCAGCCTGATAAGAGTGGAAAGGGAAACCTCTCCAATCAATTGCCAAATTGACACTAAAGCAGGCTGGAGATTTTAAAGCCCTCTCCAGTTCGGCGCCGTCTGACGTCGCCGCTGAGCTGCGGGCGCAAAAGGAGAGGCTTCGACTAAAATACACTTCTACTATTTTGTGCTTGCTTAGAATTTTATCTGCAGAGATGAATGGAAAAACTTAAAAAATGATTGTGGCTTCAGATTCCCTGCAAAGCTTCCATTGGTCAATTGTTTCCACCCCTTAAGCGGTCCAATTTTTGATCCTTGAAGTGGTTAAAAAAAATCCCAGGGGAGGTGACTGGGATAAGGCAATCCTACAGGAAGAGATTCTGTGGATTAAACGTTTGAACGCCACTGTCCCCCTGGGACTTAATGAGATGGTATCCTACAAACCATTTCTGTAGGGTTTTTTTCCTTCAAGTCTTCCGTTCCCCCCTCCCTTTTTCTATCCCCCCCCCCCTTATCCTTGATTTCATTTTATGTATTAAAATTATATTTTTTTATTACAAAATGTGTTTGTGTATCAGTACCGAGATAGTCCAGTAAAACCTAATTGATGGGTATATATCCCTGGTCAGCCACGTCAACTGTCCTTATAGACCCTTCTTGTTCTGTTTCTCTATTTTGTGCTTGCTTCGAATTTTCTCTATTATGCTTATGAGAAGGTAGCTTGCAGCTATGGGACAGTTCTATTTTATCTGCAGAGATGAATGGAAAACTTAACAAATGAATGTGGCCTCAGATTAACTGCAAAGCTTCCATTGGTCAATTGTTTCCACCCCTTAAGTGGTGCAATTTTGCTGTAAGTATTAACATAGCACTAAAATATCTAGTATCTAACCATGAAGGGACACCTTTAAAATGGTTCTCAATCATATGATAGTCTCTAAATGACTATCACAGTGATCAGTCACCATTTAAGCAAATACACAAACTATTGACTAGTAAGCGAGTGAGCGCTTCACTGACATTCAAATTAATTATATAATAAAGAAGTCCACAAAGTCCATACTGGGCTGGAAAAGCAATGGAGGTGAGAATGCAGGATGAACAGTTCAACAAGTAGGTGAAGAAGATACATAGGGGTTGATTTACTAAAGAAAATATACTATGCACTCTACAAGTGCAGTTGCTCCAGAGCTTAGTAAATGAGCAAAAGCTCTGCTGACATTCATCATCCAATCATGTTCAAGCTAAAATTCTTTTTTTTATTGTCCTTGCATGTGATTGGGTATTTTTTGCAAAGTGAATTTTCATCTAATTTACTAAGCTCTGGAGCAATTGCACTTGCAAATTGCAACTGCACTTTGCAAGGTGCACAGTCTATTTGCCTTTAGTAAATCTACCCCATGCAGTCACTGGCAGCTCCTAAACAGGGTCTGGAAAACCCCCAAGAGCAAACAAAACTGCAAAAAGGGCACCAGGTGCCAGGTGAGTATAGGTTAAAAGCAACAACAATTTATTCCAAATCCACTTACAGGCGTGCGAGAGCCTGTGACGCTGCCAGTGTTTTCTTTCCCTGGAGCAAGTCCATGCTTGTGCCTTGCGGCGCGGGTGTCCTTCAGTCCCCGAGATTGCTGCCTGCTTTCTGCACACCACACCAGCCCTGTATACAGCACACAGGAGTTTTTAATGTATGTGGATTTGGAATAAATTGTTACTGCTTTTAGCCCATACTCACCTGGCACCCTTTTTTTTTTTCCACAGTAGCGTGACAATCCCTCCACCTCCGGTCTAACTGATCACTCTCACCTTATGGCATGGACCCCTGTGCAAACAGGTGGTCATGCAAGTGGGTATCAAAAGGGTTAACACGGACCATAAACTTCTCTCACGTCTCCTTAGATCTCAGCAAGGACGCTAGGTCATGGGTAGAAAGAAAAGATCTAAGTAAGTATGAGATTTAATTTTGTGTTCAAACACAAAACTACTCACATAAAGATGATAAAAACACAGCATGTAAAGCCGACAATCGTGTTAGTTCCGTAGGGCAGCAGCGGGTGACGTCATGTGTAGCTCCTCCCCTGTACGCGCTACGTTCAATCAGAACTTCAACATCACGGACTCCTCCCCCCTTCCCTTCGTTAGCAGACGGAGGCACTTGGGGAAGGGGGGAGGAGTCTGTGACATCACCGGATCTCCGACGGAACTCCCTGAAGACCTGGAAGCCGGCGGTGAGGTGAGTACTGATCAAAAGAATTTTGATCAATCAAAAAAATTTATTGATTAATCGAGGAAATTAATCTTTAATTTCCACAGCCCTATTATAAATCCATCCTCTATATAGCCTTTCTAATAGGCATCTAATGGGAATCTAATTGCCCTTTAATATACAGTATATGAGCTACAGTAACAGCTAGAACAAGTCTCTTGAGCTACACCTTTTATATATGTTGTAATTTGTACATGGTATACATTCAGACGTGTTTTACAGCCTATTACACTAGAAAATATTTCCCCTGAAAAGATTGTACATTTTTGCCTTGGATTATAATCTGTACACATGCTGGAAGGGTGACATCTGAATGAGGAACTGTAATTGTGAATCAAATTAATATTCTGCAAAAGCAATGGTAGCAAACTAGCAGTGACATGAGCCGCGCTTTCTCTAATAAAGAGCACGGCTCTTCTCAGTCTTTCTATCAGCTATGCTCTAAGAGATAAATTGCTCTGTTCATATAAACCACGCATTTGACCGAGAAAAAAAGAAATGTGTTTACAGCATTTATTCAAAATCTAAAGCAAGCAGTAAGAGGACTTTTAAACAGCCTGAGCCTTACTCTAATGTAGCATTACGTACTCTACTCTACTCTAATGTACGGTTTAGGAGATATTCCCCTTGCAATGCGCCGCTGACTGCAGCGGCGCAGGCGCACAGGGGACCCTGACGGAAAGAAATCTCCCGCGCGCATGTGCGGGAGTGACGATATCGCGGCTCCGGCCACTCACAGCGCCGGAGCCACGATACCCGGAAGACACGCCAAGGGAACATGTCAGCTCCCTCGGCGTGGATCGGGCCAGATGTCGGGGCCTCGTTCTAGTTTTCATAATGAGCTAGTATGCAATGCATACTAGCTCATTATGCCTTTTCCTTTGCAGGTCAAAAAAAAAAACTTCAGCGGGTTTACTCCCGCTTTAACTGTTTTTTGAAATGTTATATTTTGCCTACAAACACATATGGTTAGAGGCAACATATACTGTACAACATGCAACAACTGATAAGATTGTGTATGTAAGACCTTGTTTACATGGGCATTCTCAATTGTACACCCATGATAGAGCCATGTTCTGCCTGCATAGAATGCAGAGACGTTCCATGCATCCATGTGCATGCAGTCTCATTCATGTCAATTGGGATGCAGTGGCTGCACAAACACAGCCGCTACTCCTAATTTGACGTATGTGTGTGTGTACACAGGCGTGTGGGCCCGAACACAGTGTGTGTTTGGGGACTTGCACCTGCAACTACACAGATGATTGTATCTGTTTTTATAGATATGGATTTTAATAATAAAAAATAAAAATGAGGATGATTTTAATTTTATAATAACAGCAGCTGTTTTAATCATATTTGGGGGGAAGTGTCTGAAAAATCCCACTTAAACAATAGCTTTTGGCCATAGAGTATCTTGAAATGCACTTTTAAGAAGCTGTGATACCATTAAACTTCCTGTTTTCAGAATGAAGACGCTGGTTGTGTTTCACAGGTACAGAATTATCTCCCGCCATGGACAAGTACGAGAACATAAAGATTATCAGAATTAGCTGTTTAGTACATACGTTTTGAAAGCTCCCTTCCCTGCCGCCTGTCCCTTTTATATACACACTGTGTAGATTATTCCTACAGGTTTTGCACGTTCCTCTGTGAGCACTGGCAGTCGGACTATGGATCAAGTTGGTTGAGATTGTGCTTGCCTAGCAGAGGCAGCAACAGTCAAAAAGAGGATGCAAGTACACTTTTAATGCCATCTTTTAAATGAGATGGCAGCCATTGATGTTTAGAGGGCTCAGCTTCCAAAAATCTAGGGATTAAAAAAAAACCTAGGCAAGCCATATACAGCTTTATAAAAGCAGGAAGAGTTCCTGATTTTGGGCACTGCTTTCAATTATTCTAATTTTAATTTCAGTTTGTATCTCCCATTTCTGTTGACGTACCCAAGACAGCCATCTCTCTCTGCCTATCCATCAGCCCGATTGTAAGAAAAAACATTCATTCCAGTATAAGGAAACTAGTATTGAAGTATGCACCTGTGCATATTACTGCCCATGGTTCTGTGCATAAGGTAAATCCCAGACGTGCATTACTGAGTAGACATGCACATTAGCAAAAATTGGCGTACTTACTTTGGTGCCCAACAGCTTATATACACTGGAGTTCTAGAGAAAGTATTTTGTGAATGGTCTTCTGCTTGTTTCTGTTTACCTGTGACCTTGCCTTCTGATTCTGTCTTTCCATATAAGACCTGGCTTGCCTCCTGACCTGCCTTTTTGTTGTGACCTTGGCCTGCCTTTTGGAGCCTGTTTATTGCCTTTAGGTTTGTACTTTGCCTGGCTGTTACAGATTTTTGCTTTTTTCCTGGACTGTTTTTGCTTCTTGATGTGATGTTACACTGCTTGGCTGTTTTTGACCTGAGTAGGGATGAGCTTTGAGTTCCAGTCGAACTCATGTTCGACTCGAACAGTGCCTGTTCGCCTGTTCAGCGAACAGTGAACAATTTGGGCTGTTCGCGGCAAATTCGAAAAGCCGGAACACCCTATACAAGTCTATGGGAGAAATCGAAAGTGCTAATTTTAAAGGCTAATATGCAAGTTACTGTGCTAAAAAGTGTTTGGGGACCCGGGTTCTGCCCCAGGGGACATGGATCAATGCAAAAAAAAGTTTTAAAAACCGCCGTTTTTTCAGGAGCAGTGATTTTAATAATGATTAAAGTGAAACAATAAAAGTGTAATATTCCTTTAAATTTCGTACCTGAGGGGGGGGGGGGTGTCTATAGTATGCCTGTGAAGGGGCGCATGTTTCCCGTGCTTAGAACTGTCTCTGCACAAAGTGTAATTTCGCAAGGAAAAAAAGTCTTTTAAAATCACTTTCCATTGTCGGCTCCCGTAATACAGAGAACACTCAATGAGTGTTCTCTGTATTAGCCGACAATTCATTTATTGATAAAAAAAAAATAATAAAAAATAAAAAGCGTGGGGGTTCCCCTAAATTCAATTACCAGGCCCTTCAGGTCTGGTATAGATATTAAGGGGAACCCCGTGTCAAATTAAAAAAAAATTGACGTGGGGGTCCCCCTAAATATCCATACCAGACCCTTTTCCTGCGGCCTGCCAGGTTGTGTGCTCGGATAAAGAGGGGGGACGAGAGAGCGTCCCCCCCTCCTGAACCGTACCAGGCCACATGCCCTCAACATTGGGAGGATGCTTGGGGGTCTGTGACCCCTCAAAGCACCATGTCCCCATGTTGATGTGGAGAAGGGCCTCATCCCCACAACCCTGGCAGGTGGTTGTGGGGGTCTGCGGGCGGGGGGCTTATCAGAATCTGGAAGCCCCCTTTAACAAGGGGTCCCCCAGATCCCGGCCCCCCCTGTTTGAAATGATAAGGGGGTACAAAAGTACCCCTACCATTTCACAAAGAAAGTGTAAAAATGGTTAAATAAGACAAACACACTTTTGAAAAATTCCTTTATTAAAAATAAAAAAAAGATTCCAGCGGTGGTAATCCACTCTTGCTATCCAGCGACGGATGATCATCTCTCTGGGGTCCAGCGATGGCTGATCTGATCCAGCGACGGGTGATTTTCAGTCCAGCGCTGTCCATACATCCGTCTTCTGTCTCCACTGCGGAGACACTGCGGGGATCCCATCGCTGACGTTTCTTATATTAGGAGGGCGGGGCCAGGGTTATGGGGATGAGGCCCTTCTCCACATCAACATGGGGACATGGTGCTTTAAGGGGTCACAGACCCCCAAAGCATCCTCCCAATGTTGAGGGCATGTGGCCTGGTACGGTTCAGGAGGGGGGGCGCTCTCTCATCCCCCCCTCTTTTCCTGTGGCCTGCCAGGTTGTGTGCTTGGATAAAGGGTCTGGTATGGATATATTTTTTTTTTTTAATTTGACACGGGATTCCCCTTAATATCCATACCAGACCTGAAGGGCCTGGTAATTGAATTTAGGGGAACCCCCACGCTTTTTTATTTTTACATTTTTTTTTTTTATCAATGAATGAATTGTCGGCTAATACAAAGAACACTCATTGAGTGTTCTCTGTATTACGGGAGCCGACAATGGAAAGTGATTTTAAAAGACTTTTTTTCCTTGCAAAATGACACTTTGTGCAGGGACAGTTCTAAGCACGGGAATCATGCGCCCCTTCACATGCATACTATAGACACCCCCCAGGTACGAAATTTAAAGGAATATTACACTTTTATTGTTTCACTTTAATCATTTTTAAAATCACTGCTCCTGAAAAAACAACCGTTTTTAAAACTTTTTTTTGCATTGATCCATGTCCCCTGGGGAGGACCTGGGTCCCCAAACACTTTTTAGGATAGTAACTTGCATATTAGTCTTTAAAATTAGCACTTTAGATTGTGAACGTTCAAGTCCCATAGACTTTAATAGGGTTCTAAAGTTCACACAAAGTTTAGGTCTGTTCGCAGGTTCTGGTGCGAACCGAACGGGGGGGGGGGGGTGTGTTCGGCTCATCCTTAGACCTGAGTGTGGGCCCTGACTCTGTCTCCTGATCTAGTATCCTGCTGCCTGATCATGTCCACATGTAAACTAGTTCCTGTAAGCTACTCTGCTACTACAGGGTTCATGAGCTTGATTCCTGTTCCATGATCTTCAGTTCTCTACTTCAAGCATCTGGCAGCAACACAGATCTGGTACTGCCTACAACTCCAGCAATCACCACTCTATGGCCTCAAACGCTCTGTCACCATCTTCAGATGTTGGGCAGGGGGTGCAAGGGGGAGCTCCCTCATCTACTCGGTCTCTACCAGGTCCATGATACTGTCATTGCATACAGTTTTATACTTGGGTGGATTATTACATTTATGTATTAGACAGTTGAAATAGGTTTTTAAGCTCAGTCACCAAAGTCTGGCAAGCATGGCAAATACAACCATTTGCTGACTCATAACAGTGGATTTTGCCTCTACATCTCTCATCTCCTTCTAATAAATTGTAACAGTAGACAATTATTAAAAATGAAAACAGAGCTGGCACAGTCATATGTCTTTCATTTATTTCTAATACATAGATATCTGAATAGTAAGAAATTATTTTAGGATTATAACCAGACATTTTCCTTATCTCTAGCCACCTTTCCGATACCAGCAAGGAAGTAAAAAATTCTATAAATCGCTTTGCGTCTGTCCTTTAAAAGCCACGTCACTAATCATGTGTTAGGACAGCTGGGTAACCTTGAACTAACCGCAAATAGACCTAATTCAGCCCCAACATTTACTGGCTTGGGAAGTTGCGATGTAAGTTGCAGGAGCTGCTCTGACATTAACATTAATTTACGAACAGTTTACATTTTGACCTGAAGAACAATGCATTAATCCTCCTTGCTGGATGTGATGCCTAAACTGGCTTTGATTTGAGCGAATTGGATTGAGGGACTGCAGTCTGTCAGTTATATCTAGGGGGGCATTTAATTTGAGGACTGATGATTTGTCCATATGGGGTTATGTGTCATGTGCATAATGATCTTTGGACATGCATAATCCTATATATCTGTATATGGGGGTCAGCTGTTGGCTTGCCATCTTGATCCTCAGTCAGTATGCTCCTGATTCTCAATATCAGATCCTTGATCTTGCCCTTGAATCTTAGTGGTGATCTTTAATTCTCATATAGGGAATAATCATGTATTGAGAATGGATAACCAGGATATATTTGGATCCTGAGAAAACAAATAAATTGCTAATTCCTTTACATGCATGTAGGGAATGTGCAGGTGCTCATGCACGTACACTGTGCATATTCGTGCGCATCCATGCACTGCTGCTCACATGCTCATCTGTTGCTCACATTGGTGCCAAGCGGGCTATTTAAACTGTGCCTGTGCTATGCTCCAGTGCTGTCCTGTCTACAGCATTCCCATGCATACCTGCATCCTGTTACTCTGCATCTGCCTACTGTTAATGACCCGGCTTGTCTTGACTACTTCTGAACGTCACTTGCAATGACCCCTGCTTGCCTCTGACCATGCTTCTGCCTTTGCCCTTTGCTGCTGCTCCGCAGATCTGTTACTGACTCAGCCTGTATCCTGACTTCGCTCCTGCCTACGCATATGCACCTGATCCATCTGATGCCTGTGTTTGACCCAATTCATCTGACTCTGTCCCCATTGCTGCTGGACTGCCTGCTGTGAGCCTCTGCCTATATTCCTCTAGTGCCTTCTCAACACTTGTCTGCTTACAGCCTGTACCTGTCTGCTGTCACCAGTGAAAGCCTGCTCTTGTCTTCTGCTCACTGGCATCCATCCGTCACTCCTGCTCTGCTGTGGTCTACTGATGGTCTTCTTCTGCTTAATCCAGAGAGTCTGTCCAGCCCTGCTGCTAGCAAGACCAATAGGCACTCGTGGCACTCTGTACTTCTTGCTCCTCCTGTCTACTCTATCATGGGCACCTAGTCAGAGGTGTAAGAGAGGCCTTCTTCATCGTGTCAGGCTGTTCTACCAGGTGACAACATCACACATGAATAGCTTGAACAACTATACTTACATATTTGTTTTACACAGTCTAGTGATAATATTTACAGATTGTCAGTCTTTACTATTACACTTTTTAATCTTTGTAATAAACAGTTTTTTAAAAATTTTATTTGTGTTTTTCTCTCTCTGTGAGGTACAATAAGAACCCTATTTTTGTGTACCCTCCTCCTACCTGGATGCCTAATCGGCTAAAGGATATTTGGTCTTGATTAAAATTAGGGGTGGTACCCATAGACCATTTTTTATTATACTATACAAATGTACCCTCTGTTTTTTCTCTTGGTAATATGGAAACCACATACTATGTTCAATATAGTTTGCTACTGAAGATAAACAAATTATAGAACATTATGTGACATTTAAAAATAAACTTCCTGTAGAGAGCATAGGCTTGTGTAACCCATAAACGGAAGAGCTTTTAGTAGTATCTAGGTTCCATGTTCATCCTGGAACAATATATTGCCCATTGAACTATGTAAAATACACAGTAACAATGTATATACAGTATGTAACCAGTCCACCATTTTGAACATTGGGTTGACATAGTTCAACCAGCAAAAGTGGGAAAACATCATTTTAAACGTAACACACTATTACACACAAGAAATATGCAGCAAATTTACTAAATCATCGCATTAGCCTTATCAACAGTACAGAAGTGGTGTTTATCATTATTGAAATGTTATTGAAAGCCTCACATTTAATAGCTCAAATAAAGAATATACAGGATATACACAGGCTTTTTAGTTGAAATACTTTGTTCTGCTTGTCATTAAAGTATCTCTAAAGCCTTTTTTATTTCGATAGCGTGAGTAAGGTTTAGAATCTCTGTCAGGTTTCCTTTACTGTCTCTGTCCCCATTGAGTAGATGTGCCTTATCATTTGTGCTAGTGACTGTTGTCATGAGTATAGAAAGCTTGAAAAATCTAAATTTTACAGTTGTAAAGTGAATTCCACTTTTTGAGTCCAGTTTTCACCCCAAAAACTAAACAAAACATTCGCAATAAAATATGGGTTTCACTGCCCATTACATTCAACCTTCAGCCCTCAGGTTTGCTCAAGTGTTGACAACTGGTGCTGATGCATTTCACTGAAGTAGGACCTAGTCAAAATATAAATATAGCCCAGACATGACAGAATCATGAAGCAGATATTCCAAAGAGACAGTTGATGACTTGTTGAACCCCACGCTAAGATGTTACCTGCAAACAGTGACAGCAGTACATAGATGAAGTAACGTTCAACCCAACATGATCTAGCTTGCATACTTTAAAATAGCGAGCAAATGTCATGCATACTGTACAACACCATCCTGCAGAGTACAAGATTATATTGTACAGTGGACAGTAGAAAATGTTAAAGGCCCACACCAGAAGAGAATCAAATGTTTTTGTTTTTTTATCCTAGCTACCAAAGCATTATAATACTTGGTACCAAGACCCATTAATTTGTGAAACCACCTGCATACAGGAAACATACTTTATGAAAAAAAAATGTATCTTGAGTGTAGAGAGAGGAACACAGTTACTGGATGGAGAGGATGAATAGAATACTGTCATATTCTGTCTCTGTTGGCCTGAGCTCTGGGAAGCTTTTGGGTTGTCTATCTTCTCAGGAAAGTTATAACCCAGTTCAGCAATGTAGAAGTTTTGTGAGTAGAAGAAAGGTAACTGGTTATCTATCAATTACAATCAATTGCAAGCTCTTGGATGGGATGATAAGGGACTATATACAAGATTTTAGTGATGAGAACGGTATCATTAGCAGTAATCAGCATGGATTCATGAAGAATCGTTCTTGCCAAACCAGTCTATTAACCTTCTATGAGGAGGTGAGATGCCATCTAGATAAAGGAAGGCCCATAGACTTGGTGTATCTGGATTTTGCAAAAGCATTTGACACAGTTCCCCATAAACGTTTACTGTACAAAATAAGGTCCGTTGGCATGGACCATAGGGTGAGTACATGGATTGAAAACTGGCTACAAGGGCAAGTTCAGAGGAAGGTGATAAATGGGCAGTACTCAGAATGGTCAGGGGTGGGTAGTGGATTCCCCCAGGGTTCTCTGCTGGGACCAATTCTATTTATTTTGTTCATAAATGACCTGGAGGATGGGATAAACAGTTCAATCTCTGTATTTGTGGATGATACTAAGCTAAGCAGGGCAATAACTTCTCTGCAGGATGTGGAAACCTTGCAAGAAGATCTGAACAAATTAATGGGGTGGGCAACTACATTGCAAATGAGGTTTAATGTAGAAAAATGCAAAATAATGCATTTGGGTGGTAAAAATATGAATGCAATCTATACACTGGGGGGAGAACCTCTGGGGGAATCTAGGATGGAAAAGGACCTGAGGGTCCTAGCAGCTGATAGGATCAGCAATGGCATGCAATGCCAAGCTGCTGCTAACAAAGCAAACAGAATATTGGCATGCATTAAAAAGGGGATCAACTCCAGAGATAAAACAATAATTATCCCACTCTACAAGACTCTGGTCCAGCCGCACCTGGAGTATGCTGTCCAGTTCTGGGCACCAGTCCTCAGGAAAGATGTACTGGAAATGGAGCAAGCACAAAGAAGGGCAACGAAGCTAATAAAGGGTCTGGAGGATATTAGTTATGAGGAAAGGTTGCGAGTACCGAACTTACTCTCTCTGCAGAAGAGACGCTTGAGAGGGGATATGATTAAAATGTATAAATACCGTACTGGTGACCCCACAATAGGGATAAAACTTTTTTGAGGAAGGGAGTTTAACAAGACACGTGGCCACTCATTATAATTAGAAGAGAAGAGGTTTAACCTTAAACTATGTAGAGGGTTCTTTACTGTAAGAGCGGTAAGGATGTAGAATTCCCTTCCACAGGCGGTGGTCTCAGCGGGGAGCATCGATAGTTTCAAAAAACTATTAGATAAGCACCTAAACTACCACAACATACAGGCATATACAATGTAATACTGACATATAATCACACACATAGGTTGGACTTGATGGACTTTTGTCTTTTTTCAACCTCACCTACTATGTAACTATGTAACAATTTAATCTAATAGAAAATGCAAAGTGGGAGCTTTGTCATAGTTGCATACTTTATGCAGTAGCAGAAGGGACAGTTTGAAGTTAATTGAAGTGTAAAAAAAATGTCACAAAATGATACACAGTCATGATACTTCTAACATGGTGGGAGGCTCATTGTAGATCAGAGAAATATGTCTCCTAGCTTGGCCAGGCAGACATACAATCAAATGTTTTCACAAAAATTGCATTAGGGAAAGACATTTTCTAAATCACTTATGTGTCACAGGTTTAATAAAAATGGTGGAGAGCGACTCAGTTTGAATGGCACAAGCACTTTGATTTGTCCCTACAAAGGCAACAAACAGAAGTTGAAGTGTTACATTGTTAATCTCAGTGCTGGGACTCAGATACTGTTTGTAGTTCGAATATACAGTATATTGTTGATAATTATAGTCTTTCAAAAGTGAGTTTGTAGCATGTCAGATGTGAAGAAGTTTCTGCCAGAGGTTGTAGCTCTTGAAGAAGAGTAAAAACATGAGGAATTGGCTGCGGAATAGATGAGTATAAAAGGTTTTCTTTTGCAGGTTTTTTTTATGTTAGCAACAGGGTCACTTCAGCCCAATGGTGTATGATCCACATAATGTTTTTACCTGTGAAAGAAAGAAAATCAATTCAAATGAGTCAGAAAGGAAAAACTTGCGGCAGAGCAGAGAGTGAACTAATAGCTGTGTGTGACCAGATGGTGAGCTGCTGCTGTGGGGATTTGCTATCTGCTGCTAGAGAGGTTGAGCCCTTTAGGAACTGATTATACAGCCATATAGTAGCCTTATAGCTGCTTGCAAGCTTTACTGGGACTATTCGCATGTGCACCAACAGTACAACTGGGCCCCAAAACTAGCCAGCTGAAGCATGAGACTGTCCCTTTACAGCTTCTACACAGAGACCTTCACCTATTACTCATGCTAAGAGGTCTCTCTGGGACACTGCACCATATCCTAGACATTCTTGTAGAGGCACTCTAGATTGTTTTTAGTATTATTATTCACATTGTAGTTATTGTGTATATGCACTGCTTATTGCTGATCTTGCTAATTTATGAGATGATTTCAGTTTTAGTGGTACAGAACTCTAACCTGGGTCACTTCTGTCAAGAGATTACATTGTTTAGAAGACTGTGTCTGAATCTCTCCTCTGTGTGCTCATTTTGCTCAAACCACCATTTACTCTAAAGCCCCATACACACTATCAGATTTTCTGATGAGTTTTTCCTTCAGATTTACCAAAACCATGTAGTAGAAGGGCCTGCCTGATTGCATACACATTGAAACTCATAAGGTTTGACCTCATATTATATGGTTTTGGTAAATCTGAAGGAATAACTCAGCAGACAATCTGATAGTGTGTACGGGGCTTAAACCATACCAATACATAGAGCAGGGGTGGATCCAGGGGGGGGGGGGAGCAACGGGGCAATTGCCCCCTCCCAGAAAATAGAACTTACTGCAAGGCTTTCTCCCTCCGCCACCTCACCAGATTTGCATGAGGCATCTAAATGCAGCTGGGACTTTATTGCTGCTTCCCCTGGCTCCCATCGGTTCATTTAGAGGGGGCCAGTGGGTCACTATGGGGGTCTGTAATTGATGTGACACGGGCTGCTGCTACATGCTGGCAGAGTTGCAGCAGAGCGGTGCAAGTGTCACTTCACTTCCCTGTCAGGCAGAGTAATCTCTGCCCGACAGGAGCTTCCTAGTCCCGGCTGGTGTGACCTCAAAATTCAGAGGCGCGCAGGATTGAAGACAAGATGGACTTGTAGCCAGCTCAGTGCACTGCAAGTGAGTGATCACGTACTTAGCTAAGGCAGTGTTATGTTAATGAGCTACGGTGGCCATTGTTATGTTAATGAGCTACGGTGGCCATTGTTATGTTAATGAGCTACGGCAGGCATTGCTATGTTAATGAGTTAACACCTTGTCTTACATGTTAAGTGGTTAATGCTTTGGGGGTGGGGGAGGGGGTGAAATAATTTACAATGGTAATTGTAATATGGCACATGGAGGGGGTTAATGTACTCACTCATGTATTTGTGACCAGTGGCAATTAACCCCTTTGTGCTGCATTAATGACAGTGGCACCATCAATGTTAATTAACCCCCTTTATGCTACAGGATGAAGGGGTTTATAAACACTGCCACTAGTGCCACTAATGCAGCACAAAGGGGTTAATTAATTGCCACTGGTCAGTAATACATCAGTGAGTACATTAACCCCCTCCATGTGTCATATTACAATTACCAATCATCATCATCATTATCATCATGATAATCACACAGTACAGGTGCGTTGAGCCACAGCACCTGTATTGTGTGATTATCATGATAATAATGATGATATAGAATGACAGAAAAATGTATCTTTATGCTTCATTCACACAGGGCAGACATGCGTCTGACATGCAAGGCTGTCTTTTACTGGCTTGGGGATGCATAAAGTGTTACATGCATCCCATTTATTTCTACTGAGACACACAGCCGCTATATCCCAATATGTCATGCGTGCGGATCCCAGAATGCATGCAGGGTTTATTCAAGGACCCACACCAACATCTCATATTGGGATATAGCGGCTGTGTGTCTCAGTAGAAATAAATGGGATAAAACCATTCCATTAGCGGCCTTTACCGCCGACGCTCGCCCACCCCAGTGTGAAAGCAGCCTTATTTTCTGGCAGTGCCCCTCCCATGACTAGACTCTGGATCCGCCCCTGACATAGAGTTAATTTACCACTAAACAGTCTTGTGTCTACTTCCTGATACTATTTCACAGTCAAGTTAAATGTATCTACACTTGGGTTCTTGTGTGTAGATTAACTTTCACTCAACCAGATGTGCCAGAGCGACCAAGGTTGTTTTTGGAGTAGAGGAGCAGAACAGAGAACCCAAATTACCAAGAAGTTCCTTCAGAGGTAGTGCTACACCCTCCTTCGTGTGTTTCTCTGAATCTAATTTTAATTTGCTACTAAGGGCTTGGCAATGTTAACTTCAGGAATTGGCACTCCCAACTGCCATTAAACTTTCCAATGAATTTGCCTGTTTTAAGTTTAGGCAGCCCTGACTTTCGCTCTGGACAATCACATGACTGACACTTGAACCAGATTTCTTAATTAGTTAGAAGGTAGTTTGAGACATAACTGCAGCAACAATAGTGAAGCTCTGCGGTTTGAATAGCAAATCTTACCACTCACATCAATTCAGCCCACAAAAGATTTAAAAAGTTGATGGTAATTAAAGTGCCACTTCAGTCTCTTTTTAAACTTCCTTCCAACAGCATTGTCTCCCCCTTTTTAAATACAATTGGATGACAAATGTTACATTTTCTAGCCGCAAATGCCTTTTTTCTACAGTTCCTGTGCACTTTCTGCTTCCCCTGCTTAGGTGAATTGACTCCTGGGATACTTTATCAGAAATCCCAGGAGTCTTCAGGCTTTTTATTTTTGTGAGCGGAGGGAGGATGTGTTGATTTTCTATGTGCTGCTCATCCACGGATTCATATTGCTGAGGGCAGAGAAGCCGCATGAATTGATTGGAAACGAAGGGTGCTGGCTTCAGTAAGCCCTTTGTACACACGGTCGAAGAATCCGTCGGAATGTGTCCTATCGGACCGTGTTGTCGGATAATCCGACTGTGTGTGGTATGCATCGGACTGATTCCGTCGGACCCAATTTTCCAACATGTTGGAAATATTTCCCGACCAACTGGTTCGATCGGACATACTCCGATCATGTGTAGAGAATTTTGATCGGACTAAGTGCCACGCATGCTCAGATCAAATTCTTACATCAAAGCTATTGGCTACTAGCCTGAACGTAGTCCCATTGTAACGAAATTACGTCATCACGTTCTGAATGATCTGCTTTTTCGACAACTTAGTCCGACCGTGTGTATGCTACAGTTTCGGACAAGATCCGACGGACAAAATCCGACTGACAAAATCTGACGGATTTGGTTGTGGAAATCTCCGACCGTGTGTACAGGGGCTTAGAGTGACATCACCAAAGTTTTTAGATGCTGCTTGTATTATTTGAGGAGTGACTGAAGTTCCTCTTTAAACCCACAGTTGTCTATGCATGTAGGTTTGCATACAATATATGTATATATTCGTTCAGTCATATCTGGCTCTCTGAGATTCTGTTGACCAGCTCACTGTGCACCGTGATTGAGTCTTTTCCATATAATTTTCTTGACTTTTTTTTTTTTTTTTACAAGACAGGTTGTCAGTTCTTTCCTCAACTCTCCCCATTTGCTTGTGCTTTGGACCAGTATGCTGAATGTGACAACACATCTGCATACACAGCTTATACACACATACTTATGCCAATTTAGGCACAGTCTACTCATAATTCTATCCAAAATTCATGTTTTGGAGGAACCAGCTCATTAAAGGGATTGTAAAGTCAGAAGGTTTTTTATCTTAATGCAATCTATGAAGATTAAGATAAAAAGCCTTCTGTGTGCAGCAGCCCCCTTCAGCCCCTCTAACACTTACCTAGATGTCCCTTGATGTCCAGGTGTGTCTCGGCCATCCGAGATTCTTCCTCCCGATTGGCTGAGACACAGCAGCAGCGCCATTGGCTCCTACTGCTGTCAATCAAAGTCAGCTAGCCAATCTGGAGAGAGAGGGGGCTGGACCAGGTCAGGGCTCCATGTCTGAATGGACACAGAACGCTTTGACTCAGCTTGGGTGTCCCAATTACAAGCTGCTTGCTGTTGGGTCACTGAACAGGAGGGCCAGGATCACAGAAGAGGGACCCGAGAAAAGGAGGATCCGGGCTGCTCTGTGCAAATCCACTAAGCAGAGCAAGTGTAACATGTTTGTTATTTTTACAGGAAAAAAAAACAAGACTTTACAATCACTTTAAACAACGTTTCTTTTGTAGAGGTGGATGCAAGATAGGCAAATGACCATGTAGCTTCTCATTGCTGTCATCTACTCCAGATGCTAAGTTTTTGCAAGAATCCCAGCTCCAACCTCAATGCCCATTCATTTTTATCATTTTCTATTTTTTTATTTTTTTTGCTATATGTTTCCAATTGTGGAGATTTCCCTTCACCTCCTGTTCTAAAAGCACAACAACAGATCAGTAAAAATATTTTGAAATATATCGAGATATATTGAGAAGTGCCACCATTGCACGATTTCACCTTTATTCCTGCTCTGATGACTGAAAATTTGGGATTTCCACCAACTTTGAGTGCCAATGACTGTGATCACCAGGACAAACCAGGACGAAGAGGATGAATCTCTCCAGTGGAGACAAAGACAACAATAAAAACATGACAGGGGTTCTAATCATTGACTGCTCTGTCCAAAACAAAAGAAAAGTTTTGCTTTTAGATATAATTTAAGGGCAAAGCAGGTGATGTGTTTATCCCTCACGTTGCTTAGTTTATTCTTATATAGAACCTCTGGCTTGCCCTGAGGCAGAACAACAGAAAGTAAGATTTACAATTTTCCTTCACCTGTGCACCGTCTAGATTGAAAAACCTCCAAACTGAAATAAGTGAATAATAAATAAATTCATTTGAGAGAAGTCAGTGACTTTACGTTTATTTGTATGCCTAAGCAGGCACACAAATTTTTGAACACTTAACGGAATATTTTTTTTTTTTTTTGAAGGACAAACTAAACAGTTCTTATGACAAATTGTTCCTGCTCTGAATTTCCAAACTTGGAAGCAATGGCAAGCAGACCGTATTATTGGACAAAATCATGTATTATTTAGGAGACGGTGCAATCAAAGCCGTGACTGGATATGACAATTAGACTTAACTTATTTCATGAAAAAATGTGAATATGCGATTTCTGACAGCTGTTTATAATATAGGACTCAACTTTAGGTCTTTTATTGGATGTGGGTTACTATGTTAACATTATGCATTAAAAAGATTTAATAATATCACAATATACTACTCCTCAATGCCAAATTGGATAGATAATTTCTGTGAAATGACCATGATATAACACAAATCATAATATGAGACTTTGCTTTATATAACAACTGTGGGTGAGTATTCTACACAAATACATTGCTCCAATTAATTAAAGACCTAATCTCAAAGCTTTCTTTTTTTCTGACATTCCTCCAAGTTTGTATCCCAGATGATTAGTCAAGTTAACCAGTGCACTCTTCATAATACTCTATGACAGGCCATTATCTTCATGTTGGATTATGTATGGATCATTTCCATAAAAAAAACTCCATGCGTAGAAAACAAAAAGAATTATGTACGACCTTATAGCAAGAAGTTCAAATGAGGTGTGCATGCTGTTGTTAGATCTGCAGAGCTCATTTTCATACATGCAGTACTGTATATAATTAAAGCTGAACTCAAGACAGATTTAAAAAAACACATTATGGCAGCTCTGTAATAATTAATTCTTCATTAACCGCTGCAGCCCCGGACCATTTGGCTGGCCAAAGACCAGAGCACTTTTTGCGGTTCGGCACTGCGTCACTTTAACTGACAATTGCGCAGGCGTGTGACTTTGCTCCCAAACAAAATCAACGTCCTTTTTTCCCCACAAATACAGCTTTCTTTTGGTGGTATTTGATCACCTCTGTGGTTCTTATTTTTTGCACTATAAACAAAAAAGAGTGTAAATGTTGAAAAAAAAAAAACATTCCCTTTTTCTATAATAAATATCCCCAAAAAATAAATAAAAAAACATTTTTTTCCCTCAGTTTAGGCCGATACGTATTCTTCTACATATTTTTGGTAAAAAAAAAAAATCGCAATAAGCGTAAATTGATTTGTTTGCACAAAAGTTATAGCGTCTACAAATTAGGAGATCGTTTTGCTGCATTTTTATTTACTAGTAATGGCGGTGATCAGCGATTAATATCATGACTGTGACATTATGGTGGACACGCCGTACAAATTTGACACATTTTTGGGACCATTGGCATTAATATAGCGATCCGTGTGAATGTCACTGGCAGTGAAGGGGTTAATGTGTGTCCTAGGAAGTGTTCTAACTGAAGGGGGATGTGGACAGTGCAGGGAAACTAACACATCGCATGTTCATACTAGTGTTAGCCCTTTACCTGCCAGTGTCATTTTTACATTGATCAGTGTATTTTTATAGCACTGATCAATGTAATAATGTCACCTGTCCCCAAAAAGTGTCATTTGGGGTTAAATTTGTCCACTGTAATGTCACAGTTCCACTAAAAATCACAGATTGCCTCCATTACTAGTAAAAACAATAAAAAATAATCCCTAAAAAATAAAAAAAGTCCCTAAATCTATGCTATAGTTTGTAGACGTGATAACTTTTGGGCAAACCAATCAATATACGCCTATTGCGATTTTTTTTACCAAAAATATGTAGAAGAATATATATCGGGAAAAAATGATGAACACAATTATTTTTATTTTTTCTGGATATGTATTATAGCAAAAAGTAAACAAAATATTTTCTTTTTCAAAATTGTCGCTCTTTTTATATCGCAAAAAATAAAAACGGCAGAGGTGATCAAATACCACCAAAAGAAAGCTCTACTTGTGGGGGAAAAAAGGACATTGATTTTGTTTGGGTACAGTGTCGCATGACCGCGCAATTGTCAGTCAAAGCGACGCAGTGCAGTATCGCAAAAAATGGCCTGGTCATTATGGGGACAAATTCTTTCGGGCCGAAGTGGTTAAATCTCTTCTGGAAACTACAAGAATTTAAAGCATGCTGTAAATTCTTTTTCCTGACAGACTCCATGGCAGCCTACGTATGGGTTAATCCCCGCCTCTCATACCTCATAGGACCCCACTCCCATAAATCTTTGCTTCTAGCCAGAGACTGTGTTCCTTTTTTGTCCTCCTCTTAGGACCAAGGTGTTTTCTTACCTGTCGGAAGCTTTAATCCTATCCTGGTGGTTTGCACTTTTATGATGATGGCGGTTATTCTCGGAGTCCATATTTCCCAGCTATTAGCAGGGAGGACACAGGCACTGAAGAGCGATGCTGTGAAGATCTGAAAGTCATCCATTGGTTGACAGATTGCATCATGGCCATTCATCCTAGCTATTAGCGGGAGGCCCTTTATTAATGTGCCGATCGTGCAGAGAGTGTATCGACCCTCCCAGTCCCAGGATGGATTGTGCTGGCTTCAGTGTGGTGATGTATAACTTTTTCATGGCAGCCTGTTTTTGTGTGTTTGTTTGTCTTACCTGCTCCAGTGTAGCCATGGCGGCTGGAACCCTATGCGTTACAGTCCGCCGCTATTCGCTCTCTCTGCGCAGCTGCATGGCTTCGACTGAGATCGAGGCTTGGTTAGCGCGTGCGCAGTTGGGACAAAATGGTGGCGGTCGCGCATACGCGCGGACGCTGTAGGAGTGGCGGTGGTTACAGCGCAGGTGCACTGCTAACGTAATGACATCATCATGGCGGCAGATTTAAATAGCTGTCAGAGACAGCTATGCTTTGGAAGATTTCCAAGCAAGGCAGCTACTTCCCGTGCTCGTGGCTTTTCTGCTCAAGGTAGGGGGGGGGGGGGTATTATTGTCTGGTAGTGTGCATATCATTGCTCTCTCTATGTTCCTACCTTTTACATGCTTATTTGAATTGTGTTTGTTTTAGCCATTTAAATCTCTGCTGCGATGGACGTGTCACCGCCCCCTAGTGGCCAACCCTTATGCCACAGGTAGGATGGAATTTTTTTCCCTCTGCCTGTTTGTATTTGGGTTTCTGGAGCAAGTTAACTATTTATACTCTTTTTCAGCCCCTCTAGGTCTGAATCTCAAGTCTTGACACACAGTGATAGTGACAAGTCTAGGTCACAACGCCATCATTCGTCTTCAAGCACTAGACATACCGGATCATCCTCCAGACATAGGAGGGAAGGCTCAAAGTCTGGTTCTGGACACCATTCTTACCGCCATTCCAGCCATCCTGTGGCAAGGACTTGCTGGGGATGTAAAACTCAGGTCCCAGAGGGTAAATCTCTCTGCGAGTTATGTTACTCTCGGGCTATGAAGGAAAGAGGATCTGAAGATCAGCATGTTGAGGCTCTGGTCAGGAAGGTGATCCAAGAATCCATGAATAAGTCGGATTCCAGCCATACTTCCAATCCTCCTTTGCTCCCAGCCCTAGTTACTGAGGTGGTTGATCCTGAGGCTCCAGGTCCCTCTCATCACAGTCTTTCTATTAGTGGATCCTCCAATAGCGAGGTGGAGACGGATGAACTTGGTGCAGGTTTTGAATTTTCTCAGATTCCGTTCCTGGTTAGAGCAGTCAAAGATGCTTTAAAATGGGATGAACCAGTGGAAGCTCCCTCTAAGCAGAGGAAATACTTCAAGCATCTCAAGAAAGACCGCCCAAATTTTCCTTTTTTGGAAGAACTTAGTGAAATTATTTCTGATGAGTGGAACAAGGTTGAGAGGAAAAATTCCTTGATCTCTAAGGTAGCAAAAATGTATCCTTTCAAGAGCGATGAGGTCAAACATCTTGAGTCGGCCCCTCTTATTGATGCCGCTTTGATGAGGTTGGTGAGGCATGTTACTCTCCTTCTGGAAGATTCCGTTTCCTTTAAAGATGGTCTGGAAAGGAAGATAGATACGGACCTCAAGCGCATCTACATTACTGCAGGCATGGCTTGTAAACCAGCCCTAGCCCTTGCTGCGTTATCTAAGGCCATGGAATCATGGACTGATGATATAGGTACGACCTTAGGAAGCATTTCTGAAGAGCTGGTCAAGAGCTCACCAGTGCATGAACTGAAGATGGCCTCGGCGTTCCTGGGGGAGGCATCCCTGGACATAATTCGTGTGGTAGCTCGCGTAATGCTCTCTTCGGTCACGGCAAAACGTACCCTGTGGTTGCGCCCATGGGTTGCGGATCCTGCCTCTAAGCAGGCATTGTGTAAAATTCCTTTTGAGAGATCTTCCCTCTTTGGGAACAAGCTTGACTCAGCTATTACCCGCGCTACCCGGGGTAAATCGGGTTTTCTGCCCCAGGATCGCCGCCTCATGGGTCAGAGAAGAGTTCTCCCCAGGCAAGAAATGGAACATGCTAGGGACGCACGTCGTTACAGACCTGGATGCGAGTTTAGAACTGGAAAAGAAGCCAGCCTTCAGGTCAAAAGTCCTCAAAAGCCTCTTCTTCTGGTGGTCGGGAGGCTTCGAAGTCCTTTTGATATGGGGTCTGTCCAGACGGAGCTAGTCAGGGCTCGTTTATTCCGTTTTCAGCATGTCTGGGTAGTCTCGATTCAGGACTACTGGACCATCAAAACGGTCTCCTCAGGACATTCATGGGTCTTCAACAATCTCCACCCATTCACCAGTTTATCCCAACGGTTCTTCCTCATTCAGAAGAAAAAAGACAGATTCTCGTATCATACACAGAATCATTGATGGCTCAAGGAGCCGCCATCCCGGTTCCAGCCAAGGAAAGGTTTCAAGGAGTTTACTCCCCTCTTTTCATGGTCCTCAAGAAGAATGGCTCCTGGAGACCGGTCATCGATCTGACACATCTAAACTCCTTCATAAAAAAGGAAAAATTCTAAATGGAGTCTCTACTGACAATACGCCAGGCTATTCAACCAGGCGACTGGCTTATCTCAATAGACCTCAAGGATGCCTATTTCCACGTACCGATTGCAGAAGATTACCAGAAGTACCTCAGGTTTGCAGTAGATCAGGTGCATCTTCAGTTTACATGTCTCCTGTTCGGGCTCTCCACTTCGCCTCGAGTATTTTCAAAACTCTTACTGGCGGTCGTGGCTTTAATCAGGATCAGACGCATCCGGTTACATCACTACCTGGACGATCTGCTCCTACTTTCTCAAGACAAAGAGCAACTGTTGTCTCATCGGGAACAGGTTATTTCTACCCTAACGGAGTTCGGCTGGCTCCTGAACAAGGAGAAGAGCCATCTAGAGCCAACACAGTCTCTAATCTTTCTCGGAGCCCAGTTCAATACAGTAATGAGCACCATCTCCTTACCCCTGGAGAAAATTCCGGTGATCCGAAACAGGATTCAGCTTGCAATATCATCTTCTCTCCTCAGGGTCTCTCAATGTCAAAAGATAATCGGCACTATGGTAGCCACAGCCCCTATGGTGAAGTGGGCACAATGTAAGATGCGTCCCTTTCAGAAAGGGTTCCTCCAACAGTGGGATCCAAGGGCTCGAGATCATCTCGTCCCGATTAACCCCTTCCATGCGGGAGAGTCTCCCTTGGTGGCTACAGCGGAAAAATCTTCTTCATGGTCATTCCATAGCACCTGTTTCCTGGGTCACAGTGACAACGGATGCCAGCAGCAGAGGTTGGGGTGCTCTCTGTCTCTCAGGAGTAGCCCAAGGCAGTTGGGAACTCCCTGCCCAGAGCGTGGTATCGAACGTGCTGGAACTACGAGCCGCCTTCCAAGCACTGCAAGCTTTTCTTCACCTGACGTCAGGAGCTTCAGTTCTCCTTCGAATGGACAATACAACAGCTGTATCCTACGTCAAAAGACAGGGGGGTACTCGCAGTCTCTCTTTACTGAGGGAAGTAAGCCCGATTATGTCCTGGGCCCAATCCAATCTGAGAGATCTGACGGCGGTTTATCTCCCAGGAGTTCAAAATGTCCAGGCAGATTTTCTTTCAAGATTCTCCCTGGACAACAACGAATGGTCTCTCCACAGTGAGGTATTCGATTGGATTCTGTCTCTGGGGATCCTACCGGAAGTGGACCTGTTTGCCTCCCCGTGCAATTTCAAACTGGAGAAATATTACACGAGGTGTCGTTGCCCTCAGGCCTTCGGGGTGGATGCCCTGACGGACCAGTGGAGATTCCACAAGGCTTATGCCTTTCCCCCGACTCCGATCATTCTCCGATTTCTGGCGAAACTCAGGTGAGAAGAGGTCGAAGTAATAGCGGTTCTTCCGTATTGGCCCAACAGGCCGTGGTTCCCACTCTTGTGGCAGCTCAGTTTCCAGGACCCAGTTCCTCTGCCCTCCAGACTGGATCTCTTGTCACAGGGAACGACTCTTCACCCATGTCCATCCCAGCTCCATCTGATGGCATGGTTTTTGAGAGGGAAAGGCTGGAAGCGTTAGGTTGTCCCGACATGGCAATCGCTGCTATACTGAATGCTAGAAGACCAGGTACCAAAAGGGTCTATCAGAGAATTTGGTCAAAATTTGCAGACTATGTGTCCACAACCAACGGTTCGTGTAAAGACCCGAAGATAAGGGATGTTATTGGCTTTCTTCAGACAGGCCTGGACTTGTCCTTATCGGTGAGCTTCTTGCGGGTCCAAGTTTCCACAATATCTGCCTTTTCAGGTGTCTCCTGGGCCAAGCACCCTCTCACAAAACAGTTCTTTAAGGGAGCAATGAGGCTCAGACCTCAGAGGAAACCAAGGTTTTCTAAGTGGGATCTCCCCTTTGTCCTGGATTACTTTTCAGAGAAAGATTTACATCATGGGGATCAAGTATCTATTAAAGAACTTTCTTGTAAAACTGCCTTCTTAGTAGCCATTATGTCAGCCAAGAGGGTTTCGGAGATCAGTTCTCTGGGCTGCAAGGAGCCGTTTCTCACTTTCTTCCCTGATCGAGCAGTTTTGATCCCTATGTTAGGGTCAAATCCGAAGGTGTCATCCGTTTTTCATGAAAATCAGGAGATTGTGCTTCCAATCTTTCAGGCCTCTGAAGATTCTGGTATTCATCCTTTGAACGTTGGTGACGCTTTGAAACAATATTTGAAAGCCACAGCTCCCTTCCGGAAATCTGATCATCTGTTCATCATTTTCTACGGAAAGAATAAGGGTTTACGTGCTTCTTCCCGAACTATTGCAGCTTGGATCGTTCAGGCCATCCAAGGGGCTTATAAGGCTAGGGGCTTGGCTCCTCCAGAAGCGGTGACAGCTCATTCTACTAGGAGCGTTTCTACATCCTGGGCGGCTGCCCGTCACGTTTCTCCAGAAGTGATTTGTAAAGCGGCTTCATGATCGTCAATCAATACATTTATGACGCACTATTGTGTAGAACCAGCGTCCTTGTCTTCGGTTAATTTTGGTTTGAATGTCTTATCTGTTGACGGTGCCAATTAAACCTTTTTTTCTTTGTCCAGCAATTGCCCACCCGGGTGTGTATGGCTAGTTATTTCCCATACGTAGGCTGCCATGGAGTCTGTCAGGAAAATGGAAAATTGATATCAAATACTTACCGTAATTTTCCTTTCCTGATGGACTCCATGGCAGCAGGAGTTCCCTCCCGTTTGCTGGAGTAGGCTAAGTTACGGAACACAGTCTCTGGCTAGAAGCAAAGATTTATGGGAGTGGGGTCCTATGAGGTATGAGAGGCGGGGATTAACCCATACGTAGGCTGCCATGGAGTCCATCAGGAAAGGAAAATTACGGTAAGTATTTGATATAAATTTTCCATTTTGTCTGCTTAAAGCAGTAATAAACCCCAAACCATAAATGTAATATAATTGCAGCCTACCAATTATTAGATATGGTGGCTGCATCAGTTTTCTTTTCTTTGGCTTTTCATCTGTTTCCACTTGGGGATCTGGCTAATGACACAGCTCCTGTATTAGTGAGACACAACTCTGGATGAATGAGCACAGGGGGCATCTTTGGACAGCAGCATTGTCAGTCTAGGGGGAGGGTAGTGGTAGATGTCCTAGCAGATTAAAATACACTAGAAAATTTCATGCAAACTCGAGCCAATAAAGTTACCGAAAACAGTTTTTTCCTCTTGGGATAAAGGTTTTACATAAAAAAATAAAAGCTGATCATGGTAAGCACCCCTGCTAGTGTTAAATGGCTTGTCTCTCTGTACCTGATCTCTGGGAATCTCTTTGGGAAGACCAAAATTAAGATGTTATATTTGAATAGTGTAAGGATTTGTCCGAGTGATTCGAAAAGCCTCTGGGCTACAGTTTTGGACCATCTTGCTTTCCAGAAACTTTGCTCACATAGAGGGTAGCACAAGGGCATTCTAGCTCAGATATCAAAATAACACATACAGGGGTTGATTTACTATAACTGGAGAGTGCAAAATCTCTGCACAGAAACCAATCGGCTTCAAGGTATTTTTCTTAAAGCTTAATTGACCAAACTGAAGTTACAAGTTGATTGGCTACCATCGACAGCTGTACCAGATTTTGCACTTTCCAGTTTTAGTAAATCAACCACCCAGTATAGAAGAGTTCAAGTAGAATGTAGCCGTTGTACAAAAAGAGTTTAATGTTAAGTTGGCCATGTAAATTCATGCCCAGATGCATAGAAACCCACAAGATAAGTACAGAAATGCATTTAAGAAGTCCAAAAAATATGGACACCTGCATTCTGTAAAAAGCATCCACATTTACTGGCACAATAACAACACTTAGATAGAGCACCTTGACACAGTGGGGACAGAGGAAAGGGTCAACGCGTTTCACTTAAAGCTTGCTCATGATTGTCATGACGAGTAAGTGCTGACATAGCACGAAATACGTTGACCCTTTACTCTGTCGCCACTGTGTCAAGGTGCTCTATCTAAGAGTTTTTTTTGTGCCAGTAAAGGTGGATGCTTTTTAGAGTGCAGCCATCTGGATTTTTTGGCTTTCCACGAGTTACGTGAACTGGGCTGTATCTTTAGAGAGGAGTGGAGGATTTGAGAGGCAGGCTCTGGTGCGGGGGCTCTTTGTTTATCAGAAATGCATTTAACTTGGAGTGGAAAGTGCAAGTTCAAAACTGGTTTGTGGTTTAAAAAAAGTAAAATAAGAGGACTGAGTAAGAAAATGGAAAAACAGAAAACAATTCATAATCTAAACTCATTGCTCCCTCTTAGTGGTTGATTACCATTGGCATAAAGTAATTTTCTTGTTTGTCCTTTGTCTTCACCAACGCAAGCCTGAGGATTGTGTTGCTAGGAGTATTTATTTTATTTTTATTTATATAAAATTGGAACCAAATAACCTAAGTTCCCAAGTAAATAACCTAGCGGCGTGTGGCATATATTTGTAGTAGAAGCAGTTGGATACACGTTTCAAGCTTAATTCCAATCAAAGTGTTTTGTTTTTTTTCTGCATAAAGACCCCTTTCACACTGGGGTGTTTTTTTTTGTTTTGTTTTTTGCGTTAAAAAAAGCGTTTGTAAAGCGCCTGAAAGAAGCAGCAACTGCAATCCCAATGTGAAAGTCCGAGTGCTTTCACACTGAGGTGCTGCGCTGGCTGGGCGTCAAAAAAGGTCCTGCAAGTAGCTTCTTTGCAGCGCTTTTGGAGCGTTGAATACACCATTAAAATTAATGGGAAGCGCCTGCAAAACGCCTGAAAAGTGCCTAAAAAGTGCTTTTGGCAGCAGCGCTTTGTGGGCGCTTTTAACCCTTTATTTGGTCACTAGCAGGGGTTAAAAGCGCCCCAATAGCGCTTGAAAAACGCTGGCAAAGCGCTGCTAGTTTAAGCTGTGCTTCCGAGCGTTCTCCGGCGCTGACATTGTGAAAGGGCTCTTAAAGCACTTGGGCTTTCACATTGAGACTTCTTTCAAGCGCTTTACAGGTGCCTTTTTAATGCTAAAGCGCCTGAAAAACGCCTGAAAAACGCCCCAGTGTGAAAGGGTTTAGTGTTTAAAGTCATTTACATTCTTGGAATCTGTAGAAGAACATCTATCAAATATTTACATCCACCATTACTATTCTTGTAGAGATCCTCCTTGTTTTCTTGCCCAGTGACTGTGGTCAGGGAATCGGAAGTGAGGAAACATCACCCCAAAGTTGACATAGACAGCTATAAAAATCTGACCGAGATTCTAAGCTTCCCTGTTTAAAAAAAAAATTTAAAAAATGGCTAGAGTTACATTTTAAATGCACGTGTTAAAAATAGGATGAAAATAAAACATACAGTAAATTGAAAAAGTATTCTCACCCCTTGAAATTTTCTATATTTTGTCATGTTACAAACAAAAACTTAAATGTATTTTATTGGGCACATAATTGTGAAGTAGAAGGAAAAATGATAAATGTTTTTCATTTTTTTTACAAATGAATATGTGAAAAGTGTGACGTGCATTTGTATTCAGCCCTCTGAGTCAATACTTTGTAGAACCACCTTTCGCTGCAATTACAGCTAAAAGTCTTTTTGGGTTATGTCTCTACCTGCTTTGCATATCTAGAGAGTGACATTTTTGCCCATTCTTCATTGCAAAATAGCTCAAGATCTGTCAGATTGGATGGAGAGTGTCTGTGAACAGGGGCGGACTGGCCATTGGGGCACTCGGGCACTGCCCAAGGGCCCCATGCCACTAGGGGGCCCCATCAGGGTTGCCAGGCTCAATAAAACCAGGGACAGTATGTAAAAATCTGTGTTTTTTAAAAAAAATCCCAAGATTATAGCTGCCCTGCCTCTTCAGTGTGTGTATGTGTATACTGTATGTGTGTGTGTATACTGTGTGGCCCCAAAATCTCCTATTGCCCGGGGGCCCCATAATCTCCTATTGCCCGGGGGCCCCATGAGTTGTCAGTCCGCCCCTGTCTGTGAACAGCAATTTTCAAGTCTTGCCACAGATTCTCAATTGGATTTAGGTCTGGACTTTGACTGGGCCATTCTAACAGATGAATATGCTTTGATCTAAACCATTCCATTGTAGCTCTGGCGGTATGTTTAGGGTTGTTTTCCTGCTGGAAGGTGAACCTCCACCCCAGTCTCAAGTCATTTGCAGACTCCAACAGGTTTTCTTCTAAAATTGCCCTGTATTTGGTTCCATCCACCTTCCCATCAACTCTGACCAGCTTCCCTGTCTCTGCTGAAGAAAAGTATCCCCACAACATGATTCTGCCACCACAATATCTAAGGAAGGTGATGTGTAGTGTTAGTTTTCCACCACACAGCTTTTTTCTTTTAGGCCAAAAAGTTCAATTTCGGTTTCATCTGACCAGGGCACCTTCTTCCACATGTTTGCTGTGTCCCCCACATGGTTTCTCGCAAACTGCAAACAGGATTTCTTATGGCTTTCTTTCAACAATGGCTTTCTTTTTGCCACACTTCCATAAAGGCAAGATTTGTGGAGTACACGACTAATAGTTGCCTTGTGGACAGATTCTCAAACCTGAGCTGTGGAACTCTGTAGCTCCTCCAGAGTTACCATGGGCCTCTTGGCTGCTTCTTTTATAAAATGTTGTCCTTGTTTAGGTGGACGGCCATGTCTTGGTGGGTTTTCAGTTGTGCCATACTCTTTCCATTTTCAGATGATGGATTGAACAGTGCTCCGTGAGATGTTCAAAGCTTGGGATATTTTTTTATAACCTAACCCTGCATTAAACTTCTCCACAACTTTATCCCCTGTTTGGTGTGTTCCTTGGCCTCCACGATGCTGTTTGTTCACTAAGGTTCTCTAACAAACCTCTGGGGGCTTCACAGAACAGCTGTATTTATACTGAGATTAAATCACATGCAGGTGGACTCCAGTGACGGCTGGTGAAGTTTTTGGATGGGGAGGCACCAGACCCCACCCATCATGACCACGCCCATCATTTTTGGCCCCTCCCACTCCTCATAAACCAAGCCCCTTATGTAATCCACCTAATCCGTCCCCTGTATTCCACTTCCTTCCACCCATAGTGTCATAGTGAGTTATCTGTACACAACAATAGGGTTGGGCAGCTTTAGTAACAGAACTTCACACTGAGATTTTGGGACATAGCACAGGACTAAAACCTCAAGGGACAAGGGAATTTAAACTGGGATAGTTTGCAAGTATGAGGCAGCTGCTTGGGGACACACAACAATGCCAGGGCCCAGGGCAGCTGCCCCTTTTGCCCGGTCTTAAAGATGTCCCTGCCCTGGGTTTATGTATCTGACCGAGCAGTGATATTATCAGTCTTAAACGTTATATACAGCAAATGCCTTCTGAACCACTTAAGGACCAGCCTTGTTTTATAATTTAGGTGTTTACATCTTTAAAACTGTTTTTTTTGTTATAAAATTACTTAGAAACCCCCAAACATTATATATTGGTTTTTTTTCTAACACCCTAGAGCAGTGATGGCGAACCTTGGCACCCCAGATGTTTTGGAACTACATTTCCCATGATTCTCATGCACTCTGCAGTGTAGTGGAGCATCATGGGAAATGTAGTTCCAAAACATCTGGAGTGCCAAGGTTCGCCATCACTGCCCTAGAGAATAAAATTGCGGTCATTGCAATACTTATTTTCATACTGTATTTGTATTATTGTCATACTGTATTTGTATTTTAAATAAAAAAATAAGATAACAGTAAAGTTACCCCAATTTTTAGATATATTCCGAAAGATAATGTTATGCCGAGTAAATTGATACCCAACATGTCACGCTTCTAAATTGCGCCCGCTCATGGAATGGCGTCAAACTTTTACCCTCAAAAATCTCCATAGGCAACGTTTAAAAAATTCTACAGGTTGCATATTTTAAGTTATAGAGGAGGTCTAGGGCTAGAATTATTGAGCTCAGTCTAACGATCGTGGCGATACCTCACATGTGTGGTTTGACTGCCGTTTTCATATGCAGGCGGCCGGGCGCAGTACTCACGTATGCGTTCGCTTATGCACGCGAGATCGTCGGGACTAGGTGCTTTAAAAAACATTTTTTTTCACAGTTTAAAAAAAAAATGGTTTCACTTTTATTCCTATTACAAGGAATGTAAACATTCCTTGTAATAGAAAAAAGCATGACAGGTCCTCTTAAATATGAGATCTGGGTCAAAAAGTCCTCAGATCTCATATTTACACTAAAATACAAAAAAGGTTTATAAAATGTCTTTGCCAGCAAATGAACAATAACTGTGAGTAACAAGCAACAGAGCAGACCATTACTTTGCACTTGCTGAATAAGAATACCGCATGGCATGATGTGATCCTCCTGCAAGAAGCATGAAATTATTTGTTTCTTTTACAAATTGCTTATTGCTCTCTAATATAATAATTCCTGCACAAGTGCACAGCACACAGAGAGTGATCTAGTAAGTAAAGGCTTAGGTCAGGTGCATTTGGTAATTAATTATTATTTAATTACTTAATTATTTCATTTTTTTTGTCAGTCAGAGAGAATTATGCCACTCACCGTCTTGAAGCTCCGCTCGGGCTGAGGAACGGAGCTGCCGACCTCACTTCCCGGTTTCGTGAAGCAGCCGAAAGCCGGAAGTGACCTGCCTGTCTCTGAATGACAATGCTCCCGCCCGTAGAATCACAGTGATTTTACGGGTGGAAGCTAGTCGGCGTTCTACAGTGCGCCGCAAGTCAGGTTTTTAACCCGCAAATGAAGTGCCATGGATGCAATCTTGTGATTGCATCGACGTGGCGCCACAGTACACTATGTTAAATTGTTAAATTACATTTTTTTTTTTAAATGTCTTAAAGGGCCCGTTTTTTTTTATTAATTTTTTTTTAACTTTTTTTTTTTTTGTTAGACTGAGGGGGGGGGGGGGCGGCGCCCGGGCGCCCCCTATGGACGGGCTGCCACTGGTGGACTCTATTTACTTTAGATGACTTATGAAGGCAGTTGGTTTCACTAGATCTTAGGGGTATCAGAGTAAAGAGGGCTGAATACAAATGAACGCCACACTTTTAACCACTTCAGGACCGCCGTATTGCCATTGTACGTCAGCACAATGGCACAGGCAGGCAGAATCACGTACATCTACGTGATTGCCTTCCAGCGGGTGGGGGGTCCCATCGGACCCCCTCCCGCTGGATACGGCGGTCCGATTCGGTCCAGGAGCGCTCCGTGAAGAGGGGATGGCCGTTCGTTTTCGGCCACCCCCTCTGGATCGCTCCTGGCCAATGAGAAGCTTCCTCCCCTGTGTATTGTTTACACAGGAAGGAGGAAGTGATGTCATTCTCCTCGGGGCGGTCTTTTTGACCGGACTACGAGGAGAAGAGTAAAAGTAAGTCTGCACGAACACTACACTGACATGTAGGTACACACAGGCACACAAACCCCCCCCGATCCCCCCCCCGATCCCCCCCCGCCCCCCCTCCCCCCCCAGTCACAGTGTCACTGATTGCATTGATCATTTCTTTACTGATCAATGCATTCAGTGTCAGTTGTGACAGTAAAAACTGTCAGGACAGTTAGTGTTAGGTCCAGGGTAGCCCCCTATCACCCCCCAATAAAGATTTAACCCCCTGATTGCCCCTAGAGTTAACCCTTTCACCCCCTTTTGCCAGTGTCACTAAGCGATCATTTTTCTGATCGCTGCATGTGTCGCTAGTGTCGCTAGGTAGCTAGTTATTTTTTTAGGTTCACCGCCAGGTTTTTATATCGCTAGGTACCCCGATATACTACCCAATAATGTTTTTAACCCCCTGATTGCCGCTAGTTAACCCTTTCACCCCCTTTTGCCAGTGTCACTAAGCGATCGTTTTTCTGATCGCTGCATTAGTGTCGCTACAGTCGCTAGGTAGCTAGTTATTTTTTTAGGTTCACCGCCAGGTTTTTATAGCGCTAGGTACCCCGATATACTACCCAATAATGTTTTTAACCCCCTGATTGCCGCTAGTTAACCCTTTCACCCCCTTTTGCCAGTGTCACTAAGCGATCATTTTTCTGATCGCTGCATGTGTCGCTAGGTAGCTAGTTATTTTTTTAGGTTCACCGCCAGGTTTTTATATCGCTAGGTACCCCGATATACTACCCAATAATGTTTTTAACCCCCTGATTGCCGCTAGTTAACCCTTTCACCCCCTTTTGCCAGTGTCACTAAGCGATCGTTTTTCTGATCGCTGCATTAGTGTCGCTACAGTCGCTAGGTAGCTAGTTATTTTTTTAGGTTCACCGCCAGGTTTTTATAGCGCTAGGTACCCCGATATACTACCCAATAATGGTTTTAACCCCCTGATTTCCGCTAGTTAACCCTTTCACCCCCTTTTGCCAGTGTCACTAAGCGATAATTTTTCTGAACGCTGCATCAGTGTCGCTAGTGTCGCTAGGTAGCTAGTTAACTAGGCTCCCAAAAAGTCCCCCACATGTGGTATCCCCGTACTCGGGAGAAGCAGCAGAATTTATTTTGGGGTGTAATTTGACTTCTGCCCATAGCATGTGTG
Source organism: Lithobates pipiens (assembly GCF_037356315.1). Lineage (NCBI taxonomy): Eukaryota > Metazoa > Chordata > Amphibia > Anura > Ranidae > Lithobates > Lithobates pipiens. Next base: position 370,948,999 of record NW_027507758.1, on the reverse strand, counting down.
AGCAATATATCATTTAGTGACAACTTTGTGCAAAAAAAAAAAAAGTTTGTAATATTCCCGCAACTTTTGGCAAAATATAAAATATTCCATGGACTCAACATGCCTCTCAGTAAATAGCTTGGGGTGTCTACTTTCCAAAATGGGGTCATTTGGGGGGGTTTTGTGCTATTTTGGCATTTTATGGCCTTCGAAACTGTGATAGGTAGTGAGGAGTTAAATCAAAAATTTGCACCCTTAGAAATCCTGAAGGTGGTGATTGGTTTTCGGGGTGTCGTGCGCGACTAGACTCCCAAAAAGTCCCACACATGTGGTATCCCCGTACTCGGGAGAAGCAGCAGAATGTATTTTGGGGTGTCATTTCACATATAACCATGGCATGTGTGAGCAATATATCATTTAGTGACAACTTTTTGTAAAAAAAAATTTTTATTTTTTTTTTGTCATTATTCAATCCCTTAGGACAAAAAAAATAAATATTCAATGGGCTCAACATACCCATCAGCAATTTCCTTGGGGTGTCTACTTTCCAAAATGGGGTCATTTGGGGGGGATTTGTACTGCCCTGCCATTTTAGCACCTCAAGAAATGAGATCGGCAGTCATAAATTAAAAGCTGTGTAAATTCCAGAAAATGTACTCTAGTTTGTAGACGCTATAACTTTTGCGCAAACCAAAAAATATACGCTTATTGACATTTTTTTTACTAAAGACATGTGGCTGAATAAATTTTGCCCTCAATGTATGACTAAAATTTAGTTTATTCGATTTTTCTTATAACAAAAAGAAGAAAATATCTTTTTTTTTCAAAATTTTCGCTCTTTTTTCATTTATATCGCAAAAAAAAAAAACCGCAGAGGCAATCAAATACCATCAAAAGAAAGCTCTATTTGTGGGAAGAAAAGGACGCAAATTTCGTTTGGGTGCAATATTGCATGACCGCGCAATTACCAGTTAAAGCAGCGCAGTGCGAAATTGCAAAAAGACCTCTGGTCCTTAAGGTGTTTATTGGTCCGGAACTGAAGTGGTTAAGAAATGTTTTCGTAAAAAAATTTGCAAAACCATTTATCATTTTCCTTTCACTTCACAATTGGATGCCACTTTGTGTTGGTCTATCACATTAAATTCCAATACAATACATTTACATTTTTGCTGGTGGAATGTGGAAAATGTCAAGGGGTATGAATACTTTTTAAAGGCACTGTAGCACAACTTGGATATGTAATAAATTCAGCGATTATTTACTGTCACATCCATAATAAATGTTCTAAAAAATTAAGTATTTAAAACACCAGAGAAGGGGGTATCCAATATACCAACTTAAATATAAAACAGAACTACTTTTGTAACTAATTTATTTTGAACAACCAGAATAAAGAAATACAATAATCATAGCTTATTTATTTATATATAAAGAAGCAAATGAGTCTTTTTATTAAAGTGGAACTTCAATCATTTTTTCATCTTTCCATCTATTAAATCCTCTGGCCTTGTTGTTTTAACTTTGGATAGTAAAACATATTTTCTCTGCCAATAAGTACCTTATACAAAAAAGCATGAACTACGTGTATCATCACAGGGAGATACTGTGGATACACAACTAACAGTATGGCAACGTCCCGATATTGTTTGGAAGAAATTAGAGTAGGAACATGGACTTTATAGGCACATGTATCTATATTAGGTAAAATATTGAACGTTTTTAATAGGATAAAGTTAAAACCATTGTATACAAACACATTCAAAAACATATAATTGAGGGGCTTAGCCTCACCAGAGTAACTATCTTTTCATTTATGCATAATTATGTTTTATTGTGGATATTATGATGTATTCTTATAATACCTTCCTACATGTCTATTAGATACGCAAGCTGCTGAAGAAGCGCATCAACGCGCGTAACATGTAGAGCAGCTTTTCAGAGCAACCTCCGAACACGACTCAACCTCTCCACATATCCAAACAACCATTAGATTTCTACTATTCTACGTGCTTCAAATCTTTACGCTTTTTACGTGGGGTATATATATATTTGTCAGAAACCATGAAATCAGGCCAAGACAGAAGTACAGTTAAATCACACTTGTTAATAATAAAAGTAAAAAGAACAAACGTAGTCAAAACATAGCCAAAGTTCAGTAACTGGTACGTAACTGGTACGTATAGTCAATCAACCAGAAGTCAGGGATCAATGTAGTGCAACAGCAAGCAGGATCTAGAGCCAGAAGGGATGTCAGCAAAGCAAGTATTGAACAGGATCACAGAATGTTTCTGTTATTGTTAACCAAGGCAAAGGCAGAGCTCCTCTTAAGTAGGACTGACGAGCCTATATACATCAACAGCTGAGTAACTGTGGAGAGAGATGGGAGCTGGCAATTAGCTGACAGCTGAGTGGCCAGCTCAGAGAAGGAAGGGCTGAGCCCAGCCCTGACAGTGTTAGAGGTGTTATGAGAGTCCTTGAGGCCACTCAATTATATATTTTTTTAATGTGTTTGTATACAATGGTTTTAACTTTATCCTGTTAAAAATTCATTTTTTTTTCCTAATACATATGTGTGCCTATAAAGTCAATTTTCCTACTCTAATTTCTTCCAAATAACTTGTACATCCAACTGCCTGTTTCTTGTCTGGTAAAAAGCCTAGGCTTATGACATCAGCGCATTTCTCTCTCTAACTCTTGTGAGAGTTTGCCAGGAAGGGAGAAGGATGAGTCATAAAAGGGCCAACGAGAGCTGTAGAACTGGAGGTGTGCCTCTGTGTGTCTGTGTAAATCCAGGAAGTGAACAGGCAGCTGCTTCAGCTGCCCACAGTTAAAATGGCTGCAGCCAGACTTAGTGGAGGGGGATTTCTGCAGCATATTTGGTAAGTACAGAATCACAATATATATAAAATAATATGCAAAGTGGTTGGAGGGAAGTTTCAGAAAGCCAAAGATGTTTTTATTGCAAATTATGTGAGCAGCCTGCAGTTCGTCTTTAACCACTTCCCACCCGGCCAATGCATATATACGGCCGGGTGGGAGCCGTCTACTCCTGATAGGCCATTCAGGAACGTCCTTCAGAAGTAGCGGGATCGCGCGCGCGCGTGCCCGTGCAGCGGCGCGATCCCGATGTGCTCGTGTCACCCGGACACGGCACATCTCAGATCAGCAGGAGGGCTCTGTGATTGGCCCTCCTGATCACATGACGGTCGTGTCCAATCACGGCCATCATGTGATGTAAACAAACAGCCGGTTGCTAGGCAATCGGCTCTCCTCTCCTCACACGGAAGTCATCGCTGAGGAGAGGAGAGCAGATCGCTGCAGCCGGCTGATGATCAGTGAGTATGAGCTGTTTTTTACAGCTTTTTACTCACTGATCATCAGTGTAGTGTAAACACAATACACCACACAGTACAAACATACATGTCCCCAAATAATAAAAACACATGTCCCCAATAATAAAAACATATCCCCCACATATGTCCCAGTAAAATCACATGTCCCAATGATTATCTGCACACATATGTACGTGATCACCTGCACACATATGTACATGATCATTTGCGTACATATGTCCCTGATCACACAAACCAATTATTATACACTTAACGGAATTTTTTTTTACCAAAAACATGTAGCAGAATACATTTTGGCTTAAATTTATGACAAAAGTTGATTTTATTGGATTTCTTTTCAAATAGAAAAAAGAAAATATTGTTTTTTTTCCAAATTTCCGCTTTTTTTGCGCTTATATCGCAAAAAATAAAAAACGGAGTCGTGAATAAATAACACCAAAATAAAGCTGTATTAATGCGAACAAAATGATAACCATTTCATTTGGGTACAGTGTAGCACGACCGCGCAATTGTCATTGAAAGCGCTAGAGCGATGAAAGCTGAAAATTGGGCTGGGAAGGAAGGGGGTGAAAGTGCCCTGTATTGTAGTGGTTAAGGGTATTGTTATGTTTGTGTTCTTTATTTTGCTGATAACTTTCACTGCCCTTTTTTTCAAAGTCAGTAGTAATTACCAATTTCTCTGCCATTTCTGGTTTGGCAATTCAAGCAGTCGAGGAGGTATAGTTTATGTGAACAGAGAAAAGAACTGTGTGATGTTTGCACATGCAGCACACAGTTTACAGTTATCAAAGGAGCTCTAATAAAACCATACCATACACTGTAACAGCACAAGTTTTCTGTAGTTTAAAGACCACTGAGTTATGTTGTAATAGATGAGACACAAGAGAACCGCATATTACGTATTTCAGATTTTTATGAATATATAAAAATGACCTGTATAAATGCATCACATATTTTGTCTGTATCATCAAAATTGGATTCAGTAAAAACGTGCAAGCTTAACCCACAAGGTTTGTGTGCACTGATATTCAGTGATAAATTCATGTAAATCACACAGTATATGAGCATGTATAATTAGTATATTTAGACCAAGACCCCTACGGGCTTATTGGAGTTGTCATCATCGTATTCCTCTTTGCTCTCAACGCTATCCTCTTCCTTATTATTATCATCCTCATTTTTATCATCATCCACATCATTATTATCATCCTTTTTGTATCCTCTATACCAGCCTTTCTTAACCTTTTCAACACAGAAGAACCCTTGAAATAGTTCTCTGGTCTCGGGGAACCCCTGCTAAAAATTAGAAATCTACAACTCATGATACAATAGTGTGATGGTCAGTGGGAAGAATGGTCCTTACACTTGTGGCATTTGGGTAGAATTACCTCCTTACAGATAGCTAAAAAGATCAATGGTGTCAGTGGGAACTTAACTGAGAGGCAGAAATGGTCCAATGCTGAAGGAACCCCTAGCAACCTCCGGAGAAACCCTAGGGTTCCACAGAACCCTGTTTGAGAATCACTGCTCTATACTCTCAACATCATCCTTACCATCATTATACTCATTCCTATCATTATTTTCTGTATCATCATCCTCACCATCACTTTCCCCATTAGTTTTCATTATCATTGCCATCCCTGTCCTCATCATCCTTCCATTGTAATTACACTCTATACTGTCATCACCATTCTCACTATCATCATCCTTATTATAATCACAGTTTTTACTCTCCTTCCATAATCATCACCCTCATCACTTGTCTTTATCATCTTCATCTTCTTTACAGTCATCATCATCATCCTCACTATCACTTTTCTCACTTCCCCCATGTCTTCACCATCCATTATTATCATTCCCATCACTGTCAATGACAGTCTGCCATCATGTACTTATCCTCACCATCACTTTTTTACTCTCCTTCTATCATCTCCATTATCCTTCTTACTGTAATCCTCCTCCTCATGATCATCCTTCTTTCCTACTCTCTTCTAACACTTCTCTCCTTCTCTTCATTACTTTACATTGTCATCCCAATTCCCGGTCCTCAATCTTCCAATTCTTTCCCTCAGCCCCAGATAAACATGGAGCGATGTGATGCAGTAGTGCTCACCTTGTAGGGCCCAGGATGGGGGAAGGGCGGGAAAAATGGGTTACTAGGAGGTTCTACAGTTGGAAGTTCAGCAAGAGCATGAGGATGGCTCCCCACATCACTGATCTCCCAGGCCAGGTCACGATGCACCAATCCCTGCAGGCGGGCCAGGGTCAATAGGCTGTAAACTCACTCTCGAGGAATAGGGGGGCAGAATGCTGGCAGAAGGCAGTCATGTGTCCCCGGAAATCGCAGCCAGTGGTTCTCCTTTAGGTCATCAGTGACAGATAAGGAGGAGGAGTGGTGGCTCAAGCCCACCGGGTAAATGCCCAGTATGCCCTATGACCAGTCAGAGCCTGATGTAATAGTGCCCCATTATTGATGTCAGTTGGAGGAATAGTGTTCCAATGTTTATATCAGTGGAAAAAAAGTATGCCGCATCGTTGGTGTCAGTGGAAGGAATAGGGCATTACCGCGGTTGTCAGTGAGAGGAAAATGCAATTGAAGTGACGTTGTGTCGCGGCCATCTTGGTACACCCGCACTCATCCGCAGTAAGCCTACAGTGTGAAGTTACCAAGCGGAAATTGTTTTGCACCCATGGAAGTCTTGTATCTGTGACCTTATAAAGTGAAACACAGTATTTAGAAATCCGTCAGACTGTTTTGATGTTGAATTTTAAAATCAGCAGTCTTCTGTCAGATTATCAAACCTGTGAGATCAGCAGGCATGCCTATAATTTTAAAATTCAACTTCAAAACAGTTGCACAGACTTCCAAACACTGTATTTTACTGGTTAAACTAAGTGTGAAATGCAAGACTTCAGTGGGTGTAAAAAGATGTCCACTTGGCGACTTCAGACTGTAGGCTTACTGCAGATGAGTCTGGGTTTACCAAGATGGCCAAAACGCAACATATTCTGATGGGTAACGGCTTTCTGATAGGACATCGGCTGTTTGGCTTCTTTGTTGGAAGCACTGTTATTAGAAGATTCATTTTATGACAGATTTGCTTTAAAGTAGTATTATAGGCAAAACCTTTTTTTTTTGCCATCTCTGTCCCATAGGGGTGATTTGCCTTCACTTCCTGTCCCATGGTCAAAATAGGAAGTGCCCGGCAAATTAATGGAATCCCTTGATGCCACTAAATCACCAGAACATCTATCCCCATTGGAAGATGTCGCCTGTATTACTTTCCTGGGGACAATCCAAAATGTTGGTATTTTCTTTTATTTTCACTTTTGGTGATAATAGTGAACAGGACAAACAGAGAAGGCGAATCTCCCTAATGGGGGCACAGACAGTAATAAGACCTAATAGGTGTTCTAATTCCTCTCCATGCTATCCAAAACTGAAAAAAACATTAAAAATGTTTTGCCTTTAGTTAAACTTTGAAGCAGAGTTCCACCGTAGCCACTGTATGCACCTCAATTACCTTCTCCCCCCCAAAAAGATGCCAGGCGTGGCACCGGGGGGGGGGGGGGGGGCAGATAGGCAGAACTTCCACTTTTGGGTGGAACTCCGCTTTAAGGTGATGTACAATAGCAAAAAACAATAGCTTTGCATGTCATATTGGGGTTGATTTACTAAAGGCAAATATGCTGTGCACTGTAAGTGCACTTGCCCCAGAGCTTAAATGAGGTAAAGCTTCACTTTGCAAGAAAAAATACTCACATGCAAGGAAAAAAAAAAAAAAACATTTTTACACATTTGGTTGATAGAAACCAGCAGAAATTCCCCTCATTTCAGATCTTCCCCTCAGATCTAAAGAAACTGCATTTAAAGTGCACTTACAGTGTACAGTATATTTGCCTTTAGTAAATCAACCTCAGTTTCATATCTCCCAACTTTCTCTGCTGAGAAAGACGGGCATCTTTTAGCACGAAGTATGTAGACAAAAGACACATCGCCTGCTACATCTTCAGTTGCATGCACCATAAAAAATTAATACTAAAATATTATTGGCTAAACCAACGAGTACTTTTTTCACCACACCTTGCCATTATACTTGCCTTTAAGAAAAGCAAATGCAATATTATAGAGATTGAATGAAAAGCTTGGTGTGGTATAACACTTTTGGTAGTTAAATAGCATATTTTTTTAGAGGTATATGCATCAAACCAAAAAGACGGACAACTAAGAAGAAAAGAGGAATGGAGGAGATGACTGTGTGTAACAGCCCCATCAGCCTCCTTAATACTTACCTGAGCCCCATCTCTATCCAGCAATGTGCACAAGTGCCTCGGCCATCCAAAGTGCCCAGAGCAGCCACCTGTCCTGCCCACCCATGCCGAAGGGGGTAATTTCTTCATGCAATTAACATAAAGTGGTGGTAGGACACACCAGGATCAGTTTCAACCACAATAGCTGATCATAAGGAGTAGTTTGGAATGTGTAGGCTGAAGAATGATGAAACTGTGTAAAGACAAAAAGAACACAACACTAGTGATTAAGTATGAAAGTACTGAAGTAATCTATTGATGAAAATTGTACTCACAAAAGTTCCATAGAAAACATATGATCACCAGGGAAAACAGAAAATGCATACAGGAAAAAGGCAAGAATCTCAAGCTGCTAAGGTAAGAACACAGCAGCAATTGAACAATTAGATATAAAAAAACATTACTAGCAGAATAGGCCTCTGGGAGATGTCAATAAAGGTAAATTTGGCCACCTTTTCAAATTTGCTGGCTTATAATAGGTTAGGTTTAATAAGGTGCATGCACAAAGCACTCTTTGAGTGGGCAGGAGGAGAGGGGGAGCAAGCAGAGTGGCTGCACATGACTCTGCAGCTGCAGAAGCTGAAACCTGAAGATCCAGCACTGGGGAACCGGAAGTATATCCATAGCTGTACTCCTGGCACAGTAAAAATTGAAATAGTATAAAAGAGTTAAGTCCTCAAGGTGGCATACACCTTGTTGGACTTAACCTGTAGTAAGCCAGCACATTTTAAAAAGTGATTCAAATTCCAGGAGTTCAGCTTTAAGCCTGTTCATCAAAAAAACAAATCAATCAGTGCTGCTTACCGGAATTCTTGGATCTCAAATTATAGAGTTCCAAAGGGCACACACAGGGTGGATCACTCAGCCGAGGAAAGCACATCCACAGGCTCATCCAGTAATGGGATCCTCTCTCCTATAGCCGACTCTTCAATAGTGTGATATAGGAAGGAGGAGGGGCCGAACTTGCAATGGATGGCACCGCGGCACAGTCTCTGGAAGTGGGGAAGGGGGACCTGTCAAAAACAGCTGATCCCATGTAAATAAGCTTGCCAGTTATCAGCATTACTTTCCTCATGTGGAGGAACGGAGAGCCGGTAACTGTCATGTGTGACAGGGGACATCTACACTGATAATCAGGGCAATGATCATCAATGTCCTGATTATCAGTGCAGCCCATACAGAACCCATCAGTGCTGCCTATCAGTGCCCATCAGTGCTACCAATCAGTACCCATCTGTTTAGCCTATGAGTGCCGAATATCAGTGCAGCCTCATCAGTGCCGCCTCATCAGTGCTCATTACTGTAGCCTATCAGTGCACAGCAGTGAAGGAGAAAAAAAAATGATTTGAAACATTTTATAACAGAAACTAAGGAAAACATTTTTTTTTTCAAAAACCCAGTGGTGATTAAATATCACCAAAGAAAACTCTATTTGTGTGAAAAAATATATAAAAATTTCATGAGTAAAAGTACAGTGTTGCGAAACTGTGTGACAGCACTGAAAGCTGAAAATCGTTCTGGACAGGAAGGTAGTGAAGTGGTCAGTAGGCAAGTGATTAAACCCTACAGACCTTTTATAGTCTAATAGGAGGTGCTGCATTTTTTTTGATCCACTGAAATGAACACTGTTTGAGGGATTAATAGAATTCGTAAACCAAGTGTCACAAGAATAAAATGAATGTAAATAACATAAATTGCGACAAAGCATATACATAAGCATATCATTATAACCAAATAAATTATACAAAAAAAATCTAAAAACAATCTATGAACTAGTAGTATAATGATATATGTAATTAGGGCTGATTCTGTATGGCTATATCTTGGTAAATCATTAAAAAATATATACTAAAAAGGTGGTGGATTAGGGCTAGTTTTGTCAGGAAAATGCTAAAATAACACTATACGGCCACTAGATGGAGAAATATCGCTTATAACATACAAGACTAATAACTGCTGTCATATGTACCAGAGAACTTAGATTAGTTACAATTTTAACAAAAATTTATCAAAATATAGTAGAAACATAACTATGTGAAAATAAATAACCTATAGTTAAAAGCATGAAGAAAAACATGAATAAGATAATGTATAAGATATATAAAACGGAGGGATAGAAAAACAAATAAATTAATACATAAAAGAAGAGTATAAATTCCATTTGACAAATGCTATAAAATAAAAAATCTTTAAGAAAAATAATATGAATATCTCAAAAAGTAAATATTGCAGGGTTCCTATCCTCAGCTACCAGGGCCCTCCTGTGCAATTGGTTCCCTGAACTAGAAGAGAAAAAAAACTGCAAGTATTTGACAACAGTACAGACATTGCTCTATTAACTCATACGAGGGAATTCATAAAGAGCCTTGTAGACACCCTTAAAGACGAGGTCCAGCCTCCTTCAGAAAAAATGTAATACTGAACAAATACTCAGAGCAGTGCAGCGCTGAAAAAAACCTCCCTTATTGGTATTATATAAAGTCGCTCAAGATGAACAACAACATCAAAAAGAAAATGATACAAAGTGAATGAACAGTCTATGATGGTACTGATTGACAATCCTTCATTCTTCTCAGTGGATAGAATGCATACTGATATCCTTAATCCCCAGAAAACAGGTTCTCCCACCACCAGACAGCCAAACTGCTCACCTTAAAGAATTGACCCCTGACTGAACAGATAGGTCAAATGGAGCATTCACCACTGCCAGTGGTCATATACCAGGATTCCGGTGGATCAAAAAGGTGTAACTCAGCTCCTTGGATATCACAGGGTTGTCATCAATGATGGCTCAAACTCCCCACATGGACATTATAAAATAGAAAAATATATATAGTGCAGACCGTATTGATAAAAAAATGAATTTATTGCCAAAAGACAGGTACTCACATACAGAGCACTACAACTAGTGCTGGATTATAAGCATTGATGAACGAAGTTCACTTAAACAATGCAGTAAGGTGGTTGCAGTGACATTCCAGGGTCCTCCCGCAGGCATATCGTCCTGAACAGGACTTCATCAGCGGATAAAGAGGCCCTTGCAACCATTTTCAAATTTATAACCACCCACTAATTATCCCCAGCTGAATGAATCATGATTAAAAGCCTGTAACCAATCAGGGGACAGATATTCAAAACCATTTCCATCATCCCCATTAAGTTATTCAAAACCATTTCCATCGTCTCCATTAAGTTATTCAAAACCATTTCCATCGTCCCCAACAAATACTGTAGCTGCTGAATAGAGGGCACAATAAGAAGCCCACAACATGAGATTGTGGCCACCACGGGCTTTATAAAGTTATATCTAAAAAAAAGAGAAAAAAAAAGCGGGCTTGTCACGAGGCAGTAAGTGGAAAAAGCGTTTTTCCACAGGTGGCAGGAGGTTATATAAGCTGCCTGTGTGACAGACCCTCTCACAGTTGCCCTGAGGCGGCTTAGGCTTGAGCTCCATTGTATTACATTTAGCTCTCTTAGCCGTGACAGGACATGAAGTTCCTGGCAAGAAGAATCCTTGAAAGGGCAGAAGCGGAGGGTGGCAACGAATGGCTCCAGCGGTGTCTAGCACTCACTGAAGAGGACACAGCTTAGAGGACAGTGTAGGCTGAGCAGCAGTCTATACAGAATAGGACAGAGCTGTCTGATGAATCTTGTCCAGTCTCCTCTGCCTCAACACGGCACTCACCGGCTCGCATTATGCAGAGGAGCGCCCCGGTAACAGCTATAGCAGTGGTGAGTAGGGAGTGGTCTCACTCTGCAGCGGAGCGGGAGGATTCATTGCCTGGGGCTCAAAGAGCGAAACAGCGTGGCAAGAGGAGTTAGCAGGTTCTATCCCCATCACCTATCCGCAACAGAGGAGGTAGAGGCCGGACATGCCGCTTGCCCATATCACTTGGGGAAACTGCATGAATGAGTTGTCACCGCCCAGCTTAGCAGATGCTGCTCCTGCCTCTCCTCATATGGGTATGGCTCTGCCCAGAGCGGTAATGTCTCCTATCTCTGCTGGGATTCATCCCAGGCAGGTACCTCAGGTCAGAGCTTCGGCATCACTTGCATCCAGGCCATCCAGGCTGGATGCCGTGAGGCCCCCTGTGTCTCTTTCCTCCTATACAAGTCCAGATGTCAGCCAGGTCTCAGCACAAGGAACCCACATCCCAGTTGTATGTAGTCATCCAGAGCCCAACCATGCGAGTGAGTCTGCTCAAACTGAGTTAATCAACCAGTTGCTTGTTTCTCCTTAACAAATTTAATGAGAATGTATCTAATAATCATTCCACATCTGTATCTCCTTCTCCCGTTAATGCCTGGTCAGGTAATTCTGTAGCTAATGTTAATCCTGTTTCTACGTGTATGAACATTCCTGCCTGTATGCCTGCTTCTGAGACATGTTTTAAAGAGGTAAAAAATTGTGAAAATTCTCCTTTAGGATTTCATTTGCCTTTAGTGGTTAAAGAAAAGATATGTAAGGGCAAACACTTACTGGCTTATTCATCGTCTTTCATTCCCCACAGGCCATTCTCTGAATGATGAAATTGACCCATTATCTGCTTCTGTTAGGTATGTGACTTTTGATGATGCTATTCAAATTATAAAAACGTTTGGACGGGGTGCATTATTAGCAAAAGCTGACATTCAGTCAGCTTTTAGATTATTGCCCATTGCTCCAGAGTCTCACAATTCCCTGGGTTTTTGCTCCGAGGGTTATTTTTTCTATGACAAATGCCTCCCAATGAGTTGTTCATTGTCATGTTATTATTTCAATGTTTTTGCTTCATTTCTTCAGTGGGTGTTAATTTTTTAACCTGGTCATACTGGGATAATTCATTATCTAGATGACTTCCTTTTCATTGGTCCTCCAAATTCTATGGTTTGTTCTTTAATTGTCAAGTTATTTTCCCTTATAGCAGAATACTTCATTATTCCTCTAGCAATTGAAAAAAATACTTTTCCGTCTCCATTTATTGGATTTTTGGGTATAAAAATTAAAACTTTATTATTTCAATTTGAAATTCCTGCTTTAAAATTTGCAGGCTTCAATCCCTAATTTCTTTCTTCCTGTGTCGGAATAAGATTTTACTAAAAGAGCTCCAAACTTTTCTGAGTCTTCTGGCTTTTGCTACACACATTATGCCTATGGGCAGAATATTTTCCAGAAGGTTATCTTTGGCTATGTCTGGTCCTAAATCCCCCTTTTCCCACATTAGGTTGACTTGTGATCTTAAAGACGATTTATTGGTATGTCTCAATTTCTGTAAGTTTATAATGGCAGATCTTTTTTCCAGGAGGATTTCGTATTTGCAGCAGATTTAGAGTTATTTATGGATGCTGCTGGTTCTCAAGGGTTTGCTGCAATTTTTCGTTCTCATTGGTGTTTGGGTTCATGCCCCCCTTTGGGTTTCCAGCAAAATTACTAAAAACATAGTTTTATTGGAACCCTTTCCAGTCGTAGTTGTTTTAGAAATTTGGGGTAACCAATTTGCAAAAAAAAAAAAAGGATCATTTTTAATACAGATAATAGAGGTGTATTATTTGCTTTAAACTGCCTTTTGTTCAAAATCCTTGTCAGTCATAAAACATTTATGTTACTTAGTTCTCTTATGTTTAAAATTAAACATTTTGGTTATGGCAAAGTATGTGCCAGGTAAGCTCAATGTCATCGCTGATGCCTTATCTCGATTCCAGATGGCTTGTTTCAGACAGCTGTTGCCTCATGCAGATCTGGTTGGGTACCGTTGCCCGAGTCATCTTTGGGATCTGATTTAAAACAGGTGATTTAAAAAAATATCCCAAGCTTTGAACATCTCATGGAGCACTGTTCAATCCATCATCGGAAAAGGGAAATAATATGACACAACTGAAAACCTCGGGTATAATAAACGTATCACCACAGAGTGGTATTGTGAATATTGCTAATGTATTCAGTGCCACGTCCCAAGATTGCATATATAAAGAGTAAAAAGGGAACAAGGAGGGCTTGGACTTTATAGGCACAAACAATCTAGTATACTGATAAAAATGTCATTTATTGTACATAGAAAAATATTAAAAACATTAGAGCAAGACCATATATCAGAGTCAAGTAATATATAATATCAGTATGCGAAGCCTATATACAGATAGACTATACAATTCTTAGATATTAAAACACCTATTAGTGATAACAAGTGTAACAATTCATCAGACGATTAAATTGAGCAGTAATAGGCTATATAACAACTTGTAACTGATTATTTAAACTGTTAGGGCTCTACATATTACGCGACTAGCGCTTCTTCAGGAGCATCACAGAGATGGACTTGCTGAAAAACAAAACAAAATCAACATACAAAAATATATACAAATTACTACAACATCATAAAACGCATAACAAAAATATGTACGTATAATAAAGTGAACTAGATGGAATGATGCTGAGATAGAGCCACCGCTATCCCGGTGAGATTACTGACCAACCTCCATGAAAAAAAATGCCAGAGAATAACTTCACAAACCACAAATTATAGGGGGCGTGTGTCATGGTAGAAAAGTACCATAGAAGGGGCGAAAAAAGGAGACCCCCCATTAATGTAATATCCTTTTAAATTCACCACCCAAATATAGGAAAAAAAGGAGAAACTTTTTTTTTAAAACAAATTACCGTATATACTCGAGTATAGGTCGGCTCGAATATAAGCCGAGGCCCCTAATTTACCACAAAAAAACTGGGAAAACGTATTGACTCGTGTATAAGCCGAAGATGAGACATGCAGCAGCTACTGTTACAGCCTAAAAGAGTGGAAAAGAGGGTCAACAATGCCCATCTGCAGCTGCATACCTCCCTGTGTCCCTCCCTGTGTACCTCCCTGTGTCCCTCCCTGTGTACCTCCCTGTGTCCATTGCAGCCTACCTGTGTCCTGTGCATGCCTCCGTGTGCCAATCTGCAGCCTCTGTGTCCTTCTGCAGCCTCTGTGTCCTTCTGCAGCCTCTGTGTCCTTCTGCAGCTCCGTGTGCCATTGTGTGCCATTTTTCACCGATCAGCATGTATCAGCATGTCATAAAAACATGCCAGGATTCAAAAGCCGCACCTCTCCTCCTCGTCTGTGACAGACGGCGGCCATTCCACTGTTCAAAAGCCGCGCCTCCCTGTCTGTGATAGGCGGAACACTCAATTTCCCAGCAGTCAGTGTTCCGCCTATCACGGACATCCGCTCATCCTCATACTACGGACAAGGATGAGAGGATGTCCGTGATAGGCGGAACACTGACTGATGAGAAATTGAGTGTTTCCGCCTATCACAGACAGGGAGGCGCAGCTTTTGAACAGTGGAATGGCCGCCGTCTGTCTGCATGACACGCTGATCAGGTAGGCAGACGGCGGTGACTCGAGTATAAGCCGAGGGGGGCACTTTCAGCCTAAAAAAAGGGGCTTAAAATCTCGGCTTATACTCGAGTATATACGGTACCATGATATTTGACTAGATAGTAATAGAGAAAAAAACTTTTATCGAACCCAGAGAAATAAACCTAAATATACGACAACTGGTGATGACACCAAATCTGACTCTTCTTTGTTTTCGCCATTTTTTCGTCTCTTTCCAGAAAAGGCAACGGTGTTTACCCTCACGGCAACCTAGAAGCACATAAGTGGGACTATGGTGGTGGGTCCTTTACACCTTCTTCTAAAAAAGGTCCGCTACTCAAGATATCAATTTAATGCAGCTTAATCAAACGCATGGTAATGTACACAACCATGGTGGTGGGTCCCAGTCACAACCCAAATATTTGGGTGGGGCTGTTTTACAAGCTATTCAGATGCTAAATTCCTCTTTACCAATTCACAATTCATGTCCAAGTTCCACGAATCTTGTGGATGTACTATAGGAGATAATCAGAGACTGCGGATGCACTATAGGAGACAATGGGAGACTACAGATGTACTATAGGAGACAATCGGAGACTGCGGATGTACTATAGGAGACAATCAGACACTACGGATGTACTATAAGAGACAATCAGAGACTGCGGATATACTATAGGAGACAATTGGAGACTGCGGATGTACTATAGGAGACAATCAGACACTACGGATGTACTATAGGAGACAATCAAAGACTGCGGATATACTATAGGAGACAATCAAAGACTGCGGATGTACTATAGGAGATAATCGGAGACTGCAGATGTACTATAGGAGACAATCAGACACTACGGATGTACTATAGGAGACAATCAAAGACTGCGGATATACTATAGGAGACAATTGGAGACTGCGGATGTACTATAGGAGACAATTGGAGACTGCAGATGCACTATAGGAGACAATCAAAAACACTATGGGAGACGATTGAATATATACTATGTGAGCAATCTGAAGGCACCTTCATCCCCATAAGGTAAATCTGTCCTTTCAGCAAAGCACAGCATCTAAAAAGCAAACATAAGCATGCTTCAGCTACTTATAAGCTGCTAAACAATAAAGCACAGGGTAAAGTCCAAACTCCCACCTGTTGCATTCCAGCTCCACTCTAGTAGCCTCTTCTAATAAGTCATATGTGGGGGGCAGGAGGCAGGTTACAGTAAAGTGCCGAATGCTGAGTAGCTGAAAGACAGCGGAGTCAGTCCACACCGTAAGGCTTAGTATGTCAGGCAGGAGCAGGACAGGGCAGTGTTGGCAAAGCAAAGCCAAGTTACTGTAAGCTTCACCGAGCGGGCTCACTGTTTCTAACAGCATGTCAAAACAACAAGTCCTGCATTCTTACCCCCCACGGTGCTGCACACTGATAATGCTCCTCCCGCCCGCTGATCATACCAACAAGCCGCGGCTTAACGTGGGGTGCTAAGAGCTCACCTCCTTACATAGAGAACCGTTTTGCTTTCTGCGTATCCAAAACTTTTCAGCCACCTCCTATTCAGCTGGGCACTGTGTACTGTAATTTCAGTCTCCCTCCACACAAACTGCTAGGAGCTGCTTAGGGCCCCATGACAATTACTGGGCATTGGGCAGCTGCCCCATTTGCCCTGCAGTAAAGACAGCCCTGGCATGCATCTCCATGCTGGCATCCCATTTTAGCCTTTTGGGACACATGGCTGCAAGGACATAGCCACTGTGTCCCTATATGACATGACCTGCACCCGCATGTTTAATAGGGACACAGCAGCTATATCAGTGCAGGTGCATGTCCCAATAGACTAAAATGGGATGGCAGCACAGGGATGCTTGCAGCACCTGTGTATTTCTGTGCTAGTAAAAGACGGCCCTGCACGGGACACAGAGCACATCGCCCCATGGGAGCTGTGTCTTAGGGCCCTTTCACAAAAGAGTTCAACCTCAACCCATCTGTCAGTTTTTCAGACGCATCTAGATCAACCACAACACATGTCTATGGGTGGGCAGTTGTAAACAGATGATCATCCATTTACATAAACCCACAGTGCTTGAAAAAGTATTCATACCCTTTGAAATTTTCCACATTTTGTCATGCTGCAACCAAAAACGTAAATGTATTTTATTAGGATTTTTTGTGATAGACCAACACAAAGTGCCACATAATTGTGAAGTGGAAGGAAATTGATAAATGTTTTTACATTTTTTTTTTTACAAATAAATATCTAAAAAAGTGTGGCGTGCATTTGATACCCCTAACTAAAATCTAGTGGAACCAATTTCCTTCAGAAGTCACCCAATTAGTAAACAGAGTCCACCTGTGTGTAATTTAATTTCAGTATAAATACAGCTATTCTGTGAAGCCCTCAGAGGTTTGTTCACGAACAAACAACATCATGAAGTCCAAGGAACACAACAGACATGTCAGGGATAAAGTTGTGGAGAAGTTTAAAACAGGTTATAAAAAAAATATCCCAAGCTTTGAACATCTCATGGAGTACTGTTTAATCCATCATCGGAAATGGGAAAGAGTATGGCACAACTGAAAACCTACCAAGACATGGCCGTCCACCTAAACTGACAGGTGGGGCAAGGAGAGCATTCATCAGAGAAGCAGCCAAGAGGCCCATGGTAACTGAAGGAGCTGCAGAGATCCACAGCTCAGGTGGGAGAATCTGTCCACAGGACCACTGTTAGATGTGCACTCCACAAGTCTGGCCTTTATGGAAGAGTGGCAAGAAGAACGCAATTTTTGAAAGAAAGCCATAAGAAGTCTCATTTGCAGTTTGCAAGAAACCATGAGAGGGACACAGCAAACACGTGGAAGAAGGTGCCCTGGTCAGATGAGACCAAAATTGAACTTTTTGACCTAATAGCAAAACGCTATGTGTGGCAGAAAACTAACCGTCACCATCATGTTGTGAGGATGCTTTTCTTCAGCAGGGACAGGGAAGCTGGTCAGAGTTGATGGGAAGATGGATGGAGCCAAATACAGGGCAATCTTAGAAGAAAACCTGTTAGAGTCTGCAAAAGACTTCAGACTGGGGTGGAGGTTCACCTTCCAGCAGGACAACGACCCTAAACATACAGCCAGAGCTACAATGTAATGATTTAGATCAAAGCATATTCATGTGTTAGAATGGCCCAGTCAAAATCCAGACCTAATCTGACAGAGCTTGAGTTATTTTGCAAAGAAGAATGGGCAAAAATGTCACTCTCTAATGTGCAAAGCTGGTAGAGACATACCCAAAAAGACTTGCAGCTGTAATTGCAGCGAAAGGTGGTTCTACAAAGTATTGAATCAGAGGAGCTGAATACAAATGCACGCTACACTTTTCACACATTTATTTGTGAAAAAAAATTGAAAACCAGTGTTAATTTAGTCGACTAAAACGTCTAAAATATTTTAGTCGACTAAAACGACTAAAATATTTTAGTCGACTAAATGAATACTATTTTAGTCAACTAAAATGTACTAGAGATTTAGTCGACTAAATAGGACTAAAACGAAAGCAATTGCAGAAGACTAAAATGGGACTAAAACTAAAATGCCATTTTAGTCCTTAGACTAAAATTAACACTGGTTGTAACATAACAAAATGTGGAAAATTTCAAGGGGTATGAATACTTTTTCAAGGCACTGTAAATCCATGTCCATTCAGGTCTGTTTTTCTTTTTTATATGGAACAGGGCTGCGTCCCAGAGGGATCTGAACAGATGTCATCCATTTACATCCCTTCTGATCAGTGATTATATGATTATTATGATTATTATGTCTGTTAAGGTAAGAAACATTTATGTTTATACTTTTGGCACCTCTAAATGGTTGCTGCAACAACTAGAAAAAAACAGGTATATAGACTGTTGTAAGCGTAACTGAACTAAAGAGAATTGAAAGGAATTGGAGTGCAAACTAATATAAATTGAACTGAAGACAGAGGTGCAAACTGATGTACACTGATATAACCTGAATCAGTAGTCATCAGTTTTTTTCTTAGCAAAAAAATGTGACTGAACTGATGATGAACTGAAGATGTCCATGTGAAAAAAAAGATGCCAGAGAGTTATGCCGCGTACACACGACCGGAATTCAGGCCAGCAAAAGTGTGTATGCTCCATCGGAGTTTAGCTGGCCGAATTCCCGCCAGCAAAAATTTGAGAGCATGTTCTCAGTTTTTACCGATGTGTGTATGCAATTGCGACGCGCAAAAACTCACGCATGCTCAGATTCAGCTATTGGCTACTAGGTATTGAACTTCCTTTTTCTAGTCCTGTCATACGTGCTGTATGTCACCGCGTTCTTGGCGGTCGGAATTTGGTGTGACCGTGTGTATGGAAGACAGCTTCAGCGGAATTCCGTCGGAATTCCATCTGGAAAACCATCAGATCTTTTTCCGACCAAAATTCTGATCGTGTGTATGCGGCATTAGGGTCCATTTACACAGGGCGCAGACATGCGCCTCCCATGCAGGGCCGTCTTTTACCAGCATGGGAATACACAGGTGTTGGGTGCATCCCTGTGCCGGCATTCCATATATTTCTGTTTCCCATAGAAATAAACTGGATGCTGGCATGGGATGCACCCAACACCTGTGCATCCCCATGCCAGCAAAACACTGACCTGCATGAAGCCCGCAGTAGAGCGCCTCATGTGAATGGACCCTTAGGAATTTGCCAGTATAACGGGATGGGCATTTATTTATTATGTATTATCTTGTAACTCATTTTTTTATGTAACATTTGGACTAAATGCACTTACTTTACAGAGAAACTATCTTTATATCTAAATTAAATCTTTATATTTACAACCTGGAAAAAAAATCACAAAACAAGAGAAAACAACCTAGTATACCAAACAAGGAAACATTAATGAGAAAGTCAGCATCCCATGTTCCATGTCTACAGATGTTACTGTCTTCTTCCCGTCTACTTAGCCTTAAATTAAGATCTTAGCTAATAAAATACTGGCGTCTCACCAAAGGGTTAAAATTCCTTGGTGGAATCTTGTCATCCTTAAACCCAGATTATGACAATTTTTGTAGGGTACATGAGAACAGTATCATGAGAACGGAAGTTATTTTAAAAATAGCTCTATACTGGAAAACAATCATGTTATACAAAATTCCCAGTAATGACTGTCTTATTTAATAAATTGGGGATTCTCTTGTGGTTTTTCATGAAAGATACTGATATGTAGATAAACAGAGTTGCCGGGGATATAACTTTTTCGGAATCAAAGTTTACACATTCAACTCAAGGCACAGTCTTTTTTTTTTTTTTTTTATTACTTTCAGCGTATTTTACAATGTAAATATGTGAAATAAACAATTCTTACTAGAAATGAATGATGCTTTTTAAAGTTCCCTCCACTGGCAATTGTCTAAAAATATGGCCCAAAACTCCATCAGCAAAACTAATGATCAAAATGAGTTATGATGTTTTAGTTTCTTTTTGTGTGGGGTTGAGAGGGGGTGCAGGTTAATGATGACCACACACAGCTTGAATTTCATCCGATGCCGGCTGATTTGTTCAAAATTTGAGCAGTGGGTGGCGCTGTCAGTACTACCCGGCTCAAGGGTAGTCAAAGGAGCTGGGTAGAAGGTTGTTGGTCAAACAGTGACTGCGGCCAATCAGATGCATTCACTGTTTCATGATTCAGACAGCTAAGGTTGCTGCAGTTGGCAGGAGAAATTCCTCCATCTATGTTGTTTAGTGTGGATGGACAAATTGGTTGATTTTTTTTTTTCCCAGCCTGTGGAGCTAAACAAGGAAACAATCTCAGCGTGTATACCTAGCTTAAAGTCAGCCATACATGGATCAAAATTTGGCTGGTTCAGTAGGGACCAGCCAAATTTCAATCTATGTATGGGTACCCTGGTTGTACACAAGTCAATCTATCAAACAGCAACAGCTGAGATCAGCATGAAGGCAGGGCTTAGCCTCCCTGGCGGTATGATTATGTCAAATTTTTGAATCTCAAAGTGGTACATTGTTTTGCCTAGAAATCTGGCGTTTTATATTGTAGGCCTGTAATTCTTAGTAATAACCCACTTAAATCTGTACAAACAAGAGTATAGTAGACATCCCCGGTATGATAAAGGTTGAAACATGAAATCATAATATAATATAATAAATAACTATAAATAATTATAAAAAATAATAATATAATAATAAAATGAATTTCCCCACAAATCACTATCGCTCAATTCTGCAAGTGATTCTTATTTACGATCGCTGTTTTCTAGCTGGTCGAAAATCACCTTTGACGTAAAGGGGCACTTTCTGGTTGCCATGGACTCATGTTTCCAGGCAGAAAGAACAGTATTTATCATATAAAAGTGCATGCAGGGCACTGAACAAAGCATTACAGACAAAATGGATGTGAAATGATTTGATACAGTAATGTAATCTTACAGCTTACAGTGTACTGTATGTGTTGTGTTTTTTTGTACTTTTTGAATTTTCCACCAGGCTCCGCCCCATGCGCTGTGACGCTCGCAGTGATTGGAGCCCGGCACACAGAGCATCGGGCGGAGGACACAGCCCACAGACACGGCGGGGGGGAGGGGGGAACGCAGGATCCCGGTGACAAGGTAAGTAACCTGTACCAGGATTCTGCAATGCAATCCCAAGTATGGCTCGGGGGTTACCGCCAATAGTACTGAAATTTAACCCCGAGCCACACTTGGGATTACCGCCAGGGAGGTTAAGTGGCTGAATAGTTAAAGCGTTTGTTACCCCAATACTTCATATTCCTGATATGTGCCTGTACTTGTATGAGAAAGTATCCTGTTCTCTTTGTGTTGCTTCTTTTATGTGAAATCCCTGGTGTTGCTGCTAGTGCTCTGACCGCACGAAGCAGGAGAGCAAAGCGTGGCCAGTTCTGCAACTATGCTGGGAACTCAGTGTACTCTCCTCCATTGATCAGACTTGTCCTAACATGCCCCCGCTGCACAGCCATTCCTTGGGAAGCTCAGTGTGCTGCAGCTTCTCCTCTCCCCCAGCTCTTATACAGCTGAAAACTGAGGGAATGTTATCACTTATAAAAAAGGGGAAGAAAGGTATTTATAATGTTTTTCCTTTATATCTATACAAAAATGTTTTGCCTTTCATTTCTATTTTAAACAAAATGGGTTATTTTACAAGGTGATCCTTTACAGTTACATTGCGTCCCACCCAGGGGTGTGTCATGGGGTTAGGTAACCCTGTGCTATATATAATAACTTCTCGAGATGGAGTCTCTGAGATGTGTAGGAAGGATTGGCCTGATGCAGTCACTTTGTAGACCAAACAGAAAATAGGAACAAGCTCTTTTCTGTAGGCCTGGGCATTCCTATTAGAAGGGACCTAATTTAAGGACTGTTGCTGAGGAACATTTAATTACTTGAAAAGAATGTGCGCTACTCCCTGGTTCTTGTAAGATCCTGCTAAGTATTGAAGAAGAAAAAGGAAAAGGGCTTGGCAATGTGCTGTGTTGTTGTAACAGTCCAAGTAAAGCATCTGGAAAAGCTATCGGTGTGGATAATCATTTATTACAAGAAATCCCCAGGCGTATGAATTGCGGGAATTAGGCCAGAAGATTGCGAGCAGCAAAGAAAGTGGAATCTCTTCCAAATACAGGCACGTGTACCCTCTGCCCTAGTCCTGAACTTGCAGAATAAGGGAGGTGCCCCTGGCCAGAGTGGAAGGAGCCAGCAGAGAATCGGGGCTGCCAACCAGCATCTGGTTTTAAAGGGGCAGGGAGGGCATACTGAGAAACACTGCTCTTTTCTTGAGATGCTGGGTGCGCACCCTAAATGCTGATGCCATATTCAACAGTTCTCATGGCCTAGATTCTGCACAGAATGTGGTGGATCTCTCTGGTCAGGGTTCAGGGAATCCACCCTGGACCTACAACAAAATGATTTCAAGCAATCTCATGTTTTTCTCCAGGATAAGGAGGGGTTTGGTAGTTTACTTAAGGGGGAGACGGGGCTCTCGGGCATTATTAGACGGTTAGCAAGGTGGAAGAAACATGCTGCCTAGAAGAAATTATTATGGCAGAGGTGAACAGGATTTGGCCCAGCTGCGGGCAGCTGCCGCCACGAGGGGACCGGAGTAGCTGCACAGTCAGGTAGCATCCCTAATAGAGGATCAGGCATCCAGGTCGGCAGTGGGGGGGCAGAAATTCTCACGCTCTCTTAGGTCTCGGCCTCTGGAGTGGTTTTCCCCAGGAGCCTCCCCCTGAGTTTTGCACCAGATCAGGAGCCTCGAACAGGACCCCGTCAGGTACACCTGCTGGGCCACCATCAGCTGCAGCAGGTGGATCACCTGGATGGAATTTTCGTGGAGGTGAAGCTCTACGAGAGAGGTGGTGGGTCACGTGGCACTCCACCCCCACGCGCTCGGCGTCACTGTCGGGAGCCGGCGGACTCTGCCCCCTCTGACGCTCCTGCAAGTGGTGGTTCCAACACCAGGACAGGTCCCCATGTAGGATGTGGTAGGGGCAGAAGCAACAAGAGAGCACAGGCGGTCTCTGGAGGCAACAGAAATCTGTAACATCACAGTGGCTGTGAGGGGGGCAGATCCAGTGCTGTGAGGAGGGGCCAGCAACAGCATGGGTCCTCGGCATCCAGGCCATCTCCACTTGGGATGCTAGGAGCTGACGATCAACAGCTTCCAGGAGAGTGCTCTGAAGGTGAGCTGTCATACTCTAAAGAGGGGGAGTCATGGAACCAGCCAACACCGGTGTATTCGGGAGCAGTGGCTGTTGGGGTCTCCCCTGGTCAGCCCGGTAAGTCTGCCTCTTTATCTATTAACTCTTTTAATGCTGCATTGGATGGGTTGTTGGGTTTAAGAGATAAAGTCGCTCGGCAACTGGCCCGTAAGGGACAGGTAATACACCTGCCACTTCTAGTATAGATGCGCAACTGCATGTTTTACTGGGGGGTCTGCAGGATCTTGTGCAGCATTTTGCATGAGGAAAAGGGTTGCAGTCCCCACAGGTGTTGCCTTAGGTTCAGCCTGGTGGCAGAGTGGTGGTAGATGGAGCAGATACGGGGTCCAGTACAGTGCCCCCCCCTCCCTCCGGTCCCGGTGGTGTCCCCATTAGCTACAGGGATTTCAGTGTTGCCCCCTGGCATCTGGGGCAGCTATTACGGTTCCAGAGAAGACTGGAGCATCACAGGAGGTCTCAGGAAAAACAGATGCTGCGCGGTTAGCCGACACGGCAAAATGCAAATTTAAAACAGGAAGTCCAAGAAAAGATTTGCAAGGGTGAGTATGTGGAGATCTTCTCCTTGCCGCGATTAGAGAAGTTTAACCCAGACAGGCTCAAGCCCGACGACACAAAAAAGGAGGACGAGGAGAAGCGGCGGTATCGATTGATTCCGTGGATTTTTGCCACCTGGCTGCAAGCGTTTGCCATTGTGGTGAGTGTCATCAGGGATAAGAATCCAGAACATTGTTCGGCACTTTTTTGCTACATGGACGCCGTCGGCGAGGCTCACAGAGTCTATGGGGGAACTGCTTGGCTATGATATGACGAGCAGTTTCGGCAGCGTAGGGCTATCCGGCCATCCCTTCACTGGGACCCCAAGGACATTAGCCTCTGGATGCAGTTCATGTCCTCGGAACAGGCCCCAACCCAGTTTTTTCCAGGGGGGGCGGTGGTGCAGCCTCCACTGGACAACTGGCTGCCAAAAAAATATGAGGTCTATGTCGGCAGTACAATGAGGGATCATGTAAGTTTGGGGGATCATGCCATTTTAAACATGAGTGTTCCAGCTGCAGAGGTTCGCATCCCCTGTCCGGCTGCTTTAAAAAAGGCAAGGGCTGTGCCAGAGATTTTGCAAACAAGTGGAATGACGCCAGTGAGGGGGGAAAGGCCCGGGATTCTGTGCGACTGTTGAGAGAGGGATTCCTGGAATGTTTTTGCATCCCAGGTTCCTTGGCGGCTGTCGCCTATGGTGCATAATTTGCGTTCGGCATTGCAGCATTCGGGGGTGGTATCTGCCAAATTTGGTGATCTCGCCACTTGGGATTTTCACTAAGAAGGAACCACACAAGTTCTGCCTGATCCATCACCTGTCCTTCCCGAAGGGAGGTTATATCAATGATGCAATCGACCCGGAAGTATGTACGGTGTCATATACTTCCTTTGATGCAGCGGTGAGCTGGGTGGGCCACTATGGAAAAGGGACGCTAATGGCAAAATCTGTCATTGAGTCTGCTTTTTGTTTGCTCCCAGTTCATCCTGACAGTTTTCGATTGCTGGGATGCTGTTGGCAGGACAAATTTTATGTTGATCGCTGCTTGCCCATGGGCTGTTCCATTCCCTGAGCTCTGTTCGAGACATTCAGTTCCTTTGTTGAATGGGAGGTTTCAGATGTGTCAGGGGTGAATTCAGTCATTCATTATTTGGAGGATTTTCTTTTTGTGGGGCTGCCTGCTTCTAATGTGCGTGCGATACTTTTATCCACGTTGCAGCATATTGCATGGAGTTTTGGTATTCCTTTTGCTAAGGACAGGGAAGAGGGTACGATGACCATGTTCAGTTTCCTGGGCATAGTACTGGACTCGGACGCCATGGAATGTCGCTTGCCAGAGGATAAATTGCTGTCACTCAAGACGGAGATTTGTGGGATATTGGGACTGCGCAAGATTCAGCTTGGGAGGCTACAATCCCTGTTGGGCAAGTTTAACTTTGCATGACACATTATTCCTATGGGTAGGGTGTTTTGCTGACAGCAGGGGTTGGGTCTTCTACCCATTTTTAATTGGTCTCACTAGGGAACATCGGGAAGATTTGCGGGTGTGGCACACGTTTTTGGAAAGCTATAATGGGAGATCAGTTTAGATGTCCGGACCAGTGAGCAATTTTGATTTGAAGCTGTTTACGGATGTGGCAGGTTTGACAGGTTATGGGCCATTCTACCAGGGTCGCTGGAACATGGAACCTTTGCCGAGTTCCTGGTCAGACGTGGGATTCCTCTGTAAGCTGATGCTCCTGGAGCTTTTTCCGGTAGTGCTGGTAATGGAAATCTGGGGTGAATCATTTCGGAAAAATGAAACTTCAGTTGAATTGTGACAACCTGGATGTCATTAACCGCATCTCAGCATCATCACAACCTGTTATAGGACTGCTGCACCACATGGTGCTCTGCTGCCTGCATATGAATATTTTTCTGTATGCTGTACACCTCCTGGGGGTAGACAATACTTTGGCTGACTCCTTGTCTCGATTTCAGTGGGACAGGTTCTGATAGCTGGCACCAGTGGTGGAACAACAGGGGGTTCCTTGCCCGGGTTGGCTAT
Source organism: Lithobates pipiens (assembly GCF_037356315.1). Lineage (NCBI taxonomy): Eukaryota > Metazoa > Chordata > Amphibia > Anura > Ranidae > Lithobates > Lithobates pipiens. The sequence goes on along the minus strand of NW_027507758.1, from coordinate 370,922,698 downwards.
GGGAGATTGCCTTGAAAACGTCGCTGGATAGATCAAAAGGTCGGTGAGGGTGGCATACACCAAGATATGGTGGGAAGTGTTGGAGTTGGTGCAGAAAACAGAAGGGGTTCGGGAAGATTCGGAGGTAAGGCTGTACTTTGTTTTCAGGAACCTGGAGCGGGGCGTGTCGGTGTCTGCCATTGAGCAGAAACTGGTTGGCTTGCCCTTTTTCTTAAATTGCAGGGTGTGGTGGATTTTACAAAATATTTTTGGGTTTGGCAGGCTTTAAAAGGGTATCAGAAGTTGCATACGCGCAAGGATGCTAGGCGGCCATGTCCTTTGCTATTTTACAGGCTTTTTTTGTGCAATTGGGTACCCTCTGTACTTTCAGGTAAGCGGCTTTTTCCTTGGCCTTTTTTGGGGCGTTCCAGATCAGCGAGCTGGTCAGTCCTTCCAGGTGGAATATTGGGGCTGGGGAGAATATTCAATGTTATTTGGATGTGCGCCCGGGGTGGCGGGGCCCTTTCTGTTCATCACTATTTTCAGAAAGAGTCTTCAGGCGGTGGATTGGGAAGAAAAACAGTATGCCTTGCACTCCTTCCATATCGGGGCAGTCACAGAGGCCACTCAGTGTGGGCTGGATGAGGCGGCTGTGAGGAGGATTGGTAGGTGGGACTCCCATGAGATTCTGTACCTACATTCGCCCACATTTGTTAGCTGACTAGCTGATCATGGGGGGTTGAGGTGAGTGATAGAGGATAGGTTGCTATGGTTCTTGCATGTGGGGTGAGTAGTCATCGTGGTCTTGGTGTTATCCTGTGGTTTAATTTCTTTTCTTTCAGATGGAGTACAGATATGCCCCATCTGGATTATGGGCCACTCATGCATATTATGGGGGACCAGGCGAGCCAGATGGCAGACAGCTAGGTATTTCAAGGAAGGAGGCGTATATGTGCTGGTTAGGCGTACCAGGGATGATGTGGAACAGGGTTGTGCCGGAGGCGTATCATTTTTCGTGCCTTGACAGGCTGCCCAACATTGAAGTTCTCCATGTTGGAGGGAACAATCTGGGGATTCGTTCCAGTAGAAAGCTAATTATGTATATCAAGTTAGTTTTTCTGTGTCTCCGTATGGCCTTCCCAGATATAATGGTCTTGTGGTCCGACATGGTGGCTTGGACAACTTGGCGAATGGCGAGGTCGGTTGCAGGAATCAACAAGACTCGCATAAAAATGACTAAAGTGGTGGGCCGATTTTTTTATTTGAAATGGGGGCATGGTCATTTGCCATCTAGAGTTGGATACCAGACTGTATCTAAGGGAGGATGGTGTCCATTTATTGGTGGTGGGGATAGATGTCTTGTCCCTGGGGTTACAGGATGGGATTCAATGTGCCGTGAGGGTGTGGAGGGACCCTTAAGGGTAAGGTGTCACCCTTGCGAGCAGTGGCAGTAGTTTGGTCTTTGACAATGTAAGCAAATACTTAGGAGATGGAAGTGTGGGGGACTCATCTGTGTAATGAGCCCCTCTGCTCGATTCCAGTTAACATGGTTTAGCTGGAATAGGGTAATGTAAAAATAAGACGGGCATATACCGCGCTAATTATAAATTGTGAAAACAATTATTCCTGTGAAGAAAAGGTGCAACACAAAAAACATGCACTATCCATGCAAGAAGAAAATGTGTAAAAATGCGATAGAAGAAAAATAAATTTCAAATGATCTTAAATTGATATCTCTGCTCAAAACCCAAATGCACAAAATAACATACACTAAGTGAGCAGTAATTTATAAGGAACTATATGAATCAACATAAGTGAATAGGAATCCAATTAAAATAAGTCCACATCAAAAATTCATATAGTGCAAAAAAAGTGAATGAAACAATGTGTATGAAGTCCACATATGATGAAAACTGAGTCCAATTCCAAAGTGAAAATAGGAAGAAAAAACGCACTGAAGATGAAAATTTAAGGTTATTTCCACCACCACCGAGGGAGCAAGGGTTAGGCCTCTCCTTGGGGTACACATCAAAGATAATTGGAACCCATACCAGATATGGTGGACCTCCTATCATTAGTGAGGCCGCTACCGCCTGCAGGCACCCTCCAGCCTCGGAGCTACGAACGCCACTGGAGCGACCGGGAACTGAAGCATCAAAGCTGCCCAGCTTGTAAGGACAGAAGGACTACACAGCACAGCTGAAGAAACTCCCTCACCACACCACAACCCTATGTCTGACTTTCACTTACATAATGTGAGTGCATTGTAAAGCAACTTAAAACTGTTGTTTACTAAGTTAATACGCTTAGAGCGGCGCTGCTCTCTCTCTTTCTTTTTTCTCATTGCCTCAGAGTTGCTTCTGCTCTACTGAGATGGCTGCCGCTTTTTACTTCTGCCAGAACTTTTAATTACATGCCTGGACTTTAAAAAGAAAAAGGGATCCAAAACCTTACCTACTATAACTTGAAAAGTACTGACAATTACAAATAACATTGTTTATCCATCCACCTATTTACTTGTTTAACCTTAAAGTGGTTCCTGCTAGCGCTCCACCCCATCCTTTTTACAGTATTGTAATAAAACTGCTATCATGTTTTATCCAATAGAAAATTACATATATATCATCATTTTATTATAAATAGTAAAGTGCTTCCATATAATGGAGAAAATCCTGGAGATTGTGTAGTGGACCCTGTTAGTCTAATTAATGTCATGTCTCTTTCCTGGTGACATAATAGTTTATATATAGCGCTGCACTGTGTGTTACTGGAATTCAGTGTTTTCCGAATCTTGAAGGATGGATCTGTTGTTGCATACTATTCAAACATCTTCCATTTTATACAAATCCCACTTTCACAACTTCTCTTTGACGTTACTGTGAGTCATTATCAGAGCCAAAACTTCACTTTTGGTGCTTTCTCCATTAGATGAGTCCTCACATGTCTTGGGGAAGATGAATTGAGACTTAGAGAAAGGCAAATAAGAAATATACAAGACATAGAATGCTGCTCTCACCTGCCAAATCAGTCTTTTTACTTAACCAGTCTGGATAAGAAAGGGTTAAAGCGAGTCCAGATTCGAAGCCCAGAGCCCCCCCACCACTACCCTAGCTTTTTGTAGATGTGACTTGTGTACACATGGATCATAAACTTTTAAAGACTTTTCTTGGCATATTTGGGAAATTGAAGTCACTTGATAAATAGCTCATAATTATTTGAAGGATTTGTGCTGTCTTCTCTCTAATGTAATTCATTTTTAGTGCCTTATCGCATTTACGCTAAAAGAAAAGAAATTGGTTTGTTGAAATTTTCCCCTTCAGCCACGCTGCACATTGGAGTAAAATATAGCAATATGACTTCAAAAATGCCTGTAGAACATAAAATCTCTAATACTAATTGAGGTTTACAGCCAGTGCTTAGCCCTTTCATAACAAGAACATTTGAGCCTTTGTACTTGTTCTCATGCACTTCATTCTTTTTTAGTTGAAATCACAGTGGTATTTGTAAGGATGAAAATTGCTTGTACTTATCTATCAACCCTTAATTTACATGCCTTCCTCCTGTGTAGTCCGGCATTTTATAGAATTGTTTTGTCCTGCTTTTTCAGTCGTTGTTTTCCTTTATTTATGAATATCATAGTTATATGTGTTGACGCATTTATCACGATCCAGCAATGTTGTCTGAAATTTAAACAAAAAAACCTGGGATGACTTTTGACAATTTTAACCACTTATTTACCCCCTTCCTGACCAGAGCACTTTTTGTGATACAGTACTGCGTCGCTTTAACTGACAATTTGCACGGTCGTGCGCCATTGCACCCAAACAAAATTGACGTCTTTTTTTCTTTTGGTGGTATTTGATCACCTCTGCGGTTTTTATTTTTTGCTCTATAAACAAAAAAGAGCAACAATTTTGAAAAAAAGCAACATTTTTTACTTTTTGCTATAATAAATATCCCCAAAAAATATATAAAAAAAACTAATTTCTTTCTCAGTTTAGGCAGATATGTATTCTTCTACATATATTTGGTTAATAAAATATCGCAATAAGCATATATTAATTGGTTTGCGCAAAAGTTATAGCGGCTACAAAATATGGGATAGATTTATGGCATTTTTATTATTTATTTTTTTCATTAGTAATTGCAGCGATCTGCAATTTTTATCGTGACTGCGACATTATGGTGGACACATCGGACACTTTTGACCCTATTTTGGTACCATGGTCATTTATACAGCGATCAGTGTTATAAAAATGCACTGATTACTGTATAAATGACACTGGCAGGGAAGGGGTTAGACACTGGCGATCAAGGGGTTGTGTGTCCTAGGGAGTGATTCTAACTGTGGAGGGGGGGTGGGCTTCAACTCCCATGACAGCGATCACTGCTCCTGATGACAGGGAGCCGTAGATCCCTGTCTTGTCACTAAGAGGAACAGGGAAATGCATTCTGCCACTCCATGACACAATTGCGGGGCACCGGCAGACATCGAGTCCATGGGACCCTCGGGCACGGTCACGGAGTATGCGGCCGTGCTATTGCACTGGTCGGCAAGCGGTTAAGAAAACTTTTTTCCTGAACCTATAGAAAGTCAGATATCATTAGCTGCAAAGCAGCCATTCTATTTTTAACCAATTCCCGACCGGCGCACCCCGGATGTACGTCGGCAGAATGGCACGGGCAGGCATATTGGTGTACAGGTACGTCCATTTTAATATGCCACCCTGCCATCGCGTGTGTACTGCCGGCGGTGCACTCGTGTGCCAGTTGGAACCTCCGTGAGTCCGGTCGCGGGTCCCGCAATCATCTCACGGGGACCACCGCGGGGATACCCGCGATCATCTCACGGGGAGGCTGAACGGGGAGATGCCGTTGTAAACAGCATCTCCCCGTTCTGCCTAGCAACAAGTGACGCTGATCTCTGCTCCCTGTGATTGGAGCAGAGATCAGTGTTCACTAACACAAAGCCCAGCCCCCCACAGTTAGTAACACGCCCCTAGGAACACTTAACCCCTACACTGCCACCCCCTGGTTAACCCCTTCACTGCCAGTGTCATTTACACAGGAATCACTGCATTTTTATAGCACTGATTGCTGTATAAATGACAATGGTCCCAAAAATGTGTCAAAAATGTCCGATGTGTCCGCCATAATGTCACAGTCACTACAAAAATCGCTGATCGCCGCCATTACTAGTAAAAAAAAAATTATTAATAAAAATGCCATAAAACTATCCCCTATTTTGTAAACGCTATAATTTTTGCGCAAACCAATCAATAATCGCTTATTGCAATTTTATTACCAAAAATATGTAGAAAAATATGTATCGGCCTAAACTGAGGGAAAATTTATTTTTATATATTTTTGGGGGATATTTATTGTAGCAAAAAGTTAAAAATAATGCGTTTTTTTCAAAATTGTCGCTCTATTTTTATTTATAGCGCAAAAAATAAAAACCGCAGGGGTGATCAAATACCACCAAAAGAAAGCTCTATTTCTGAGAAAAAAAGGACGTCAATTTTGTTTGGGAGCCACGTCGCACGACCGCGCAATTGTCAGTTAAAGCGACGCAGTGCAGAATCGCAAAAAGTGGTCTGGTCTTAAGCCAGCAAAATGGTCCGGTCTGAAAGTGGTTAAGCATTGCTACTGATTTTACCATTACTAGGTCATGCATTAGGACATACATTATTATTTTTGTTTGATCAACCAGTGAGTTGAATGAAAAATAATGAGCTGATTCCCCCCATCCACACATTTGATGTGAATGGGGGAATTGTCCCAGGTGTGAAACTGTATTCTGACAGTCTTGGGCCTTCTCTGCCGTCAGAGTACAATGACCAGTGTTGCCAGCTTTAGCCAGCAGCACTGATCATTTGGGAAAAACCTGACAGGCTGGTTGTGCACGAGTGGATTGGTGGATCGAATTGTGTACAACCAGCCTTGCCTATACATGGATTGAAACTTGGCTGTTTGAAGCAGCTGAATTTAGATCCATGTATGGCCGGCTTAATCCTATCTTAACAAAATGCTTCTTAAATTGGTGGTAAAACCACCTTTTGTCCATGCACAAGTGTTGCAACTTATTCATTGTACAAGTTGTAGAGCAAAAAAAGGATAATTTTACCAAATGTTGATACTGCATAGATACTGTATGTTTACACACAGGGGTTGATTTACTAAATGTAAAAGGCTGTTCACTTTGTAAGGGATGTTTCCCAACTCTTAGAGAATGAGGTCAAGCTCTACTGACTTCCATCATCCTGTAATTTGCAAGCAAAAATGCTGTTGTTTTATTTTTCTTGCACATGATTCTGTGCAAAGTGATACTACTTACCACGTTCACTGAACTCTAAAGAAAATTACCTTGCAAACTAAACAGCCTATTTGCCTCTAATAAATCAACCCCATAGTAAAAAAAAAAAAATACTTCTATAGAGGATGTCTGTAGAATGTTCTCTCTGCCACTTTCATCTACACATACAGTATGTAGGGATCTTCTGCCCTCTACTGTTAGTATCACACTGTATAATTATGTGTGTCACTTCCTGACTCTGGGGTTGTTGGGAAAAGATCCTGGAAGAAGGAACTGGAGAGAGAAAAGGTCTCAGGCACATGTCCTGTCTATGCTATTAATAACGGGTCAGAAGAGATGATTATGCAAGTATTTCTATGTTCTAATAGTTTAACTGCAGCTGTCCATAGCTTTGAGACTGTATTGCTGAATCCTCATGACAAACAGAATATATCTGTCCTATAACTTTCTCACACGCACAGTGCCAAATAACTAGGACTGCATTCTAGGCTGGTTGGGTAACGGCTTGAGGGTCTTCTCTTCACCACAGATCTTGTCTTTGGGTCTCCAACACAGACAGATGCCGCATCATCCTCAGGGGCACTTGCATTAGGATTTTGCTGAAACATTCATGAGGGGGTCTCAATATAAATAACTGTATTTATACCCAGGTATATGTGCACAATTCCACCAAGACTCCTATTGGGCCCTTTGATGATAGCATCTGTTTGTACATTGGATGTATATACTGGTATTAAATATTTTCTTATAAAAAACTTGTAATATTTATATGCTGTAGTTATGTAGCGCTATGTTATATAGCGCTACTCCTGCAGGAGCTGCTGGATAGAATGGGTCCTCTATTCTTTTCCTTGACCTTCTCAAGAACCTCAGCCCATCTGACACACCAGGTTGAGTTTACAAACATACAATATCACAGGAATTCACTGAGCGTAATGCTTAGTACCCTTATCAAAGAAAACAGGCACCAAACCAGGCAGTAAAGGCAAACTAAATATGTTTGTTACCCATTATTCTGCAGATCTTGACCAGCTAAACATCCAGGTAGGTCAAAAGATAATTATATGATGAGCTCCAGCAGTGTACTTGTGATAACAATGGATACAAGGCGTACTGAAAGAAGGTGGAGCTAACTATAAAGAGCACCCCCTAGCTACAGACAGAGGTAGGGAAAAAATATTTAAAAGAAAGGGAACAGGCAATGAATGTGTAACATGATACAGACCGTCCATTGTGATGCTATTCTACAAGCAGTAGAATGGTCTTGTGACTGGTACCTAAACTACAAATTTCTTTACTAGGTATGCCAAACCCCATTAACATCCCTCTTCCTGCTTTTCAAGCAGCATTTTTTAAGACTCTGGTGTGAAACAGAGGATTATGATAGACACATTTTAAAAGGTGAAGAGTTAACTTGGAGCAAACTTTTTTTAATTAGACAGTTTAAATGTATTAAGTATATTTTTTAAAATGTGATGTTTCTTATATCGCCCAAGGTACTGATTTAATCGATCAATTCAAACGAAACCGTTGTTACCACTAATCTGAAAACAGCTGTTTATATTTGAGTATACCATTCAAATAATAAGTACTTTATATGTTTGTTTAAAGCATGTGATTTTTTTTAGTTTCCTGTCTCCATCTTCAGTAGATGTAAATTCATGCGTAAGTTATGCTTTGTTTAAAAGAAAGAGAAACCTAACATTTTAAGCTGGACAGGTATATATTTGCAAGTTTAAATTCTTGGAACCCATAGGGAATATACAGTATAACAATTTGATTTACATAGTTGCCAACATTTCAAAAAGTTTCCAGCTGAACTTTTTTCCTGTGTGACCAGAAAGACATTGGTGGAGCATGCACTTTAATTACATAGTTACATTTTTAGTAAGGTAATTAAGACACCAGTCCATCCAGCTCAACCTGAGTGAGTGTGCATGCGTGTCTACAATTATCCTTATTTTTATTTAAGGTACCCATAGCATGGTCAATTTACACAGCACTCCACACATACATCACACACTCACTTTGGTGCCTACCCTCAAGGAGCCCACAAGCCAAGGTCCCCAACTCACATGCATATGCTAGGGCCAATTTTGAACAGAAGCCAATTAACCTCCCAGCATGTCTTTGGAGTTTGTGAGGAAACCAGAGTACCCAGTGGAAACCCACACAGGCAGAACACGCAAACTCCAAGCAGTTAGTGTCATGGCTGGGATTAGAACCAGCAACCCTTTTTACTACTAGGTGAGCGTGCTTACCACTACACCACTGTACTGCACGCTAAGAGGTGGAGCATTAATTTAAATGGGCATGGTTCTACAAGAAGCATATCAGTAATTGATATCCTATGGCTTCCAATACCATTTCTACGCTGACAACACCCAAATTTATCTCTCTACACTCAGCTCACTCCTTCAGTCTCCTTCAGTCTCTTCACGTATTACTAATACCGTGTACACACGATTGGAATTCCGGCCAGTAAAAGACAGATGAGAGCTTTTCATCGGAAAATGCGACCGTGTGTATGCTCCATCGAAATTTAGCTGTCCGAATTTCCGCTAACCAAAAATTGATAGCATGTTCTCAATTTTCCCGACGGAAAAACTTTCTATCAGTAATTCCGATCGTGTGTATGCAATTCCGACACGCCAAAAATCACGCATGCTCAGATTCAACTACGAGACAGAAGCTATTGGCTACTGGCTATTGAACTTCCTTTTTCTATCACCGCGTTATAAATGATCGGAATTTGATGTGACCGTGTGTAGGCAAGACAGCTTGAGCCGAATTCCGTCGGAATTCCGTCGGGAAAACCATCAGAGCTTTTTCCAACGAGAATTCCGATCGTGTCTACGCGGCATTACAGACATATCAGCCTGGATGTCACACCACTTCCTCCAACTCAATCTATCCAAAACCAAGCTCCTAAAATTTCCTCCCCCACATGCCTCTTCCCCTGATTTCTTTGCCAAGATTCATGACACAACTATCAGCCCATCCCCACATGCCAAAGTTCTAGGTGCAATCCTGGACTCTGAACTATCCTTTTGGCCCCACATCCAATCTATGTCCAAATCCCGCCACCTCAACCTCCGCAACATCTCCAAAATACACACTTTCCTAACCAATGACACCACAAAGCTCCTAATTCACTCCCTGGTCATCTCCCGTCTCAACTACTGGAACTTTCTCATTGGATTACCTTTAAATAGGATATTCCCCTTCAGTCCACCATGAATGTCGCTGTCAGACTAATCCACCATACCAATCGCTCTGCGTCTGCTACTCCTCTGTCAATCCCTCCACTGATTTCCACTCACCCAGCGAATTACATTCATAATTCAAAATACCAACAACAACTTACAAAGTCATGTACAACTCGGCCCCCAGCTACATTACTAACCTTGGAACGCAGGTGGGACATGGATGTCATCCCTGCCATTTCTTATGGGCATGATTTTCATCTTTATTATGTAAGTGCAAGCTATAGTTTTAATAAACCTGCTTTTTAACGTTACTGCACTATGAGGAGCTTCTGTTTTCTTATTTTTGGTTTATATACCACATCCATTTGAGGAACATATTTGTCTTGAGTTGCTGTTTCGGGATGTTTTTGCTGTTTTTGACTACCTGTCATGGGTGTCAACTCCATCTGGTGAGTAGGATACTTACCTAGTAGCTGGTAAAAGGAGACGCACTTTTCTTTGGAGACGCCATTACCACGTAAGATGAACCAGAAAATATATTGACACTTGGTTTAAGATTATTCATTTGGTAGTGGGCTATTGGACTTTTATTCATTTAGTTCTCTCATTTATTTGTGTATGTTATTTTTGAAACACATTCTTATTCTTTAATATTGCTTTAGCGCAATATGAATTCACAATTGTTTTTCTTTATATATTACTAACCTTGTCTCAAAATACCAACCAAACCGTTCTCTTCTTTTCTCCCAAGACCTCCTGTTCTCTAGCTCTCTCGTCACCTCTTCCCATGCTCACCTCCAGGACTTTTCCCAAGCCTCACCCATCCTATGGAACTCCTTATGCCAATCTATCCGAGTAGTAAAAAATTGACAAAGAAAATAGGTTCACAAAGAAATAGTCCACAATAGTATAGTATGCATTCATAGATCACTCACCAAATCAGGCATTGTTTACCGATACATATAGTACAAAAAAAGCCGGTATGAGACACCAGGAAGGCATGGTGGCTACTATTGGTAACCAAAGGATCATACTAGAGTGGGATCTAAAAATATAAGATTTATTGATGTCAAAAAGATAAAAGAGAAGAATATACTGCTGCTAACCTGAATTATTTCACAGCTTCACAAAAACACTGGTTTCTACATCTACACTTCAATGGGTGTGCAAGATATGGACACCAACCTTTAACAAAAAACATGAGATCATGAACACAAATGAGGCTGGATATCCGGACACCATGTAGCAATACATAGAAAATAATCGCTTGGGTATTAGTATACATATAGGAATTCCTGATTCAGGGAAAAGGACATCCTATCTGGCTGATGATCCTGTGAATTGCAGATGTAGCCATGGATAGCTAATAACCAAATAAATCCTTCAGTTCAAAAGGAGCTAATTAATGCATATTTATGTGATGTAACAGACCAATGATGATAGCAAAGTTGCTGGTAAACATGGAATATCCCCTACTCTGTTTGGTTTTAGCAATCCCTGAAACCCCTTCTCTTTAGAGAAGCCTATTCTACCCCCACCTAACAAGTGTACTTTTATTTTCTCCATCAGTTCATCCCCACAGCTATTACCTTTTGTATCTCTTGACGGGGCTGGACTGGGACAGAAATTTGGCCCTGGACTTCATCCAGACCGGCCCACTTACATTTTGAGTGTCCCATCAGCACCCCCTTACATCAGAGTGTCCCATCACTAGCCCCCTTACATCAGAGTGTCCCATAAGCACCCCTTACATCAGAGTGTCCCATCACCAGGCCCCTTACATCAGAGTGTCCCATCACCGGCCCCCTTACAACAGAGTGTCCAATCAGCACCCCCTTACATCAGAGTGTCCCATTACCAGCCCCCTTACATCAGAGTATCCCATTACCAGCCCCCTTACATCAGAGTGTCCCATGAGCAGCCCCCTTACATCAGAGTGTCCCATCACCAGCCCCCTTACAACAGAGTGTCCCATCAGCACCCCTTACATCAGAGTGTCCCATCAGCACCCCTTACATCAGAGTGTCCCATCACCAGCCCCCTTACAACAGAGTGTCCAGTCAGCACCCCCTTACATCAGAGTGTCCCATGAGCAGCCCCCTTACATCAGAATGTCCCATGAGCAGCCCCCTTACATCAGAGTGTCCCATGAGCAGCCCCCTTACATCAGAGTGTCCCATGAGCAGCCCCCTTACATCAGAGGGTCCCATCAGCAGCCCCCTTACATCAGGGTGTCCCATCAGCAGCCCCCTTACATCAGAGTGTCCCATTACCAGCCCCCTTACATCAGAGTGGTCCACTGAGCCATCAGCCCACCGGGAAATTCCCGGTAGTCCTGATGGCCAGTACATGCCTGTCTCTTGACCTTCCCTCCTAGATTGTAAGCTCTAATGAGCAGGGCCCTCTGATTCCTCCTGTGTTGAATTGTATTGTAACTGTACTGTTTGCCCCCATGCTGTAAAGCGCTATGCAAATTGTTGGTGCTATTTAAATCCTGTATAATTAATAATAATAAATTGATTTGTTGCAGGTATATATAAAGTGCCTACAATGCATGCAGTGATTTAAACATTGGGTGTAACATTTCATTTTAAATAATGTATATATAGGAAGATTTATCATGAGGACAGAAATACAGCTGAAAAGATATTGTTCATTAGTAAAATAATTTATGTACTTTTTATCTACAGCAGTAGTCTCTTTAAAGTGCAGCAACCCAACAATTTATATTGTTTTGTTCCCACAAATAGAGTTTTCTTTTGGTGGTATTCGATCACCTCTGGAATTTTTATTTTCTGCTAAACAAATAAAAAAAAGATGGAAAATTTTGAAAAAAAAAAAATGTTTTTTTTGTTTCTGTTACAAAACTTTGTAAATACCGTATATACTCGAGTATAGGCCGACCCGAATATAAGCCGAGGCCCCCAATTTACCCCCAAAAAAACTGGCAAACTTATTGACTCGTGTATAAGCCGAGGGTAAGACATGCCTGTCCATCCCTGTGTGTGTGTCCGTCCATCCCTGTGTGTCCGTCCATCCCTGTGTGTCCGTCCATCCCTGTGTGTCCGTCCATCCCTGTGTGTGTGTGTCTCCATCCATCCATCCATCCCTGTGTGTGTGTGTGTATCCGTGTGTGTGTGTGTGTGTGTGTGTGTGTGTGTGTGTGTGTGTGTGTGTGTGTGTGTCCAGCCTACCTGTGTCCTGAGCCTTTGTCCCGAGCCTCCGTCCCGTGCCGAGCCTCCTTGCCTCCGTGCCTCGCCGCCGTGCCTCGCCGCCGTGCCTCGCCGCCGTGCCTTGCCTCCGGTCCCGTCCCGTCCCGTCCCGTGCCGTGCCGTCCTGTGCCTTGCCTCCGTCCCGTGCCCTCTTCGTTCGTCGGCGGCCATTGTAAAATTCAAAAGCTGCGCCGCCGCCTTCGCCTGTGATAGGCGGAACACTGAATTTCCCAGCAGCCTGTGTTCCGCCTATCACAGACGTCGTATCATCCTCGTCCGTAGTACGAGGATGATACGAAGTCCGTGATAGGCGGAACACAGGCTGCTGGGAAATTCAGTGTTCCGCCTATCACAGGCGAAGGGGGAGCCGGAGGCGCGGCTTTTGAATCAGAATGGCCGCTGTCTGTCTGCTCGACACGCTGATCGAGCGGGCAGACAGCGATGACTCGAGTATAAGCCGAGGGGGGCACTTTCAGCCTCAAAAAAGAGGCTGAAAATCTCGGCTTATACTCGAGTATATACGGTAAGTAAGTTTTCTCCTTCACTGATGGGCACTGATAGGGCTGCACTGACGGGCACTGATAAGGCGGCATTGATGGGCACTGATGATGGGCACTAATATGCAGCACTGATGGGGCACTGATAGGCGGCACTGATATGCAGCACTGAAAGGCGGCACAGATGGGCACTGAAAGGCGGCACAGATGGGCATTGATAGGCGGCACGGATGGGCACTGATAGGCGGTACAGATGGGCACTGATAGGCGGCGTTGATGGGCACTGATAGGCAGCACGGATGGGCACTGATAGGTGCACTGTACACTAATAAATGGTACAGATGGATGCCAGTCAGTGCCAAACAACAATGGATGTCAATCAGTGATGCCCATTGGGCACTGATTGGCATCCATTGGCATAACAGCGCCTTGAGGCGATTCAGTTCGCATTGTTCACTATACAAGTATTTCATTCATTCATTCATTCATCCATTGTGGGCACTGATTGGCATCCCTGGTGGTCTAGGGTGGCATACCCAGTGGTGACTAGTGGTGGCATCCCTGGTGGTCCTAGTGGAGTCCCTGGTGGTCCAGTGTGGGCACCGGGGGCCTGCAGCGGCTTGATATGCTGCTGGACATCATATGACGTCCAGTCAGGATATTGAAACCACTTTACTGCCATGATTTTGCTATATGGCGGGCGGCAAGTGGTTTAAAAAAAGGCAAATCTATTCATCCTGTGAAACTATATGTACATTTGTTCTGTGTGAATGGTGGCAAAAATGAACGTTTTGTGGCTATTTCCTATCCAGGTTGAATGTTTTTTATTCATACAGAATAGAGTGTATGAGAAGAATGGCCACTTGATGGCTCTAATGATCATAGGAAATAAATACATATTTACTATGATTGTCAGTTCCATCCAAGTGGGAGAAAATAACCTAATAACATTTGATTTTTCCTCATTCGCATGAATGTAAATACTGTTTCACAGGATGAATATTTTATAAATGTATCCTTAAGTGAGGCTGGTAAGTAAGGACTGGGCATCAGCAGGGCAGAGGACTGGGCATCAGCATGGCAAAGGACAGGAGGATCAGGAGGGTGATGTATGGGAGTCAGGAGAGCACAACTCAGGGGTTCAGGATTGTGTAAGGCACAGCATAGGGGTTCAGAAGGGCAAAGTACAGTGGAGTTAGCAGGGCACAGTACAAGGGTATCGGGAGTGCACATTACATGGGGGTGAATTCTATGGTACATAAGCTGTTTCCTCCATGTGCAGAGAGGTGCTAGGAAGCTGCTGTCAGTGCTGGATTTATAAGGGGCCAATAAGGGCCATTGCCCTGTGCCCCTCTGCCCGAGGGGACCCCAAACTTCCTTTATAAGAAGATTTACTAATTATAAAATTAGTTTTTTTTATTTTAAAGAATTAACAAAGTGTGTATGGATGACAGGATACACAATTATACCTGACTTTAGAGACAAAGAAAGGGGTGAGGGCTCCTCATATGATTTTACTATTTAAGATGTTTGTTTAACCATGACTGTGTTTCGGAATTTATTGTTTTGTTTACAATAGATAAATTGGTGGGGACAGGGGAAAAGTTTGAAAAATGTTGAAAAGTTCCGGGCAACACCCCCGACCCTATTATATGGGAGTCAATGACCAGCATCGATTTATCACAGTGAGAAACACGCAATAGAAGCTCACTGCTCTGCTTGACCCTGATTGGGTCAAGGGGTGAATCCGATACTTCGCAATCTACTTTGTTAGCAAGTTTTACCCGAATTTGGGACAGGCGTTAACCTGGATCGTAATTCAGCCAGAAAAACATAGCAGCGTGTTGGACGAAATCAGTAGAGAGTAGAGGGCATTCCTTCCTTACGTGTGCAGACACCGCCCGCAGCACTGTCATCAAAAGTCCTGAAAAGTCTGTGGTGCCGGTCTTTGAATGGCACACAAACAAACAGTACTCACTGGCACTACTCTCTTTGCTGACTGTCTGTGATCGACCTTGATTAATAAGATGCAGCCTGGGACAACTTTAAAAAATTGGTGACTTTCCTGGCAATTTTGGGACAGTTGGCAACTATGCATTTATATTGTTTTAACATGGTCAGGTTTATAAAATAAAAAAGGAAAATATATATATAGCCAGCTGAAATTAGATTATTTTTTATTATATATTTTTTGTTCTTATAGGCAGCCCCTGATAATGAGTTCTAGTCTCCAACAACCTGTTGCCCAAAGCCCCATACACACTATCAGTTTTTCTGCTGAGTTTTTCCTTCAGGTTTACCAAAACCAGGTAGTGCAAGTGCCTGCCTGATTGCATACACATTGAAACTCCTAAGGTTTGACCTCATATTATATGGTTTTGGTAAATCTGAAGGAAAAACTCAGCAGAAAAACTGGGGATATGCAATTAGTGGACCTCCAGATGTTACAGAACTACAATTCCCATGAGGCATAGCAAGACTCTTAGAGCCAAAGGCATGACAGCTAGAGGCAGAGGCATGATGGGACTTGTAGTTTAGCAACAGCTGGAGGTCTGCTAATTGCATATCCCTGTAATAGTGTGTATGGGGCTTTACAGACCTCAAGCTGAAAATTACACACGAGTGCAATGAGTCAGAAAACGACTCATCCCATTCTATCAATGACATACATAAGGCTATCACTGATTTTCTATTTATATTTTTAAGACACTAAATCACTTAAATAGGAACAAAAGAAATGCATAACATGAAATTTACATGTAAAAAATACTAAAATACAACTCAAACCAAATAAATGAATGTCAGCACATAAACATCTACAAGACACCCCTCAGGGCATGAATCTACACCCTGTAGTGTATTATTATACCAATTCTTGGATTTATAATATCTTTTAGATAAATACCAAATTAATAAATAATTAAAATACTATCAGTACATTAAAACATCCCAAAAGACATTCAGTATTTGGTATTTTATATTTATCCCGGGTGTAAATAATATATTACAAAGCATCAATTCGGCCAAACGCAACCCACACAATCTTTGAATATTTATGCATAAGTCTCAGTCCATCTTCATATGCTTGTATTTACCATTGTTATTTGATTTTAAAAAAATGCAGCCCGCTGAAATCAATTCAGTTGGTTTGAGTGGTATTTCACAATTTTATAATTTTTTTACATGTATACAAGTTCAGTATATTTCTTTATATATGTCTTTTATCCCTATTTAAAGCGTTTGTTACCCCAACATTTGATATTACTGATATGAGCCGGTACCATGTACTTGTATGAAAAAGTATCCTGTTCTCTTCGTATTGCTTCCTTCGTGTGAAATCCCTGGTGTTCCTGCCAGTCCCTCTGCTTTCCTTTTAGAAACTGACCACACTAAGCAGGAGAACACACCATGGTCAGTTCTCCTCAATTGTGCTGTCCTGTGATGCCGTACTCAAATAAAATTCATGTCCTTTTTTCCCCCCCACAAATAGAGCTTACTTTTGGTGGTATCTGATCACCTCTGTGGTTTTTATTTTTTGCACTAGAAACCAAAAAGTCTGTCAATTTTGAAAAAAAATTAAAAATATTTTTTACTTTATGCTATAAAACACATCCAATAAAAAATAAAAAAATAAAAATCAAATGTCTCCATAAGTTTAGGCCAATATGTATTCTGCTACATATTTTTGGTAAAAAAATCCCAATGAGCACATATTGATTGGTTTGCTCAAAAGTTATAGTGCCTGCAAACTATGGGATATATGTATTGAATTTTTAAATGTTTAAAAAAATGTTTTACTAGTAATGGTGGCGATCAGTGATTTTTAGCAGGACTGTGACATTGCGGTAGACAAATCTGATACTTAGACCCCTTTCACACTGGAGCGTTTTGCTGGTGCTATAGCATTAAGAATAGTGCCTGCAAAATGCCCTAACACAGCTGCTCCATTCACTCCAGTGTGAAAGCCCGAGTGCTTTCACACTAGAGCAGTGCGCTGGCAGGGTGTCAGAAAATTTCCTGCCAGCAGCTTCTTTGGAGTGGTGAAGGAGCGGTGAACTCACCGCTGCTCCACCACTGCTCCCCATTGAAATCAATGGGGCAGCGCTGCGATACTGCCAGGAAAATGCCGCTCCAGTGGCGTTTTGCGAGCGGATGTAACCCCTTTTCCACCGCTAGCAGGGGGTTAAAACTGCACCGCTAGCGGCCAAATAGCACAGCTAAAATGACGGTAAAGCAGTGCTAAAAAGAGCGCCGCTTTACTGTTGACGCCGGTGGTGGCTCAGTGTGAAAGGGGTCTAAGTGACACTTTTTGGGGACCAGTGACACTAATACAGTGATCAGAGCTAAAAAAAAATGCACTATCACTGGATTGACACTGGCAGGGAAGGGGTTAACATCAGGGGCAAATCAAAGGGTTAAATGTGCTCATAGGAAGTGCTTACTAACTGTGGGTGAGATGCTTTGACTGAGGGGAAGACAGAGATTCCTGTTCCTGCTTAGTAGGAACACAAGATTTCTATCTTCCACTCTTTACATAGGCAGATCTCCCTTCTACCGCTCCTGAGATCGATCACCGTGTCCCTGTGGACATTGCGTCTGCTGGACGCGCTGATTAGCTCCTGTTGTATCTAATCATGGCAGGAGCGTGTGCCCCAGACCCAGTACAGGTACGTGATTTCACGCAGGAGGAGCCTCCCTGCCGAAGTATCTCTGCGTGGGGTGGTCCATAACAGGTTAAAAGCAAAGATATGATTGTGGTTAGGGTATACTGCTACTTTATATGCCCTCCTAACCCTTTTGTATTGAATTGTATTGCTGCTGTATTGTCTCTTATTATATTGTACAGCGCTGCGCAAACTGTTGGCGCTATATAAATCCTGAATAATAATAATATGGCAGCTCCTTAATCTTTTCTTCATAGTTAGTAGTATATAATACTCTTGTGAACAAAAAACACACGAATGACAATCTGAAAATAACATAAACAAACCTTTAGTTCAGGATAAAGATACTTATTGTAGTGAATATAGTCAGGTAATGTTGATTATATTAATTTAAAGATACACACTCCACAAACCCTTTCCCTAGTGTATCATCACAGCGCTGTGGATAACTCAATATTTTATATCTTAGCTGCCACTTACCATAAAATGTCATATATAAAAAAAGTGCATACAAAAGTAGTAGTAAAAGCCCCCCTAACCCAGACACCCAATCGAGGGTATAATAACACTCAACAGGGTAGAGCTAGTTCCTATGGTAATTATCACTCACCTACACCATATTCGAGGGGAAGGGGAGACGATTATCACATGAACTATTACGATTACCCATCACCCTATGGGGAGAGGAGCCTTTACCCAGCACACTATGCACCCCAAAGTAACCAAAGATGGGGACAGGAATATGGGTATGATGGTAATCGAGGAAGAGGCAATTCGATACCATTACAGAATAGGTTTATGCCTTTGGCATACGATGATGGAAATGGAAGGATGAATGAACCTGGACTCCCACCTCGTACTCTTCCCCCTCCCCCTTTTTTAAATCAGAGGGGGAGAGGAGGAAGAGGGGGAGGGACAACCCCAAGGGGGCATATTCCAACCATGCCCAATGGACAGAGAAATGCACCTATCCAACAAGGAGGTCCAATGGGGAGAGGAGGAGGGGATGCAGGGCAGGATGGAGGAAACAATCCAAGAAAAAGACTGAGGGACACTTAGACAATGGCATCTTCAATTTGAGCAAGGTGACATTGGATAAGAAGGAAATGAATATTCTGAATATGGGACTTAAATGTGCTCCACGACAGAGTATGAATAAGTTTGATGTATACATAGATATACACAAATATATTCGCACTTTAAACATCAAGAAACATTTTTTGATGCACCCTAATACTCCGAAAGTAGGGATTAATAACCCTAATAGCCAAATGGATAGTGGACTGAGGAATCGGTCACTATTCAACCCGCAGCTGACTGCCAATCACTTTGTAGAGGTTTTTAAAAACTTGGTATTAAATGATTTAGAAAAACTCCCTGTAAGCAAGGGTGTGAACCCTAGATATATAAAGGAGGGGATTACATCCCTAGAAGAAAAGAATGATATCATTATACGCCCGGCAGATAAGGGAGGGGGGGTGGTAATCCTCGATAGATCATTCTATCACAACCAGTTGGAGGAGCTGTTAGGGGACACCACCACCTACAAAAAACTAAACGTAGACCCTACAGATGAATATAAGAGCCAATTAGAGTTGTTGGTGGAGTGGGGGTATGGGAAGGGAGTACTTAATTTAAAAGAAAAGAAATACTTGGTCCCTAGCTCCTGCAGGATACCGGTAATTTATACTTTGCCCAAAATTCATAAGGATGTGACGGCTCCTCCACCTCGCCCTATTGTAAACGGGATAGGATCAGTCACGTCGAGATTGGGCGAATACTTGGATAGAGCACTCCAACCCAGTGTTAAAAACACAAGAGCGTATTTGAGGGATACAACAGATTTGTTAAAATCCCTCAACGAGATCTCTATCCCCTCGACCATGGAAGTGTATTTGGTTACGGCTGACGTGGCTAGCCTCTATACCATTATTCAACATCAAGATGCCCTACTGGCACTCAATTGGGCCATGAGCAGGAGGGAGGATATCCCACATTCCCGGAAGGTGTTTGTGGGCCAGGCATTAGATTTTTGCATGACCCACAGCTACTTCTGGTTCGATGGATCCTTCTTTGCCCAGAAGGTTGGCGTGGCAATGGGGGCTAAATATGCCCCCAGCCTCGCCAACTTATTCATGGCTGAGTGGGAGGATAGATATGTGTTTGGTATTGACTGTCCGCAACTAATCTTTTATCGGAGATTCATAGATGACCTGTTTTTTATATGGGGGGGAACAGAGGCCTCAGTTTTACACTTCTTGGAAAGATTGAACTCCAACACGAATGATATTAAGTTGGAGTTCAATATTAGTTCCACTATGGTAAACTTCCTTGATCTCCTGATAGAGAGAAAGGATGATAGATTGAGCACGACAGTGTATTTTAAGAACACAGATCGAAATAGCTATTTATCAACTAAGAGCGGACACCACCCATCCTGGATTAGAAACATCCCTAAGGGGCAATTTCTAAGGGTCCGTAGGAACTGTTCAACTAAAGAGGATTTTGCAGCCCAGTCCCAAATCTTGAAGGAGAGGTTTATACAGAAAGGGTACTCAGAAACTATCTTGGATGAAACTATTGGGACGGTTGCAAATATTCCAAGGGAAACCTGCCTGGAGGGGAGGAGAAAGGAAGGGGAGGGGTCACAACATCAACTAAGATTTTTGTCTAATTTCCATCATCAATTTGGAGAGGTAGAACAAATTTTTAGAACACACTGGCATATCCTGGGTAGGGATAAATATTTGGGAGGGGTGATACCCAAATCCCCGGGATTTATCTACAGACGGGCACCCAATATAGGGGATAGGGTTGTGAAAAAGGTTCTGGATCCCCCTAAACGAATCACCATCTCGGGTGACCTGAAAGGTTTCTATGCTTGTAGGAGGTGTATATGTTGTAGAACTGTTCACCAGATAAACAGGGGGATCACCTCAATAACCAACAGCGAGGGTGAATCATTTGAAATCAAGGAATTCATGACATGCAATATGTCTTATATTGTATATTTGCTATGGTGTCCCTGTAAATTACTATATGTAGGACGTACAAAGAGATTATTGAGAGTACGTATCTCAGAACATTTGACCAACATCCGAAAAGGTTACCAGTACCATAGCGTGTCATTACATTTCAAGGAACACCATCAACAAAATCCCGATTTACTACAGTTTTGTGGAATAGATCATGTCCATCCCTCTTGGAGAGGTTCAAATCGGGTAAGGGATCTGTCGCAGAGGGAGACCAAGTGGATCTTCTTGCTGAGGAGTCTCTATCCGAGAGGGATGAACATAGAGCTGGACCTTAATTGCTACATTAGTGACTTATAGGCAAGCAAGTATGGACAGTAACAGTGTGGTCCTAATAGGGGGAATTAGTCCCCTTAGTGGAAACATCCTGTATGAGATGATGGGGTCCAGTGATTTCTCAAGTATTACAGACAGTAGATAGCAGTTCCGATATGGAAATGCACATGATGTCGACCATCTAAGGTTGAAACCCCGAGAGGGAAATGTATAGGAGGTTACCAACCATTGATCTCTAAAAGAAGTCTTCGCATAAGTTATTGATGGGGAAGCCCTGAAATTATTATGATAGTGCCAATTTTATCCCTGTTTAGGGTATTAGCATGGGGATCTCCTTCTATGCGATTTTAGATTTTTTAGAATATTTTGCATTTGGAGTTGTATTTATATGTTAAGTGCACCCGCAATATAGATGGTATCTTTGAGATATATTCGTTTCCGTTTGAATTGAATTAGATCTGCATTTGTAATACCGCAATTTATGTACCTATCAGCCAGTTGAAGATGTATGATATCCATTATAGTAACCATTATTGTAAACGTTGGCGCATTGATGACACGGCGACAGAGTATGGCACCAGTCTATAGTTTTATATACACTGGTTTGCACCCTGTGTGGGGGTATGGCTACTCAGGATTAGTTGACTGAATACAATGCGTCATACAGAGGGACACCGTTTACGTATATGGAGAGATACTACTGATGGTTATTAACATCACTAGAGGTAGCACTTTAAGGGTTCCACATTTTCTCAATAAAGGAATGTGGGGACATGGAACTCAATACTTGATTATTGTGGAGATGGGGACACTTAGTCTCGATCCCGGCGCATGCGAGATCTATTAGCATGCAGAGTTTGTCAAACATTGAGACTGGAGCGGAACCTATAAAGCATCGAATGCAATATCTAAGGTCGAATGTTTCGACACACGTGACAAATATCGACGCACGGGCAGGAAACTGTAGCGAACTCTCAAACCGAATGTCTGGTGTGATGCGCTGGTTTTCGAGATGGAGGGGTCGAATGCTATGATTTGGGCATGCGCAAATCGGGCAGTTGGCGTCGGCGCGTGTTATGGACGTGAGTATACACTCCATTAATATGGGAGTGACAGAAGAAAAATTAAGGACGCTGATTCGACGATGGGGGAATATAAGGAGGGATGCTAGACCAGATAGCCAATCCCATGATTAAGTCTGATGTGACGAAACATGTCGGGGGCGTGGCTATCTGGTGACTATTGAGCTGACATACACGGAGCTGGGAAGGAGGCACAGGACTGAGAGGACTGTTTCATCTGACTTGAAGGCGCCCTTTTTCGAATAGACCTGCTGTGTGGGACCAGGCGGGACGCACGAGGAGGGGTGAGATCAAGCGATACAGTACCGTATCTTATGAGTCTGCCGTGACCACCAATGCCCCGACGTATTCAGAATAGTATTGTGGAGTGAAGTTGTGAAGCGAGTCTTTTTACTCTCTTGAAGTGATTTTGCGTTTTTAAGCTCATGTGAGTGCATAAGGAGTGAGATTTTTTATACATTAAAGAGTGTTTGCAGTATTACACTATTGGGGTCTCCCTCTGTGATTTCTCTTTGAGGTATATATTTATACAATGAAGTGTGTAAGTGGAGAAGTTCCAATCGGATGTGCTGGGGTCTGAATTTCATCTTGAGAGATCATTTGAAAGCCCTTGAGCCTCACACGAGAGTGTAAGGCTTAGCAGTCGGTGAGTGTTTTCACGAAGGGGGGAGTATAAATCACGGATGGTGTGGTGAAGGAGTCACTTGTAGAAAGGAATCTGAACACTGGATATTCTTCTTATGCATTTATAGAAAGACTTTCTGTAATCTGGATGCTCTTTCGAATATTGTGTGGTGGATGGACTATATTCACATTCATTTATATATTTTTCACTATATGTGTAATTTAAATGTAAATTTGGGTATTCACTGAGTGATTTATATTTATATATTTTGGTATTGACTAGACAATTTATGATTTGAGATAGGATCACTGAGAAGGTGAGGATTTGTGCACTGAAAGGTACACAGGTTATAGCGCCACGTGCAACTAATTAGTTTTTTGGAAATTTACTACTACTTTTGTATGCACTTTTTTTATATATAATGTTGATTATAACTTTAATTGTTACATTTATAAGAACATTCACAATGGCATTTATGGGAAGACATTTTAAAGAGAACAATTTGATTAATCGTGAAACATTTTATAAATAACGATAGTTGCAAACCTTTTATATCTATCATCACCTTGGCTGAGAAGGTATCATGTTATGTAAAAACAAAATAAAAAGCGACAGATAAGTGGAAACCAAGTTAACATCTCTAGCATGTAGACAGTAAAAGCCTAATAACATGACATAATTATAGAGCTGAAATAAAAAATCACTTATGTTTCTTTATAGCTGCCAGAAGTCTAATCAGATTTTTCTCCACATCTCCCTCTCCTGACAAATGTGGGAACTGCAGGCATATTCCGCTTCCGCAAAGCAACTTCAGTCTTATTCGTCGTACAACAAAAGCCTGTCTAAAAAAAAAATATATATATAGGCTAAAGACAGCCATGTTAAAGTAGATGTAAGTGGGCCATGAACTGGAAGCAATGTTGCAGCCCATAATTGTTTGCTACAGAGAAATGTGTGTAACAAAGCTTGCTTGTTATCGTATACACATTCACAAAGCCCCTGTGTGTTTCTTTCAGTGGTTAATGTACAGAATAGAATAGAAATTCAACTTTAATTGTACCTTAAAGGTTTTGATTGTAATAATTTATTGTAAGGTACTGAGTGAATATTAAAAGCCGAAAATGGAACAGGCATATAATTACATTTAACCCGCTTTCTAAAAAAAAAAAAAAATGAAAAAACAAGGAATAATTGTACACTGACTATATGCCATACTGTGTAAGTGAATAATTAAGTGTATGAAAATGTGTTTAAAGCAGAACTGCAGCTAAAAATTATGATTTCAGTATCTGTTATATGTCCCACATATACAGTATATCATGCACTACTCATGCCCTCTCCTCTCAACACAACAGGGGCAGAGGACTGGTCAAAGCAGCTGTCCTAATCCATCTGGCACTAATTAACCACCCCCCAAAGTCCCCCTCCTAGCACGAATACCCCCCGATCACCGTTAATAGCACAAATCTGCCCCCCATGTCCCCCCCCAGCATGAATACCCCCCAATCACCCTTAATAGCACAAATCCGTCCCCCCCTCAAAGACCAACCCCCCTAGCACGGATACCCCCCAATCACCCTTAATAACACAAATCCGCCCCCACAAGTCCCCCTCCTAGCATGAATACCCCCCAATCCCCCTTAATAGCACAAATCCCCCCCCCCCTCCCAAGTTCCCCTCCTAGCAAGAATACCCCCCAATCGTCCATAATAACACAACCCCCCCCCCCAAAAAAGTACCCCTCCGAGCACATATCACCTTTTCTAGCACAACTCCCCCAAATTCCCCTTCCAACACAAATCCCCCCCCCCCAATTCACTCCTAGCACACATCCCCAAATTTTCCCTCCTAGAACCATTCTCACCTCAGTTTCCTCCTCCTAACACAAATTCCCCCCTCCCAAACTCCTTGTGATGCCCCCCCACCTCACATAACACCACAGTGTCCAAGGCAGCCTCCCCTCCTGCCCACCCCTTGTGCAGGGGTGGGCAGGAGGGGAATGTAAAAATAGCAGAATGTAAAAAATAATGTTTTTTTGTTTATAGAGCAAAAAATAAAAACCTCAGAAGCGATCAAATACCACCAAAAGAAAGCTCTATTTGTGAGAAAAAAGGGACATCAATTTTATTTTAGCACAGTGTCACACAACTGTGCAATTGTTAGTTAAAGTAACGCAGTGCCCTATTGCAAAAAATGGCACGGTCATTAAAGGGGGTAAACGTTCCAGAGCTGAAGTGGTTAAAAAGGAACATTTTCAAATGTGAAATCAGTCAGTTGCGGCCACAATGCACTTAAAAAACGAACGAATGTTAGAGGTTTAGATAGCATTGTCAGCAATATATTATTTCTCTCTGGCACCACATCGCCACCTACTGTTAAAAATATAGTTGAACTAGATAGGAGATATAAAATTGTGCTCATAAATCTAATCAGAAGGCTAATGCTTCTACAACTAAATCATATATACTTAATTAACCAATATTAAGTGAGTGGAAAATTGTTATTCCCCATTTCAGTGAGCACAGTGAAATCCCTTCTGCAGTGCATGGAATTTATTACCTTTAAAAGGGCATCAATAAATTATAATTCTTTATGGTTTTACGATGATCACTTAGTTCTGAAGAAGAAACAAATATTGTATTGTATTTTGTATTGTAATTTGTTTATTGTATTGTATCAGAATTCAAAGCACTTTGCTTCCACAGCATTTTCTCTAGGTATGCAATAAATTATACAAAAAAAATTAATTATTTTCCGCAAGGAGAACAAAAACCCAAGAAAACTAATTTAGGGAACCAACTGAAAATATTCCTGCAAATCTGTATATAGGGTAAAGCTCAAATATACTGTCTACAGATACTTTTGTGTGCTTTAGCGTTAAATAGGGAAAAAAGACTTCGGGACAGAAGGCAACACAATAAAAATCTCACCAGTACTAACCTTTTCCAGCTCTACTGGAGATTTGTTGGTGTCTGTGTCACGTTTGTAATGTTGGCCCGTCATGTAATATACTTCTGGATAAAGTATATCCCTATAACAGACAGCAATAAAACTGTACAGAGATTCTAACCATTCCCACAGGACTTGTTGCTCCCTAACGTAGAGATTTTCCATTACTTCCTGTCCCTTTTTACATAATATGTTAGACAGGGACAGAGAGTGTAGTAAAATCTTCCCAATTGGCACACAAATAGTAGCAAATATATATATATATATATATATATTGCAAATCCACAGTGCTCAGTAGCTAGCACAGATAGGATTCAATCCAGAATTACTTTACAAAAAATCTACAAACACTTGCTGCCTCAGTACAGGAAACGGCAATCCTCAGAAAAATACATATAGACGAATCTTACTGGCCTTGTCAAGTAAGAATGCACAATTTATTATAAAAAGTTGAAATCACACTCACAATGTGATGCATAAACAAGCTAATCTTAAAAGGCTGATTGCCTTAATGCTGAAGATTAGGTGTGACGGGAATCACTTTGGGCAGGGGGCCCGTGGAACCGAGAAAACCCTTGGGAAAGTTGGGAAACCATTGTTTCAGCTCCCCATGCACCTATGTCTAGGTCACCCTGTGTCTCTAATAGGGATGGGTCAAACAGACCGCTGTTCAGTTTGCACGAGAACTTCCGAACACTGCGAAAGTTCGGACCCGAATAACGAACACCATTAACGTCAATGGGACCCAAACATCAAAAAGTGCCCATTTTGAAGGCTTTATGCAAGTAATTTGGCACACAAATGTTATAGGAGTCCGGGTCCTGCCCTGGGGGACATGTATCAATGAAAAAAAAGTTTGTGAAAAACGTCATTTTTAAATGAGCAGTGATATTTTGATTTTTAAAGTGAAAGCATAAAAATTAAAAATTACTTATAATATAGTGCCTGGGGGGTCCCCTGTGGCAAATCTGTGCCATGTCTAGAATCTGCTGCAGCAATAATTGCATTTATAAAGCCAAAAAAAAACTACATTTTCCCTGCAAGCTGTCTTTATTTTGCTCAGCAACAGCTGGGGAGCCACTGTGTAGGATGAGGCCACAATGTAGTGCACTGGGAATAAGATTCGAGATTTTTTGGATACATTCTGTTGTTACTTTGACTTTGGATAGAAGTAATGGGTGCGTAAAAATTAGCCTTGCTGTAAAAAATTGCAATGATATGCACCTGTCAACCAGGTGCAGAAAAATTACTCTTTGGGTGTCGGGGCGCCTTCCCACTGTAACCTTATAGAGGTGCTCTTGATGCAGGCAAAACAAATTGCAATGATATGCATCTGTCAAACAGGTACAGAAAAATTACTCTTTTGGTGTCGGGGCGCCTTTCCACCGTAACCCTATAGAGGTGCCTATATGATATGCATATGGTTGGTGTTTTTGCCATGTTTGATGTGCCTGAGACACAGTTTGCAGATAGCAACAGTGCGATCTGCTGCAGAAGTGCTGAAAAAGGCCCAGAACTATATGCTGTTAAACTGGCAGTAATGCACACAGAAGTAAATTACATTAAACTGTCAGTAACGCAATCAAATAGATGGTGTTCAACCGTCATTACACTGATGCTATCTGAACTGTCCCTACTCTAGCTATACACTAATGTACTTATGTAATGTATTTATGGTCCAAGAGATGGGACCTAGATGATGAGGCTGGGATTTGTCCACCGGTGCAGGCTTCTGCACATTACTACTGTCAGCAGGTTCATCTGAGAGAATCGTTGTCCCTTCCACTGCACCAAGAAACCTGTCTGGAAGTATCTCAGATGCCAGTGAGACCATGGAACTAGGGGTATGCATGAGAACATTGTGCCTATAAGGCTCAGGCACTGTGAAGCCATTAGATGAGAACTCTGCATGACCCTGCTCATTTTTTGAATGATGATTTTCGCCTTTGGGGAAGGTAATGACACTGTGCCCAGTTGTGTGTTGAACATTGCACCCAAATAAATCATTTGCTTTGTTGGCAATAGTTGGCTCTTCTCAAAGTTTATAAGCCACCCCAAGTTCCGTCAGAGACTGAAAAAGTATGGCTCTTTGGTATATGAGCTGGTTAAGGTTGTCTGCAAGGAAAAGAATATTGTCTGGGTAATGGTAAACCCTCAGTCCCCTCTCTCTCAGGGGGGGCTAGGGCAGAGATCAATATCTTTGTGAACACCCAGGGCGAGGTGCACAAACCAAATGGCAGGGCCTGGAACTGTAGGTGGACCCACCGCAAATCTCAAGTACATTTGCAATGACAAGAAGACCGGAACGTGCAAGTAAGCATCTTGAAGATAGATTGAAATAAACAAGTCCCCTGGTTGTACCACTTGTAAGAGAAGTCCAGTAAACAGACACGCATTGACGCACATGCGCGGGTACACTAGCGCGTGCACAAGTAGAAATGTGCATATGCGCATACACGTGCACACACCGGCGTCAAACAGCCTATTTAAACCAAGCAATGACAAGAACACATTGCTGAGTGGTTTTTCAGCTTTTTCCTGTTTGCCTGTACCCTGATCTGTTACCTGTCTTTGACCTGCCTTTACCTAAACTCTCCTTTGGACTTCCGCCTGCCTACTTGATACCTCGGCCTGTGCTTGACCCTGCTCCTGTCTCATGCTCTTTTATCTTACTGCCCGATTGTGTACCAAACCCCGCTGGTATCCTGTTCCTGCTTCAGTCTCACATTCCTGTACCTGCACTGCCCGGCTATTGATGACCCCCTATCTTATGTTCCGGATATGCTCCTACCTATTGATCACAGGTCACGAGTTCCAGTTCCAGGTGCCTGTCTGGTGATCTACAGCCATCGGGTTCCTGTCAAGCTTCAGCTGGTGCCACCTGCTATACCGGCCCTCATGCCACCCTGTGTTCTACACTCCCTGTCATCTCTACCAGGGGTGTTGGACAGGAGGTTCAAGAGAAGCCCCATCTACAGCACGATCTCCACCAGCTACATGACACGGCTTGAATAATTGTCTGTAGTGATTCAATTTTTAAACTCTGAGGTGGATATACTGGTTGAGTTTCTTTAAATCTATCACAGGCCTCCAACCACCTGTCCTCTTCTGCACTAGGAATAGAGTGGAATAGAAACCCGTGAAGCTTTCTGGTAAGGGGGCAGGCAGGGCCTCTCCCTGAAGCTGGAGTGATGTTAAGATCCACATCAAAGTTAAAGCTTTTAGTGGTGAGGCTAGTGTTTCCGTTCTTTTGGAGGATCTTCGAGGAGGTTGATGTGAAAAAGTAAAAAAAGGCCACATTGAATTGTTGACAAAACCCAAGGGTCTTGGCATTGGGCAGCCCAGACCGGCACAAAACTTTTTAGCTTAGTGCCCACTGGGAGGGTCTGGGCTAATCCGGCATCAAAAAAGACTTGAGTGCTTCTCCAAGATCTTCTGTTATCCTTGAATTGTCATGACTGCCTGAAGACCCTTCTATCCTGGGGAAGCAAGCCACATTTCCCCCATTACCCTGTGGGTAGCCTTGTCTAGTCTATCTCCAAACAAAGCTTTCCCATCGAATGGGATCTTACAAAGGTTCAGTTTTGATGCCAAGTCCCAGGGCTTCAACCATAATGCCCTTTTTGCCATAACTGAATACAGCATTGCTCTGGCCGAACAAAATGTTCTGACAACCTAAGTTCCTCTATAGCTTTGATTATATCATCTTCAGGGACATGCTGGCATAAGGCCGCTAGTAAGCTTCTATTATGCTATAATTAGAAAGTGAAAGAGATATTGTCACCTTACCCATTCAATGCTGATGTCAATGTTAGCCTGGGTTGGCGACATAGCTGATCTTAGAACAAAGTACAGAACAAAAAGGGGGGAGTGAGGTAAGTTTAGTTATGGGTTTGGGGATGTCCTAGGGTAATGGTTTCCAAACAGCGGCCCGGGGGCCCTTTGCTCTTTGTTATCTAGCCCTTAGGGTACTATTTTCAACAATAGGACATAATTTCTTCCACTGACACCAACAATGGGGCAAAATTCCTACCAATGATACCAATGATGGGGCAAAATTCCTCCCAATGACACCAATCATGGGGCACAATTCCTCCCAATGACACCAGCAATGGGTCACAATCCTTCTCCCTGACACCAACGATGGGATGCTATTCCTCCTGCAAGGATCTTTTCAACTCCCAATGGCAACAGTCCAGCCCCCCTGAAGTCTGCAGAACAGTAAACTAACCCTTTGTTTAGAAAGTTTGGAGACCCCTGCCCTAGAGTAGGGTGACCAGACATCCCCGGTTTCCGGGGACAGTCCCCGGATTGAGGACACTGTCCCCAGAGACAATCTGTCCCTGGATTTGTCCCCGGATTGCAGTGGTATGAAGGGGGGGCATCTGTTACTCTTTCCCTGGGTGAAACATTTGGGGGCGCACAATCATTACTGTGCCCCCCCCAAGTGTGCTGTGTTGCCCCCCTGCCCAGGCACTCCTGTAGTATAGCCTGTCCCCCATGATCCCTTTGGTGAAGGCAGCCCGTGTGTGTGTGTGAGAAGAGCGGATGGGGAGGGGCAGTGCAGAGCATACAGTGGCTATTGGAGAAGCTCTTGGTAGGGGATACTGAGGAGCAGCTGGGTGTTGAGAACAGTACTTGGTGCTAGGGAGAGCCCTGCTCTGAAGATTATCATAGTGGCCATGAAGAGGTGAGCAAAATCAACCAATATATGCTGTTCGTGTAGGGGGGGGGGGGGGTGTGAGGATCAGGTAAATCAGTGTAGTGGTCAGTATAGAACTCAGTATAGTATAGTGTAGTAGTCAGTATAGGAATCACGTAGGTTAGTGTAGAGGATAGTGTAGGAATCAGGTAGGTTAGTGCAGTGGTCAGTGTAGGAATCAGGTAGGCCAATGTAGGGATAAGGTAGGTCAGTGTAGTGGTCAGGTAGGTCAGTGTAGTGGTCAAGGTAGTAAACCAGGTAGGTTAGTTCAGTGGGCAGGTAGGTCAGTGTAGGAATCACGTTGGTCAGTACTACTGTACTAGTGGAAGGGACTCAGGGAGTGCTAAAAGTCTGCCAAGGGTGCACATTTCTTGCCTTGTCCTGGGCGCTGACAACCCACGCTACACTTCTGACTGCATATATACCGGTAATTTGAGGAAAATATGGGTATAAAATAGTTTACCATTTGCCAATAAAAAAAATTTTTAAATGTCCTCGGATTTCATTTTAAAAATCTGGTCACCTTACCCCAGAGGATAGAGTCTTGTATGGGCAAAGTGAAAATATCTCTATAAAAATGAATGTATTTTTTTAAATATCAAGGAAATGACTTGTTGTCTCAGAATCAAGGGACAGATGGCATTTGGACACAGAGCACATCAGTCCCCTAAGCCCTAAATAATATGTATAACAGGTGTGACATTTTGTCTCCCTAAATGATAGCCCTGGAATCTGTGCCCCCACCAGGAGCTTACGGCCCTGGGCAAATGTCCATTTTGTCACCTCCCCCAAATGCTAACCCTGGGTATTTCCAATTCCAGCTTTAAAATTTACTATCTTTTTATGTCCTGATGCTGAACAATGATGTAGCAGTGCAATTACGCCAATTCATTATAAAATGGGGAATGTATTTTCACTGTATATTTAGCTGAAACAAGTTTCAGTTGACGTGATGTGCTCATGAAGAATCCTCACATAATAGCAATTCTCTGATAATGCTGTCTCTTTTGAGATGTGTGCATCTGAATGCTACAAAAGTAATTTTTTATGTCAGCCACTGATAGCTTGCAAATTTACTTCTAAGTGGGGAAAACAGTCAATTCAAAGATATAGTATTTCTTAATCCTATTGAGTATTATTCTTGCAGTTACTCATATTAATATGATGTACCTGTCAAAATGGTGCAAATACCTAGCAGTAATAACACTTAACAAAGTTAATCATTTTCTTGACTAACATCTAAAGCTGGGAATAAATAAATACATGTAACAAAATCCCGGGGCCCCTGAGGCCTAATGGTGACCTCCAGAGTTAGGGACAGCTGACATCCTTCTGTGTAGAGTGGGTTACAAGACATGGTGGGTGTAATGCAAGGTAAATTGATGGGTGCCAGACACTTCTTGAATGCAAAGAGATTTATTGTCTCTTAAACAGAACCGTGGGAGAGATTGTTGGGGCCAGGACACCCTTAAGTAGATTCAATGTTAATTAGCTGCAGTCCCAACCCTACGCTCCTCTCTTGCTTCTGGATAGGCCCTCAGACAGCCTAGCAGACCAATATCCCTGGGATAGGCCTTAGGTTTATGGCCTAGCAGCCCAGGGCAATTCGACACATGTCCACCCAGACAGCCATCCAGGTGGCACAGAACCCAGATCACCTGACTCCACCCAAATAAATAGACTCTCACAGGAGGTCAAGGGACCTAAGAAAACCCCTGCCCATTGGCTGAGACAACCCATTCATTCCTAATCTGTCCTTGCATTGCCCTTGTCTTATCTAATGCCACCAGATACCCGGCCATCTAGTGACAGAAGAGAGAAGAGCAACCATTCCAGAATTAGGGTGAAATCAATTGACCTCCTATCAATTGGCCAAGGCAACTATCACTTGGCAGATACATTTAATAGCCACCCTGCCTAAACATAAGGGTGCTACATACATATTTAAGTCAGTGTGACATAAACAACTCATAAGTGGTGCCAAATGTTAACACAGTTGGCATGCTTATATTCGAAAGATTAAAATGCATAATTGAACCCTTACTAAGATGAGGGCTTTTGCTGTAATTAGTTTTATGTAAATACCTTTGCTCAGATGAAATTAATGTAAATAATTAGGGTTGCACGGATACCAGTATCGGTGCCGATACTAAGCATTTTCGCAAGTATTGGTACTCGCGAAAATGTTTTGATTCCTGAAGCTGATACAGGAAGTGACAGCTTGAAAGCAGTCTCCTCTGACATCCCAGCCTCCTGTGTCTTGCCTCCCCATCTCCTCTTGGCTCCCACCTCCCGCACAAATACTGTCCCCGTTAGCCAGTTACGGGGCGTACTTGGCCTGGACTGGTGCCCCCATAAGTTGACATAAGATGACTGGCAGGGGCCGGCTGGGCTCAAACAGAGGGGTGGTCTCAGCTCACCTTGGCTGTGCTCGGGCAGGGAGCGGTCTTGACTGGGCTCAATCAGAGGGGGAGTCTCGACTCATCGCGCCTGTGCTCCAGTGGGGGGTGGTCTCAGCTCGGCTGTGCTTGGGCGGGGGGTGGTCTCGGCTAGGCTATGCTCGGGCGAGGGGTGGTCTCGGCTAGGCTTAGGCTATGCTCAGGCGGGGGGCAGGCTTGGCTAGTAACCTGCATATGTATTAGGACAATGGTCATGTTACAGAAGATACACAGCAGAAGTTACATAAGTTGTCATGTTTTAGAACTTAAGCTGTTCCCCACTGTGATTACAGTGAATAAATAGCTGGATACTTTTCCATTCCCTATGATGATATCTTTAGTCTCTGTATCTTGTCCGCAGTCTCTGATCATGTCCGCAGCCTCTGATCATGTCCGCAGTCTTTTACAGTCTCCTGTACCATGTCCGTAGTCTCTGATCATGTCCGCAGTCCCTTACCGTCTCCTGTACCATGTCCACAGGCTCTGATCATGTCCACAGGCTCTGATCATGTCCACAGTCTCTTACCACCTCCTGTACCTATTCTATTCCCTATGATGATCATGGGGAGTCATGTCTGCTGTCTCTGACCATCTCCCATATCTTGTCCACAGTCTCTGACCACGTCCGCAGTCTCTGACCACGTCCGCAGTCTCTGACCACGTCCGCAGTCTCTGACCACGTCCTGTACCATGTCTGCAGTCTCTGACCATCTCCTGTACCACGTCCACAGTCTCTAATCATGTCCACAGTCTCTGACTGTCTCTTGTACCATGTCCGCAGTCTCTCATCATGTCCACAGTCTCTGATCATCATGTCTTAAGTCTCTGACCATCTCCTGTATCATGTCCGCAGTCTCTAACCCTCTCTTGTATCATGTCTGCAGTCTCTAACCATCTCATGTATCATGACCGCAGTGTCTAACCATCTCTTGAATCATGTCCGCAGTCTCTGACTGTCTCCTGCACCATGTCTGCAGTCACTGCTGTCACTTTTGCCTGTCGCCTCGTCCTTCCCTCCAACAGCTGTCACCTCTCTGCCCCCATGACTCCCAATGACCCTCATTCTTGTCCTCTCCCCCCCCCCCGCCTCCACCCCAGCCTCACCCAACTTCCTAACAACCCCCCTCCACACCTCCCAAACCACCCCTCTACCTGCTGTTCCTAAGCAATAGGTATCAGTAATTGGTGGCCCATCTATAGGGGGCACGCGGGCGCTGACCCCCCACCCCAGCAGTCACCAAAAATATATATAAAAAGGTCCCTTTAAAAAAAAAATGTCCTTTGTGTTCGCGGGCCGGACACAGTGCACTATGGGAAGTGCCATGTCTATGCAATCACGAGATTGCAGACGAGACGCTTCATTTGCAGGGTTTTGAATGGCCATGTGGTGCAATCCATTGCACCGGACAACTTCTGCCTGGCCGGGGGCTTTGTTATCAGAGTTAAGACATCACTTCTGGTTTTCCTGTGCAGTGATAATCCGGAAGTGACATCAGCCACTCAGTGGAACACAGGGCCCGTGTGGAGGAACACGGAGCAGAGGAAGCATGAGGAGCGGACTCTTCCACCACCGCTGCTACCTGCTGCCTGCTGCTACCTGCTGCCTAAGTGAACTGCCTTCTGACACTTGTGAATCTCCTTGCAGTGCTGCCAGCTTTCTCCCTCCGGCAGTTCTGCAGGGGGATCAGTTCTACATACTGGCAATTTGCAAAGTGCCTCGATCTGGAGCAGAAGACAGCTGCAGCCTCAGTCTGCCTGTGTATCTGCCGGGTCCTGAAACTCATCCATGTCAGTGTTATCTCTGGTCAGCGTGAGCAGGAAGCTTGCTTCACCTCCTCCCTGAGTCCTGACCTCTGATCCCCTTCCCTCCAGATCGTGCTCTCACTGCTCTGTGTTCACTGAACTCCAGGGTTTGGATGGAGCAGTGCTTCTACTGGAGGGGTGGGGGTAGGGTGACCACATTTCCAAACTTCCATTCAGGGATACCCACCCCCCCCCCCAAAAAAAAGATGATTTTTTTCACTTTTTTTGCCAATATTTGGGGCAGGGGCATATTATGAAATCAGTGGGCCTGTGTGCAAGATCATAAGTGAGCCCTAGGATCACTTTTCAGAGGGATTATCGCAGAGAGTACAGTAGGTCTATCCCCCTTACATCCTCTTCCAGTACTACTGTATTAAGGGGGCACTCTGGCGGTACTGACTTAGCCAGAGCTTCCTTACATCCTCCGGCTTGCCCCCTTAGTGCCTCCTTACATTCTCTTTCAAAGTGCCTTTTTAGTACCTTCAGAGTGTCCCCTTACATCCTCCCCCACAGTGCTACTGTTCATCCATGCTAAAGGATGTAAGGGGGCACTCTGAAAAAAGTAAAGGGGCACTCTAGAGGCACCCTGAAGGTTTTAGTGGGACACCCTGGAGGCTGTAAGGAGACACTCCGGAGGCACTAAGATAGTACCTCAAGAGTGCCCCCTGCAGATAGCCTTGAGGAGTGATGGCCATTAATCCATACCAATGTTAGGAGCAGAGCACACTGCCCATCTCATGGCTATCATATTCCAGTCCCACTTGCCCTCTTTCTCTGCCACAGCTCCATGTTATCTGTACCTGTAACTGGAGCTCCTTGTTGGTGTCACTTGCTCTCTGTCTTTGCGGTCAAGTGCAGGGAGGAGGAGTTCCGGGACTGGAGTCTGGATACTTCATGTTCCTCTGGGGTCAGCCTGACAACCTATGCCACTCCTGCTTCCTCACACTGCAATCACTGGTAACAGGACCCACCGCCTGCCATCCGAGCATTAGCAGAAGTCAGGCAGGCTGACACACAGTAGGTGGGCTGGTCGGACTTGGGAGACACAGTCCTGACTCATTGCTGCATGCAGCCGGGCACCAGAGAAGGAGGAGGTGCCGACTGCCGAAGTGGGTGGAGTAAGGAGGGCAGCTCTCGCTCCTGGCCTCACTGTTTGACAGTCTGTGACGTCACTGGTTGCTAGACGTAAGGCGGGGCTGGACCTAGCAACCAGTTATGCAAATGTAGTCAATAGGGTGGCTGCACTGGCTGTGTCCACTATTTCATTCCGGGACACTGTATTGAAGGTGCCCAGGACAGACATGTTCATTGCGGGACAGTTCTGGGCAATCCAGGACATGTGGGCACCCTAGGTAGGGAGTTGCTGCCTCGAACAAAGTCACAAAACTTTACGATTTTGAAAGAGGGTGAATATGAAGCCTAGAACTTCGGATAGCTGTCTCTGCAGTACTGAACATGAAGCCAGTGGACACATATCTCTCTCTCCAGCTGCCAGGAATCTCAGCCCAGCCATTTCTATATACCATCCCTAAGGTCCCTTTATACTTCAAATAGCAGGAACAAAAATTCCTGCTCACATTTTCTTTTTTTTTTCTTTTTTTCGCACATAGGGTAACCCATTCACTTGAATTGGCTGCCATATGTGTCACAAACACATCATAGAGGCTTTAGAAACGTTTAAGGCATGCAGCTTTGCCACATGACAAAATGCATGTCTGCTCATTGCATTTGGGCCCTATTTACAATTAATCGCACCACAAGTTCTATGCGCATGTGCAGTGCACTTCCAAAATGCACTGCAAATTGCCCATTACCTGTGCACTGTCTCACATTCAGGAAACCTCAAATATGAATGTGGCCTAATGCAGTGGCGGTGCGTCCATGGAGGGAGCCACCCCTCCCTCCAGCCACCCTTCTAGCACCAATAGATAGATTCACGCATTGCATTAATCTATCCATGGTCACCGCTGCCACCCCCATTCAGGCGCTCAGCCCCTTTTCGGGCGCAGGGCGCCTGAATCACAGCGGCAGGGTTTTTTTTAATCACCTGATTAGAGCCATAGGCTTTAATATGCGTCAAAAAAGGTGACCTGCGAGCACCATGCTGGGCACTCACAGGTCATTGAGCTGTGTTAGAAAAGCGAATAAATATTTGTTTTCCTAACACTAAACCGCCTCTCCGTGAATCAGGTGCTCAAATCTGTTACCCGTCACCTGATTGGCTGTAACGACAAGCGATGTGATTGGACGCCTATCAGGCATCCAATCAGTAGCCAAGCAGTCCTGTTATGACATTATAGGCCCCACTGGAAAGCCACCCCTCATAAAGTTCTTGGGGTACGATTAAAGTGCAATAATTTGTTGTAATGCCGTGTACACATGAGCGGAATTTCCGACAGAAAAAGTAGGAAGCTTTTCACCGTATATTCCGATCGTGTGTATGCCTCATCAGACTTGTTATGTCGAAAATTCTGACGGACCTAGAAATAGAACATGTTCTAAATTTTTCCGATGGAACAAATTCCTATCGGGAAAAACGCTTGTCTGTATGCCGTTAAAAAGTACCAAAAACGACGCATGCTCTGAAGCAAGTACGAGACGGAAGCTATTGGCTACTGGATATTGAACTTCCTTTTTCTAGTCCCGTCGTACGTGTTGTACATCACTGCGTTCTTGACGGTTGGACTTTGGTGTGACCGTGTGTATGCAAGACAGCTTGAGCAGAATTCCTTTGGAATTCCATTGGAGAAACCTTCAGAGCTTATTCCGGTGGAAAAAACGCTCATGTGTACATGGCATAACAGTTTTCATATACAACTGTTGAGGGATGTAGTACCCCACTCCTGTTATATGATTCGTTATCCCGTTACAGTTTTTAGAATATGGTCGTCAAATAAGCTCTGGCTGGGTTTCACGACAGACGTGATAGGCACTATTACTGAACTGAGGACATGGACAATAGCAAAGCCCACAACCCAGGCTAGAAACAGGTTAGGGACTGACAGGCTAAACTGGAACAAGAAGGAATTACCTGCACAATCTTTCATTGCATTTTTGAAGAAGCAAGGAAAGGTATTTCTAAATTAATCTGTAGACTAGCAATAAATTGTTATAGTTAATGAGTCTTCTTTAAACTTTTACAAAGCACTGTACATACATATTATATATATATATATATATATATATATATATATATATATATATATATTCACAAAATTAATGTTCATCATAAACACCCTCTACAAAAAATTAAAAAATATCAAGTAAGCAATAAACAAAATCCACTAAAATGTATTAAGTTACCTCAATAAATGTTTTAATAATAATGCAAAAAGAGACAATTTAGCTGCAAAAAAATTTTTGGGGTGGGGTAATGTTCTAAACAACCTTTCACTCGGTACCTGGCTTTCCTATTTCTTCTCTGAAATGGTTAACCATAAAAAACATACAGAGAAATCGGAAATGCAGACAGCCTGACATTTTCTATGCTTATTAATAGAACAATTAATGGTGTCGTTTAGTGAAAAACAACCTCATTTCTAGTCTTTTACATCCTTTTATAATCACTTCCATTACGTGAAATAATTCAGTCTTTAGCGCTGTATGTGAAAGATAAAACAAATGCATTTATGTGAACAATACATCCATTAAATTTGAATCTTCATAATTGATTTGATTTTTGCAATGTTCCCAATATATCCCTAAGGCAGATAAAGGACAATAATGGGTTGTTCACAGGGATGGTTTTAGCAAGGGGCAAAAAAAAAACAAAAAAACTCTCAGAGGTTTTACTAAGTCTACAATTAGTGCCACAGTAATGGAACAGTAAAAGCAGAAATCATTATTTATGGATTATGTTCAGTTTTGCTTGTGTTCCCTTTCATACAGCACGCCTAAAAATAATTTGAAAAAATGCATATTTTTTACCTTTTAAATGTTTGTTTGGAGCAGGCCTCTGCATAGACTGCCAACTATGCGAAACAATTTGATAGTGATTCTGCCATCAGGCTCCCTACAGCTGAACTTTTCAACTTATGGAGACCATAGATGGATCTAAATTCGGCTGGTTCAGCAAGGATCCATGTATGGACAGGCTGGTTGTACAAACATCGATCTATCTACCAATCGACAACAACCAACTTGTTTTTTTTCCCGAACAATCAGTGCTGCCAGCTATAGCTGGCAATACTGATCAATGTGTTCTGATGGTGGGGTATGATTCCCTGGATCATGTTTTTTCATTCAACTCACCTTACCATTCCCATATTGTCTTAGGTTTTTGCACCACCGCGGAAGAAAAAAAAAAAAAGTTAATTTTATATATATATATATATATATATATATATATATATATATATGTGTGTGTATTTATTTATATTTATTTATATCGTCTTTGGTAGAGGTGCTTACTTTTTAATGTAAGACCAGACCATTTCCCACTAAATTGACTGGCAATTTGATGACTAGTGTGAATGATTAAAAAGCAGCAAGAGAGAAGGAGAAAACATATCAACAGAATAAAATGGAGCAGAAACAGGAAACTATTTGTATGACAAAAATATTCCTGTACTGCAGGAGTGGGGAACGTGTGCCTTAGATGATCTTATACTGCAGATATACGGTTTTGAGGCTACAGAACAGAGCATCAAAATTTCTAGAAGGCACAGTCACATGACAGCAAGCTCAGTGCTATTCTTTATAAGGAATTTAAGGCAAAGGTTAGATTTTTTTTTTTAGGTCACTGCATAGCTACAACTGATCTTTATAAATGTTCCATAAGGTAGAAAATCCTAGCCTTTTGAGAACAGGTACATTTTAAGACCGTACAAAGGAATGAGAACAAGGGGGAACTCTTTTGTCACATAATGTGACAATGTGAACTTCATTTTATCTCTCTCTCTAAGTTAAATTTTATACAGCTCCTATGAATAGAGTAGGCAGGGAGTGGAGTGAGTCTTTTTTTTTTTTTTTTACTTAGTTGTGCAAAAACTTGAGCTTGAGCTACTAAGCTTTGTAAGCATTTTTGTTCAGCAGGATTACCAAGATAAATGTACAATAAGCAGCCTAGCACTCCAATTGCTGGCTGGAAAATCATACCCAACATTTCAAAATGTACCTAACAAAAATGTTTACGTTCTAAAGAAACTATATACTGTACTGTGCATTCCCTGAAAACGAACCTCTACATTCCCCTAAGATACAAAACTGTGGTCTTTATACCGGTAGTCATAATCTGCTCCATCAGTTGCTTTAAACAAACTCCTTGCTTCCCCAAAACATGCAGCCCATGTGGACCACACAATGCTGTCTCAGATATGCTATTTCTATTTTTTGTGCTAAATGAATAGCTAATCTCTCATTTCTCTCTGTACTCACTCCTCAAGTTTGCTAATGTATACAGAGTTCAGTGACATGTAAAAGAAAGGGGGAGGGGGGGGGGGGGCTATGATGTGTTGGCTGCAATTGAATATCTTTTGGAATCCACCAGAGTAGAGTTGTTGTTCACTGATTTATACACGAATAGGTTATTTATAAGCTGAATAGTATATATTTGGGCAGGGGCAACCTGTCCATTAAGGGTGCAGGGCCCTACCCCCCCTATCCAGTACCACCCAGTGCCCGGGTGTGTTACATAACGAATTAATATTTGCTATAGTAGCACTGACCCTCCTCCTGGCCAATCAAGAAGCAGGTCTGAGACCCGGGATCTGATTGACTGAAGGTACGGGCGATCCTTTTGGACGCCTAGCCGGAGGGGGGGGGGAGAGAAAAGGACACGCAAGGGAAGCCGGTCTGTCGCCAGGAGGGAAGCTAGGCTGGCCGTCGGGAAGAAGTGGGGAGGAGACTCACCACTGGAGGAGACATGCTGGTCACCCGGAGGGAAGCTAGGCTGGCCGCCAGGAGGATGAGGGAGAAGACACGCCACTGGAGGGAAGACAACGGTAAGGTGTTGCGGCCGCTGGGTGACACTGACTGACTGACCAATGGGAGAGTGCGGGCGACCCAACAGGGGGGTGGCTGGCTGTGCACTGTTTGCCACCCCCCCAAAAAAATACCACCAGCCGCCACTGTTTTTGGTTAGTGTGTTTTTGGTTAGTGGTTTCTCTAAACGTTGGCATAATTGGTGTTTTTGAAGGACAATATTGATTAAAAATTATCGTTTGGGGCCCATTTTGAATTGCTTCAACCTTATTGGTCTGAGCCTTGACCAGTCCCCGGCCAATAACGTACCCAAGGTATTTGGCCTCCTCCAGGCCTATGGCACACTTTTTTGAGTTGGCCATGAGACCTGCTTTCCCAAGGGAATCTACCACTGCTTGTACTCGGGGCAGGTGTGATTCTCAATCTGGGCTGTGGATGACCACATCATCCAAATAAGCAGCTGCATACGGGCAATGTGGTCTCAAAGTTTTGTCCATCATTCACTGGAATGATGCAGGGGCTCCATGCAGACCAAAAGGCATCTGCTTGTACTGAAACAAGCCCCCAGGAGTGGAAAAGGCAGTCTTCTCCTTGGCCTAGCCCTTGTACACACGGTCGGACATTCCGACAACAAAATCCGTCTTATTTTTCTGACGCATTTTTTCCGAAACCGGTGTTGCATACACACGGTCGGACAAAGTTGTCGGAAATTCCGATCGTTCAGAACGTAATGGCGTTCGTTCATTGCGACGAAACTACGTTGTGGCTAGTAGCCAATAGCTTTGGTCTCGTAATTTGATCTGAGCATGCGTGGCACTTTGTCCCATCGGAATTCTCTACAAACAATTGGACAAAGTCCGATCGCATCATGTTGTCGGACAATTTTATATCCAGCTCTCAAATTTGTTGGTCGGACATTCCGATGGAAAAAGTCTGATGGAGCCCACACAGGGTCGGATTTTCCAACAACACGGTCCGATGGGACATTTTCCATCGGAATTTCCAACCGTGTGTACAAGCGCTTAAAAAAAGAAGTGCCAGTGGACTATGAGGGCGCTCATCAGCAGTGTTTACCATGTGCTGTTCCTTTGATTTCAGGGTCAGGTAAAGATTAAAACACAATAGATTCTAGATGCTCTCCTTTGTCCACCAACTCTGCGACAGGTACTGTATGTGCTTTGATCATAGTAGTCCCAGGGCATAAAAAAGCACTCTTAACAGGCCATGCCCAACAGCACTTTGGAATTCATACTTCTGACTGCAATTTATACAGCAAATGGCAAATAAATTCTGTATCAATTTAAGGTAGGTAGGTAGGTACTGATTTGGTAGCAGTAAAATATGCAACAATCTTCTGTGGTACTGATACAATTCTGCATGACAGAACCACAGATGTAGCCCTCAATGTTTCAAATATCACAATGTTCTGTTTGAAGAAGCAATAATGTAGTAAAGTGCTATAGAAAAGCAGCACTAAAGTCACCAGCCTGATCTGACTCTAAACCATGCATGGAAGTATTGTAGCATCTCATACTTCCATACAGAACAAAATTCTAAATCACAATGCTTTGACTTTCTAGATATTTTGCCTTGAGGAAGATGTGAAATGCACGCCATAAGTCTTCATTACATCTCCATTAAGAAAGACTGTGCCTTTTTTAATAATCTTATTTTGCGGCTTTAACTCAGATTTGAAATCATCAGAGAAGATCTTGTGAAAATCTGTGCTTGGAGTTATATGGGTCGTTAACTTCTTTAATTAAGTTTGAACCGGCTGATTGATTAGCTCATGCTTCACATTTTTTGAGAGCAAACAACTTTTCCTTCTTTTACACTGTTCTGGAGCAGGGTCATTCTTATTCATAAGAGGTTTAAACATACAGTATCTCACAAAAATGAGTACACCCCTCACATTTTTGTAAATATTTTATTCTATCTTTTCTTGTGACAACATGGAAGAAATTACACATTGGTACAATGTAAAGTAGTGAGTGGACAGCTTGTATAACAGTGTAAATTTGCTGTCCGCTCAAAATAACTCAACACATAGCCATTAATGTCTAAACTGCTGGCAACAGACTAAGGACATGGATTACTGGAACCATGTCCTGTGGTCTAAAGAGACCAAGATAAACTTATTTGGTTCAGATGGTGTCAAGCGTCTGTGGTGACAACCAGGGGAGGAGTTCAGAGACAAGTGTGTCTTGTCTATAGTCAAACATGGTGGTGGGAGTGTCATGGTCTGGGGCTGCATGAGTGCTGCCAGCACTGGGGAGCTACAATTCATTGAGGGAACCATGAATGCCAACATGTACTGTGACATGCTGAAGCAGAGCATGATACCCTCCCTTCGGAGACTGGGCCACAGGGCAGTATTCCAACATAACGACCCCCAAACACCCCTCCAAGATGACTGCTGCCTTGCTAAAGAAGCTGAGGGTAAAGGTGAGGAAGTGGCCAAGCACGTCTCCAGACCGAAAGGTGGAAGAGCGCAAGGTCTCAAACATCCACCAACTTTGTAATGTCGTCATGGAGAAGTGGAAGAAGAATCCAGTGCCAACCTGTGAAGCAAACTCTGAACTCTATGTCTAAGGGAGTTAAGGCAGTGCTGGAAAATAATGGTGGCCACACATAATATTGACACTTTGGGCCCAATTTGGATATTTTCACTTAGGGGTGTACTCACTTTTGTTGCCAGCGATTTAGACGATAATGGCTGTGTGTTGAGTTATTTTGAGGGACAGCAAATTGAAACTGTTATACAAGCTGTACACTCCCTACTTTACATATCTAATCATTCTTTATATTCTGTCATCAGATATCGTTTGTTGCTATTATTGCCTCTACCATCAGTAGTGCTTTACTAGAGGCATTGCTATAGAGTACAAGTTCATGTTCTTTCCAGTGGCAGCTGGAAGTTTTTTTGTTGGTCGATCAGCGTCTCCCCCTGGAACTTACCCCATCACGGTGGCGGCCGGGTTGCGGGCTCTTAAGAGCAGCAGGCGGGTTGCGGGCAGTGGCTTCTGTGTCCTCTCCTCCTTGGCTTTGGCAGCAGGCAGCGCAGCTCTTGTGTCCTCTCCTCCTCGGTCACGGGCAGGTTGCAGGCAGCGGCTCCTGTGTCCTCTCCTTCTCGGCTTCGACGTCTTCCGTCGTTTCGGCCCCTCCCTCTTCATCCTAGGCATCCAATAGGATCGCCTGTCCTTTCAGCCAATCGGGTGACAGGTCTTAAGTCCCGCTTCCTGATTGGCCAGAGGAGGATCACTGTGGCAATAGCGAATATTCTTTCTCTATTGTCATACTACTGAGTCCGGCGCCCTGTATGTAGATCAGGGGGCCGGATGCACATACAGGGGGGCGGCACCCATGCGCCCCTAATGGACGGGCCACTGCTGGTCCTTCACCTCTAATGTCTTTATTACGTCAGTAAAATAGCTTAACTGTTTCACTAGACTTGTATGTGTCTTTAATTATCTTTATTACTGATACAAATATCTGAACCCAAGGTGTTAGAAGTGGTGGAGGACTTGCAGGGTCGGAGCAACC
Source organism: Lithobates pipiens (assembly GCF_037356315.1). NCBI lineage: Eukaryota > Metazoa > Chordata > Amphibia > Anura > Ranidae > Lithobates > Lithobates pipiens. The sequence goes on along the minus strand of NW_027507758.1, from coordinate 370,878,449 downwards.
AGTGGGGTACCGATTCAACTAGCAGCCCTCACAGGGGTAGCATTACATGTGTACAAGGGGTGCACCCACCCCCAGACCTGTGGTGCTTAATGGATTCTAGTCTCCCACTGCTTAGTACCTGAGAGAAGATATCAGACAGTTCCTTGAACCTTGGAGGTTCCTATTTCAGCCATGCTGAATATGTGAGGTAAGGAGCACTTTTCAGTAGGAAGACAAGTGGTGAAGGTAGGTCTTGGAGGGTCAGGTCATGAACAGGCTGAATTAAAGTGGAACTTCACTCTCCAAATCAATATTGATTATTTTTTAATCCTTGTGCTGCTAGCATTAATAAATAGACAGGAAAGTATATCAAATTTAATTATTTTAAAAACATCTTTTTTTTTACATTTCTTCAGTTACTTCCTGGTTTCTTTCCTAAGCAAATGATGTCATACATCCCAGGAGTCTTCAGGAGAGGAAGAAGGGTTTTCTCAGCTAAGCACACGCTCCTGCATGCATGCTTGAGCTAAGGGCAGATGGATTCCAGGAAGTAAATGCTACATGCATTTGCCCTTACTCAAAATAGCCATGGCCAGAAATGCTAGGGGGGTGTTTTTCAAAATGATTTCTCAACAAAATAAAGCATGGTGACAGGATGGATGGGGGAGATTGTTTGGGGTGCTCAGATGCAGCGAAGATCCGCTTTAATGTCAGAATCTGGATAGTTTTTTTGTTTTCTCCAGGTCTGGAAACCCGACATACCTGAGTAAGGTGAAATTACTGCAAAAGTAGAAAATAAGTTAAGCTGTAGGAATCAAGTAAGGAGCACAGTCTGTTATGTAGTCTCAATGAGGAGGAACAGCACTCTGAACAAAGACAAAATGAATCATTTAGAGCATGGGTCTTCAAACTACGGCCCTCCAGTTGTTTAGGAACTACAATTCCCATCATTCCTAGCCATGTCTGTGAATGTCAAAGTTTTGCAATGCCTCATGGGATGTGTAGTTTCGCAACAGCTGGAGGGCCGTAGTTTGAGGATCCCTGATTTAGAGTGTGTGTTTGGTATAGTGTTTTTGGCAATGTTTTGAGTTTACCATTGAAATGACCTGGCTTATGCTTCAGTGTACTCTCACCTATGAGCCTCTACTCCACTGGGCACCAGGCAGAATAAATGGTGAAAGTATGAACAATTTAGGCCAATGCGTATTCTGCTACATATTTTTGGTAAACAATGATGGCGATCAGCAACAATCAGTCAGACTGCAATATTGCGGAGGACAAATTGGACACCTAACTGACACTTTTGGGGGACCAGAGAAACTAATCCAGTGATCAGTGCTTAAATATATACACTGTCAGTGTACTAATGACACTGGCTGGAAAGGGGTTAACATCAGAGGCGATCAACGTGTTAACTGTGTGCCTAGCCAGTGCTTACTCACTGTGTGGGAGGTGCTTTGACTAGGGGAAGACAAAGAGCCATGTTCCTGTTTTGCAGAAACACAGGATCAATACCTTCCCTTCTGACAGAATGGCAATCTGCTTTGTTTACATAGGCAGATTGTCATTCCGCCTGTGCCCTGTGTAATTGGTGGGTGCTGGTAGACATGGAGTCTGCAGTACCCGCCGCTGGGCATCCGCTGAGTGTGATCACAGCAGGAGGGGGTCGCCGGTGGCGTGTGCGCGCGCCCCTGACCCGGGACTGTCAGATCACGAATGTCTGCCCTGCCCCAGCGCAAGTGGTTAAATAACGTGAAACAGCAAATATGCAGTTCAATTCATAAATATTTCACACATATTTTTTTTTGGATATGTATTATAGCAGAAAATAAAAAAAATATAGATTTTTTTTCAAAATTGTCAGTCTTTTTTTGTTTATAGTGCAAAAAAACAACCTGCAGATGTGATCAAATACCACCAAAAGAAAGCTCTATTTGTGTAAAAAAAAAAATAAAGGACATCAATTTTGTTTGGGTACAACATCGCACGACCGCACAATTGTCAGTTAAAGCCATGCAGTGCCATATCGCAAAATATGGCCTGGTCATTAAGGGGGCAAATCTTTCCATGGATGAAGTGGTTAAAAAAACCTTCAGACTTTATGACCACTTTAAATGTCCCTCACTAATATGTGAGGCCCCTGGATGTGTGGTATAAACTGTATGTGGCTAAGGCATACCGCACTGGGTTCTGGGTTCAAGGGGAGACTTCCTGTCTCACACCTGGAATACAGTATAACGCAGCGCTCAGCCATTTCTGCACTTACCACCAATGTAAAGGGAAATGTACACTGATCACCAATGTTATGAAGAATTTACACTGACAACCAATGTAATGGGGGATTTTACATCAATGGCCAATAAAGGGGGATTTCTACACTGGCCATCAATGTAAGTGGGATTTACACTCACCACCAATTTAAATGGGGCGTCTACATGGGCCTCCAATGTAAGGAAGCATTTGAAACTGATCAAAAATGTAAGCTTGGATTTTTTTTAACGGTTACCAATATAAAGAGGCATTTCTACACTGGCCAGCAATGTAATGGGATTTACACTGACCACTAATGTAATAGGAGCATTCACAGTAACCACCAATGTAAAGAGGGATTTACACTGACCACCAATGTAAGGGGGGGCCTTCACACTGGCCACTAGTGTGAATAAAAGGATTGTACACCAGCTCCAATGTAATGAGAAGATTTACACTGACCACCAATGTAACTGAAACATTTAGCCTGCGTTCACATTTGTGTGTGTCGGGAATACATGCAAAATCGCTTTCCTGACACCACTGAAACGTGCTGCCCTTTAGCAGATACACAGCAGTGCCATTAATTGTTAATGACACCCTCATTCATCAGGTGAGATGTATGTATGTATGCACATGCACCGAACTTCAGGGTGCTGTGGCACCATGTTATGAAAAAGGGTTCCACCTCCAATTAGCTTACCTCTGCAGAATATGCTGATGTTAGGCTTAATGACCACAGTTGTAGGCAGGACTTTCAAGCATGCTCCTTTACCTCCCCAGTGGACAGCATTCAGCAGAAGTGATGGTGGATATAACCTCAGGGGGGCATGATATACACATGAATGCCACCTCTATTTACACATCAATGCTGCAGTCCACGACTATTTACATATTAATGCTGCCACTATTTATATATCAATGCAGGTTATTTACATGTAAACACAGGGCCTGCAGGTGAGTCATCTGTACATGTCAATAGGGCAGCAGCAACAGAACTTTACACTGAGATATCAGGACACAGCAAGGGACCAAAACTTCAGGGGATAAGGGAATTTAAATTGGGATAGTTGGCAAGTATGACTCAGCTGCTTTGGGCCCCACAAGAACGATGGGGCCCAGGCCAGCTGCTCTTCTTGCCCTGCCATGAAAATGGTCCTGACTGTAACCCCCCCAGAGAATAAAATGAAAATGATAATGGAGATAGTTGCAATTTTTTATATTGAATGATATGTGCGCAACTATTTATCAAATGCATATTTTCAGGAAAAAATACACTAAAATTAATTTTAATGCAAACAAACAAAATATAATACCAATTTTTTGTAAAATATAAAAGATTAGATTACGTTGAGGAAATAAATATCAGACACATTAAGCCTTAAAATTGTACATGTCTGTGTAATCTCAAAAAACTATGCTGCCCAAAATTCTCCATAGGCGACGCATCAGGTTCTGCGCATACCCCTGTAAATCCCATTCGTGCAAAACATGCACCAGACCCAGCATTTTTTTTACCCTGGAATTTTCTGGCAGAAAGATCCAACGTGAATGTGATTTTAATATACACGTGTGCATGCAGCCTTAGACTGAACGGAAGACTCTCACTAGCTCATTCATTTGTTTATGTAAATTTCAGTTTAAGTTCTATATCCCATAGGCTTTAAACTAAAATGGGAGCCCTGGAATACATGAAAAGAAGCCAAAGGCTCCACTTGGTGTCTCAAAAGGAGAAAGAAAAAGAACTATAAGAACTTAAAAACTATTTCAAATTTACCAGACAAATAAATGCTAAATATTTTCTAAAATTACATTTTTCTAAACCTGCCAATAATGAGGTGAGAAATTATGCACAACACCCCTATAGGTTCCCTTAGAAATCTTGGAACCATAACATACTGTGCAGGTGTAGCCTATGACAAATTGTTCATTAGCTGCATAAATGATTGCTGCTTCGCCGAGCATAATGCCTTGTTAATCAGGATGACATTTACTGGGTCTTGTACATTGTTAAAATACAATTTTGTCCTAATTCTGTACTTTTATTTTTGTCATTATTATTGGTAAACACTGACACCTTGAGGCCATTTTGTTATTACACAATCTTAACAGTTGAAATGTAAACAGCCAAATGCCTCACTACCCCACCAAAACTGACTAGGAACAGCAAGATCTCATTTGTTGTCAAGACTAAAGCCTCGTACACGCAATCAGACTTTCCGACGGGAAATGTTCGATGACAGGCTGTTGTCTGTAATTCCGACCGTGTGTATGCTCCATCGCACAATCGTTGTCTGACTTTCCGCCAACAAATGTTGGCTAGCAGGTTTTCAAATTTTCCACAGACAAATGTCTGTTGTCGGATTTTTCCGAGCGTGTGTATACAAGTCTATCGGACAAAAGTCCAAAGTACAAACACGCATGCTCGGAAGCAAGGACGAGCCAGAAGCGGTCGGTCTTGTAAACTAGCGTTTGTAATGGAGAGTTAACATTCGTGACGTGGCAAAATATGAAATCTCCAAATGCAGCGCATATTATATTCTTCTTTAATGGGATAATAATGAAGCTGCTTTGCTGGTGATACTGATGAAGTTGTTGCAAATGAATTTTCAAAAGCTTTTTTTTTCTAGTGATATCAAGAATAATATTATTATGCTTTTTTTTCTTTTTCTTTGGGAAAGCTAGCACAACACCATTATCCTGTAGTTTTTAAGATCAAAGATCTATGTTGGTGTCCTTTGTTAATTTTACATTGTGTTTTTTTTTTTATGTAACTGCCTACTCCCAAAATGTAATTTGAAGTAAAACACATAGCCAAGTATTATTCTTCACAATTTTTTTTTATTGTGCATTAAAAAAAGAAAACAATTAAAATTAGACATGCTATCTGCCAATAGAAAAAGTGCATTCTATGCATCCAATAATATAGCAAATATATCAAATCAAATCATTATTATTCAACCAAAAAATAATGTCAAAGCAATAACTCCAAGGCCAATAATACGTAATAATACACGTGATCTCCTCCGATTCCGCAACATGTCTGATTTACGAACGACCATTCAGAAACGAACTGAAAAGCGCGGACTGAAAAGTGCGAAATGAAAAGTGCAAAATGAAAAGCGGGAATCAACACTCACCAAACTTATACTAACACGTAATTAGCAGAAGGAGCCCAAAGGGTGGTGCTAAAGAGCAGCAAAACAACGTAGTATGTCTAGTACGTCACTATGTTTGTAATTGTTGGCCAACAATTGCGTGGCCGTGTCTATGCAAGACAAGTTTGAGCCAACGCCCTTCGGACAAAATTCCATGGTTTTGTTTTCGGAAAGTCTGATCGTGTGTACGAGGCATAAGAGTCCATTGTTGCAGGGCAGCAGCATGTAATACAATTTCCTGCAATGCAGGGGAGCTTTCAGTTGGTTGTTGGGGTCCTGCATCTCACTTGAAGGACATGTTTTCGACCAGTCTCAGCGTTATGTGTATCTATAACCAAAATTTGTTTTCTATAACCAAAATTTGTTATAAGTTTTGGATAGAATTCAGAATTGTTTAAACCTGTGACAGTTTTTATTCTATCTATGTCACATTGAGGAGAATTCTCTTCACTTCCTATCACAAAGACACGGGAACAGGAAATAGGAGAATCCTCCAAAGTAAAGGGAGATCTCCTTGGACAACCAAACAAACAATTTAAGATTTATGACCTTTTGAAACATTATTGGAAATTTAAGATTTCCAATAACATTTCAAAAAGTCATAATCTGCATGCTGAAGGTCCCCAGGGCTGTAAAGTACCAAACACAATGATGTAGTAGTAGGTCTGTTCCTAGAATAGTAAGAGAACTGAAAAAAATGTTACATTTATAACTTGCGATCCCATTGCTTATTTAAAAGTAAAACATTGGTGGAGAAAGTTTTTAATGCTCTATTCTTGTTAGGGAGATCTAAAGACACAACAAAAAATTCGAGAAGATCTCCTAAAAATGATAGGAAATCCTACATTTGACAGCTGTAACTAACACAGGTGTCCCCGTTAGGAGATGTCACTTCTGTTCTCTTGGTAACCACCATAACATTTTTAATTTCCCCTTAGTAAATAAAGAGAATATCATCCACCAGAATTTTAATTATGAATTGGATGCACAGCTGGGTAAATGAATTCATTTTCAAAATAGCTGTTCCCATTCTTCTAAATGAGGTCATGTCAAACACTGGTTCCAATGTCAATAAAGGTCAACAATAGCTTCACCTTTTGACATATTTGACCTATGGCATGTATGATACAACAGTGCCATCTAGAGCTTGAATTTGGAAATGTTTCACTCATAGATACTGATGCAGAAAAGGATATGCCCACTTGGGAACGGCTACCCAAATATTCTAAATAAAAGGCCAGCAGCATAGGCTGGAAGAAAGGCTCAATTACAGCACAAAAACTAAGAAGGAAAGTCTGTACCAAAGGGATTCCATTGACCAAAAAAGAAACATCATGTGGGAATGATGCTGAAGCTACACAATGAGAGAACCCATTTCCTCAATTACTTGAATAGCCTGGAGCTCTGGATGCCTACAGAGATCATGAAGTCACTACAAACCAAGCTAAGTGACTCTTTATCCTGATTGTATAGGCCGTTGTCCATGCTCATTTGCTAGAAAGGTCAGGTAGTGTGTGCATGTGTTGTTTGTAAGTAGTTTGTGTGCGTACAGCATCTTTGTTTAGTAAAAGCACATTACTATCCTACAGAGGTGTCCCTTGCTTTACTGCAAAGTGACCTATAAGATACAAAGCAAAACAGTGCTGTGCTTCAACGGAATTCTAAAGGGCATCTATGATACCCTTTATGAATTCCCCTGTGTGACAGTCTACTCCTGCTGTAGTTTGTTGCCTGCTGGGCTGAGGAGGGGGGGGGGGGAGATCACTGTTTGTATTGTTGATTGTAATTAGCTCCTGCTATTGTGTGAAGGTATCCTGTGTTTATACTAATATGTGAAGCTCAGTGACCACAAGTCTGTCCTAAATGTCATGTCTCTGAGTCACCTAGACTGGTTAAATCATTTAGTAAACTAGCTCATATTAATTAGGTTTCTGGTTACAGTTGTATTGTTAGAGTAATATGAGCAGGAGGTAGGAACCTCCTCTTTAACTGCATATAAAGACTTATAATTTTGGTTCTAATAAAGAGTCTGATTCCTGTTTGAGCCTCTGTACACAGTCTCATCTTGTATTTGGGGGGAAGAATTATTCGTATGGCTTTCTTGTTCAGCTGATTAGAGTATTCGGTAGCTGCCTTTGTATTCGGAAATGGGATGTCCTAAACGGCTTTAACCCCTTTCATACTCGGGGTGTCGTTACACCCTGAATATGTTTTTGTGCCTGATACAGATTTGTCTCTAAATGCACTCATTGCATTATCTTACTAGGCAGCACAGATGTCCAATACTGGGTGAGGGGATCACCAGGGAAAATTACTTACACACAAGGCTGGTGCTACCACTGGGCAAACTAGGCAGCCGCCTATGGCGCACTGCTGCCTAGGGCACCCGACCACTGGTGTTTCTACTCTCTTGTCTCTGCAGCAAGCAACTAAGTCTCAGCATCGGCAGGCAGCCGCCGCTCCATTTGCACATAGTGTCAGAGGTGCAGCGGCAGAGGAGGACTGTGTCTGTGTGGTGGGCACTGGTAGGCTGCATTGATGGGCGCTGGTGGGCTGCATTTTATAGGCACTTCATTAAAAAGGTGGGGTATACATGGGCAGGGCAAAGAGGGTGGAGTCAGGGGTGGAGCCAAAGGGGGCGACAAAAAGAGGTTTCGCCTAGGGTGTTAAAAATCCTTGCACCAGCCCTGCTTACACGATTGTAAAAACCTTGATATAGGCAAATACAAAGGCTTTGCACAAAGTATGTTTCTGTTCATTCATACCACATGCTAAGCACTTAGTTTGACTCAAGTATGTGCAAAGCCTTCCTGTTCTGCTTCTGATCTTGTTTTCTAAAAGTATTAGGAAGATAGTAAAAGGACGGATTGATGAGTTTCATAGATATTACTTCCATAAATCATTACCAGACAATAACATTTATCAGCCTTTTTCATGACCAGAAGTTCACTTTAGGGTCAGCCAGATTTCGTCTGTCCTGGAGGTACAGTTCATTCAGGAATGTTTGGCACTTAACTTTATATTGAGCCATACCAATAAAGGAATCTAGGATAATACAACTAGAAGAAATATACATCCCAGGAGGGCAAAGAATTCAAAAGAACACGTCAAGGCAAAACATTAAAATTAAAAACCCACTGTTTTGGATTCAAATATACAGTAGGCACATGTTGCTCCAGCTGTTTGTTATTGATCACCTATAGGACAGACTACCTATATCTATTAAAATACCCTGCTATATACTGTACACTCCCTGGCCACTTTATTAGATACACCTTGCTAGTACCAGGTTGGACCCCCTTTTTCCTTCAGAACTGCCTTAATTCTTCATGGTATAGAATTAACACGGTGTTGGAAACATTCCTCAAAGATTTTGGTCCATATTGACATGATAGCATCACGCAGTTGTTGCAGATTTGTCGGCTGCACATCCATGATGTGAATCTCCCGTCCACCACATCACAAAGGTTCTCTATTGGATTGAGATCTGGTGACTGTGGAGGCCATCGGAGTGCAGTGACCTCATTGTCATGTTTAAGAAACCAGAATGTGATGATTTGATCTTTGTGACATGGGGCATTATCCTGCTGAAAGTAGCCATCAGAAGATGGGTACACTGTAGTCATAAAGGGATGGATATGGTCAGCAACAATACTCAGGTAGGCCGTGGCATTTAAACGATGCTCAATTGGTACTAACGGGCCCAAAGTGTGCAAAGAAAATATCCCCCACATCTTTGCCACCACCAGCCTGAACTATTGATACAAGGCAGGATGGAGCCATGCTTTCATGTTTTTTATGGCAAATTCTGACCCTACCATCTGAATGTCGCAGTTGAAATCGAGACTCATCAGACCAGGCAATGCTTTTCCAATCTTCTATTGTCCAATTTTGGTGAGCGTGTGCGAATTGTAGCCTCAGTTTCCTGTTCTTAGCTGACAGGAGTGGCACCCGGTGTGGTCTTCTGCTGCTGTAGGCCATCTGCTTCAAGGGTTGATGTGTTGTCCATTCAGATATGGTATTCTGCATACCTTTGTTGTAACAAATGGTTATTTGAGTTAATGTTGCCTTTCTATAATCTCAAAACAGTCTGCCCTTCTTCTCCACTGACCTCTGACATCAACAAGGCATTTAAGCCACACAACTGCCGCTCACTGGATATTTTCTATTTTTCAGACCATTCTCTGTAAACCCCAGAGATGGGTGTGTGTGAAAATGCCAGTAGATCTGCAGTTTTTAAAATACTCAGCCCTTCTGGCTATAACAACCATGCCATGTTCAAAGTCACTTAAATTCCCTTTTCTTCCCCATTCTGATGCTTGGTTTGAACTTCAGCAAGTTTTCTTCACCACGTCTAGATGCCTAAATGCATTGAGTTGCTGCCAAGTGATTGGCTATTTAGCAATTTGTGTTACCGAGTAATTGAACAGGTGTACCTGATAAAGTGGCCGGACGGTGAATATCTGTGCATTACAATAAATGTCAGCATTTACCCCACCATATTAAACCTCACTGGAGTACTTTTTGCAGCAACACAGTAGACCCCCTGCCAAATAATATATTAAAATTTTTCAGAAGTCCCTTTTCAATGCAGGCTTTTGATACAGGGGTGATTTATAAAAAGCCATAAGCACAATATACATCATGGATCCTTAAAGAGTAACTCCACATGTGTTGAGAAAAAAACAAAACAAACCCCTCTTGTGGTCAATATACATTGCTAGGATTCATTGTGTAGCATATCTCTACCTGTTTCTGCTCTAAAGTAAAATTGTTTTGTTCATCCATGTCCTTTGGATACTTGTTGTGAATGGAAGTGACTAATTCATTTACTCAGTTAATTCACTTACTGTGTTGTGTGCTGTGTCTGATGAGAAAAGTGGCAGTGTCTGCATCCCTTTAGAAGTGATCAACCCTTGGGGAGTATCTTATGAAAAATGAGATTTATGTTGTGGGGGATGCCTAAAACCTGACTTGTATCTTAGTGAACAGTTCTTTGCCCGAGCAGGAAATGATATTTCTGGGGAAGTTCTACACACCATTGGTGTACAGAAAGACTCCAGAATGCCATATTACATTGAATCTTACAGAAAATTACTGCTGCAGTTTGAAAAGTAAAGGTCATTTTTTTATACCATTAAATTACAATAAGGCTTGTGTAGCAATTGTATATGCTATATTTTTTTCTTATTTGCTATATTTTTTTCGCAAAAGTGGGGGTTTCCTTTAACCTAGAAAAGGATATGTTGAAAATGGTGATCTCAGTTAAAGCGGAGTTCCGCCTGGAAAAAAAAAATTAAGTCAGCAGCTACAAATACTGCAGCTGCTGACTTTTAATATAAGGACACTTACCTGCCCCGGGAGCCCATGATGTCGGCACCCGAAGCAGACCCATCCCTTGGCTCTGGATGCAGGCACCGGCATCATTACTAAGGGAAACAGCAAGTGAAGCCTTGTGGCTTCACAGCCTGTTTCCTACTGCACATGCACGTGTCACACTGTGCTTTCTGAATGCTCCCTGTTGTTTTATGGGACCTGTGTGTCTCCCAGAAGGTAGCGGGGGGGGGAGGAGGAGGGGCCAGACATTGCGTAGTTTGCTGCATAGATTGCGGCGATCTTTCCCTGGAAGTGGGAACAGATAGCTGAATTTGACAGGAATCCGCTGAAAGGTGCCAAATGTAACACCGGAGGAGGGGGGGAGGAATCTGATCTGCAGAAGTTCCATTTCTGAGTGGAACTCTGCTTTAAGCCAGCCATAGACAGTTCAAATTTTGGCTGATCCAGTAGGAACCGGATGAGATTTCAACCATGTATGGGCAGGTTGAATATACCCAAGTTGATCGATCTATCAACTTGGGTACAACCAGCCTGCCAGATTTTATATTTACTTATCGCTAACCGCTGTTAAACCTGCTAGCAATAATCACTGTTTTCTCCCAGCAGGGACAGCTTTCCCCACATCCCCTGCCGGGTGAATACAATGGTGTCCATGGTTGCAGGAAAGAAATTTGCTCCATCTATGGCTGGTCTTAGCAGAATATGAAGAAATGCAAAATGTGCAAGCCAAGTCTACACTGGGAAAACTATTTGTGATGCCATTGCTAAACTCTTTAAAATTTAAATTAAAAACAACCTGGTTGTTTCAGGCTTTATTATTGTTTAAATCCCTGATTTTTTGACAAACTTAACTTAGAATGCAGATGCCAGCCTATGGCTAGTCAACCACTATCTTGGGCAGGGAAAAAAACACACTACATTCTTGGTTTGGATTTTGCTCAGCAGTCTTGAGAACCAGTGCAGACTACAGTGTTTCAGCAAGAAATAGACTTCTCCATTTCAATGGAAAGAATAAAATGTATGTTAAACATTAACTTCTCTTATCTGCTCCCCTTTCATTGAATAAATATAGAATTGAAAGCATTTGGTTATTTCTGTTCTTTTGACTGCAAAAAAAAACAGTTGATCTGTGGGGTTGATTTACTAAAATTGGAGAGTGTAAAATCTGGCGCCTAGGTTTTTTAATGTTTTTTTTTTTGTCAAAGATTAATTGAACAAGTTGAAGTTAGAAGCTGATTGTCTATCATGCACAGCTGCACCAGATTTTCACTCTTTAGTTTTAGTAAATTAACCTCTGTGTCATCTCAAGGAGCCAAATTAATACTCCTAGGCCTTAAGTTCTGAAGAGTAGGATAGAGGATTGGTTTGAATAGTTTTACAAAAGACACCTGGGCAGGGCTGACACCACTTAGCCTGCAAAAATGTCACGTGTTGTCAGTCCACAATGGGAATTTGGAGCAGAGTGTATTTCTGGCATATCAGTATGTATTTGTACTTTCAGGGAAATGTTCCTGTACTGCAGATACGCACTGCATTTTTTTTTAGCCCTGACCTGTACTTTAAGTAGCGTAACTTAGGTAGCACTACCTATTTTCTCATGACACCTCTGTTTTCTTCTGCTTCCCAGTGTATGGTTAATTCTCACTGAATTTGTGGAAGACAGAATGATGGCATTTTAAAAACTAACCTAGATGCACATTTTTAATATTCCACTGATGTCTTGCGTTCTTTTAATCCATTAATTTCTAGACAATAAGAACAAATTAAAGAATTCTCTGCTGTCCCTCGGAGTCGGTTACTCATGACTTGTTTATAAATAATTAACATTTTTCATGTCAGATACTGATCTATAATTTAAATGTAATGTTTCCTTGTAAATTTGCTACATTAACTGGGAACAATGAATATACAGCTGTGCAAGTTTGTGAACCTTCAAGAAATATTTCGATTTCTGCATGCATGACTGAAAATGTGGCCTGATCATCCTGTAAAAATGTTCACGCACTTTGAGCCCCAGGGTGACAACACAAACTCACTGTACTGTATATGTGGAGGGGCAGAGTGGACCACCTTAGAGCAGGACTACTGAACATCCTCACCCCCTCCTCTTCTCCATAACGTGTTAGTGTTCTGTAGTCCACAGAGAGATGTGTAAACAATGCTAACTTGTCCTGAAGAGCTTGGTTTATTTAATTCACAGTGACAGGACTTTGCTTGGATGTTCCACCAGAGTATAAGAAATACCAAATGCAGGTATCCAGCAAGGATGACCAGATCAGTGTGGGCTGTACCTTAAGAAATCAGGAATCAGGATAAATAAGGTTAAATTAAGGCCTCTTTCACACGGACGATCCGTTCAGGTCCGCCTGTCAGTTTTTTAGGTGGACCTGAACGGATACTCCATAGACCTCTATGGAGGGACGGATGTCAGCGGTGACATGTCCGCTGACATCCGACCCTCTCCGATCCGACTCTATGGTACGTCATCATCCGATCCCCCATAGGGGAGAGCGGTGCTCTGACAGGTCCGTCCCTGCACAGAGTGCAGAGACAGACCTGTCATCTTCCTGCTCAGCGGGGATCAACAAAGAAATCCCTCGCTGAGCAAAGCGGGCTCCGTACACAGACACATCCACGTGAAAGAGCCCTAAGTTTATTAAAATAAGTATCACTCTTCCAACAGTAAACCATAACAATATAAAGTGACACGTAGAACCTAACAATAACCTAACTACCTATAAATGGAGGGAGCACACATAAGCAGGGCAAGGTCAGGACTGAGACAGAGAACAAGGGAAACAGAAAGCAGGGTACAGGGAGCAGGTGACAAAAGTAGGTCTTAGGATAAGCTACAGAATCAGGTACAGGAACCAGGAACAAGGATCGCAGGAAAAACACTGAAGCACCACACTGAAGTTATGGGCGGGATTAAATACCCCCCAGCAGCCTAATTACTCGGAAAGCCTTTCTGCAGTGAGATACCCGCTGGTGGCCACCCAAATTGCGCCCTTTGACTCGGGGAACAACAGTGCCACGAGCAGGTGGCCCAGGTAATGACCAATCCCGACACGGAGGAAGATTAATCTCCTCAAGTTTGCTACAGGCTCAGAGTTTTATAGAAGATAAGTGTCCTCCTCTTTGGAGTATTCCACTCAATTCTCTAACCCCATCCAAGTTACTAAAAAAAAAACACCAAAAAGAAAAAGCCTGGACTGTTCATTGAGCCAAAGAGTGACTGTGACCATGTGTCTGCCTGTGGGGAAACTACTTGGGAAAGGACTGCTGGCAATCTACTTAGTGGCTCCTTTGAGGGTAGTGATACACAACTATCAGTTAAATGGTTTTTTGGTTATCCCAAGCTTCCTGAGTCCTAATACAGCAGGGATGTTGCACACTACATTGTATTACACTCCCTCCTCTATGCTTCACAGTTAGGATGAGGTTTTGGTACTGGTATGCAATATTTTATTTTTGCATTTAGCCAGAAGTTCATAAATACAGGTGATTTCAAAGAGAATGGATGCCTGAAGATCCTTATTCTTCAGCACATGACTATACGGTGTGTGAACTTCACTGATCTTTCTAGAATACTTACACACCCAGTATAGCAATTGTGCTAAATTCTCTTTTTTGTCTTTAATACTTGTCCTCTTGTTTTTGGACAGCTAAACCTATCTTAGCTCATTTTATGATGCCATAACCAGATAGCAAGCAATTGTGCTGCAAGTTTGAAAATGACCTGCCAAGCTAATGCTAGACCTCCCAGGCCTCACGAGTTTGTTGCACAATTGCAGCAAGTTTGCATTGCATGACTCCAGATCAACATCCTTTGCAAGCATTCTGTAAGTCTGCTGCAAGTTCTGGTTCAGTTATGCTGTGAAATAATCATCCCACCACAGGGGTCCCGGTGGCTGGATTTTCATGCTGTAGACTTGCAGGGCTCTTGCTGTAGACTCAACACTGCAACTTTGCTCTTGCTGGAGATGTGCCACTCAAATTTGCTACAAATTGGAAAAGTGTCAAATCGAACTTGTGCTTCAGGTCTCTGCAAGTATAAAACCTACCAGTGAAAATGTGCAGCAAGTTAACAGACTTACAATTCAACACTGCCACAATTTTGTGGCAAGTTATCCTTGCTATCTGGGTATTAATTGAGTTAAAGTCATTGAGCTGTCCATGTGACTATCAATTCTTGATCTAATATTTCACAGTAGGGCCCATTCCTGCATCCAATAAGAGCATCTGTGAGGGCTTATAGTGTTGTGGCACCACCACCACCACCTAAGGCCCAATTTTTCTGCCCTTGTTTAATAGGGGCATGTAAATACAATTTTTGATCTAATATTTCACAGCAGGGCCGTTCCTGCTCCCAACACGAGCATCTATGAGGGGTTACAGTGTTGGGGCAGCACCACCACCACCCAAGGCCCAATTTTTTTGGCCCCTTTTTAGCAGGGGCATGTAATTACAATTTTTGATATAATATTTAAATGCAGGGCCCGTTTCTCTGCCCAACAAGAGTAACTGTGAGGGCTTACAGTGTTCTGGTGCCACCAAAACCAAAGGCCCAATTTTTCTGCCCCTGTGTAACAGGGGCATGTAATTATAATTTTTGATATAACATTTCACAGCAGGGCCCGTTCCTGTGCCCAACAAGAGTAACTGGGGCTTACAGTGTTCTGCTACCACCAATTTTCTGCAGAATATATAGAGCAGGCTGTATAGTATATATACTGCTGTTCAGAGTATATATTGCCTGCAGGCCTGGGGAACCCCCACGCCTTTTTTTTTTTTAAATTGGGTGCAGGGGTTCCCCTTAATATTACTACCAGACCTGAAGGGCATGTTTGGATTTGGGGGGGGGGGGGCATCCACGCCATTTTTAGTATTTTGGTATTTTTGATATTTTTATCTATATTGCCGAGATTCGACACTACATTACAACCGCAAGTAGTTTTAAATTACATTTTTTCCGTTAGAAATGTAAATTTGCTGTGGCACTGTGGGAAAGATGCGCTACTTTACAGGCATACTAAGGACACCCCCCAGGCATGATATTTAAGGGGGAATTTCATTTGTATTGTTACACTTTAAGAATTAATAAAATCACTGCTCCCGAAAAAACAGCAGTTTTTAAAACTTTTTTTTGCATTGATACATTCCCGTGGGGCAAAACCTGGGTCCCCAAACAATTTTTATGGCAATAACTTGCATATAAGCCTTTAAAATTAGCACTTTTTATTTTTCACGTCCCATAAGCTTTAACAGTGTTTGCGTGTTCGCACAAATTTTTTGCCTGTTCGCATGTTCTGCTTTGAACCGAACCAGGGGGTGTTCGGCTCATCCCTAATACTAAGTTATCACCCATTATTCAGGAAACAATTTCCATCCCATGTGATGTTCATGCCCAGCGGATTGTATGTTTTGAGGTTATAAATCCAGGGTGTCTCCATCCTGGAGATATTGTATATTCTTTTAAATAAGGAGGGATGCAGAGCAGCATCTACCTGCATAGGGAAATGGAACTTCAATGGAAGAAGTGTTGATCAACAGAATTGTTTTGCTAGTTGGTAAAAGTCAGCTTTGAGCTGTGCTACTTGCGGCAGGCACAATTAACTAACTCAATTAGAGATGAACAACGTGATTACAGCAAAAAAGATTTTGTTGCAAAATAACAAATTTTGCCATCTGCTTTGAAATTTTGGTGAAGCAAAAACTCCTTATTTTGCTTTTTTAACTGCTTACATGAAATTCACATCAGTGATTTAGACTGATATGAATTGTAGTTAAAGGAATCCTCTGATTCCTGCTACAGCTCTGAGTGGTTAGGTGCAGCTGCCGGGCCCTATTCTCTATAATGAGTGGTCTCCGGCAGCCACAGTTAGTTGCGGCCCTCTGCACAGCCAGCAGTTACCTGCGGTGATTGCTGCTGGGTGCGCTTTGTATGCATCCAGCAGTGACCACCGTAGGTAATCACTAGCTGTGTGGATAGCCGTAAACATCTGTGACCACCGGCAAGTCTCATGCGAGGCCAAGAAGAGAGAGCAACTGTGCTACACAGTGCTAGATCGAGAGAGGAAGCAGGTAAATGTTTGGGGGGGGGGGGCAATAGTGGGCCATTTGTTTAACCCTAATGCAGAGAATGCATTAAGGTAAAAAACACTTTGGAACCACTTTAATATTAGGCATGTAATTCTCATTTTACTCACTAGATGGCGCCCATGAAACCATAATTGTCCAAACATTTCTTTAACACATGAAATCAATTTTATTTTATACAACAGAGGCTATTTTAACTATATTTTATTAATAGCTTCTTAAAAGCAAAACATGTAAAACTTTGTGATCTTTTTGTTTACTTATTACTTACTTAATGTATTAATGGTTCAGATTAGGGCATCATGCAGGATGAATTCACACATTGGGCTTATTTACTAAAGCTGGAAATGCAAAATCTGTCTCACTTCTGCATTGAAACCAATCAGCTCCCAGGTTTTAGACCCCTTTCACACTGTGCCGCCCATAGCGTCAGCGGTAAAACGCCGCTATTTTTAGTGGCGTTTTACCGTCGGATTTGCGGAGCATTTCGGCCGCTAGTGGGGTGCTTTTAACCCCCACTCGCGGGACGAGAAAGGGTTAAAACCGCCCGCAATGTGCCTCAATAGCAGCGTTTTGCCGGCGGTATAGCCGAGCTGCCCCATTGATTTCAATGGGCAGGAGCAGTGGAGGAGCGGTAAACACACGGCAGTTTACCTGTTTTTTTGATCCTTTGTTATTATAATTCTGTAGTGTATCTTTTTTAGATGTTTGGGTTGACGCCTCGTGAGGAAGCGGCATTGGCAGCGAAACTAGTTGAGGTTTACATCTGTAACAACACTATTTGTACCCCTACATACCTGTGGGGGCTACTACCCAATAATTTTATTGTACTGGTATTTGTAACAATTGTTTTGATGTTGTTGCTATAATTTATGAATTTTCTAATAAATGTCTTTATTAATGCTTTTTTATATTACTGGGTGATTAAGGGCAGATATGTTTCTTGGAGTAGCCCTTGTTCAATCCCCTCCCTCCTTTTCACTTTTTCTTTTCACTGTCTAAAATTTAGGATGATGGTACCCAAATTTTAAATTATTTCTGAGGCAAAATCTTCTGTTATTATCATGCACGGGCCAAATCTTTTTATTTTTCATCATTTACTACTGCTTAAAATAAAGTCGCATTTTGTACATAACTATTCTGGTTTTATTTTTTGACACTAAATAGATAGTTAACCACTTTGAAACATGTTGACAAAAAAAGCTCTTGTTCTTTTTTTAAAACACTCCAATCCTTTTATCTGCTGCCCACCCCAAGCTCTCCTGCAGCAATTTCCCCATCTTCCTCAATCTCTGATAGTTTGCCTGTACCTTTAATTATTCTCCATTTCTGTTGATACTCAATAGCATTGCAAAAAACACTTTGCTCTTGAGTAGCTGAAAATGTTCCTTTGTAAGCAAGCTTCACGTTTATTTGTAATTATACTTGTATACTAAAAACATGAACCACAGGATACGTTTTGGCATTTCACATACCTGTATATAGTATATAGGTGTTGATTTACTAAATGTAAATAGACTGTGCACTTAGAAAGTTTGCAATTAATAGTAAAAATGTCAGGTCTGATTATGTAGGCCCTTTACAAAATAATCTGGAGTGGGTGACTGGGGATAAAGAGAAGACAAATTTATTAAATACTCTCTTCAGTTCTGTGTATACAAAGGAGCATGGGGGAGCTCATGTGCATAATGGGGGTGGTAGTGACACAGCGCCAAATGATCCACAATGGCTCAAAATGTATATGGTTCAGAGATGTTTAGACAGAATAAAGGTTAATAAAGCACCTGGACCATATGGCATCCACCCACGGATCCTAAAGGTATTGAGTTCTGTTATTTCAGCCATTGTTTCAAATTTTTAGGGGCTCTTTAATGACTGGAATAGTACCACTGGATTGTGTAAGGCCAATGTGGTGCCTATATTTAAAAAGGGAACAAAGTCTTTACCAAGTAACTACAGACTTGTTAGTTTAACATTTATAGTTGGGAAGATACCGGAGAGTTTAATAAAAGACCACATAGACAAGTTCTTGCTGGAAAAAAATATTTGAACTGCTTGCCGACCGTCGCACTACGCATCGCGGGGGCATGCCCGCAGGTCCCGTGTAACTCAGTGTTCGCCAGTGGCCAGCGATTGCGCTGTGGAGAGGTAGAACAGGGGAATGCCTATGTAAAAAAGGCATTTCCCCGTTCTGCCTAGTGACATGACAGGGATCTACTGCTCCCTGTCATCTGGAACAGTGAACGCTGTCATGTCAGTGGAAGCCCATCCCCCCACAGTTAGAACACCTCCCTAGGACACACTTAACCCCTTGATCGCCCCTAGTGTTTAACCCCTTCCCTGCCATTCTCATTTACACACTAATCAGTGCATTTTTATAGCACTGATCGCTGTATAAATGACAATGGTCCCAAAATAGTGTCAAAAGTGTCCGATGTGTCCGCCATAATGTCACAGTCATGATAAAAATCACTGATCACCGCCATTACTAATAAATAATAATAACAATAAAAATGCTATAAATCTATCCTCTATTTTGTAGACACTATAACTTTTGAACAAACCAATCAATATATGCTTATTGCAATTTTTTTTTACCAAAAATATGTCGAAGAATACATATCGGCCTACACTGAGAAAAAAAAACTTTTTTTATATATATATTTTGGGGATATTTATTATAGCAAAAAGTAAAAAATATTGTTTTTTGTTTTTTTTTTCAAAATTGTCACTCTTTTTTTGTTTATAGCACAAAAAATAAAAACCGCAGAGGTGATCAAATACCACCAAAGGAAAGCTCTATTTGTGGGGAAAAAAGGAGGTTAATTTTGTTTGGGTGCAATGTTGCAAGACCACGAAATTGTCAGTTAAAACTACACAGTGCCGTATCGCAAAAAGTGCTCCGGTCAGGAAGGGGGTAAATCCTTCCGGGGGTTAAGTGGTTAAGCAACATGTAAGCGAGGGAATTAGCATGGCTGTATTATAGAGGGAAATACACTGCGTGGTATTGTAAATGAAGTAACTTTAATTGCCAGATAAGCAACAGGGGGAAATGATATTTACAAAAGTGGAGTAAAAAGTTCTCTTTTTAGCATATAAGGCACAGATTCACAGTCCATTCACCGAAGATACACAATGCAGCTCAGTAAACTGGCACTGTAGTTATTATTCCTCTCTTCAGGCACATCAGTGGTATACAAGGCACATTTTGATTACTTGCCATAGGCTGCTGTCATTAAGCAGGTTCCACAGATGCAGCACAGATGATTTAACAGGAAAATACACTGTCTTAGATGAGCTTCTATCACAAGCACAGCAGCAGCGCTGATAGGCAGGACTCCTCCTGAGGAACCCTGTTCTGTCCCTACAGGCTGGAACAATCTCCCTGAGTAAGGCTTAACTTTCCCTCACAGGCAGTATACCTTTCCCTCACTCATTCCACACACATGTCTCTCAAAATGGTGGCTGGGCTCTCTTTTATATGGAAGCTAACAGAAAATGGTGGACAAAATATTGAGATAACTTGGTACCAATCGGAACATGAGGCTTCTCCAAGATGGCTGCTGGAGACAATTTCAGAGAGGTTATAGCCTCAACAGGATTTCACATAACAGCAGGAAAACACAAACACGTTCTGAATATAATATGACATTTCTGCATGAGAAAGTAAGTATGATACAATTGTAGTTCCACCTCTCCTCTCAGCCAGCAAGACTGTCCTGCCACTGTTAACCTTCCTAGCGGTAATCCCGAGTCTGGCTCGGGTTGGGATTTTAATTACAGGAGCGGTAACCCCGAGCCAGACTCGGGATCGCATCGCTCGATGCAGGGGAGGACACAGGGAGAGTTACTCACCTTGTCCCCTGGATCCAGCGATGTCCGCCGCGCTGTGTGATCGAGCTGTCCTCCGCTCGATTCACAGTGCCGAATGCCGCCGAGCTCCGTTCCCTGCGACGTTACGACGCGCGGGAGCGGAGAACGGCGGCAAATTCAAAAAAGTAAAAACACACAAAACACACACAGCACTGTAATCTTACAGATTACAGTGCTGTATTAAAAAATACACACCCCCTTTTTCCCTAGTGGTCTGTGCAGTGCCCTGCATGCACTTTTATATTATAAATACTGTTTTTTCTGCCTGGAATTTGGAGATTGTCCATAGCAACCAAAACATGTCCCTTTTTCAGTTTTTTTTGGATTTGATTACATTATTGAATCATTTTTATTATTCTTTATTATATTATAAACTTTATCATACCCGGGATGTCCGCTAGACTCTGGTTTGAAGAGATGTAAGAGCGTTATTCCTAAGAATTACAGGACTACAAAATAAAACGCCAGATTTCCATGCAAAATAATTGTACCGCTTTCAGCACCTTATTCCAGACTGAATCATACCGCCAGGGAGGTTAACTTTATGTGAGGAGGCTACCTACAAACAGACAGCATGGATTCATGAAAGACAGAAGTTGTCAGACAAACCTGATTTCTTTTTATGAGGTGGTAAGTAAAACCTTGGATAGAGGGGTGGCGGTGGACGTGGTATACTTGGATTTTTCAAAAGCGTTCGATACAGTTCCACACACATCGCTCATGTGTAAGGTAAAGTCTACAGGTCTGGAAAAATCAGTTTGTAAATGGTTATAAAACTGGCTAAATAATTCAGAGAGTAGTGGTTAATGATTCTTACTCTGAATGGTTTAAGGTTATCAGTGGTGTACCCCAAGGTTGGGACCCTTACTTTTTAATAATTTTATAAATTATATAGAGTCTGGGATCAAAAGTAAAATTCCGGCTTTGCAGATGACACCAACCTATGCAGTGGAATAATGTCCTTACAGGATGTCTCCAATTTACAAGCCGACCTCAGTGCTCTGTCTAATTGGGTTACTATGTGACAAATGAGGTTTAATTTTGAGAAATGTAAAGTTATGCACTTGGGGACTAAGAATATGCATCCATCATACATATTAAGGGGGGTACAACTGGGGGGATCCATAGTGGAGAAGGATCTGGGGGTTTTGGTAGATCATAAGCTCAATAACAGCATGCAATGCCAAGCTGCGGTTTCCAAAGCGAGCAAAGTCCTTTCTTGTATTAAGAGAGGTATGGACTCCAGAGAGAGAGAGAAAAATTTTCCCCTGTTCAAATCATTAGTAAGACCTCATCTGGAATATGCCGTTCAGTTTTGGTCACCAGTTCACAAAAAGGAACTAGTGAAAGTGCAGAGAAGGGCAACCAAACTGATAAGAGGTATGGAGGAGCTCAGCTATGAGGAAAGATTAGAGGAACTGAATTTATTCACTCTTAAGAGATTATGAGGAATGTGAACAGCATGTATACATGCATAAATGGTCCATTTAGTGAACATGGTGTTGAGCTAATCACTTTAAGGTCATCACAGAGGACAAGGGGGCACTCTTTATGCCTGGAGGAAAAGAGATTTCATCTCCAAATACGGAAAGGTTTCTTCACAGTAAGACCTGTGAAAATGTGTAATAGACGCCCTCAGAGCTGGTTGTAGTCAGCTCAGTAGATTACTTTAAAAAAGGCCTGGATTATTTCTCAAATGTACATAATATAACTGGATACTAATGCTTATAGGTAAAGCTGATCCAGGGAATAGCCGATTGCCTCTCGGAGGATAAGAAAGGAATTTTTCCCCTGCTGGAGCAAATTTGATCGTGCTTTGCTGGGGTTTTTGCCTTTCTCTGGATCAACTAGGGGTATAGGATTGTATATATAGGATTGTATATATAGGATTGTATATTCCCCCCCCCCCCTTTTTATTGGTTGAACTAGATGAACTTGTGTCCTTTTTCAACCAGACTAACTATGTAACTACAGTTGCACTAATTTTCCCCAGAGCTTAGTGAATGTGGTGAAGTTTTGCTGATTTCCATCATTGCTGCTTTTTTTTTTCCTTGCACCTGACGGGGTATATTTTACAAAGTGTAGTTTCACCACATTCAAATGCACATCTCTTTTGCCTGCACATGATTGGATGATGGAAATTAACAGAGCTTTACAACATTCACTAAGCTCTGGGCAAAATGAGTGTAACTGCACTTGCAATTTGTACAGTCTGCCTTTTTTAGTAAATCAACTCCACAGTTTATATAAACTGGAAAATGTAGCCATGTCATTTATTCTTTGACCACTAGATGGTAGATAGTGACCAGAAATTCATAGAACGCTAAATGCTGACAGCGTGCCATCTAGCGACAAAGTGACTGCTCTACAAGAGTGGACAGAATAACAGATACCGTATATACTCGAGTATAAGCCGAGATTTTCAGCCTCTTTTTTGAGGCTGAAAGTGCCCCCCTCGGCTTATACTCGAGTCATCGCTGTCTGCCTGCTCGATCAGCGTGTCGAGCAGACAGACAGCGGCCATTCTATAATTCAAAAGCCGCGCCTCCGGCTCCGCCTTCGCCTGTGATAGGCGGAACACTGAATTTCCCAGCAGCCTGTGTTCCGCCTATCACGGACATCGTCTCATCCTCGTACTACGGACGAGGATGAGACGATGTCCGTGATAGGCGGAACACAGGCTCCTGGGAAATTGTGTTCCGCCTATCACAGACAGGGAGGCGCGGCATTTGAACAGGGGAATGGGCGCCGACGAAGAGCGGTGATCCTGGGACGGGACCGGACGGAGGCTCGGCTCGGGACGGGACGGGACCGGACGGAGTCTCGGGACGGGACGGGACCGGACGGAGGCTCGGGACGGGACGGGACCGGACGGAGGCTCGGGACGGGACCGGACCGGACGGAGGCTCGGGACCGGACGGAGGCTCGGGACACAGGTAGGCTGGACACACAAGGCCACACACACACACACACACACACACACACACACACACACAGGGATGGATGGATGGATGGACACACACACAGGGATGGATGGATGGATGGACACACACACAGGGATGGATGGATGGATGGACACACACACACACAGGGATGGATGGATGGATGGACACACACACAGGGATGGATGGATGGATGGACACACACACACACAGGGATGGATGGACACACACACACACAGGGATGGATGGATGGATGGACACACACACACACAGGGATGGACAGGCATATCTCACCCTCGGCTTATACACGAGTCAATAGGTTTCCCAGTTTTTTGGGGGTAAATTGGGGGCCTCGGCTTATACTCGGGTCGGCCTATACTCGAGTATATACGGTACCTAACAATATAATCATATCAATGTTTGAATAGGGAATTTGGCCACTATTTCCCTTTAAAATAGCTTGTGCCCTCCTTGGAATGTTGTAATGCAACCCCTGGACAACGTGTCAGGGAATATTACACCTTACTACAAGGAGAAAAGCCATTTGTCCTTTGAGAAAAGAAGGAAGTGTCTGAGCTATGAATGAAAGGAATTTCATATAACTGTGGTCATCATAAAGCCATACCTGGTTACTGATCCTGTGAAATGGCTTCATCATAGCTTCCAGCAGTCCCTGATTTCGAGGGACTGTCCTTGATTTGGAACAAAGTCCCTCTGTCCCTATTTTCTCCTCATGTGTCCCTCATTTTGGTCTGATCTATATAGTTGTATATAAAATTTACTTTTTATCTTCCGAAAAAGTTTTTCCAAGTGCTAAACCTTTCATCCAATTTCTAAATTGCTGCATTTGTAAATTTCAAAAGTCAGTATAAAGGAATAGTAGTGGTAAAAAAAAACACTTGTGGGTTTAACAATTTTTTTGGTATATTTCTCCTTTAAGGGAGCATAACGGGGGGGGTGTTCTATTCCTATATACTTTTGCTAATAGGTGCCCCTCGTTCCCATCTCAAAAAGTTGGGAGGTATGGCTTCATATTCCTTGGCATATAATCATGGGGAGCAATAGATCCTTAAAAGATGGTTGACTATACTATGATAGGACCATCTTCATGTTTAACAGTTGGCACCAGACACCAAGATCTGAAGGCATCATCTTCCTTTTTTTTTAAAATATGAAACTATTCAATGTAGATATAGTGTGAAAGATGCCCCATCTGCCATAATAATTCTTCTTTTGCATTTCCCAAGGATCCAGGATCATTATTCTCACATACATCTTTACATGTTAGCCTTGAATATAGGAGGTTTCCAGCTACCTAAGGTTCAAAGTGTACTGCTTTTGTTAAAGCTGATCTTCGTGTTTTAGTGAACTTTAAATAGTTTGCAAAGGAATTGTTAATTCCACTGCAGCTGCTGTGTGAGATGAATAAAGTGTATGCAGCCTCTGATACATTCAGTATACAGCCCTGTATTAAAGCAGCAGCATAGGGACTTTAGATTATATGAATGAATACAAAGCATCCTCTGATTGGCTGAGCTAGAGATTAGGATCTCGTCTGCCTACCTTTCAGCCTCTGTCAGTCAGAGGAAGCTTTGTACCTGATGTAATAAGCATGTCTTTTAAAGAAAGCTCTGCTTTAGGATGATGATAAACATTATAATCTGATTATCCAACATACAGAAATGTGGGATCTTAGAAACCAGGAAGCCTTTTATTTCACCACCTCAGCTCTGGAAGGTGTAACCTGTTTATGACCAGCTTTTCAGTACTCTGCTCCATTAACTGGCAATTGGGTCATCATGCAACAATGTACGCAAATGACATTTGTATCCTTTTTTCACAAGAATAGAGCTTTCTTTTGGGGGTATTTGATCACTACTGTTTTTTTTATTTTTGATATATAAACAAAGAAAGACCAAAAATGTTTAAACAAAAACAATATTTTCTACTTTCTGTTATAAAACATGTCCAATAAAATCTAATTTCATAAATTTAGACCTATCATACTTAATGTGATTGTAGCCGTATTAGTGCAATTGTGACAGAGAAAATTGAGTACTGTCCGTGATACTTTTTTTATTTGCAGTAACATAAAATATTTCAGGACAAGCTTTCGGGGTATGTCCCTTTCTTCAAGGACCTTGAAGAAGGGGACATAACCCGAAAGCTTGTCCTGAAAAATTGTATGTTAGTGCAAATAAAAAAAGTATCATGGACAGTACTCAATTTTCTCTATAAATTTAGACCAAAATGTATTCTGCTACATGTCTTTGGTAGAATAAAAATCCCAATAGGTGTATAATAATTGGTTTATATAAAGTTATAGAGTCTACAGACTATGGTATATATATTTGAAAATTGATCAATCCTGATGTACTGATGACCTATTTCTAGAGACCCTTAAAGCGGACTTCCAGCCATTTCTGTGTTTATTAAAGGTCAGCAGCTACAAAAAGTGAATCTGCTGACTTTTAATAAACACAGACTCAAATGTCCTACAAACCAGCGATGTGGCCGCCCAAAGCCTCAATTCTCTTCCTGTCCTCTCCACAGCGACGGCACCACTAGTGTGGGAACCTGAGTACGACAGCTTGTGCCTTCACAGCCAGGTGCGCACTGCGCAGGCGTGAGTTGCTTTGCACATCCTTGATGGCCGGGCAATCTTCTGGGACCTCAGAAGATTGCAGGGAGGGAGGAGGAGAGGAGAACTTCTGCTCGAGTTGCATAGGTGGCGAGAGAGGAAGTGGGAGCTAGGTACCTGACAAAACTAGGTACCCGCCCCCCAAAAAAATAACATGTCAAATGTGGCACGTCAGGGGGACAGTAGTCTTTAAAGCGGAAGTTCCACTTTAAAATGCCAGGACAGTACAAATACACCCCTCAAGTCGCCTTTTTTTTGGAAAATAAACAGTCTGAGGCATTTAGTAAGAGGCATGGTGAGTTTTTTTAAAATGCTAGAAACCATCAACTCACTATTGTATATGTGCTGCACTATCAAATAGATGTGCATAACAGGTACAGCGTCCCCTGAGACACATGCTCACCAGTTATGGTGCAGTCTCCGAGACTTAAAACTCTAACAGAAGTAATACAGGGGGAAAGAGGACCCCCTGGAAAAGGAAGTCACGGGCGGACCAAGCTGCTTATTAAGGGAATTTTTATTGCACAATTGATAAGGACAAAGTACAAAAACTAGGTACCCACCACCAACACATAGACTAATGTGAAAATAAGACAATGTTGTCTATGTAAAAGCAGCTGCGTCACGTATACATCAAGCACACACCATATACCCCCAAATAAATTTCAGTATAAGGTGCAAAAATGAGGAATTCAACACATGTGAACAGTAGACAATGTATATGCATAACTCTATAAACGATTTATTTAATCGAGCACAAGGACCATTTTTCTACCTTTGGCTCACTTCCTTGTACAAAAAAAGCACACAGTACCATAATGCCCGTACCCTCCTGTTTGAAGAGGTTGAGCGGTGTCATATTTTTGGGTCCTGCAGTGAGTTGCTGGTATCAGTGCTGCTGTCAGTGCTCTCTATCTCGGTGCTGGTGTCAGTTCTCTCTCTCTATCTCGGTGCTGGTGTCGTGTCAGTGCTCTCTATCTCAGTGCTGGTGTCAGTGCTCTCTATCACGGTGCTTGTGTGGTGTCAGTGCTCTCTATCTTGGTGCTGGTGTGGTCTCAGTGCTCTCTATCACGGTACTGGTGTGGTGTCAGTGCTCTCTAACTCGGTGCTGGTGTCAGTGCTCTCTATCTCGGTGCTGGTGTCAGTGCTCTCTATCTCGGTGCTGGTGTGGTCTCAGTGCTCTCTATCATGGTGCTGTTGTGGTGTCAGTGCCCTCTAACTCGGTGCTGGTGTCAGTGCTCTCTATCACGGTGCTGGTGTGGTGTCAGTGCTCTCTATCTCTGTGCTGGTGTGGTCTCAGTGCTCTCTATCACGGTGCTGGTGTGGTGTCAGTGCTCTCTATCATGGTACTGGTGTCATTGCTCTCTATCACGGTGCTGGTGTGGTGTCAGTGCTCTTTATCTTGGTGCTGGTGTCAGTGCTTTCTGTCATGGTGCTGGTGTGGTGTCAGTGCTCTCTGTCACGGTGCTGGTGTGGTGTCAGTGCTCTCTATCTCGGTGCTGGTGTCAGTGCTCTCTCTCTCGGTGCTGGTGTCAGTGCTCTCTATCACAGTGCTGGTGTGGTGTCAGTGCTCTCTATCTCGGTGCTGGTGTGGTCTTAGTGCTCTCTATCATGGTGCTGGTGTGGTGTCAGTGCCCTCTAACTCGGTGCTGGTGTCAGTGCTCTCTATCACGGTGCTGGTGTGGTGTCAGTGCTCTCTATCTCTGTGCTGGTGTGGTCTCAGTGCTCTCTATCACGGTGCTGGTGTGGTGTCAGTGCTCTCTATCATGGTGCTGGTGTCAGTGCTCTCTATCACGGTGCTGGTGTGGTGTCAGTGCTCTTTATCTTGGTGCTGGTGTCAGTGCTCTCTGTCACGGTGCTGGTGTGGTGTCAGTGCTCTCTATCTTGGTGCTGGTGTGGTCTCAGTGCTCTCTATCACGGTGCTGGTGTGGTGTCAGTGCTCTCTATCTCGGTGCTGGTGTCAGTGCTCTCTATCTCGATGCTGGTGTCAGTGCTCTCTATCACAGTGCTGGTGTGGTGTCAGTGCTCTCTATCTCGGTGCTAGTGTGGTGTCAGTGCTCTCTATCACGGTGCTGGTGTGGTGTCAGTGCTCTCTATCTCAGTGCTGGTGTCAGTGCTCTCTATCACTGTGCTGGTGTCAGTGCTCTCTATCATGGTTCGGATGATCATCTCCTGCACCATCTTCATAGCCTGCCCTGACCTTTCCTCTCCTCCATGGCCTTCATGCGCTCCTGAATTGTCAAAATTTGACAGATAAAAAAAGAATGCTTGTCGTTGTCGATCCCAGATTCACTTAATACTTTTGTTATGTCAGTGTCCATGTGGTGGGACTATGTGTGTACATCTAGTAAGTATTTTGTGGCTGAAAATATGACTTGTAGGTTTTTAAGGTTCGCCTGCCATTAAAGTCAATGGGGCCGCCGCAAAATTTGCAGTTCGTGGACTTTTGGCCGCGTTCGCGGTTCGCGTTCGCGAAACGTCCCGTCGGAAGTTTGTCCATCACTAGCCAGAGGTATTAACTCTTTAGCACAAAAACTTCCTTATGAGTTGCACAAAAAATGGATCACTCAAGGCTGTAATTACAAACTAAAACACATTGTACCTTTTTGTAGAAATACAAGCAGGAATGAAAGATGACCCCAACTTCATTTTTCCAGTGTCTTATGTTACTTCTTCCGGCCCTAAGCATGGCCAAACAAAACACCAGGGCTGACTGTTTACTGAAGGATCTTCACAAGCTGCTGGACTGTGGATAGTTGGATCTAAGAGACGTGTGAGCAGTTTCCTTTTCAAGTGTGTTATCTGCCGTAAACTTTGTGGAATGTTACAGACACAAAAGATGGCCAATTTACCATCTGACAGACTTAGCATGGATCCGCCTTTCACTAATGTTCTCATCCCTCCAGTTGTGTCTCACTAATACAGGAGGTGTGTTACTCGCCAGATAACCAGATGAAAACAGAGGTAGGAAAGCCTAAAAAAGGGAAATTAACCACTTCCCGACCAGCGCACGACGATGTACGTCGACAGAATGGCACGGGCAGGCATATTGGCGTACATGTACGTCCAATCTTCAATGCCGCCCTGCCATCGGGAGCGCGCTGCCGGCGGCGCGCTCCCGCGCTGGTCGGGACCACCGTGAGTCCGGTCGCGGGACCCGCGGACTCGATCACCGCGGGCATCCCCGCAATCGTCTCACGGGACGGCTGAATGGAGGAAATGCCGTGTAAACAGCATTTCTCCATTCTGCCTAGAAACTAGTGACGCTGATCTCTGCTCCATGTGATTGGAGCAGAGATCAGTGTTCACTAAATGAAAGCCCAACCCCCCCACAGTTAGTAACACACCCCTAGGAACACTTAACCCCTACACTGCCACCCATTGGTTAACCCTTTCACTGCCAGTGTCATGTACACAGGAATCACTGCATTTATATAGCAGTGATTACTGTATAAATGACAATGGTCCCAAAAATGTGTCAAAAATGTCCGATGGGTCCCCCACAATGTCGCAGTCACAATAAAAATCGCTGATCGCCGCCATTACTAGTAAAAAAAATAATAATAAAAAATTATTAATAAAAATGCTATAAAACTATCCCTATTTTGTAAACGCTATAACTTTTGCGCAAACCAATCAATAATCGCTTATTGCAATTTTTTTTACCAAAAATATGTAGAAGAATACTTATCGGCCTAAACTGAGGGAAAAAAATGTTTTTTTATATATTTTTGGGGGATATTTATTATAACAAAAATTAAAAAATAATGCGTTTTTTTCTAAATTGTCGCTCTATTTTTGTTTATAGCGCAAAAAATAAAAACCGCAGGGGTGATCAAATACCACCAAAAGAAAGCTCTATTTGTGGGGAAAAAAAGGACGTCAATTTTCTTTGGGAGCCACGTCGCACGACCGCGCAATTGTCAGTTAAAGCGACACAGTGCCGAATCGCAAAAAGTGGTCTGGTCTTTGACCAGCAAAATGGTCCGGTCTTAAAGTAGTTAATGCAGCCACCACATCTAAAGTTGGCAAACTCAGTGGCTATTGAACTTCCTTTTTAGTCCCGGTCGTACGTGTTGTATGTTACCGTGTTCTTGACGATCAAACTTTGGTGTAATCATGTGTACACAAGACAGTTTCAGCGGAACTCCGTCAGAAAAAACCTTCAGAGTTTATTCCGACGGGAAATGTGTACGTGGCATTGGAGTGCCAGATCACATTACCTGGCTTCCTCATTCACAGAGCCATTTTCACGCTGACACAGAAAGCGGAAGAGACGCCACTGCCCAGGGAAAGCACCGCCCATGTCCTACAGCAGTGCCAACCGAACAGAAAGACATCAGAGGAATGACACATAAGGGAGTGTGGAGGCGATTAGCTTTGCGCCACAAAGCATCACAAAACCCCACAAATGAAGCGTCCCGCCTGCAATCACCTAATTGCATTGGCGACACGCTTCTCAAAGTTTACTGTGTCTGGCGCTGGAACACAGTGCAAACTTTTTTTTTTTTTTTTTTTTTTTTGTGGGACACTATCTATTACCATAATTTTATCAAGCATCAGGTGTTCATAATATCACAATTTACAAAACAGCAAACACCACAACTAACATTAAAACCATTTACAAACAATAAGTTATTACACTAATCATAGTTACTTTACATCCCATTTTTGTTACAAAGTCTAAATACAGTAGTAAAAATTCATGCATAGAGAAAGCATATAGGAAACTCTACTCTAAGGACATCTAGTGGCAAATTACTAAAATGACTTCACCTACCATTTACAGCTTAGCAAGATGAAGGTCCTCATAAGTGGAATAAACAACTTCCTAAATAAACAACATGACTCATTACTCTAAAAGATGTTTAAATCAGGAAGACATATTCATATTTTCTAAAGGTTTTGCACCCACTGAACATTTATTTGGATTTATTTGATTATCTATGTTAAAGCGATATTTAACCCAAAACCTAAAAGGTAACATTGCATTTGTTTTCTTTCTTTACGGCTTTTTTTTTCTCAGTTTTCACCTGGTGATCTGGCCAGAAACACACCTCCTGTATTAGAGTGTCCATACTCTGGATGAAGGGGGCGCCTTTGGACAGCAGCAGTGGCATCGCTAGGGGGATGGCTTTTGGGGCTATAGCCCCGAATCTGGGGCCCATAGCCCCAAGTCTCTGCAGGGGTCCCCAAGGGGAGGGAAGGTTCTCTGGGGACCCTGATGTAAGTGGGGGGGGCTCTCTGGGGACCCTGGTGCAAGGGGGAGGGTCTCTGGGGACCTTGATTTTAAGGGGGTGGCTCTCTGGGGAACCTGATTTAAGGGGGAGGCTCTCTGGGGACCCTCATTTAATGGGGAGGCTCTTTGGGGACCCTGATGTAAATGGGGGCTCTCTGGGGACCCTGATGCAAGGGGAGGCTTTCTGGGGACTCTGATGTAAGGAGGAGGCTCTCTGGGGACCCTGATGTAGGGGAAGGGTCTCTCTGGGGACCCTGATGTAAGGGGGGGCTCTCTGGGGATATATATATATATATATATATATATATATATATATACACACACACTTATATAACTGTATATACATGTGTATGCCTGCCCAAGCGTATGACTTTCTTTACTGCACTGCTATGGGCTCTAGCCCCAGATCTTTTGTAGACCTAATAATGACCCTGGACAGCAGCAGCATCACCAATCTGGGGGGAGGGGAGTGTTAGATGTACTAGAAGATTTAGATACACAAATTGTAGCCAAACTCCAGCTAACACTTTATAAGCAGCTAGAGCAAATCGTTTTTTTTCCTTTCAAAATAAAGGTTTTACATAAATAAATATCTGATTATTGTAAGCATCCCTGCTAGTGGTAAATGGTTTGTCTCAACCCTGTAACTGATAGATTCTGCTGGAGAGCTTTTGAAGATCAACAGCCTTACTGGCTGGATCACCAGGTGAAAAGAGAAGCATGAAAGCCTAGGAAAGGGTAAGCTGCTAAGCTGCAATATAAATGTTTGCTTTTGGGTTTAACACTGCCCTAAATGTCAATAAATGTTATCATGAACTCACTTTGGGAAAGCATTATGGTGGTTTTAGGGACTGGAGTCGAAAAGAAGAGGCATTTTAATGGCTACATAGGAAGGAGATGAAGGAAGTGATGCATTGAAGTTGGCTGACATGCTGTGTTGCGGACTTGATTGAAGGACAGCTTTGTGTCTTTAGGGTCTAACATGGAGGGACATATTTATAAAGCAGTGAATGTGACGTTCACCAAAAATGTACTGGTTGTGAATATATAACTGCCATTAAACACACGTGAACCCAAAAAGATTCACCTGCAATGAATGGTGAATGTCAGATTCACTGCTTTATAAACAGCCCGTGATATATGAATGTAAAAATTCACTAAAAGGAAATCAATATTGGCACAACACATATAAAATCAACGCTGATCATGATTGTATACAAGTTGCTATGCCAAGAAAGGGTTACTGAGTGCTGGTGTTTCTATACTATGGACTTGTTAGGCAATATAGGGGATGATCCAATAAGGCATCTGGAATACATTTCTGGCAGTGTGTATGTATTCAGAAGCCTTGTGCTAAATTCATGATACTTTCATTGTTAGTAAAGATAATTTCAATGAATTACCTGACACATTTACTGTATGACATTATTGTCATAACAAATACATAAACCACTGCATAAAAAGTTATTCCCATAAATAAATGCCAGTGTTTCTTTGTGGCTTGATACCAACTTAAAGAAATACTGCTGGTGATAAGGAAAGTTGTGGTAAAAAAAAATACCTCTTCCATGCTGGAATAAATTGATGATTATTGTGTTGCATCTCTTAGAGAATTCAACAAAAAAATGTATCTTAAAGTGGAACTAAACCCTTCTATCCTTCACAGCAAGGAAGCTGCCATCTTGGCCTCTGTTTGGTCTGCAGTTGCCATGGTGCTGCACATGTGATCGGCTATGACACCAGCCATTTGATGGTTTGATAGTTTGGTTGAGAGCACATGACAATTATCGTTCATGGCATGACTTGTAACTGTTTTGGGAAGCAGTTAAATCTATTGAATTTAGTTCCACTTTAACTGATGTATACTTTGTAAAGAACCTTAAAGTGAAACTATAGTTTATTTTTACTGAACATGTTTTAAAACCGAAATCAAGGCAAATACCCAAGTGAATGTAATTTTGTATGCATTTAAAAAAATATATTAACTGTATTTTAAAGTGAACTAGTAGAAATACCTGCATGTAAATAGATCTAACACAGGTTAATTTCTTTCACCACTGAGAGACACATTTCTAAAGAGTATAAATGACACACTTTATGAATTCTAGAGATTGTTTGATACCAAGTACAGAGCTCAGATACAGATGAGACATAGGTCAGATTTTTACCCCAATAACACTAGAAGTAACATAATGGGCATCTTCCAAAGGAGTATAGAGATTGAATTAATACATTGAGCTTAAAATACACCTCAGTGGTACCATTTAAAAAGTACAAAGTCGCAGTGATTAAAAAGTCAGATAAGGGTGGAAACAAAGGCGCTTATATAAAACTAAAAATAAAAGATGAAAGTCAATTAAAGGTGAGTATGCATCAGTGGCGTAGCTAGAACATGGACATTTCCTGCTAAAAAATTACTTAGAACCCCAAAAATTATAAAAAAAATTTATAACACCCTAGAGAATAAAATGGCGGTCATTGCAATACTATCTGTCATGCCGTATTTGCGCAGCAGTCTTACAAGCGCACTTTTTTTGGGGAAAAAATACACATTTTTGAATTAAATAATAAGACAACAGTAAAGTTAGCCCAATTTTTTTTTTCATATTGTAAAAGATAAAGTTGCGCCGAGTAAATTGATACCCAACATATCACGTTTCAAAATTGGGCCTGCTCATGGAATGATGACAAACTTTTACCCTTATAAATCTCCATAGGCGACGTATAAAAAATTCTACAGGTTGCATGTTTTGAGTTACAGAGGAGGTCTAGGACTAGTATTATTGTTCTCGCTCTACCAATCACGGCGATACCTCACACGCGTGGTTTGAACACCATTTTCATATGCGGGCGCTACTCACTTATGCGTTCAGTTCTGCGCACAAGCTCTGCGGGATGGGGCACGTTTAAAAAATGTTCTTATTTATTTTACCTTTTATTTTTACACTGAAAAAATTAACCATCCCTTGTTTAATAAACTTTTATTGAAGAAAAGAAGCATACACAGTATAGGAAAACACACTGTTATCAGGAGAAAACAGCCACGTAATATATACATATTCCTTTTAGGTAGGCAATGAGGTACAGATGAGTATATCCTTCTTTCCAATATATAGGAATAAAGACTATAACAGATTAGAAAAGAGAAAGGTTAGAAAAAGAGAAAAGCAAGAGTGCAGAGTGCTGAGGAGAAAGAGAGGGGAGTAGGGAGGGCGGGGGGGGGGGGGGTGAGGGTGGCCTGTGAACCTGTCTTCTCAGAGGGCATCCTCAATACACATATGTCAAAAAACTGTTGAGAATCATACAGGTTGAGACATAATATCCGCATAGGCAGTAGAATATTTAAAGGCGACCCAGCAGGCCCATATTTTGTGTGCTAAATCGGCCTTGTCACGCAGGGAGAGAGTCAAGTCTTCCATAGCATAAATATTGTCAACTTTAATTAGCCAATGCCGAAGCGTCGGGACCTTTCTCTACTTCCAAAATTGTGGGATGAGTGTTTTAGCGGCATTAAGGAGATGAGGTGTGATAGAGTTTTTAGATGAGCCTGCTGGTTCCCCCGAACAATGGAGCAAGATATACCATGGGTCATTAGGTACCTCCCAGCCCTGAATCTGGTGGATCCAATGCAAGACCGCCAGCCAAAATGGTCGGATCCTAGGGCAGGACCACCAGATGGGGGCATGAGTAGCCTCCTCGCCACATTCCCTCCAACAAAGCGGCGAAACTTGGGGGAAGACCTTGTGTAAGATCACGGGTGTGTAATGCCACCTGGTCAGTAATTTATAAGCCACCTCCGCCATTTTCGAGGAACCAGAGGCAGTATGCGCCATGTTGAGGACCGTAGATTTTTGGTGGGTGGTAAATTCCTTATGGAGATCCATTTCCCAGTTATGTATAAAAGTAGGTGTGGTAGTAGACATCAAGGATAGTAGGGCATGATAAAAGTATGAAATGGGTTTCTCAATGGGTTGGTCCTCCGAGAAAGCGGTCTCCAAGGGGGTGAGGTTATTAGCAGTGCGCAAAGGCTTGGGCAACGAGGATACAAAGGCTGCCAGTTGTTGATATTTCCAACGGTCCATAGAAGAGATATGCGAGTCCCCCATAATGGCAGGGAGTGGAAAAGTGCCAGAAGGGCCAGCGACTTGACACAAGAGAGTTCAAGTCCCCAGGTGCCAGGAGGAGCGGGAGTACAGGTCGATGTTGCCAGGGGGGAAGTAGTTGTGTCCAGACAGGGGTAGTAGTGGAGAATTATAGGCCCATCCCTGGGCTTTACACAAAGAGTCCCAAACCATAAGAGAAGAGCTTGTCAATGGTGACAAGTTGGCAGAGAAGGCTCTATATTTCCTTGGAATCCACATTTGTTTAGAGAGGTCGGTACCACTGAGTTCAGTTTCTAATGCAACCCCCAATTTAGTACGAATGTTATACTTCCAGTCTGACAACCGGGCCAACACTATGGCGCGGAAATAGAGCCGGAAGTCTGGCATTGCTAGACCCCCGTCGGACCTCGACCGTACGAGCAAGGACCTGGGGAGTCTAGGCTTCTTCCTGTTCCAGACATATC
Source organism: Lithobates pipiens (assembly GCF_037356315.1). NCBI lineage: Eukaryota > Metazoa > Chordata > Amphibia > Anura > Ranidae > Lithobates > Lithobates pipiens. The sequence continues at coordinate 370,842,364 of NW_027507758.1, read as the reverse complement.
TATAAACCAACGAATTCAATAATGTGAAAAAACCAACCGGTATCCCAAATGGGATCATTTGAAACATGAAAAGCACCCTGTAGCAGATTCATTTTGACCAACCCAATTCTTCCCAACCAGGAATGATTCAATTGTGACCATTTCTGGATATCAGACCTTATGGCGTTGAGGAGTGGCAGGAAATTTGCGCGGAAGAGGGCGAGTGGGTTGGGAGTCAGTTGAATACCGAGATACGTCATATGCTGTGTCTGCCAGGTAAAGGGGAAACTTTGTTTCATATGGGATGTGGCGGTCGTGGGGACCGAAACGTTCAGTATTTCAGATTTGGCCATATTAATTTTAAAATTAGAAACCTTACCGTAAGCCGCAAATTCAGATATGAGATTGGGGAGGGTAATCAGGGGCTGTTGTATATAGAATAGGACATCGTCTGCGTATGCCGCGTATTTATGTTCCGTGTTCCCGACCGATATACCGTGTATGTTTGGGTTACGTCGAACGATGGAGAGAAAAGGCTCTAAGGAGATTGCAAAGAGGATTGGGGAGAGCGGGCAGCCCTGGCGCGTACCGTTATGTAGAGTGAAGGAGTCACTAAGCGTGCCGTTGATTCGTATTTGAGCCGTGGGATGGCAATACAGAGCCGCGATCTGAGACCGGAGGATAGGGCCGATGCCTAAATGAGACAACGTTACCATAAGATACTCCCAGTCCACCCTGTCAAACGCTTTTTCAGCATCCGTGGACAATAACAGGGTGGGCTGGGAGAGCCGACGTACGTGTGCCATCAGGGAGATGGTGCGCAGGGAGTTGTCACGTGCCTCCCTCCCTGGTATAAAACCCGTCTGGTCCCCCGATATCCATCTCGGGACCAGGGGGAGCAACCTATTCGCAATGGCTTTAGCATAAATTTTTGCGTCGATATTCAATAATGAGATGGGGCGATAACTCGCACAATCGGCCGGGTCCTTCCCTATCTTAGGAATTACAGTGATATGGGCATGCACAGTTTCCGGTCGGAGAGTCCCCCCGGTTAACGTTACATTAGCATAATTGGTCAAGTGTGGGAATAGGATATCAGCATAAGAACGGTAGTAAGACACCGGAAAGCCATCAGGGCCCGGTGCCTTCCCATTCGCCATGCCCTTCAGAGCACTCAGCAACTCCACCGGGGTGAACTCCCCCTCTAAAGATGCAAGAGTCTCCGGAGGGAGCTGCGGGAGCTCAGCTTTGGCCAGGTATGCCTGGATGAGCGAACTCCGGATGTTGCCATCCGTAGCCCCTTGGGAGACACTATAAAGGCGTTGATAAAAATCCCTAAATTCTTTGGCAATGTGCGGGGTGTCATAAGCCATCGATCCTAGAGGGGTCTTAATTTTAGAGATGAAGGCAGCTGCCTTCTGCTGCCTCACAGAGTTAGCTAGGTCTATCCCCCCATTCATAGAAACGCTGGGATACCAGTCGTGAACGTCTCTTATGGTCTAAATGTAATAGGGCTTTTAAGGCCTCCCGTTTCTCCGTCAGGGTATGGAAGAGGGCCAGAGTCTGGCTCCGCTTGTGTTGCTGTTCCAGCTTCCTAATATCCTGTATGAGGGCGTCCTGTCGTGCTGTCCATTCTCTCTTTTTCCTGGCGCCCAGTTCAATAAGTTTACCTCTAATAAAGGCTTTATGGGCCTCCCATAACGTACCGGGGGAAACTTCGGTGTTCGCATTGGTTTTAAAATAATCGTCTAGTTCCTCACCTATCATTTTTTTATCTATCTCCTCCAAAATCAGATTTTCATTCAATTTCCAATTAGCAGATTTAAGTGGGATTGACTGCACTTTTAGGGTGAGCGAAATCGGGACATGGTCCGACAGGGGGGACGTTTCTATACGCGACCGCACTAGTAACGGCAGATGTCGGTGATCTATCAGGCACAAATCGATTCTAGAGTATGTCTGATGTACCGCCGAATAGTAGGTGAAATCTCGTTCGCGTGGGTGCATGATCCGCCAGGCATCCATCATCTGAGCCTCAGTAAGCCGTGCACGAATGAACCTCAGCTTGTTATGGGACAGTGTCGATCCCCCCCTGGAAGTGTCCAGGGTGGGTTCAAGTGCAATATTGAAGTCTCCTGCCAGGATCACGCACCCACGCGCGAAGTCTCGCAACGAAGTAAGCGTAGATGCAATAAAACCCGCCTGGTCTCTGTTGGGGGAATAAAGGGTAGCCAGGGTACAGGTCATGCCACCCAGGGTGCCTCGCAGGAACAAAAAGCGGCCAGTTGGGTCATTAAGCATAGAATCCAGGGTGAACGCGGTACCTCTACGAAACCCCACGGCCACTCCCTTAGCTTTAGAAATATCGGACAGGCTATAATACCACGTGGGGTATTTGGGGGAGTATAATTTGACCTGCGTCGTATGGGTGAGATGGGTTTCCTGAAGGAAAACCACATCTCCCCGTAGACGGTCCAGTTCCCTGTACAGGTTGTGTCTCTTTCCGGGGGCATGGAGACCCCGCACGTTAAAGGAAACAAGATTTACCGTAGCCATGGAGTCACAGATAGAGGAACCGCGCTCCGCTCAAACCTGATACAATAATATTGAGGTAGACAGGACCACCAAGGAGGGAAGGGACGGTAATGGGGGGGGGGGTGGAAGGGGGAAGGGAAGCCAGTAGGGCGAGAAAGAACAGAAACAAAAGAGGAAGAAAAGGTGGAGCACCAGAAAGAAAGAAAAGTATAGACCAGCAATAACGCTGAGTGCACGCAGAAATCTGCGGTGCGGGGGCAGGGCTCCGGCCCGGGACGTCGCCCCCGCGCCCATCACCCCAAGTGGGGCAGGGGCACAAGGACGACGCCCCAGCCGTCCCCCGCCATGAAGGGGGGAGGTGGCAGTCGGGCAATCGGGTGACAACCACGCCATGGGGGTGAGGGTTGCATCTCGAGCGCCCGGTGCCAGCACCTCAAATAACCTCACAGCACCATAACATAAACATAGCAATAAAAGGAGAAAAGCAAGGTAAAAGTCAAATAAACAGGCAACGCATGTAGGGCAGCCACTGGGAACCGAACCAGGAGACCAGTGGGCACATTATCACATAGTCCCACGAGCCCACCCGGGGGTTAGCTCAAGACAGGTCCCCATAATGTCCATAGGGCATCCCACTCAGAGCAGTCAAACAGTCCTGCTCGCAAGTACGGGGCAGCAAATAAAAGGGCCGTGCAGTAAAGTCAAACAAAACAGGAAACTAAGAAAACATGCCCGGTGGAGAAAAAATAAGACTTTACCCAGGAGTCATATTTGCGGAGAACGATGAACCCCTCGCAGCCGGGGAAGGAGAAGGCGTTGCAGCGAAAGCCCGTAGGGGATGCCCTCTACTGACGGTCCTGGGTGTCCCGTGGTATAGCTTGCGGCTTGCGGCCTACCCTCTGCCAACTGTTGTCCGAGCCGCCTGGCACTGGTGGGATGAGATCTTGCCATCCGGGGAGGTCCGGAACATCGATGTTGAGGTCCGCACAAAATTTCGCCAGGTCCTCAGGGAACCGGAGGGCCGAGGTTTTGCCGTTGACAGTGGCTAGGAGAGCCGCGGGGAAGCCCCATCTGTACCTTATGGACGCTGCTTGGAGGCGTTCAGTAAGCGGGCGCAAAGCCCTGCGTCTGTCCAAGGTCTCTTTCGCCAGGTCCGGGAAGAGGGTAAGTGAAGCGCCATCGAAGTCGAATGGCATAGCATCCCTGGCTTTCCGCATGATCATGTCCTTATCCGGGTAGTGATGGACTCTGCAAATAACATCGCGCAGAGCGTCCATAGCCATACTACGGGGACGGAGAGTCCTATGGACCCGGTCAATTTTAAGGGGCGTGTCCACTGCCCGACCCAGGAGACTGTTAAAGATACCTCTGACCGATGGTAGTAGGTCCTCGTCTCCGGTCGCCTCCGGTAGGCCTCGGATCCGGATGTTATTGCGCCTGTTCCGGTTCTCTTGGACCTCGATTCGATAGAGGGCTGTCCGGTGGGCAATCACTAGCTGGCGGGTGGTCGACTGCAGGGACCGTATGGCAGTGGCATGTCGGTCCAATCGCTGTTCGGATTCCTCCACGCGGGCCAGGACCTGCGACAAGTCAGAGCGTACTGCCGATACCTCTTTCCTAATCACTTTCTCCAGATGTAACAGCATGGAGGCCAGGTCTGTTTTTGTTGGAAGGTCGCTCACCGTGGGCACCGCTCTATTAGGTGTAGACCGGGCGCCCTCATCTTCCGACTCGGCCGAGGATTCAGGTAAGCATGGTCTGCGCGTCGACCTGTCTGCAGAGGCGGAGTTAGTACCAAGCACTGCGCCATGTGGTGAGCGGCCTAGGCCATCCCGCTCATCTCCGTCTTCGGGTTCCGCGGACAAAAGGCGCTTGATCGTGCCCGCAGCGGCACCCTTCTTGGGCAGAGACTTCCCCGTCTTCCTCCCCATCATCAGGTAAGGTAGCTGTGAGAGTATCGGGGCTAAAAAAGATAAAATTGCCGTGCCAGCGCCGGAGCTCCCGAGAAACACGTCCGCTCTAGCACATCGTCAAGCCACGCCCCAACCATCCCTTGTAATAGAAAAAAAGCATGACAGGACCTCTTAAATATGAGATCTGGTGCCAAAAAGACCTCAGATCTCATATTTACACTAAAATGCAATAAAAAAAAAATGTCATTTAAAAAAATTCTTCAAAAAAAATTGCCCTTTAAGAGCTATGAGCGGAAGTGATGTTTTGACGTCACTTCCGCCCTGCAGTGTCATGGAGACGGGTGGGCGCCATCTTCCCCTCACTCGTCTCCATGCACAGCCTGTGAAAGGACCGGATCCCCTTCGGTAAGCGGTGGAGGGCACCAGTAAGCGGCAGAGGGCACCGGTAAGCGCCCGCCCCTCTCCCCCCCACCGATAAAAGTGATCTTGTGGCAAATCCACTGCAGATACCACTTTTATCTTGTAGCCGGCCGAACATGGGGATACCAGGGTTATAGCAGCTAGCTAGTGCCATAACCAACGATATCCGTCCTCAAAGTGAGGACGTATATCGGCGTTCGGTGGTCGGCAAGTGGTTAAAAAGGACAATTAACCGCTTGCCGACCAGCTGCCGTCAGGTCGGCACGATCCTGCTAACCGTCATAGCTATACATCGGCTCGTGGGATCGGGATAGCAGGCGTGTGCGCCCGCTGCACAGCGGGGGTGCTGATGCTCGTGGCCGACGGTCGCGATGACCGCCGGCCAAGATCAATTGCGAGCCCGAGAGACAGAACAGGGACGAGTGTGTAAACACACACTTCCCTGTTCTGTTCTGAGAGAAGTGACAGATCATGTGTTCCTATTAGCTAGGGGAAGATCTGAAATGAGGGGAGGCTCTGCTGTTTTTATCATTCAATCATGTGCAAGCTAAAATGTTGTTTGTTATTTTCCTTGCATGTCCCCATCAGATCTACAGCACCTGCACTTGCCAAAATGGATTTGCCTTTAGTAAATAACCCCCATTGTCTTTTTTTTTTTAAATTGTCGCTCTTTATTTGTTTATAACACAAAAAATAAAAACCGCAGAGGCAATCAAATACCACCAAAAGAAAGCTTTATTTGTGGGAAAAAAAGGACGTCAATTTTGTTTGGGTATAGCGTCGCACGACTGCGCAATTCTCAGTTAAAGCGACGCAGTGCCGAATCGCAAAAAATGGCCCGGTCACTCAGCAGCCAAATCTTCCGGGGCTGAAGTGGTTAAAAAATGTACCAAGAACAAAGTTGCAGTGAGTAAAAAGTCAGATAAGGGTGCAAAGAAAGGCACTTACCGTATATACTCGAGTATAAGCCGAGATTTTCAGCCTCTTTTTTGAGGCTGAAAGTGCCCCCCTCGGCTTATACTCGAGTCATCGCCGTCTGACTGCTCGATCAGCGTATCGAGCAGACAGACGGCGGACATACTACAATTCGAAAGCCGCGCCTCCGCCTCCGCCTGTGATAGGCGGAACACTCAATTTCCCAGCAGTCAGTGTTCCGCCTATCACGGACATCCGCTCATCCTCGTACTACGGACGAGGATGAGACGATGTCCGTGATAGGCGGAACACAGGCTGCTGGGAAATTCAGTGTTCCGCCTATCACAGGCGAAGGCGGAGGCGCGGCTTTTGAATTTTAGAATGGCCGCCGAGGCGCCGACGAAGAGCGGCGATCCTGGCAAGGCACGGGACGGAGGCAAGGCAAGGCACGGCACGGCACGGGACGGGACGGAGGCAAGGCACGACACGGGACGGAGGCAAGGAGGCAAGGCACGGCACGGGACGGAGGCAAGGAGGCAAGGCACGGCACGGGACGGAGGCAAGGAGGCAAGGCACGGCACGGGACGGAGGCAAGGAGGCAAGGCACGGGACGGAGGCTCGGGACACAGGCTCGGGACACAGGTAGGCTGGACACACACACACACACACACACACACACACACACACACACACATGGACACACACACACAGGGATGGATGGATGGAGACACACACACAGGGATGGATGGATACACACACACACAGGGATGGATGGATGGAGACACACACACACAGGGATGGATGGATGGAGACACACACACACAGGGATGGATGGATGGATGGAGACACACACACACAGGGATGGATGGATGGAGACACACACACACAGGGATGGATGGATGGAGACACACACACACAGGGATGGATGGATGGATGGAGACACACACACACAGGGATGGATGGATGGATGGACACACACACACACAGGGATGGATGGATGGATGGACACACACACACACAGGGATGGATGGATGGATGGACACACACACACACAGGGATGGATGGACGGACACACAGGGATGGACGGACACACAGGGATGGACGGACACACAGGGATGGACGGACACACAGGGATGGACGGACACACACACAGGGATGGACAGGCATGTCTCACCCTCGGCTTATACACGAGTCAATAAGTTTGCCAGTTTTTTTGGGGGTAAATTGGGGGCCTCGGCTTATATTCGGGTCGGCCTATACTCGAGTATATACGGTATATAAACATAAAAGATGAAAGTCAATTAAAGGTGAGTCTGCATCAGTGGCGTAGCTAGAACATGGACATTTTTTGCGCACCCACCACACCAACTGTGGGTGTGGTCAGATTGCATCAACAGTGGGAAGGGCTTAAAGGGCCATTCGCTTTAATGAATGTGCCACAAGCGAGTATATATCAGACAGTACAAACCTCAGTACACTAATTTTAATAAAATAAAACTGTTCTATTGCATATCTTTTACTACACACAGCTAACCTTAAAGTGATATTAACGTCTTGTTTTTTGTTTTGTTTTTCTAAATAATAAACATGTTTTATTTACCTAATCTGTGTAATGGTTTTGCACAGAGCAGCTTGGATCCTTCTCTTTTTTGGTCCCTCGCCAACACCCCTGGCTCCTCCCTCTTCCTGGGTGCCTCCACAGCAAGCAGCTTGTGTCCATTGACACACGTAGCCATGGATCGACTCCGCTTCCTCCGTCTTCCGATTGGCTCACTGGCTGTAATTGACAGCAGTGGGAGCCAATGGCTCCCACTGCTGCCCACAGCCAATCAGGAGTGCGAGTCCCCAGACAGCCAAGGCTCTCATAAATATCGCTGGATAGTTAGGGGGCTCAGTTAAGAATTAGGTGGGGCTGGGGGGGCTGCTACACACAGAAGGTTTTTTACCTTCATGTGCCTTTACAACCACTTTAACAAAGAATGTGCTGTACTTAGAATGCAGTAGTCAAGAGTAGGAAATGTAAAACACAGTGAGGGGAATTTATCAAAACTGGTGCAGTCAGAATTTGGAACAGCTGTGCATGGCAACCAATCAGTTTCTGTCTTCAGCTTTAAAAATGAAAGCTATGAGCTGATTGGTTGCCATGCACAGCTGTTCCAAATTCTGTCTGCTCTAGTTTTGATAAATTCCCCTAAGAGCTCATTCAGACAGGTCCTGTATGCTGAGCCACTGTTTGCTGCTTCTGCATCCACCAGTGAGCTTCACCTATAGAAGTGGGTGCACAGATCCAAATGCAGACGCTGTGCATTTGGATACATGCATCCCTTCCTGTCTGCATGCCAAATTTTGCTATGCGACTGTCCATGTAGCTTCTGTGTCCTAAACGACTTTGACTGGACTGCCTGCACAGGGATGCACAGAACACCATGTATCCCCATGTGGTACATGGTCCTCACACTGGGCATGGAGGCACATGCTCCACGTGAATGAGGCCTAATTGTCATGTGGGCCAGATAGCAGGAAAGAGAAGATGTCAGGTAATTAAAAGAGAAGTATGGGAATTGTATGTATGAATCATACTTACCTAGGTAAATGTTGCATCTGTCCCCCACCGGCTCTAAGACTGAGAACCGAGTAATCAAACAACCGATCGCTCAGTTCTCAGTGCTCCCTAAGCAGACTGGTGGCTGTCAGTCTCGCTCTGCTCTGCCATCCCACCCTCCCCCCTCATTCTCACTGAAACACTGCGAACACTATCACACATGTGAGCAGATCTCAATCATGTGGTTGTGATCTTTCCCCAGCCTGGACCGATTCTGTGACATCAGCCGAGAGCAGGCTTCAGCCCGCTGTCAGCTGAAAATGAGTCACAGAATGTGATCAGCAGAAGTACAACCAAACACACTTTGGCTGTACTTCTCCTTTAATAAATCTATCACACGACCTGTCTCTCTGCTCCTGTTTGGCATTACTTGTGACAATTGATAAATGCCCCTATTTATGTTGTGAACTCACCCTCCAGGGCCCAGGCAGGCTCTTCTTCAGCCCAGGCTTTAGATCCAGGCTCTTTATCCCTGAAGCTAGAAGGTCCTTCAGGCACCCTCTTTCCTAGTACAAAGGGCCTCCACGATCCAACTCTCATAGTCCAGGGCCTCAAGACACCTGCTGCCCTAGTCTAGGGCTTCCAGACACCCCCTCTCCTAATCTGGGACCTCGAGGCACCCCCTCACCTAGTCCAGTAATTTCCTTGTTTCCCATCTATCCAGGGGCCTTTGCCACATCAACCACAATTTCCAAGTCAATGGCCTCCTCTGCACCCTCCCACCAGTCCAGGGCCTCCTCTGCACTCCTCTGCTAGTCCAAGGCCTCCTTTACGCCCACCTCAAAATAAGAGGCTCCTCTGGACCCTGCTCTCTGAATCCAGGTCCTTTATCAACCCCGCTTTTCAAGTCCTCCTCTACATCCCCCAGTCCAGGGCCTCCACTGTACTCCCCTCCTAGTCCAGGTCCTCCTCTGTATCCCCCAGTCCAGGGCCTCCTCTGCACCCCCAGTCAAGGACCTCCTGTGTACTGCCCTCCTAGTCCATGGCCTCCTCTTCAACCCCCCCACTCCAGCACCTCCTGTGCACCCCCAGTCCAGGGCCTCCTCTGCACCCAACAGTCCAGAACATCCTCTGCATCCCCCAAGTCCATGATCTCCCCTGCTCCCCCAGTCCAGGGCCTCCTCTGCACCCCGCCCCAGTCCAGGGCCTTCTTTAAAGCCTCCCCTTCTCTGAGATGCCTCATGCAGAAGAGATATAGGCTGTTTGGGCACTGAGGAGGGCTAGGAGGGAGACCTGCTTGTCCATTACACATTACACTTGACACCCTTAGAATAGTGGTTCCCAGTGCGGGTGGGGGCAGCACCCCTGGCAGCCCCCCCTTAGATGCCTCACCCAGGGCAAGCACACCCCCTGACACCCCCCCCCCCCCAGTTGCGGCCCTGGTCTGCATTTAATGAACTAAAAAGTAACCCCACAAAATAACTCAGAACATTTCTGTGAGGTGGAAAGCAGTGCATAAGAAAAATAGCCTTGGAGATGACAGAAGAGACGGTTCCCACATCGCATATGACACCAGTACTCCAGCACATGACAAACATTCACCAAAAAAAATAAAATAAAAATATGCATTTGCCTACTAGAAGATTAGTAGTAGCTGGGCTAAACATTTTGGCATGTGGGTGGATTTGCTGATAAAACCCTTAGGAATATCCAGAATATCTAGGAGATACTAAACAGCTGTTACATAGATCAAACTATATAGAATGGCACAAGAATTTTAAATGAGCCAGTTCTCATTTGCAAAGCTTGTCTTCATATATTCCAAATCAATTGGAAATGCAAGCTGTGTCTTTTTTTTTTTTAAACGCAGATCATTTTAACACAAGAGTTTTGATGAAGGCACTGGATTATTTATTAAGTCGCAGTTTTAGGTTAATTAGTCACTATTCAGTTAAGTCACTATTAAGTCAATTAAATCACTATTCTACTTTTTTTGACAGAAATGTGTGTCAATGAGTGCAATATTTGTACCATCATTTGCAAATAAATACTGTATATGGAATTTTAAAATAATTGTGGTGGGTGGGGTTTTGATTTAGAATAGTTTTTTTTTTTTTTTTCTTTAAATGCTAGTAAGAATGTGTTTTACTGCTCATACAGATCACATTTTAGATGGTAAAATAAGTAGTGCTATAATGCAAGGGCAAATGGGGTTGATTTACTAAAGGCAAATAGACTGTGCACTTAGCAAAGTGCAGTTGCACTCAGCAAGAGCAGTTGCTTCAGAGCTTAATAAATGAATAGAAGCTCTGTTGACTTCCATCATCCAATCATGTGCAAGTAAAAATGCTGTTTTTTTTATTTTCCTTGCATGTGATTGGGTATTCTTTGCAAAGTGAAACTTTACGTCATTTACTAAGGTCTGGAGCAACTGCACTTGCGGAGTGCAACTACACTTTGCAAAGTGCACAGTCTATTTGTCTTTAGTAAATCAACCCCATCATGTCATCCAAAGCCCACAGTTAAAGGAATAACAGTTGGATAGTATATATGGTTAGGAAGAAATAAAACATATGTAGCAGCCATTCACTCGTTGCAGGGTGGCCTTGACTTAATGGGCTTACCGGTTACCTTCTCTTGGCCTGCTCTTCCACGTCCAGGGGTTCCCGGGAACAGACGGATCCCTACCCCAGACCAGACGGGTCTATCAGTGGCCACTGACAGGAACATGTTGCGGGGTGTCGAACACCCCATGACCGGGACCCCTCACGGGGCTACCCCGGTCCTGGAACCAGACCAGACAGGTCTCGCGAACAACTCCTGGAACCAGACCAGACAGGTCTCGTGAACAACTCCGGAACCCCGAACACGTGACCCACACCCATTTAAGTACCCCTTTCCAGACTCCTCAGTGGGCCCCAGCACTCCCACTGATTGGCTCCGAGAAGGCCGATACCCAAACACCCAACCAGCTTTAGTTCTAGTCTGTCATGTGCACCTCACTGTCCACATGACCAGGCAGAACTTCCAAACACAGCCCAGCCAGACTGGTGTTAAGGCCTACCTACACAATTAACCCTCAGAACCTTTATTGTTCTGAGGCCAAAAACTAAATTTACAGGCGTGTGACATTTGATCCCAAATGTCAGCTGCTACACATATATAGCAGAGTTTAGGTAAAATTTTAAGGACTTGAAAATTAGGTTTGGCCAACGAGGTTATCCCCAGCTGATACTACGATTCGGAGAGGTAAGTTACTTGTGTCATCGGGAACCTAAAGTCTAACTAAAGGCAATTTTTTTTTAAAAAATTGGGATTCATTGGTGGATACACAGATGGATTAAAACACCTGTTGGGTTTTTACTGCTGTCTGTGCCCCCAGTTTGGGAGATTCACAAACTTTGGGTTGTCACAAGAGCAGAAATAGAGGGGAAATCTTTGTTTTGGTACTAATTTGTTTTCAGACAAAATTTAGTATATTCGTTCATTCGGAAGCATCCGAATGAACGAAAGACTCTTTTGACAAATTCATACGAAAACGAATTGGCAAAAAGAACGAAAATCCGAAGGAGCAAAATTCCGAAAGAACGAAAATACAAAAATCCGAAAGAGTGAAAAACAATTTAACTATTAGTTTAATGAATCGATTACATTACATTTGTTTTTCGTATTTTCTATTATAATTAAAATATTAACTATTATTATGGTTTTTATTATTATTATTTATTACTGTAAACTGTTAAATTATAGGTAAAATAAATTAAGTCAGTAATTCTTCTATTAAGGCCTCTGCACCATAGCAGCTAATTTGAGATAAATTTGATTTACATTTTTATGGGAATTTCCTTTCAAATTTGACTAAAGTAACTGTTAGTGAACATAACGAATACGAATGCATCCGAAGCAACAAATGCCACATCTAAACAAATGGAACAGAATGAATATGAATGCATCCGAAGTTACAAATTATCCAAAATAACAAATGCCGCATCTAAACTAATGGAATGGAACAAATATGAATGCATCTGAAGTAATGAATGCCGGTCATAACTAATGATCTGATAAACAAACAAAAAAACGAATGAAACAAATTTTTTGGTAGAGCACATGTCTACTGCTGTCTGTTCAACAGAAGCAGCTGTAATGACAGGCTTCTGTGGTACAGTCTGCTGGAAAGCCAGCACGCAATGAGCGCTTTCAACCAATGGCTGTAGTGCTGATCTGTGTATTCTGACAGGGGTGGGGGGAGGGGCACTGTCAGAATACAATAGAGCAGCAGGAAAGATCCCTGCATCCACATCACTTGTGTCGATGCAGGGATCCGTGAGTTTTTTTCATTTAACCTGCTGGTACAATGAAAAAAACTCGACATGTACACCCAGCTATACTTTGCATGGATTTCCTTTCACTTCCTCTTTTGGCTTTGGGACAGGAAGTAAAGGAAAATTATCCCAAAGGGTACAGATGGAAAGAAAGAAATTATCTGACAGGGGTTATAACCTGTCTTTACTATATCCAAAATTTTAAAAAAAAGTTTTGACTTTAGTTCTACTTTAAGAATGTGCATTTGACCAAAATTATTACATTATAGCTCATTGTACAATCTCAGCAGCAATGCATACCAGGACAAAGTATCTCCTCTGTGCATGTGTCCCTGGCTCCTCCTCTATGCATGTGTCAAGATGACTGAACACTCCAGACCCCAAACAAGACAGTGAGATGGTGTACACCAGGGGTGCCCAACCTTTTGAAGAGAGAGGGCCACTTAAGCGACTTAGTAACCAGTTGCGGGCCACAATGAGCGGAGCGGGCAGATGACAGGTCCATGTCCACTCTACTCTATGGGCCCTCTGATCTGATCAGATGGAAGGGGACGGATCCACTTCTTTTTTTTTTTAGTAGATCGGATCTGAGGTAGGCAGGTGTAAATGGACACAAGTCTGTTTTCATCTGCCGCTCTATAGAGGTGAATAGAGGGTTCATTTTACACTGATGGTTTGTGGGCTACCCACGCCACAAGTGCAGCACAGTTCACCTGTGGTTTTCCTGTGGGTTAGCTGCACATTGCCATACAATTCTATTATATCATGCATGTTTGGTGCACTTTCTGAAAGCCCCCAACCCAAGTCTATGGCTCAGTGCAGGTTACCCGCAGGTGCACCTGTGGATCAGTATAAAAGCAGCCCAGTAACCACTGCAGAACAGGCTGCAGAGTTCTCACTTCGGTTGCTCTTTCTCTCTTGCTTTTTATCTCTCTCTCTCTTTATCTCTCCCTTATTTATGGCTCTTTATCTATCTCTTATCTCATTCTCACCCTTATCTCTCACTCTTTATCTCTTTCTCTTTATCTCTCCCTTATCTCTCGCTCTTTATCTTTCTCTTATCTCATTCTCACCCTTATCTCTCACTCTTTATCTCTCCCTTATCTCTCACTCATCTCTCCCTTATGTCTCCCTTATCTCTCCCTTATCTCTCCATTATCTCTCGCTCTTTATCTCTCCCTTATCTCTCCATTATCTCTCGCTCTTTATCTCTCCCTTATCTCTCCCTTATCTCGCTCTCTTTATCTCTCCCTTATCGCTCACTCTTTATCTCTCCCTTATCTCCCACTCATCTCTCCCTTATCTCTCCCTTATCTCTCCATTATCTCTCGCTCTTTATCTCTCCCTTATCTCTCCCTTATCTCGCTCTCTTTATCTCTCCCTTATCGCTCACTCTTTATCTCTCCCTTATCTCCCACTCATCTCTCCCTTATCTCTCCCTTATCTCTCCATTATCTCTCGCTCTTTATCTCTCCCTTATCTCTCGCTCTTTATCTCTCCCTTATCTCTCGCTCTTTATCTTTCTCTTATCTCTCGCTCTATCTCTATGCAGAACGGGACAGAAGCACAGAATTGTGAAGACAGGAGGAAGCTGCTGGAGTCTTCAGACCTCAGGTGGCAGAACAAACCTAATGCTAAGTCTGTAACACTGACGCACCCTGCCTCAATGCCTGGATTAAGCAACTGCTAGCTTGGTAAGAGAAACAGAAGGCAGGCTGCAGACATCTCACTTATCTCTCTCTCTCTTGCTCTCACTCTTTATATCTCACTCTCTCTCTCTCTCTCTCTCTCTCTCTCTCTTTATCTCCCTCTTATTATTATCTTATCTTATATTATTCTGCACTGTACATTCCCCATTTAACATTACCACATTCTGCACTATATAAGTAATCTAAGACTATTTAACCACACCCCTTTTTAAGCCACGCCCAATATTTAGCACAGTTTAAACCACGCCCAATTTTCACAGCGGGAAGCTTAGCACACTGCTTTTTTTCCAGCCCACCGGGGGGGTGCCCATTGGGGTCTTGCACACGGGCCCACTTATTTGATGATACGCCCCTGCTTATGAGTGAATATGGACAAAGCATGCAAGGAAACTCTGTGATGGTTATGCTATCGCTTTAAATATACTGTATATAAAATGCTTGCTGGTTTCTGAAATTTTATTTCACTGGACCACTTTTCCGCAAGTTGGATGTTTAGCAACCAGGCATGTATTGAGGTCTGAGAGGGTGTCATCAATACAATACAAACATTAACCTTTCTCCATTGGGGATTCTGTTCTTGGACCTCTCCTATTCTCGATCTACACATCCTTCCTGATTCAGCTGATAGCCTCCCATGGCTTTCAATATCATTTCTACACTGACAACACCCAAATACATCTCTCTACCCCTCAGCTCACTCCATCAGTCTCTTCATGTATCACCAATTTACTGACCAATTTACTGACCAGCATATCAGTCTGGATGTCACACCACTTCCTCTAAATCAATCTATCCAAAACTGAGCTTATAATATTTCTGCCTCCACGTGCCCCTTCTCCGTCAAGATCAATGGCACAACGATCAACCCGTCCCCCCATGACAATGTTCAAGGTGTAATCCTGGATTCTCAACTCTCTTTTTGGCCCCACATACAATTACTGTCCAAAGATTGCCGCCTCAACATCTCCAAAATACATCCCTTCCTAACCAATGACACCACAAAGCTTCTAATTCACTTTCTGGTCATCTGTTGCATTGACTACTGCAACTCATTGCTCACTGGCCTACCTTTACAGACTACTAGACTTATCCACCTTACTAACAGTTCAGTGCCTGCTAACACTCTCTGCAAATCCTTCCATTGGCCGCCACTCACCCAAAAAATTATATTTAAAATACCAACAATAACTTACAAAGCCATCCACAACTCGACCCCAACTTCATCACTAACCTAGTCTCAAAATACCAACCAAATCGTTCTCTTTGTTCCTACCAAGACCTCCTGCTCTCTAGCTCCTTTGTCACCTCCTTCTATGTCTGCCTCTAGGACTTTTCTTGAGCCTCTCCCATCCTATGGAACTCCCTACCCCAGTCTGTCCAACTATCTCCTACTCTGTCCACTTTTAGACAACGCCTGAAAACCCTTTTCTTCACAAACTCTATCCCTCCTCCACCTAACATTTGTATTTCCACTTTCTCCATCAGCTCATCCCCCCAAGTTATTACCCTTTTGTATCACCTGACCCTCACTTTTAAATTGTAGGCTTTAATGAATAGGGCCCTCTGATTCCTCCTGTATTAAATTGTATTGTAACTGTACTGCCTGCCCTCATCTTGTAAAGTGCTGGGCAAAATTTTAATGCTATATAAATCCTGTGTAATAATAATAATAATTAAAACGTAGCTTCAGACAGAATTTATTTAAAAAAAAATAAGGTTTTATTATTGTAAGAAAATGTTATACAAAGCAAAGATAACACAAAACCGATATTATAGTCATCAAACTGCAGTCCTTGACACAAGAAAGAGCCATATTAGTCTCACAAAGCTGGGAGTAGGCAGGATTACCGTAGTTACAATTTTTTGTAAATGTGCAGCCATCGGTTCTTTGGCACTCCTCCTATCATTATAGGTATATTAACTGGCTCTAAAACAGAATTTCAGGTGGCTGTACTCACTGATTCTCCAACAGAGATTTGGTTAAATATACTTACTGCCTCTAAAACAGAGTTTGAGGAGTAGAGGCGGAGAGGCAGGGCCGCTAATACAACAGTATAGCAGCCATCCCATACCAGGTCCCTTTAGTTCTAAAGGGGGGCTTGGGTACCTGCCCAGCAGGAGGGCCAGATGTACTTCCTTATTGCTGAAACCCGTCACTCTTGTGGATCTCCCTGCAGTGCTGCCGGCTTCTACTTTTCTTTCTCCCTCCAATTATGCTGCAGCCTGCAGGGGATCGGTTCTAGTATCTGTACCTTCTTCCCCCTGCTGCCTTGGACCTCTGTATGCCCCTTTCCACCGCAGTGCTGTCAGTTTCCCTTCTCTTCTTTCCTGTTGGCAGCTACTAAGGGCACACAGGGAGGTTATTTTAGGATGGTAAGTGGGGGGCTCACCATCCTGAATGAACACAACGTTCCTTAATAAACACAATGAGCGATCAGTACTGATCACTCACTGTGGGGGTGCAGATATTGCCTCTTTGCTGCCTGCTTTGCATGTGAATGTGTGGCGCTTGTAGAGCAGCGCTATTCACTTTAATGGATCTTGTTTGACATGGGTATACTATCTGCCATGGCTGTGAAGCATAGCTTTGTGGACATGGCATTTTAGCAAAAGTATCATTTGATATTTTCGGAGGAGGGGGGCCCTGTCAGGTAGGCTGTAGGGTACCCCATGAGTTTTATCAGAAGCTCTGAGAAGTACACACATGTTCACACACTATTGTGCAAAAGTTAGGTGTGAAAAAATGCTGTAACTTAAGAATGCTTTTAGAAATAGAAATGTAAAATGGAGAGTAAATAAACAGAAGAGAAATCCAAGTGAAATCAATATTTGGTGTGACCAACCTTTTCCTTCAAAACAGCATCAGTTCTTCTAGGTATACTTGCACAGTTTTTGAAGAAACTTTTCAGGTAGGTTGTTCTAAACATCTTGGAGAATGAACCACAGATCTAATGTAAAAGTAGGCTGTCTCAAATCCTTCTGTCTCTTCATGTAATCCCAGACAGACTTGATGTTGAGATCAGGGCTTTTTGGTCGCCAAACTTTCACTTCCAGGACTCCTTATTCTTTACATTGAAGATAATTCTTGATGACATTAGCTATATGTTTGGAGTTGTTGTCCTGCTGCAGAATACATTTGGGGCCAATCACATGCCTCCCTGATTCTATATCATGATGGATAAGTATCTGCCTGTATTTCTGAGCATTGAGGACACCATTGAAATCTCCAACTCCATTTGGAGAAATTCAGCCTCAAACATGCAAGGAACACCAATACTTCACAGTTGCACACAGACACTCATTATTGCACTACTCTCCAGCCCTCCAGCAAACAAACTGTCTTCTGCTACAACCAAATATTTCAAATTTTGACTCATCAGTCCATTTTTCTGCACCCAAATTCCTATGTTTTTGTGCAAAATTGAGTGGCTTTTTGGCCACAATTCTTCCATGAAGACAACTTCTGGCCAGACTTCTCTAGACATTAGATGGGTGTACCTGAGTCCAACTGGTTTCCACCAGTTCTTTTCTTCTTTTTTTTTTGTAAATAGTTTTTATTGAAAGATTTTCACAAGAAAATTTACAGTACAATGAGGAAATAGTCTTAGTGTCTTCCCCGCATCGTTCCAACATTACATAGCATATCACAAAGCAAACAGTAGGGAGAAGCTTAAAGCAGTTTGATGAACATACTGCATACCAAAAAGAAACATAACAGGAAACAAAATAACAAAGAACTGTTAATGACTGGTCTGTCATATGTCCGAAGGGGGAAGCTTATAGGAATAAGAGGTGGGTTGCAGTAAATATTTGTTACATTATATCAGGAAAGGCTAGACTCTAGGGTGAGAGATTACGACAAGTGAGTACTCTTATACCATGTGTCCCAAATTTGCCAATTGTTATCAAACTGAATTTTTTTTCCCCTCCTGAGGGCTAGGATTGATTCATAAGAAAAGTGTAAATGGGTGGTCGACCAAACCTCGGAGGCATTGGGAGCTTGATTATTTTTCCAAAATCTAGCTATCAATGGCCTAGCCACCAGGAGGATGTGGGATATAACAACTCCAAAGTTAGGCGGGTATTTTTCAATGCCCAAATTGAGAATTGCCAGGCCTGGTTCAGGGGCAGAGAGGAAACCTGTAATACTAGAAATGGCATGAAATATGGTGTTCCAGAAGCTTCTGAGATGTTTACATGACCAGAACATATGAAGTAGGTTACCAACCTCCCCACAGTTCCTCCAGCACAGAGGGGAGGACTCAGCAAGGCCAAATTTAGAGATCCTAAATGGAGTAAGGTACCAGCGAAGGGCAATTTTCTGAGCTAGTTCCCAGTGCCTGACACACCTCGAGGCCCTGTAGTTAGCTTTGAATGCATGACACCATTGTAACTCAGAAAAAGTGCAACCTAAGTCCTCCTCCCATCGCAGGAAGGGGCGAGATTTACTAAAGACAAGCTTTTGCTGGAGGAAGTGATAGAATAAAGATATTCCTTTGGGTAGGGGGGATTGGCATTGATAAAGTGCCAAAGAGATTTGGCTACTGAAACACTGGTAACTTTATTTCCCTTTAGAAAATGAGATATTTGAAAGTGTTTATATACATCAGTAGGCTTTAGCTGAAAGCGTGTCCTTAGAGAGTGGAATGGGATCATGAAGGGTCCCTGAAAGAGATCCTGCAGCCACCGCACCCCACTCTCAACCCACGCCTGGGATACTAATCAGGAATTAAGAATTCTAAGGCCTGCAGTGGAATGGGAAGTGGAGCCAATTTAGAGGTTGGAGGTGTGGACCTAAGAAGATCTTGCCAAGCCTGCAGAGAGGCCCGAACAGTGACAGGGAGTGAATGGAGAGGCCAGGGTTTGATTGAGTCAGTAAGAAGAAGAAGTTTTAGGTTTTGGGTAGGGGTGAGGGCTTGTTCGATGTAGCACCATTTCGGTTCCGGAGCCGAGTTAAACCAGTGTGTAATTTGGACTAGCCGGGATGCAAGGTAGTAGTCCTTTAGATCCACCATGCCCATACCACCAGCCAACCTATGTCGTAAAAATTTGTAACAAAACACTGCGCTAATCTTATCAAAAAATACAAACACAAAAAAGAGCTGCTAACACATCACCGGGGTATCAAGTGTAAAGTAAACAATATTGTAAAAAAGTGTAGCGCTTCTCATAACATCAATCTTTCATGTAAATGTAAAATTACACTGTAGAATAGTGCTCAAAACATATAAATTTTGGACATAAATTATATATATAAGTGACACAAAGAGTATCAAAGCAAAAAGAAAAAAGAAAAAAATTTAGCCAAATGAAAGGGCAAAGTCCCAAAACACAAAGTCTTTAGTGTGTGATATCTTGGTGTGATCCAAAACCATTAGAAAATTGCACCTCCTTTCTAAGATTCATATATTATTCATGTACAGTTCCCATCAACAAATGAATTGGAGGCTTACCAGAGATGTTGGATCCTCTCAAATTTACATTTGGGGATCATATAAGCCTTTGCAATTATATGCAAGTCACCACAGCGGCGGTTCACCAAGGGAGGCCCCAAGTAGGGATGAGCTTGTCACGGGTTACAAGATGTTTTAACTCCAACCAGATATATCCAAAAAACGGTTTAGGAACATAAGAAAAAGAAGCAGGGACCAAACATAGCGTAATTCTGTTTTTATAGAAATAGATAAAAAATAAAAGTATACAACTCACATGTATAAAGTAGTTTGTGCGCTAACCTTGTTTTATCTTGTTAAGCGCACAAACTACTTTATACATGTGAGTTGTATACTTTTATTTTTTATCTATTTCTATAAAAACGGAATTACGCTATGTTTGGTCCCTGCTTCTTTTTCTTATGTTCCTAAACCGTTTTTTGGATATATCTGGTTGGAGTTAAAACATCTTGTAACCCGTGACAAGCTCATCCCTACTTGGGGCCTCCCTTGGTGAACCGCCGCTGTGGTGACTTGCATATAATTGCAAAGGCTTGTATGATCCCCAAATGTAAATTTGAGAGGATCCAACATCTCTGGTAAGCCTCCAATTCGTTTGGTGATGGGAACTGTACATGAATAATATATGAATCTTAGAAAGGAGGTGCAATTTTCTAATGGTTTTGGATCACACCAAGATATCACACACTAAAGACTTTGTGTTTTGGGACGTTGCCCTTTCATTTGGCTAAATTTTTTTCTTTTTTCTTTTTGCTTTGATACTCTTTGTGTCACTTATATATATAATTTATGTCCAAAATTTATATGTTTTGAGCACTATTCTACAGTGTAATTTTACATTTACATGAAAGATTGATGTTATGAGAAGCGCTACACTTTTTTACAATATAGCCAACCTATGTCACCAGTTCTTTTCTGATGGCACTGCTGGACATCTTTCGATGTTGACTGGAAGTAAGCACAATGTTTCATCTTCTGCATTAAGTTTCCTTGGCCGACCACTGCATCTATGGTCCTCAACATTTCCCATTTATTTGTGCTTCTTCAAAAGAGTTTGAACAGCACCAGAATGGTCAGTCCACAAAAAGTCCAAAGAACAGATCCAGAAGTAGAGAATGGGGGAATGCATTAAGTCCTGGAGCTCTTGATAAACAGGAAAATCCATCACCTATACACCCTTAAAGAGGAAGTAAACCCTGATGGGTTTACTTCCTCTTTTTTTCCCTGCAAAGGTAAAGCATAATGGACTACTATGCATCGCATAGTAGCTCATTATGTGTCACTTACCTGACACAGGAGCCAGCGAAGTCGCCGCTGTCCCCTGTAGTCCGCCGCATCCATGTTGCTTGTGGCGTCTTGCAGCTCCGACGAATCACAGCGGCGCAACCGCGATGACGTCACTCCCGCGCATGCACACGGGAGTCGCGCCTCGCAGCTCCGCCGCTGTCATACGGCGAAGCCGCGATGACGTCACTCCCGCGCATGCGCACGGGAGTCGACAAATTTGGCAAATCCATTCTTGGATTTGCCGCATTTAGTGCGCATGCGCGCCGCTGTCTACGGCGCATGCGCCGTAGACAGCGGTGCCCATTTTCGGGCAAATATCTCCTAAACCATATAGGTTTAGGAGATATTGCTTGGACCTACAGGTAAGCCTTAATCTAGGCTTACCTATAGGTCCAAGTTGTTTGGAAGGGTTTACTTCCTCTTTAACACAGGAGAGAACATGGGGTGTAAGCCTTGTGCATTAAAAGTAGATTTCTAATCATACATAGCAAAAAAAGAAACACAGTATGGTACAGTAATCAGTGAAGGCACATCATAGGCAATCTGGGAATACAACAGCAGCAGAGGGCCTAACAGTCTCTGACCGGTGGCTGGGCTCCAAGTTAGAAGTGTCAGCCTGCAATAGCATTCACAGCTTGGGGCCCACTCAGAATAGGCAAGGCTGGGGAATCCTTGGTTGTCTGGGTAGCCTCAGTTGATAAAATGCTTCCCAAGAAGTTGCTAAGTGACATGTTTCAGGGCTCTCCCTTTTTTAAAGTCTGCCTCAGGATGGTTAGGAACTCTTTATAAAATGAATTGCTAACAGTGTTTGTGGTTTCAGTAAAAATCAATTTGGTGATGTACATACCGTGCCCATAAAGACATATAACACAGAGGTAACCAATATAAAGTACAAAACTATATGCCTACTCCTAAGAAACCTGTAAATGTACCATGTAACAATCAATTTATTTGTAAAATTCATTAAACTGGATAATTTAACTTGCTGTTTTCACAAAACACCTCTAGGTGGAGACATATTACAGCTGCAATAATAGTAACTAAAGTATGCATATACACACAGTGGAAAAGAAACAATGTTGCTAATGCATGGAGAAAGGGATACGATATTCAGGGATAAAAGGGATGCAAAAATAATCAAATAAAAATAATAATGATACATCTAATATCTTAATGCAAAAGTTCAACCCCTTTAAATTATAATATAATATGATATAAAAAGAATGTGAAATTATACAACAAAATTACTTATACTTAAATACAGTATATGAAATATATAAACTGTAGAAATTGTATTTTTAAGAAAAAGTGTTTTTGTGTGTGTGTGTGTGTATATATATTATATTTAAAGTGTATATAATTGAATTTCTAGCTATAACTTGATGTGTAATAAATTGAAAGAGTAACTTACTGTCAGGGATATATCAAAATACAAGTTTGGAGCTCCCCTCTGTTCTCTTGCTGGATCTCCCTGACTGTCAGGAGTTGTAGAACTAAGCGCATTCCCCTGCCTCTAGGTCCATTCTTTAAACTTTTTTTTAGGACTACCCATTCTCCTAATCAACTCACACAGTTCTGTGTGTTTTTTTTTTTTTTTTTTTTAATTGTACGGATTGGTTTCTATTTAAGGGTTCTGTTAGTGTGCAGAACTATAATGTGTATTATTGTGTATTATTTTTAGCAATATATCCAATAAAATCCAATCCTAATTTAAACTCCCCATAGCACTGAATATGAAAGAAAGATGCATAAGGATTTCTAAATGACAGAAGATTGCATCAATGCCAAAAATACACAATGGTGGGACATTGCATTCCTCTGAAAATGAAAGGCTCTGTTCTATCAGCAGATGGATTGGGGACAGTAAAAGAATGGGAGGATCAGGGAAGACAGGCTCAGGCAGCCTTTTTTACAATGTGGGTTCCACAGTGAGTATAACAAGTATCCTTTACTGCATATACAGACTGATTTTACTGTTGTGGGTTTAGTAACACTTTAAGCTCTGGGGGCAAGCCTGAAGCTGGAGTTCAACTGCTGGAGCCACTCTGAAGCTGGCAAATGTGGAGCTGCTAACCATAGTGCACTGTGGAACCGAACACCAAAAGTACAGCCTGCTTTCAATATGTCAAACAACACCTACAGGAGCCTCAAAACCTTTGGGAAAAAATCATTAGAATTGAACTTTATGGTTACAACTATACACACCAGATTTGAAGAAGTGTCAACAAGGCCTCTGAAGAAACGCAAAAAAGTGGTTGTTTTTTTTGTTTTTTTTGTTTTTTTAAATAACAAACATGTTATACTTACCTCCACTGTGCAGTTCGTTTTGCACAGAGTGGCCCCGATCCTACTGTTCTGGGGTCCTACGGTGGCTGTCTCGGCTCCTCCTCGCAATAGATAACCCCCTCAGGAAGCTCTCTCCCAAGGGGGTTACCTTGCAGACGCACTCCTGTCTCATACATTCTGTGTCCATAGACACAGAGTATATGTCTCCGTCCCGCCCACTGGCGGCAGTGTTATTTGAATTTGATTGACAGCAGCGCGAGCCAATGGCTGCGCCGCTATCAATCTATCCAATGAAGAGCTGAGAAGACCAGGCCCAGAAGAGCCGAGAAGCCATTGCGCTCTTGACGCGGGACTTTCGAGGGCTCAGGTAAGTAAAGTGGGGGGCCGGGGGGCAGATGTTTTTTCACCTTAATGCATAGGAAGAAAAAAAAACGGAAGGTTTACAACCCCTTTAACCACATCATAAAAGTAGATAAGAAACAAAATGTATTAATTGAACTATCATAAAACTTATAGAAAAAC
This sequence comes from Lithobates pipiens, assembly GCF_037356315.1. Taxonomy (NCBI): domain Eukaryota; kingdom Metazoa; phylum Chordata; class Amphibia; order Anura; family Ranidae; genus Lithobates; species Lithobates pipiens. The sequence goes on along the minus strand of NW_027507758.1, from coordinate 370,818,481 downwards.
AGCTTAAACAACAAGGTTATCAATGGTATATAGTACAGTAGACTATAAAGCTTGTCATCCTACATGTTTCGGAGTGCTCACGTCTCCTTCTTCAGGGGAAAGTACAAAGCAAAAGCATATTTCTATAAAAAAAAAAACACAAATGACAAGTATTAAGACATGAAAATAGTCATATACATTGGCAAGTATTATAAAGATCTCTGTATAATGTACTTACAAATCAAAATGAAGTGTTTAATAGATATTCCATGATGTTTGTAATTAAAAGCAACAAAACAAATCAGGCATTTTGAGTGATTTCTTAATCTCCAAGGCTCCCAGAGATGGATGGTATCAAAAATCTAAGCCAAGACACCTATAGATGTTTTTACTGCTGGTGGACAACAAGGCCCATAGTGTCTCCAAACCCGTTGAGTGGGCTAGAGGAAACACTTGGGCAGGGTAGCCCTCGGCCCTGTGAAAAAAGGAATATGACTTGATCTTTAGAAAAATAAAATTAAAAAAATAACTAACTAAAACTAAACCAATTGATTCAAAAATTCATTATTGTATTATCCAATAAAAATTCATCAATTAAATTCCATATATTAATTTTTGTTAATATTGGCAATACAAGGTTCTGAAGTGCGTATCACAATCTGCTCACCTAAACATCGAGCTACTCTGAGGACATCTCAAATACGTAGTTAGGGTTACAAGACTCAGAGGCTGTTTGCTGATGAAAATGGGCAGTTTTGCCACATGAGGCATTAATAGGCCTCATTCAGAGCTTTAACAACAGACTGTAAGCCATTGTTTATGCTAAAAGAGGCGATAAGCAATATAAAGAAGGTTATGTAAACTTTGGAACAAGACAATTTAAATTTTTTCTCTTTATTGCTATTGGTTCGTAAAACGATTGTGCCATTTTATAATGCCCCTTAGATTGAATTGAATCACATTTATAAAAAAAAATAATAATAATAATTGTGCTCTGATCACTAATTTTTTTCATAAAAACTTGGTCCACGTCTTGCAAATTAGGCTAGGTGTGTGTAAACTTATAAACAAAGCTGTAATTGCCTGAAATCTATCACAGTCCACTGTGCTCTCGACCAATCAAAAAGCACATTGGACTCTAAGTTCTTAGAACCAATGGTCTGGAAGTGAACATTTATTCACTACCAGTTGGGATGCTTAAATCGTGATTCAAGCTAAACAAATCACTCCTCGCTGCTAACAGTGTACCCAGGAGTATTCATCGTCAAAAAACCTTGGTGATTTTTTTTACATTCTTGTGCAATTTTTAGACGAAGCACATAATGATCAAAACCGTACAACAATGGAAGAAAAGTGGCAGTAATTTTGCTATAATACAACTGAAAGTGATACTAACCAAGGTTGTGAGTCTCATGTGTAAACGCAGATAAGGTGTTGGGAGGATTAAAAGTCTTATCTATCATTACAGAGTACCCTATGATCTTCAGTGCTTATCTCCGTGTCGCTGGTAGTTATAGGAAGCCAACACTTTGCAACTTAAAGCAGTATTACCCAATAGCAAACAATTATTATATTGCAGCTTACCAATCATTAGATGAGGTGGCTAGATTCGTTTTCTTTGGCTTTTTCCCTCTGTTTTGCCCTGGCCAGTAACACACCTCCTATATTACAGTGCCCCCATTCTGGATGAAGGAGCACAGGGTCACCTTTGGACCACAGTATTGTCTGGACGGAGGTGAGTGTTAGATGTACTGGCAAATTTAAATAGACTGACAAACTGAAGCCAAACTCCAGCTAACACTTTATAAAGCAGTTATATCTACAGTTGTTTTTCCTTTTGGAACAAAGGTTTTAAATAAAGAAATAAAAGCTGACCATTGTAAAGCACCCCTGTCAGTGTTAAATGGTTTGTCTGATTTCTGTAACTGACACATTTTGCTGGAGAGCTTGTTCTTTTGACGAACAACAAACTTACTAGTTGGATCACTAGATAAAAAAAATAGAAGAAAGAAAGCCTAAAACAGAAAACGAATGCAGCCACCACATCTAAGAATTGGTAAAGCTGCAATATAATAAGAGTTTGCTTTTAGGTTTAATACTGCTTTAAAACATTAAAGTGAGCAAATGGCCATTAAAACCTAACTGACTGCGATGGGCCTGCTCACTGACTCCATGGGGGTTATTTACGAAAGGCAAATCCACTTTTCACTGCAAGTGCACTTGGAAGTGCAGTCGCTCTAAATCTAAAGGGTAGATCTGAAATGAGGGGAAGCTCTGCATCTTCCAATCATGTGCAAGCTAAAATGCTGTTTTTTATTTTCCTTGCATGTCCCCCTCAGATCTACAGATCTACAGCGACTTTACTTCCAAGTGCACTTGCAGTGCAAAGTGGATTTTCCTTTAGTAAATAACCCCCATTGTGTACTTGTTTAGAATTGTGTGCTTTCCTGCAGCAATACACCTGCATTTTACTGTATGCAAATGCCATGTCATTCAGAATTCCCATTCATTACCATGGGAATGATTCACACCCTGGTGGTGCAGCTTAGCATGTTTTAACGAAGCAGGATATGCAGCGTTTTGATGTGTTTGTGTGGTTTAAAGTGATGTAAAACCCTCATTTTGTAAGCACATTCAGCAACTGATTTCATCACTAAAGCTGGATACACACTATACAATTGTCTTTTGATTTTTTCCTTTAGATTTACCAAACCAATTAATATGAAGTCAAACCTAAACACTTTCAATTTGTATGCAGTCAGGCAGGCCCCTGCACTACATAGTTGAACAAGAAAAGTTGTATAGTGTGTGTATGCAGCTTTACTGAGTATTTAATCCTTGTGTATATGCCAGTTTAATCTGGTGCCATGACCGCTGCCCCAGGTTTCCTGTTTCAGGGTGGCTTCTTTCTCTTGCAACATCCTATTGAATTAACCCTTGCATGCAGGGACTAGGGTCATGTCTCTCTACACTGTGTGCATCAATAGAAACACGCAGCCCCATAGTCTAGGATGACAAGGCACCGCTCTGCTCCCCCCTCCCTTCTTCAAGCTAATAGTCTGACTGGAGACTGCACTTTCCACTGTTAAAGTGGTTGTAAAGGTAGAAGGTGTTTGATCATAACGCGTGGTTCCACACAAAAATGGGACTTCCACTTTTCCGGTTCCCCCACCCAAGTGTCAGGGGGCCCTGGTGGCCATCTTGAGGGAATTGCCCATAACCTGATGCAGAGGAAACCTTGTTCTCTTTTAACTATGACATGTCTACTGTGGGCCATGGTGCTGGTATGTATGCTTCAATGCCGGTGTATTATATGACATGTGTTATCTTCTTTACCTGTTTTATCTTTCAACTTATGTCCTGTTTTCTCATAGAATGTTTTCCATCTTTGATCTTCTCTCCTAAATTCCCCTGAAGTAGGGATATACTTTTCTCCTAAAACGCGTTGGATATAGCAAGAAGAGACAACTACATCAATAATCAGCTCTTAATGACCCTATGAACAACTTGCTGTTTCATGTAAATCAATGGTGATGCATGCACCAATGTTTTTTATTGTGTTAATAATAAACTTTATACTTTTTAAATACATCAGCTGAGTCTGCCTTAAAAAGTCCAACAGCCTTTGATGCTATTAAGGTGGCCCTGTGTAAATGTCACTGGCAGGGAAGGGGTTAACACTAGGGGGCGATCAAGGGGTTAACTGTGTGTTGCCTCGTGCGTGTTCTAACTGTAGGAGGATTGGACTGACTAGAGGAAATTACAGATTGTTGTTCCTAGCTAGTAGGACCACACAATCTGTCTCTCCTCTTCTCACGGAACAGGGATTTGTATGTTTACACACGCACGTCCATGTTCTGGCTCTCGTGCCCACGATCGCGTGTGGCCAGCGGTCATCGCGACCATTGGCCAAGTGCATTGGCACCCCGGAGTGCAGCGGCGCACCTGCTATCCCCTCTTAAAGGGCTGACGTACAGCTATGACGGTCCGTGCAACCGTGCCGACCTGCCACTGTATAATGACAGTGGCTGGTCTGCAAGAGGTTAAAATGCAGCTAATGCATTGAAGCTTCAGAGTGCTTTGGCAGCATGTGTTTGCATGTGCGGGAAACTGCACTGCGTTTTCAGTGCGTGGGGTGCCACCAGGAGTTAATGGACCTAGTTTTCTTATAGCAGAGCATTTTTAGTGAAGCTGCATGCAGATGCGGGCACACAAGTGATATACATGCATTCCCGCACTAGGAAGGCAAACCTTTTTTTCATTTTGGATCTTTTTGTCATCTGTATTAGTGATGGCCGAACGGTTCGCCCGGCGGTCGTTTTGCAGCGAATTTCGGCTGTTCGCGATTCGCCCGATCGGCGGACTATTGCCGCCATTCGCCCGGTGGACTTCCGTGTTTTCTGTGTAAAAGAACTTTGACCTATGGTGACACATCCATCATGGGGTACAGGACAGCCAATTGAGACATTACAGCACATGGACACTTGGACATTCCCCCTAACTTATAAATACACCCGATCCGGCGGCCATTTTACATTCTTTCTTCTGTCACTATAGAGAGAGGTTGCTGCGTGGAGCAGGGAGAGATTGCAGTGACCCAAATCGCTAGCTATTTGGTACACAAAAGTTCTTTTCAGGACTGGTATAGGTGTTAGGTGTATATAGGTTTGCTGTGCTACTGATTGTTGCAGCAGCCTGAGTGTCTTTTGTCAGTTTAGAGAAAGGGACAGGACGGTGTGTCTGCTGTAGGGACAGTCAGTTTAGTCATTAGCTGTTACTATCAGGTCCACAAAAGTGCTATTCCAGTTATTGTTCCAGTAGCCTCTGTTTTGTCAGTTTATATAGGGACAGGCAGGAAGCAGTGTGTGAGGCAGTGAGGGTCAGTTTAATCAGTAGCTGTTACTATATTAGGTCCACAAAGGTTCTTTTCAGGACTGGTATCAGTGGTATGGTAATAGGCTTGTACACGTATAATATTCTTTTTTCCAAATATAGAAAGAATATTATACTTGACTGCTGCCCTTCTGCTGTAGTCTGCTAATCATTCACAACCTACTTGTTCCACAAAGGTCCTTCTAAGGACTGGTAAGGTAATAACCTGGTGTAAGGTGCTATAGTACATAGGGTTGAGTGAGGTACAGTCTGCTATTCTATAAGGACTGGTATAGGTCCACAATACATAGGGTTGAGGTGCACTACTGCTGACCGCTGCTCTATACTGCAGCAGTCTTACATCGGTATAGGGACTGACGTACAGTCTGCTAATCAGTCACAACCTACTTGTTCCACAAAGGTCCTTATAAGGACTGGTAATAACCTGGTGTAGGGTGCTATAGTACATAGGGTTGAGTGAGGTACAGTCTGCTATTCTATAAGGACTGGTATAGGTCCACAATACATAGGGTTGAGGTGCACTACTGCTGACCGCTGCCCTATACTGCAGCAGTCCTTCATCGGTATAGGGACTGACGTACAGTCTGCTAATCAGTCACACACAACCTACTTGTTCCACAAAGGTCCTTATAAGGACTGGTAAGGTATAGGGTACTACAGTACATAGGGTTGAGTGAGGTACAGCCTGCCATTCTATAAGGACTGGTATAGGTCCACAATAAATAGGGTTGAGGTGCACTACTGCTGACCACTGCCCTATACTGCAGCAGTCCTTCATCGGTATAGGGACTGACGTACAGTCTGCTAATCAGTCACACACAACCTACTTGTTCCACAAAGGTCCTTATAAGGACTGGTAACTTGATCTGTCTAGGGTGCTACAGTACATAAGGTTGAGTGAGGTACAGTCTGCCATTCTATAAGGACTGGTATATGTCCACAATACATAGGGTTGAGGTGCACTACTGCTGACCGCTGCCCTATACTGCAGCAGTCCTTCATCGGTATAGGGACTGACGTACAGTCTGCTAATCAGTCACACACAGCCTACTTGTTTCACAAAGGTCCTTATAAGGACTGGTAAGGTATAGGGTACTACAGTACATAGGGTTGAGTGAGGTACAGTCTGCTATTCTATAAGGACTGGTATAGGTCCACAATACATAGGGTTGAGGTGCACTACTGCTGACCGCTGCCCTATACTGCAGCAGTCCTTCATCAGTATAGGGACTGACGTACAGTCTGCTAATCAGTCACACACAACCTACTTGTTCCACAAAGGTCCTTATAAGGACTGGTAAGGTATAGGGTACTACAGTACATAGGGTTGAGTGAGGTACAGTCTGCCATTCTATAAGGACTGGTATAGGTCCACAATACATAGGGTTGAGGTGCACTACTGCTGACCGCTGCCCTATACTGCAGCAGTCCTTCATCGGTATAGGGACTGACGTACAGTCTGCTAATCAGTCACACACAACCTACTTGTTCCACAAAGGTCCTTATAAGGACTGGTAAGGTATAGGGTACTACAGTACATAGGCTTGAGTGAGGTACAGTCTGCTATTCTATAAGGACTGGTATAGGTGCACAATACATAGGGTTGAGGTTCACTACTGCTGACCGCTGCCCTATACTGCAGCAGTCCTTCATCGGTATAGGGACTGAGAGTTTTGTCACAGGGTAATTTAAAAAATGACAGGCAGAGGAAGAGGCAGGCCCTTCCGCAGGGGTGGTAGGGGTAGGGCAGGAGCAACAGGCTTGAGCCAAAGTGGGAAGTTGCAGAAGGTGCGTTCAATTCATTTAAAGGACGCACCAGACTTGGTTGAGTGGCTCACTCAGCCTTACTCTTCTGCACCCTCCTCATCCTCTCGATCTGCACCCTCTTCTTCACTCTCTGCTATGTGCACCCCCAAAGACACTACCACCAACAACACCACCACCACCACATACCTTCCGCTTGAGTCACAGGAATTATTTTCCGATCCATATCAAGACATTTCTGATGCGCAGCCACTCTTGGTATTGGATCAGGAAGAGGAGGTAGCAACAACCGCTACTCAGCAGTCTGATGACAGTACCCAGATCAGCCCAAGGAGGAGGTTGGTCCCCGGTGTTGCTGCCTACTCCGAGATCTCTACTTATAGCGGTGGGGAAGGTGACGTCGATGATGACGTGTCTAGTGATGTCACGTGGGTGCCCACAAGAGAGGAAGAGGAGGGGAGTTCAGAGGGAGATATGGACCAGCAGATAGGGAGGAGAAGCAGGAATAACTTACATTGCACAGGAGGGACAAAGCAGACTGCAAATGTATCAGGAGCGAGTCATCGACCATGTACGGTCACATCTGGCACTCCCAGGACACCAGCACATGGCTCCGCAGTGTGGGCTTTTTTTAACATGTCCACTGCTGACAATAGCGTTGTCATCTGCAATCTTTGCAGTCAACGCTCACCTAGGGACGACCGCCTTAAGAAGGCACATGAGCAGCCATCACCGAGCCCAGTGGGAGCAACGGAACACACAAAGCCACACTCCAGGCTCTCACCGTCCAGCCTCGTCTTCTACTTCTCCTTCTCCTCACAATTGTCCTCCACTCCACCTTCCATAACGCCAAGCTCACGTTTTTCTGCAAAAAGGCAGGCTTCTGTGGGCCTAATGTTTGAGCGTAAAAAAATGATGACGCCGGATAACCCTCTTGCCCAACGGTTGACGGCTGGCTTGTCAGAACTCATAGCCCGCCAACTACTGCCATATAAACTGGTGGACTCGGAGGCCTTTCGTAAATTTGTGGCCATTGGAACACCACAATGGAAGGTCCCAGGAAGGAAGTATTTCTCACAGAAGGGCATCCCAGAGCTATATGGCCATGTTCAGCGGCAAGTGAATGTATCTCTGGCACACAGTGTCAGTGCCAAGATACATCTGACCACAGACACGTGGTCTAGCAAACACGGGCAGGGAAGGTATATCACTTTTACTACCCACTGGGTGAACTTTCTGACGGCCGTCAAGCATGTAACCCGTGGCACCCGTGTAGATTTGGTTTTACCGCGACGGATTGCATGCAGGCCTGGCTCTTCTTCTCCTCCTCCTCCTGCTACTCCATCCTCCTCCCTCTTCTCCTCGACTGACTCCTCCTTTTCCGCTGCTAGCGTCTCTTCCGCTGCGCCGCCCAAGCTCCCCAGAACCTATTCAACATGCCAGGTGAGACGTTGCCATGCCGTGCTGCGTCTGTTGTGCCTGGAAGCCAAGAGCCACACTGGCCCGGCACTCCTTTCAGCTTTGCGTTCACAGGCAGATCAGTGGCTAACACCGCTCAATTTGACAGTTGGTAAAGTGGTGTGTGACAACGGTGCCAATCTGCTTAGCGCATTGAAACAGGGCAAAATCACACACGTGCCATGCATGGCACACGTCTTAAACTTGGTCGTGCAGCGATTCCTTGTCAAATACCCTGGGGTCCAGGACATCTTGCGCCAGGCAAGGAAAATCTCGGCCCATTTCAGAAGATCTTACACGGCCATGGCTCGCCTTGCTGACATTCAGCGGCGTCACAATCTGCCGGTCAGACATCTTATTTGCGATTGCCCGACGCGATGGAAAACAACCTTCTATATGCTTGATAGGCTGCTCCAGCAGAAACGTGCAGTTAACGTCTACCTGTATGAACTCTGCGGCAGAACCGGTTCTGGGGAGCTGGGGTTTTTTTCACCGTGCCAGTGGCTGCTCATGCGCGACGCATGCAGACTTCTGCGGCCATTTGAGGAGATCACCAAACTGGTCAGTCGCAGCCATGGCGCCATCAGTGACATGGTACCTTATGCCTTCTTTATGGAGCATGCATTGCGTCGTGTCATTGATCAAGCTGTGGAGGAGCAGGAGTGGGAAGATGAGGAAGTCGCAATGCTGGATGAATTCCCAGGGGGAGGCTACTCTGTCTTCTGAGACAAGTCAACAACAGGAGTCTGAAGAGGAGTCAGAGGAGGATGGTGCCGGGGCAGATGAGGAGGAGCAAGAAGAGCATGCTTTATACCTTTCTGGGACCCCTGTTGTTGTTGTTGTGCATGGATGGGGAGAGGAGAATGAAGAGGACGACATTATCCTGGATGATGAGCAGGAGCCAGGCCACCACACCGCTTCCAGTTTAGTGCAAATGGGGGCCTTCATGCTCCAGTGTTTTAATAGGGACCCCCGTAGGACCAGTACTAGGTGGCAACGTACTTAGACCCCCGGTACAAACACAAAATGGCGGAAATGCTACCGCCGTCACAGGGGGCTGTCAGAATGCAGCACTTCCAGGCCTTGCTTTGAGAAATGCTGCATTCTGCTTTTGCGTGCGCTGGCAGAGGAGCAATTCCCACTCCCAGAGAAGGAGTTGCGGGTACCAATCCAACAGCACCTGCAAGAAGAGGCCGGTTTGAAGATGTGTTGGTGACTTCGGATATGAGGTCATTCTTTCAGCCGACCCATCGACAGGTGTCATCCGGATCCAGCATCAGGGAACGCCTAGACCGTCAGGTGTCCGACTACATCGGGTTACCGGCCGATGTGGACGCTCTGAGGAGTGATGAACCCCTGGACTACTGGGTGGGCAGGCTTGACCTCTGGCCAGAGCTTGCCCAATTTGCAATCGAACTGTTGGCTTGCCCCTCGTCCAGTGTCCTGTCCAAAAGGACGTTCAGCGCAGCAGGGGGGATCGTGACCGATAAGCGTATTTGCCTAGCTCACGACAGTGTTAACTACCTCACATTTCTAAAAATGAATGAGACATGGATCTCGGAGGAATTCAACACATATGACCAGTAGACCATGTATATGTCTATAAACAATTTTTTTAATCGAGCACACAGACCTTCTTTCTTCATTTGGCTCACTTCCTTGTCCAAAAAAAGCACACCATACTATATGCCCGTACCCTCCTCTTTGAAGAGGTTGAGGGATGTCATATTTCTACTGGGGCTGCTTATTATGAGGGGCTCCCACCATCCCTGTGCTGTGCTGACATCCTCCTGGGGCTGTACCTCTGCTGTGCATATTATGAGGGGCTCCCACCATCCCTGTGCTGTGCTGACTTCCTCCTGGGGCTGTACCTCTGCTGTGCATATTTTGAGGTGCTCCCACCATCCCTGTGCTATGCTCATTATGAGGGGCTCCCACCATCCCTGTGCTGTGATGACTTCCTCCTGGGGCTGCTTATTATGAGGGGCTCCCACCATCCCTGTGCTATGCTGACATCCTCCTGATACTGCTTATTCTGAGGGGCTCCCACCATCCCCGTTGCTATGCTGAAATCCTCCTGGGGCTGCTTATTATAAGGGGTTCCCACCATCCCTGTGCTGTGCTGACTTCCTCCTGGGGCTGTACCTCTGCTGTGCATATTATGAGGGGCTCCCACCATCCCTGTGCTATGCTCATTATGAGGGACTCCCGCCATCCCTGTGCTATGCTCATTATGAGGGGCTCCCTCCATCCCTGTGCTATGCTGACTTCCTCCTGGGGCTGCTTACGGTGCAGGTGTCAGTGCTGTATATCACAGTGCTGATGTCAGTACTCTCTATCACGGTGCTGCTGTCAGTGCTGTATATCACGGTGCTGGTGTTAGTGCTTTATGTCACGCTGCTGATGTCAGTGCTCTCTATCACGGTGCTGGTGTCAGATGACTCTATCACGGTGCAGGTGTCATTGCTGTATGTCACGCTGCTGATGTCAGTGCTCTCTATCACGGTGCTGCTGTCAGTGCTGTATATCACGGTGCTGGTGTTAGTGCTTTATGTCACGCTGCTGATGTCAGTGCTCTCTATCATGGTGCTGGTGTCAGATGACTCTATCACGGTGCAGGTGTCATTGCTGTATGTCACGCTGCTGATGTCAGTGCTCTCTATCACGGTGCTGCTGTCAGTGCTGTATATCACGGTGCTGGTGTTAGTGCTTTATGTCACGCTGCTGATGTCAGTGCTCTCTATCACTGTGTTGCTGTCAGTGCTGTATATCATGGTGCTGGTGTTAGTGCTTTATGTCATGCTGCTGAGGTCAGTGCTCTCTATCACGGTGCTGGTGTCAGATGACTCTATCACGGTACAGGTGTCATTGCTGTATGTCACGCTGCTGATGTCAGTGCTCTCTATCACGGTGCTGTTGTCAGATGACTCTATCACGGTGCAGGTGTCATTGCTGTATGTCACGCTGCTGATGTCAGTGTTCTCTTTCACGGTGCTGGTGTCAGATGACTCTATCACGGTGCAGGTGTCATTGCTGTATGTCACGCTGCTGGTGATCATCTCCTGCACCCTCTTCTTTGCCTACCCTGGTCCCTGACCTTCCCTCTCCTCCATTGCCATCATGCGCTCCACAGTCCTGAATTGTCACAACAATTTCCCATATAAAAAAAGAATGCTTGTAGTTGTCGATCCCAGATTCACCTCATACGTGTGTTATGTCATTGGCCATGTGGTGGGACTATGTTTGCACAGCTATTAATTATTTTGTGGCTGAAAATTTGACCTGTAGGTTTGCGAAGTTCGCCTCCCATTGAAGTCAATGGGGCCCGCCGCGAAACGTTCCGATTTTTGCGAACTATCGGCCGCGTTTGCGGTCCACGTTCGCGAAACGTCCCATCGGAAGTTCGTCCATCACTAATCTGTATTCCATTAGGGGGATTTTCCTTCACTTCCTGTCCCATAGCCAAAGCAGATTTCCCTTTTATTCCTGTTCCGATGGGATTTTACTTTACTTTTTGCTTTCCATGATAATGGTAAACAGGACAAACAGAGAGGGTGAATCTGCCTAATGAGGGCACAGACTGCAGTAAAATCTGACAGGAGTTCTAATCTCTCTCCGTTCTATCCAAATTAAAAAAAAAAAAAAAAAACATTTTGCCTTTAGTGACACTAAAGTACAGTAGTTTGTTAGGCGTAATATTTGTAGCATGCACTAGGGGGCGATAGTTACACAACAATGCCCAATACAGTTATATAAGCAAACCTAAAGTGTTATTACTGTTTACTGTTACTGTTTTTAGGAGAAAAATAGAGAAGGAAGAGAAAACAGATATTCACCTGATCTGGATTTATTTCTCATGACTATAGGGAAGTCTATAGGGTGTCACTCAGAAGGAACAATCAGTAAGGCAGTTTAAAAACCAACCCTATTCTATATTTTTTTCAGGCAGAATAAGTTATTACTTGTCCCCTCTGCTGCTGGTACTTGAAATTCTCAAGCTATCCTGTATGTAGACCCCGTGGGGTTGATTTACTAAAACTGAAGGATGCAAAATCTGGCGCAGCGCTGCATGATAGCCAATCAGCTTCTAATTAAGCTTTGAGCAAAAAAACCTGGAAGCTGATTGGCTACCATGCACAGCTTCACCAGATTTTGCTCTCTCCAAGTTTAGTAAATCAACCCCATATGTCTGCGAAAGACCTGTCTATGTTCACATACATAGGGCTCAATTACACCATAATGCCTGCATTCAGTGTGTGGTTCCACATGCATTTTACATGCATTTCAGTACATTTTAGGTAATATTCAATATTTTTTATTGAACTGCATATACGCGCGTGTATTTTTATATATTTTCTGTGTGAAAAAATCGGCACACTGTACTTTTTTTTACACACATGAAAGCACCCCAATGGTGTGAACTATGCTAATTGAAACATATGCATTTAAATCAGGGCTTGACAAATTTGCTTTAAATCTAGGAGCCAGCTAAAAAAGTCAGGAGCCAAAGCTTTATTTTCAATGAAAAATCCCATGTGTAGCACATAGACACCCTAGAAAATAAAATAGTGGTAGTTCCAATTTTTTATGTCACTCGCTATTAACGCATAGGTAAATTTAATTAACCCGTTCCCCACCGGCAGCAGAATGGCACAGCTGGGCAAATGGGCGTACCTGTATGTCCTTTTAAATTTGCCATCGTGCCATCACGTGTGTGCCGGCCTGGACCTCCGTGAGTCGGGTTGCGGGTCCCCGCGATCACCTTACAGAGAGGAAGAACTTTTTTACATCAGCATCTCCCCGTTCTGCCTTGTGACAGTGTCACTGATCTCTGCTCCCTGTGATCAGGAGCAGAGATCAGTGACGTGTCACATGTAGCCACGACCCCCCACAGTTAGAAGCACTCCCAGGCCACACTTAACCCATACGCTGCCCCCTAGTGGTTAACCCTTTCACTGCCATTTACAGAGGAATCAGTGCATTTGTATAGCACTGATTGCTGTATAAATGACAATGGTCCCAAAAATGTGTCAAAAAAGTCACAATAAAAATCGCTTATCGCTGCCATTACTAGTAAAAAAAAAATTTATTAATATAAAAGCCATAAAACTATCCCCTATTTTGTAAACGCTATAACTTTTGCGCAAGCCAATCAATATACGCTTATTGTGATTTTTTTTTTACCATAGAAAAGTAGAATACGTATCGGCCTAAACTGAAGAAATTTTTTTTTTATATATTTTTGGGGGAAATTATTTATAGCAAAATGTAAAAAATAATGTGTTTTTTTTCAAAATTGTTGCTCTTTTTTTGTTTATAGCGCAAAAAATAAAAACTGCAGGGTTGATACCACTAAAAGAAAGCTCTATTTGTCGGAAAAAAAAGGAAATCAATTTTGTTTGGGAGCCACGTCACATGACCGCGCAAATGTCAGTTAAAGCGACGCAGTGCCGAATCGCAAAAAGTGCTCTGGGCAGAAAGGGGGTAAAATCTTCCGGGCCTGAAGTGGTTAACAAGACATTGAAATTAATTTTAGGGGGCAAAAACAAAACCAAAGACAGAGGATGTGTAGCTGCTCTCCTCCCTCCCTTCTACCCAGCAGGACTCACTATGCCAATCCTAGGCCCGCAGATGGGCAAGCGGAGCTCGGGATACATAGTGGGGGGGGGATGTGGAAGTATTAAGCGGCAGAGTAGCCACCCGAATGCTTCCATCCAACAAGTAAACTGCCCAGACAGGGAAACTATACGTCCCAGGTGTCAGGCGATAAGAATTGGGCATCCCTACACCTGGTGACAACAGTGAATGGGCTGACAGGACGCAATTTATAGTCGCCATGGAGATTTGGCACCTGGGATTTGTAGAGCCATGATTTAAATAATGTGTTAAGCTGGTTACACACTATACAACATTTGTTGTTAGTACTGGGTATGCTATATCACGGGGCATCAAAGGTGAACAGAGTGCCATGGGAGTACAATGAAGGTTTCAGCAAGGGAGGATCAGTCTATCAGGTGAAACAGTTACTTTACCCTAAAAGTGCTATTAAACTCAAAACCAAAAACAGAATATGATGCAGCTTACCAATCATTAGATGTGGTGGCCGCATTTTCGTTTTTTTAGGCTTATCTCCCTGTTTTCGCCTGGTGATCTGGCTAGTAACACGCCTCCTGTATTAGTGAGACTCTGGATGAATAAACACAGGAGGCACAGCAGACCAATGCTGTATCCTGGCCTAGGCCGACAAGGCCCAGTCCTAGGGCAGCCCTTTGCAGGGGGAAGCACCGAAAGAGTCCCCGCCGGCTTGCGCTACACTGTTAGTATAGCACCAGTCTTATGGGGTGGACTGGACTGAGAGGTAAATTAGTCTAGTCCCCCCATAAAGCGGCTGCACTGCTTCTGGTATGTGGGCTGGCATTCTGCAACTGTGTGTGTGTGTGGGGGGGGGGCTTCTAATTTTTACTGTCCTATCATTCTGAACCATAAACCTTCCTCACTGTGCTATATGTTTTCTGCTGCACCATTGTCATGGTTATATCTTCTTAGTCCTCTCCATAAAATTATAAGAAATTTGTGCTTAAAGTAGAACTATAGGCCACACTTTTCTTTTAATTTTGGATAGAATAAGGGAGGGTTATAGCCAGGGCCAGACTGGCTTACCGGGATACCGGGAGATTTCCCGGTAGGGCGCCTGCCCTGGGGCCGCTTTTAGTTGTGGCTGCACTGGTGCTCTCTACTGCGTATCACAGGCTGGCTGGCTCTGTGTTCTGCGGCCGCTCTGTAACACGGCCCAGACCAGCTCGAGTGATAGTAGAGAGAATCAACGTTCCGCCTATCACACGAGTCGATCTGGGGGGGCGGGGCCGTGTTACAGAGCGCCCGCCGAACACAGAGCCAGCCAGCTCTGTGATCAAGAGGAGGAGATGCCGCCTGTACAGCGTGCCCTGTGTGCCTGGATAGGAGGATCAGCAGGGGGGCTGCATATAGAGGAGATGATCTTTCTATATTCCTCCATGCAGCCACTGAATGCTTGCAGGAGGGAGAGGAGGAGAATCGAGCATTCAATGGCTGCATGGAGGAATATAGAAAGATCATCTCCTCTATATGCAGCCCCCCTGCTGATCCTCCTATCCAACTTCTTTTACTCCACCCCCCCAGTTCACCTCATTCTCCCTGCCCCCCCCAGTGCTCTCCTTCCCCACCACACTCTCCAGCCCCCCCCCAGTTCTCTCCACTCATGTTCTGTCCCCCCAAACTGCTCTCCAGTTCTCCCCATCCTTCTCTAGCCACCATCCCAGTGCTATCCACCCCCCCAGTGCTCCCCCCCCAGTGCTCTTCACCCCCCCAGTGCTATCCCACCCAGTGCTCTTCACCCCCCCAGTGCTCTTCATCCTGCCCCCCGTGCTCTTCTCCCCCCTGCCCCCCCAGTGCTCTCTACACCAGTGCTCTCCACTCCCCCCAGTGCTCTCCCCCCTGTTCTCCCCCCAGTGCGCTCCACTCCCCCCAGTGCTCTCCCCCCTGTTCTCCACCCCCCAGTGCTCTCCTCCTCCCCAGTGCTCTTCACTCCCCCCAGTGCTCCCCCTGTTCTTCCCCCCCCCAGTGCTCTGCTCTCCCCCTGTTCTTCCCCCCCCCCAGTGCTCTCCACTCCCCCCAGTGCTCTCCTCCCCCTTTTCCCCCCAGTGCTCTCCACTCCCCCCAGTGCTCTCCCCCTTGTTCTCTGCCCCCCAGTGCTCCCCCCAGTGCTCCCCCCTGTTCTTTCCCCCCCAGTGCTCTCCACTCCCCCAGTGCTCTCCCCCCTGTTCTCCCCCCCAGTGCTCCCCCCAGTGCTCTTCACCCCCCCAGTGCTATCCCACCCAGTGCTCTTCACCCCCCCAGTGCTCTTAATCCCGCCCCCCGTGCTCTTCTCCCCCCTGCCCCCCCAGTGCTCTCCACTCCCCCCAGTGCTCTCCCCCCTGTTCTCTGCCCCCCAGTGCTCCCCCCTGTTCTTCCCCCCCAGTGCTCTTCACTCCCCCCAGTGCTCTCCCCAACCCCGTTCTACCCCCCCAGTGCTCTCCTCCCCCCGTTCTTCCCCCCCAGTGCTCTTCACTCCCCCCAGTGCTCTCCCCCCGTTCTTCCCCCCCAGTGCTCTTCACTCCCCCCAGTGCTTCCCCCGTTCTCCCCCCCCAGTGCTCTCCACTCCCCCCAGTGCTCTCCGCCCTTGTTCTCTCCCCTCCCCCTTTTTCTTCCTCCCCCCGGTGCTCTCTCCCCTGTTCTTCACCGCCCCCCCAGTGCTCTTCCCCCTGTTCTTTCTCACCTCCCCAGTGCTCTCCAGCTCTCCCCATCACTCTCCAGCCCCCACCCCAGTGCTCTCCAGCCCTCCATTCTCCCCACCCCTGTTCTTTATGGCTCCCTGGTGCTCTTAAGCTCCACCCATCTCTCTCCAGCCCCCCCCCCAGTGCTCTCTACCCCCCCCCCCCCCCTGCACTCCTGTTCTTTTTGGCTCCCCCCATATCTGTATATAATACACTCTTCATCGAATGTGCTTTAAAATGTATGGTTTTCCCTTTCATGAACAAGAAAATAATGACGTTATGTTGTTGGGCTGGTATAATAATGCTGTGGGGCTGGTTTTTTTTCCAGGGCTGGTTTTTATTCCCAGTCCGACCCTGGTTATAGCCCCTGTCAGTTAATTTTTTACCATCCCTGTCCCATTGCAGAGATTTCCCTTCACTTCCTGCCCCATAGCCAAATAGGAAGTGAGAGGAAATCTATGCAAATTAAGGGAATCCATTGCCTCCCCCCCCCCCCGGCTAGGGTTGCCACCTGTCCAGGATTCACCCGGACAGTTCGGGTTTGGAATCTTGTGTCCGTGTTTCAGTCTGCCTGAAACCCGGACACATTATTTAGACTGAGCTGTGGCTCCCCTAGTAACTGAGATAGTCGCACAAAAATCTGTTGCCATTCGTGAGCTGTGGGACGCTGTCTGGGGGCAGGTTTGGCATCACTGGGAGGGGGGGGGGCATGATGTCAGCAAAAGCAGTTTGGCCACACCCACTGTTTGCCACAGCATGCTGCATTACCACTCTCCTTGGGGCACCCAAAGGTGTCCCAGGTCTTTTATAATTCTATAGTGTATACTACGAATAAAAATGTGCCCCGTGTCGCTAAAGTGTTCGGGTTTGGCTTGAAGAAAAGGTGGCAACCCTACCCCCGGCCCTCAGAACTAGTGTCCCCATTCGAAAATGTCAGGGCGGGTCTTGAACAGCAAGGGGTGTGGCCTTGACAGGAAGGGGTGGGTCATATTTAAATTAGAGGGTGCAGGAGTTTAGTCAGGCCTAGGGCAGCACAAACCCTAAATACACTACTGCAGCAGAAAACAGCAATGTCAGTCGGGGGCAGGGGAGTGTTAGATGTATTAGCAGATTTAGACACACTAACAAATAGAAGCCAAACTCCAGCTCACACTTTATAAGCAGTTACAGCAAACAGTGTTTTCCCTTTCGGGATAAAGGTTTGTATTAATAAATAAAAGCTGATAATTTTAATCACCAATGCCAGTGTTATGTGGTTTGTCTCATCCATCTAAACTAATTTTGCTGGAGAGTCTGTGCTGTGAAAAAACAACAGACTTGCCAGCTGAATCCCCAGATGAATATAGAAGAAATAAAGCCTAAAAAAGGAAATTAATACACTAAGAATTGGTAAGCTACAATATCAGAAAAGTTTGCTTTTGGGTTTAATACTGCTTTAATGATCGAAATACAGATTCAATTTGAGGTCACCACTGACATTAGGTGATTGTCAGGATCAGGTGATCCTGGTATCTGTTTATTTTTTTGATTCAATTTAGTTGCCTATGAGAAAACACGAATACATCTGCACATACTAGGGCTTTCATCACACGCACCTAGTTTATATATTTAGTAAAATAGTCAATTAGCTGGGATGGATTTTCCTGGTTGAGTATTACTCGGGGATTACCATGCTGGTGAGGGTGTTTGCAGAGTACAAAGATATCAATGCAGGCAAAACAAATGTGTCTGCCTGTATGTCTGCCTGGGATCCAGAGATTAATCTGGTCCCTTTAGTCCGCCGTGCTTATACACAGGAAAGATATCCTTACAGTGTGCCAAAATGCACCTCATACAGTAAATAGTTATAGACTTTTGTGTGTGCCATAAGATGCAGCTAATAAAAGATAAGCTGGCCTTAGACTGTACTATATTGCACACAGTGGCAACAATTTACTGATGATTATATGCAGGATCAAGCTGGCAGAGGATGGGTAAAGAATGCACGTTAGGTTCTGTATACATGCATACAACCACATGTATGCATATACACTGGTAAAATTGATTTTTCATTCACTTTAGCTGTCAGTATTTCAACATATACATGTGTGCTCGTTTGTACTTGCATACACATACGTTAAAGTTGCACAATTCAAAATGAGAATCACAATTATTTTTTTTTGCTTAGAATAAAGATCACGATTCTCGTGGCATAACATTTCACATTATACAAAAAAAGACCCCCGAAGTCGGAAGAAGAAGTGGCGGTGGCGACAGAAGACCGGGCCACCGGTATTAAAAGAGGGCCCGGCAAGAAGACCCCAAGAGGGGGACAAGACCCCCGAAGTCAGAAGAAGACCCCCGAGTGGCGACACTGAAGAAAGCCGGGCTCCTCCGCTAGTAAAAGAGCTAGCAGAAGATAGAGGAGGAGTCCGGCGAGAAGACCCCCCCAAGACGGAAGAAGACCCCCGAAGCTGTGCAATAAATTATTTTAAAACCTTGTGTTACGTTTTATTTAAAAAATTTTCACCAGGTGAATGGGTAGGGGTACATTGTACCCCATACTCATTCACATAGGGTGGGGGGGCAGGTATCTGGGGGCCCCCTTATTAAAGGGGGCTCCCGGATTCCAATAAGCCCCCCGCCCGCAGACCCTTGTCCTCATCAACATGGCCCCCCTTCCCCAAAGAACCCCTATGTTGAGGGCACGCGGCCTGGTACGGCTCAGGAGGGGGGGCACTTGCTCGTCCCCACCCCCTTTCCTGACCGGCCGGTTTGCGTGTTCAGATAAGGGTTTGATATGGGCTTTGAGGGGGACCACCACTCAGTTTTTTCAGCTTAGGGCTTCCCCTTTAAGTCCATACCAGGTGACGGGGCTAGCGAGGGCTAGCGAAGGCGGCGACATTGACTTCCTTCACTTGTCCTGTCTACCTGGAGCCGCGATCAAAATGAACGGACTTTCCTCTGTGTTTGGGCAAGTCCATTCATTTCAAAAGTCCGGCCGACTAGTGCACAAACAGCCGGATTGTCCGCCGGGCTGCCGAGTCCGGCGGACAATTTTGAGTCAAAACTTCTTTCTAAGTCCGCCAGACTTTTGGAAAGAAAAAGTCTGCCGGAGCCCACACATGGGCGGATTGTCCTGCGGACTCTGGTCCGCCAGACCAAGTCCGCCGGATAGTCTGATAGTGTGTACACCGCATTAGACTACTCAGAAACTCGACTTATGGCCCCCAGATTTAACATCTTAGCCTGTTCAGAAAGTTACATCATGGTCTTCAGCTGTGGGGATTTAGATGGCCCAACATTCATGTTTGCTTAAGGAGAAGATTGTCCTCTAATTGCTAGATGGTAAATATTTTGGAGTATCCTATGCCCTAACCCCTCTCCTGTTAAAGTTTCTTCAAGCAACAAATCTTAAAAAGACATCCTCTAAACCAGCGAGGGCCACTTAAGCGAGTTCGTAACCAGTTGCGGGCCACAATGAGCAGAGTGGGCAGATGACATCTCTGCGTCCACTCTGCCTATGCAAAGCAGACACAGACACAGACACAGACTCTATGGGCCTGCAGATCAGTTTGAAAGCAGCCCAGTAACCACTGCAGAACAGATATGTCCCTATATACACAATGATTTTAGTAATAAACTTGCTGTCCCAGGCATTTGCATTTGGTATCACTCCGCCTATGACAGGAGTCGGTGATATACAGGAAGCATTGGCTTATGCAGCTCTGTTCCACAGCTGCTTGCTTTCTCTACCGCTGGCTTCATTCACAACACTAATGCTCTGGTATGGCAGGTAGGCAATGCCATGGCAGGTAGGCTTGCCAACCCGCCATCCCAGAGCAGGAGGTCACATCAGAGGGCTCCGCAGGCCACATGTGGCCCCCGGGCCACTGGTTGGGCACCCCTGCTCTAGACTGTGTTACTGGAATCAGTGAGAATAAAATGGTGCTTGCGGTGGTGGGCAGCCTCTGTATTTTTAGGGAAGAACCAGAACAGACATGTCCACAGAGAAGGAATTAGTATAACACTGAGACACAGCAGATATGTCCGCATAGAGGAAACTAGTACTACAATGACACACCAGACTTGTCCATAAATATGCATAAGGTGTAGAGGCCACATCAAGGCACCCCCATTGCGATTTGTTTGTACTGTTGGTGAATGCAATAGGGAACACACTGGATACCTTTGATGCCATTGTGCTATTGCTTGGTGTCCCATGTGTTTCTATTCCTTTAAGGAGGGTGGGGCTCTCTCCAGGCATACCTGTCCTTAACCTATCAATTATTATATGTGTGATCCAACTTTGGAGACTCTTAAAATTGTTAGGACTGCAGAACACTGGGGTGCCGTAACGTGGCCTCTGCAGCTTACGCATGTATTTGCAAATGTGTGCAAACTAAACCCCTTGTTTTAATGTGAACTGTTGGACAGGATCAGCTAGGTTTGTTGGAGGCTGGCTGGTAAGTAAGCTGGGAATTTTTGTTTGTTATTTTTTGACATGTGTCACCCTTCCATGTGATCCTTGCTGCAAAGGCCAGTTGGGGTGATTGCCATTTGTTTTTACTAGTAGAAAAGTGACCCTGGAAGTGATGAAGGTGAAGGTCCTAGAGGCCTGACCAAATTAACTTGGATATGAGCTGAACACAATGAAAATCATTTAATGGACCCAAAAGGAACAGGGACCATCAGCAGGTTTTTTCTGCAGATGGTTACCTCACCTGTAGTGTAACCACCAGACAAAATTCAGCAAGATGAAAGGTCCAGTGGAGGTGCATGATCATATTGTAAGAAAATATTTCAGTGGCTTGTACCAAGAAAGGCTTGTGGGCCTGCTTAACACATCCAATCAGGGACACAAGAACAACTCTTGCTGATGCCTGAACTCACAGGCGGAGGCCACAGTCACAAGAAAAACAGCATTAAGGAGGCACTCCAACTTGGAAGCGAGCAGACTTCACTTGCACAATTAACCCTTTGTGTACGATGCACTTCTCAATTATTTACACTTTCACTAACTGTACTTTTACTTCTCTCAATAGATGCAACACTCCGAGGGGGTACCATGGAGTCTGCACACCTGTCCACCAGCACTGCTCGACATGTCACCTCACTCCCAGTGACAACATGTGGCTTCTCTCTGATATCAAAGATCGTCTCTTCATATGTTTCCAAGATTCTCCATTCCTGAGGCCTCTCACTCACTTTTCCTCTTCTGTGTCATGACCTCCCAGGCTAGGTCCATAGGATTTCTTGTGGCACAATATCAGTCCCTGTATGTGGGGCACCGATCCCTAGGGAGTACATTAAGCTTGCAAACACCCTCCCAACCAGGGCCTTCTGTCACCTGTGCCAAGTCACCATGCTTTCTGCTGGCTGCTTTAACACCCAACATAATTTCAGTTACTCATGGCAATGACAATATAGCCTCTTCTCCTCCAACTCCTCTGCAGGTTAGACTTGAAATACCTCTTAAACACTTCTCTTCATCCCGCAAACCCAGTTCTTTTGATACACCATGCATGCACCCCTTTTTCTAAGAAACTTCAAACCAAGCACTTTCTGAACTTTATAACACTTGAAAGACTGCCCAGTTCACACCTCATAAATAAAGTAAAGACCTTTCAGTATAGTCCAATTGAGAGTTGAGTTATATGTGGTTGCAATCCTTCTTATACTATCCCATGCAAAACCCAAAGACCCAGCCAGGTTTATAGACCACCACAAGGGGGCAGAGCCATGAACACCTAGGAATTGTCACATAAACTCCCTCCTGACTCATGGACAGCCAAATAGACAAGAATTCACTAAAACATATTTTAATCAATAAAACAGTGACAACATTGGGTAGATCATGGTAAGGTGTGTACCCCCAAGTAGGCACCTGCCTACAGGCATGGAAGCAAGCTGGGTTGATGTAAACAGTATGTATAGCGAGTATAATGAAGCTTACTGTCCCCAAGGAAGATTTAAAACTAGTTGTACTTGACAAGAGGCAGCATCTTTTTAACAGGATGAGCACATAAATGAAGCAAAAGCGTTATCGGATACAGATTGCTAAAATGTTTTTGTTTTTTTTATAGTCTGTGCCAGGTACTGTAAAGCATATTATAAATAGTCATAATATATTTGGTAAAGTAGAACATCTGTTACAGTAACAGGATATGCAACTTTTTTAGGCGTTATCCCAAAGCCATCAGATGAAATTACCATTGTGTTCATCATAATGCTGTATTCCTACAAATCCCTAGACAGTCACCAGGTGGCGCTGTTCAACAATAAATATTTCAGAATTCATTTTGTGTATAGATGACTTGGGGAATGAATTGCTCACCAATGACACATGTCTATGTTTATAGTGGAAACATACTTTTACCATACAGAAAACACAAAATAAAATAAAATAGCCAGACCTCAAATGTTCTGGATTAAACAGGTAGGAGGGACTTCTCAAAATAAAGTTGGTGGAAAAAAGTTTGTGCAAGGCTAACAGATAAAATCAACTGATTAATCATTTTGCACTTCTGCTTTATCCGAAACTCTGGTATGGTTGCCAATCTACATGCTTAGCCCCCAAGCATACCCCCCCCCCCCCCATACAAATCCACCCCTGCTGAAATCCCCCCCCCCCCCCAGTTCAAATCCTCTCATTCCCCATATGCCCTCAGCACAAATCCACCTCACCCCCTAAAAAAAAATCCCCCCCTCTTATTACAAATCCTTTACCCCTCAAATTTGGCCTGTGAGCACAAATCCTCTGCCCCCGCTCCAAATACCCCTCCCAGCACAAATTCTCTCCAATCCCCCATCCTAGCACAAATCCCTTCCAAAATTTCACTCCTAGCACAAATACCTCCAATCATCCCTGCTGGCATAAATTCCCCCCCCCCCCCCAACAAAAAAAAATCCCTCCTAGTACAAATCTCCTCTCATCCACCTTTTCTAGTACAAACCCCCACTCCTAGCACAAATCATCTCAAATCAGCATTCCTAGGTTCCTAGGAGTGGACATTTAGGGAGGTGTTCTAGAACAATTCTTATCCCCTGCCAAATTTCACCTCACAACACAAATCTCCTTCCCCCAACCTTACTGCGGTGCCCCCCCCCCCCCCATATGACATGATACCACAGTGCCCAGGGCAGCCCACCCCTTGTCCCAGCCCTGATTGTCATTGGAAATCTGAACAAGCAGAAATATTCATGCTTCTGCTGCTGGCTTCATCTAAAAAATGCCAATTGCTTGGCTTTCACACTAATGTCATGTAATTGTTTCAAGGCTCTCTGGGTCAATGACTAAACATGCAGATTAGGAGCTCTGATTTCACTTGTTGCATGCTTCTTCCAGGTCAGTGACTCAAAAAAGTTTTGGCCTCTCACACATAGGAGCCTGAGCCCGTGCAATGAAAATTCCAGCACATTTCCTCCACCATGAAAGTGAATGGCTGTGTGCGGCTGTACTTGGGAACAGTAAGAATACATACAGGAGTTCTAATCCTTCCTCACTTTACAAAACACTTAAAGCCCAACTTCAGGAATTAAAAGTCTAACCTTGAAAGTGAGGCCCCCACGCACTACAGGGGTTAAATGCTCACTATATCTATTCTAGGTGGTAGAGGAACCGGCAGAATTACCTACCTTAAGCCCCATTCTGGTCAGCTTTGGGTTCAACTTTTCTCCACAAAGCTCTGGTATGTGGTTGCTACCTCTGTGTCATGTACAATGAAGGACTATTAACCTTGAACTGTATGTGATAGGGGTGGCATGTGTTGTTTTACAATGATAAATAATGTATCTATGACATGGTATTCAAACTATATAAAATGAAGACCTCTATGTAAAGTCTTACATTATTGCAAGTTCTCTCAGCTGAAGACAAGCAAATCTTGGAATACAGTTTAAAGCGGAGTTCCACCCAGAAGTGGAACTTCCGCTCATTTGTGTCCTCCCCCCTCCGGTGCCACATTTGGCCCCTTTAAGTGGGGAGGGGGATATCTTTTTTTGAAAGGTGCGCTTCCCCGTTTCCAGGAGACTGGGTCGTGGCGAATTACATCAGTGGCTTGGCTCCCTCTTCCTTCCCCCACTGCCGGGCCAGAAGGAGAGAGGAGCGGACCATCGCACATGCGCAGTAGGAACCTGGCATGAAACCGTAATGCTTTACTGCCGGGTTCCCTTACCGGCAAGGGTGGCGGCAACACCCTACAGCTGCTGGAAACATCAGCTGCGGTGCCCACATCACTGGACTCCAGGACAGGTAAGTGTCCTATTATTAAAAGTCAGCAGCTGCAGTATGTGTAACTGCTGGCTTTTAATTTTTGCAGGGTTGGGGGAACTCCTCTTTAAGCAGCACTGTACTTCTCAATGCAGTTCTCAAACAAGAGAAATCTGCATTTCTGCCAGTAGGGGGAAATGCAGTCAAAATGCTGCAGTTTAGTTTACTTGTGAGCTCATCTTGTACCTCCTGCAGTTGGGTGATTGTTGGGATACAGTTGATGATAGCTTCCTGTCCTTAAAGCGGGAGTCCACCGTTTTTTTTTTTTTTAAAAGCCAGCAGCTACAAATACTGCAGCTGCTGACTTTTAAAATAATGACACTTACCCGCCCAGCGCGCCCGTGATGTCGGCACCCGAAGCCGATCTCTCAATCGTCTCTCGGGTGCTGCCGCCGCCATCTTGGGTATGGGAATCAGGAAGTGGAGCCTTGCAGCTTAATTTCCCGGTTCCCTACTGCACATGCGCGAGTCGCGCTGCGCAATAAGGATGGTCCCTGCTGTCTCTGGGATCCGTGTGTTTCCCAGCAGACAGCGGGGGACCTTCGGAAAGGGGCGTAGATTCTGAGGAAAGGGGCGTAGCTTCTGCAGATATCTATGCCGGAAGTGGGTGCAGATACCTGTACTGTACAGGTACCTGCACCCCCCTCCCCCCTGAAAGGTGCCAATTGTGGCGCCGGAGGGGGGGAGGGTTCCAATGAGCGGAAGCTCCACTTTAGGGTGGAGCTCCGCTTTAATTGAAATTTGTCCGAAAAATGAGTTTGTCTTTATAACCTTTAATTGATTCCTATTAATGTTCTCCACCATCCCAACATGATGTTTACCTATAGTCTGGTCATTAAATAGTTTTTTCTTTTCCTCCTTTCAGTAAGCAGGTGAGACCAACATATAGGTTTTCAATAACCCCAAATACCCCCGGTGGCCTTTTATTGTGGCCAGCCTAAGGCACACCTGTGCAATGATCATGCTGTCTAATCAGCATCTTGATATGCCACACCTGTGAGGTGGATGGATTATATTGGTAAAGGAGAAGTGCTCACTAACGCAGCAGATTCAGACAGATTTGTGAACAATATTTGAGAGAAATAGGCCTTTTATGTACATAGAAAAAGTCGTGAGTTCAGCTCATGATAAATAGGGGCAAACACAAAAGTGTTGCATTTATAATTTTGCTCAGTGTATATTAAATGAGCATTTAAAATGTGGCCTTTTTTGTACCTTCAACAGAAGTCAATCAAAGAAGTCAATTGTGTGATCGACTGCCTGAATTTTAATCACTGTATGGCCAGATTAAATATCTCTGTCAGTTTTTTTTATTTTAACTGTGGATCCTCAATGGAGAGATCCCTCTTTGTTGGCAAGACAGGGAGTTGAGGGAAATGGCCTCATCTGGGACCTAATCAGTGTGCTAGCCCTTAACCACTCTATCAAAAAAAAAAAATTAAAACATTTTTTTTAAAAGGTTTTGCTTGCAATTTACTATTTTTTTTTTTTTTTTTACAAAAGGTTGCAATTTCCTATTTAAGTAGTGTTACCTTTTCACACAACTGAATATATAGCAGAGAACTGGGAACACACTGTCACATAAAACCCCTTCTGTAGGAGCCAGGCAAGAAGACAGATTGTTAATCAAGAAGAGTCTTTTAAAGGGAATCTGTCATCCATACAAGAGTACTTGGACATGCAGCAACTTGCTAATTAGATAAGGTAACATGTTTCATGCCGAGTCTGTCGGTGTCCAGATTAATGTTACAATGCAATTTAAAATTCACTCTTAGCGCCTGCCGTGTTGAAAAATACTCTGCTCTATCCCAGCACAGAACACTATTTTTTCCTTATATCTGTCTACAGTAGCATCCTGGATACATTGTAATACTTGGCTCTTGACTTTCATATAACTATCCTTTAGTGGACTTCCCTTCTCTCTCTCAATGTCTTAAAGTGGTTGTAAACCCAATTCATGGTCTGTAGTGTTTAGTTTTCTCTCTCCAAAGCCCTAAATTCCTGACAAGTTCTCAGACAAAGGAGAAAAAAGCAGCTGGAAATATGTGTCGGGAAGGGAGATTAGCAGAGAGCTTGTCTATTCACAGCACAGCTTTGGATGGTTCTTCGTTCCTCTATGTGGAGGGGGTGTTATGCCTTTCCTGCAATCAGCTCCCACACAATGTATGACAAAACTTGACTATGACAAAAAGATGTGTAACGAGAACCTTCAGGGCCCTGGTGCAAGAAACCGACCGGGGCCCTTTCTCCCAGGCATGACTGGTGCAAGGTTTTTTGACACCCTGGGTGAAATCTCATCTTGATGCCCCCCCTTGGCTTCACCCATGACTCCACCCCCTTTGCCCTGCCCGTGTATACTCCACCATTTTAATGAAGTGCCCATCAAATGCAGCCTAACCAGCGCCCATCAAATGCAGCCTCACCTGTGCCCATCAAATGCAGCCTCACGCCTATCAATGAATGTTTGCTTGCTTCAATTCATTTGGGAGTCTGGACACAGACTCTGACACTATGTGAGAACGGAGCAGCGTCTGCCTGCTGATGCTGAGACTTAGTTGCTTGCTGCAGAGAGAAGAGAGTAGGAACACCAGTGGCTGGGCACCTTAGGCAGCAGTGAGCCCTAGGCAGCTGCCTAGTTTGCTTGTGGTAGCACCAGCCCTGCTCAAAGGCCTGCAACCCCTCCCCTGAAGCCCGGTGGCGGAGCACCAGGGCTCAATTGCAAGTGCAACCCTGTTTCACAAACTTAACCATAGTAAAGATAGTTTACTATAGGCCTCAGTTATGAATGATCGGTACCTATTTATTATTATTATTATTATACAGGATTTATATAGCGCCAACAGTTTGCGCAGCGATTTACAATATGAGGGCAGACAGTACACTTACAATACAAACCAATATAGAAGGGATCAGAGGGCCCTGCTCATTAGAGCTTACAATCTAGAAGGGAGGGTCAAGTGGAAACAAAAGGTAATAACTGTGGGGGGTGAGCTGATGGAGAAAATGAACATACAGTTGTTAGGTGTGGGTAGGGTAGGCTTCTCTGAAGAGAAGGGTTTTTAGGGATTGTCTAAAAGCTAATAGAGTAGGAGATAAGTGGACAGATTATGGTAAGGCATTCCACAGGATTGGAGAGGCTTTGGAAAAGTCCTGTAGACGAGCATGAGAGGAGGTGATGAGGGAGATAGACAGCCGAAGGTCTTGAGAGGAATGAAGAGAACGAGTAGGTTGGTATTTAGAGACTAGGCTAGTGATGTAGCTGGGGGCTAGATTGTTGATGGCTTTGTAAGTAGTTGTTAGTATTTTTAATTTAATTCATTGGGTGAAGGAAGTGGAGGGATTGACATAGAGGGGTAGCAGAGCGATTGGTAAGGTGGATGAGTCTGGCAGCAGCATTCATGATGGATTGAAGAGATGATGAACTATGTAGAGGTAAGCCAATGAGAAGGGAGTTGCAGTAGTCGAGGGGAGAGATGGCCAACTAGTCAATTAAGAGCTTTGTTGTGTCATTGGTTAGAAAGGGGCATATTTTGGAGATGTTGCAGAGGTTGAGGTGGCAAGATTTGGACAGTGATTGGACATGCTGCTTAAAGGAGAGTTCAGAATCCAGGACTACACCTAGAAACTTGGCATGCTGGGATGGGCTCATAGTTGTGCCATCAATTTTGACATAGAGATCAGGGGAAGGGATGGAGATGGGGAGCAAAAATTATAAGTTCAGTTTTGGATAGATTGAGTTTGAGGAAGTGGTCTGACATCCAGACTGATATATGTGTTAGTAAATTAGTGATACGTAAGGAAACAGAGGGAGTGAGCTGAGGGGTAGAGAAATAGATTTGGGTGTCATCAGCATAGAGGTGGTATTGGAAGCCATAGGAGGCTATCAGCTGACCCAGGGAGGAGGTGTAGATTGAATATAGGAGAGGACCAAGAACAGAACCTTGGGGGACCACAACAGAGAAAGGAAGAGGAGAGGAAGAAGTAGAGTTGTAAGAAACGCTAAAGGTAAGTAGGAAGAGAACCAGCGAAGAGTACAGTCACGGAGACCAAAGGCGTGGAGTTTTTTGAGGAGGAGGGGGTGGCAACCATTTCAAAGGCAGCATAGTGGTCCAGGAGTAGGAGTACAGAATAGTATTGATTGGTTTTGGCCATTAGTAGATTGTTTGTTAGTTTTAGGAGAGCAGTTCGTTTTAGGAGAGTGAGTGTTGAGGACGAAATCCAGACTGAAGGGGATCAAGAAGGCTATTATCAGCAAGGTGGATGCTCAGTCGGTTGTAGACCAGACTTTCTAGGAGTTTGGATAAGGGGAGCAAGGAGACGGGCATAGGTTGTTGAAGGGGTTGTAATTCATTTGTATGCAAGACAAGTTCCTGGCACACACCCTTTGGACAAAAGTCTGACGCTTTGTTGGCCAATAATCTGATCATGTGTACCAGGATTTAGCCTTGCAGCTGCTCCAAAGAGGTGTGTGCCAAATGCATGTACTTGACCTTGCCTCTGATTGGTTTATGTGCATTTCTGCATTTATTAACCACTGTATTGATAAAAACTTGGATGTGACTGCACTTACTTCATATAGCCAATCTGTGACAGGCTACTTCATAAACAATTACAAACTTTAATTTGTGTATGGGTATTTTAAGATGCATCACAATGAACAGTACTTGAGCAATTTTGCTGGAACTGCAATAAAATAAATGACTTTAGATACAGTGATATAGGTAATGGCCTATATTTTTATTAGGTCATTACTACCGCACAGCTTTTTATGAAAAACGTTACAAAGAAATTAAGTTTCTTACTCAGTAAACAAGGTCCTGTTTTTTTTTACATCTGTCTATCTACCCATATGTTTGAGACCTATTTTCCTCTTGAGTGATGATGCTGTGAGAATTAATGAGAAGCTTGGGCTTGCTGGTGATTTAGTAAAGCATGACATGAATGGAAATTTCAGAACTAGCCCCTTGGATCCTTTGCCATGGATGCAAAATGAACCATTGTCCTTGACCTTGACTTCTCTTCAAGTCAAAGTTAAGTCATGTCCCCTCCCAGCTCTAACCTTCACACCCTGTCATTTATTTTCATATGCCAGAGCCTCTACTGCTCATTGGGGCTCTGGCATTTATAACCAGCATGGGCATTGACAAACCCAACCCCTTTCACTGTTCACAGGCCAGCCTGTATCCTCCTTGATTCCCTGCAATCAGCTGGGTGGCAAAGCCCTGGAGTCTGCTCTTGTGGATTAAGCCCTGCTTGTTGGGAGCATGGCTTTGAGAGGGAGTGAGTGGTCTGCTGTCATTGCAATAAAACTTGACTGGAGTTGAATGCCTTGAGTGTGCAGCCTGTTATTTGGATAGTGGGCTACAGTGGAGCAAACATGGGGCTTGAGACTTAAAGTGTAAAAGCTTTTATTTCAGAGCACCCTCCATCCTAAGACACCCACCACTACACTTCAGGCTTATACTTGTAGGCACCTACAGTCTACTTTCTCTATAGTGGGGGGCACTTGCCACAGCTGCACTGTTGGAAAGGAAGTCAGGTGGAACCAGGTTCCTCTATGGTTTCCTGGGTCACTGGGGAAGCTATCCCATTGGATGCTGCCCCCCCATGTGACTTAAGCAGTCATTATGGGTCAGTCAGAGCCTATTTAAGGCCCTGGCGCTTGGGGTTGCTGCATTTTTTGCGAGTGGACAGAATATGGGCAGGTACACCATTTGTTAGGGACAGTAAAAGATTTAAGGAAAGGTTAACATCTCTTCTGGACACCTTCCCAGTCTGGCACTAGATGGCCAGGCCACATTCTACTCCCCCTAACAGATGCTGCCGTTCCGGCTAGAACATGCACTTGTCACTGGAACTATGAGTATACCCAGCTGGATAGATATCCCCCGGGGTTTGCTGTGAACTGTTAGACCTCTTTCACACCGAGGACATTTTGCAGGCGCTATTTTTAATGCTATAGCGCCTGCAAAATGCCCTTGGTGTGAAAGAGGTCTAACAGTTCACAGCAAACCCGGGGGATATCTATCCAGCTGGGTATACTCACAATCTGCCCTCAAACAGCTGCACCATTGTCTCCAGTGTGAAAGCCTGAAGGCTTTCACACCGGAGTGGTGCGCTGGCAGGATGTCAGGAAAAGTCCTGCCAGCAGCTTCTTTGGAGCGGTGAAGGAGCTGTGTGTTTACCACTTCTAAATCGCTGCTCCCCATTGAAACCAATGGGGTAGCGTGGCTATACCGTCGGCAAAACGCCGCTATTGCGGCATATTGCGGGCGGTTTTAACCCTTTCTCAGCCGCTAGCGGCGTTTTACCACTGACGTCTGCCACAGACGTTGTTGTAGAACATACAAGATATGTCTCTGCTACAGACGTTGTTGTAGAACAAGTAGGAAAACTAAACTTGAAGAACACTGGTGGGATACCTGGATCTTTCAGCCAGCTTGTCCATGTCCATATCCATGAGACCGGTTTCTCTTGGGTACTTCAGCCCTTCCAGGCTCTTACTAAGAAACCAACTCGTACGTGGTCTTCTGAAGAGTCCTCCCCTGGAATGCTTGAAGTCACTGGGTCTCTCCCAAACCAGAGACGGCACCCAACCACCTCAAAATCCTCCTTTACTTTCCTTGCCTCAGGCTAGCCAGCTCCGAGACATCAAGATCGAGTGGATCCGCACCCCAGGCCATAGCCTTCCTGGGGGCTGGTCAGGAGGACCAGGACCATTAAGTCAGTATATCCTTCTGGACCGGAACCCCGAACCACGTGACGTCCACATCTTAAATACCTTCTCCCAGAAAGCACAGCAAGAGCGCCACTCCCACTGGGCGGGCTCTGAGAGAGAGTAAATTAAGCACCCAACCAGACCATAGTTTCATACCTGCCAGAAGAGACAGTGCCCCCTGTGGTCAGGCGGAACATCTCATAGTCCAGTCAGACTGATGTTGAAATCCAAATTTAGACAATTGTACCCAAACCAAACTGCAGGTTAAGGAATAACCTTAACTTTGAAAAACCCATAGGGCGTGCTCTTCAGGAGCCACCGCTACACTTGTCTACAAAAAAAATGATTTCTGAAACTAAGAAAAAAGCAGTTATGGCACCTGCATAGTTATAGCTGTATTAGAAAGTGTCTGTAGCACCTTGGTGTTTAGGCAGGGTTGCTAATAAATTTAGTTTGTTAGGTATTAATCATCCTGGCTGATTGTTAGAAGATCCACTGATTCCTCTCTAACTCTGGATTGCTGTACCTTTTCTCTTCTGTCACTAGGTAGCACTTGCTGGTGGCATTAGATAGACAAGGTTGTAGCAAGGTCAGACTATGAATGGATGGGGTGTCTCAGCCAATTGGCAAGGGTTTCTTTGGTTCCTTGGACTGCTGGGAGAGCCTATTTATTTGGGTGAAATCAGGTGATCGGGTTCTTTGCCTCCTGTCTGGGTGGATGTGTGTTAATCCCCTTTCATACCGGCATCAGCGGTAAAGTGACACTCTTTTTAGCAGCGCTATTCAGCTTCTAGCGGGGCGGTTTTAACAAAATCTGGAGGTCTAGTGAGATATTGGGAGCTCAGTGAGTAAATTTCTACAGTGAGAGACTGTAGTGTAAGAGAAGAACTATTTTATGCTGTCAATAGTTCAATACAACTACCGTTAGTGACTGT
Source organism: Lithobates pipiens (assembly GCF_037356315.1). Taxonomy (NCBI): domain Eukaryota; kingdom Metazoa; phylum Chordata; class Amphibia; order Anura; family Ranidae; genus Lithobates; species Lithobates pipiens. Next base: position 370,786,192 of record NW_027507758.1, on the reverse strand, counting down.
TGCAAGACTTGTTGCCATAGGAAACAGCGGTCCTACCTATACAGAAGTGGTATCAGTCTGAAGGTCTTTGGCCTGTATAGCTCTCTACCTATAGAAGTTTTGGAGTCTGACAATTATCATTGCATCTACTTAAGGGTGTCCTGGCCCTAACTCTCCCAGAGTTTTGTTGACAGACAATAAACCTTTTTTGCATTCAAAAAGTGTCTGGCGCCCATCACTCCATCTTGCATCACACCCACCATGCCTTGTAACCCACTTTACAAAGACAGATGTCAGCTATCCCTGACTCTGGAGGCCACCATTAGGCCTCTGGAGGTCACCATTAGGCCTTTGAAGGTCCGGAATTTTGCTACATTTGGCGCCCACGAGGCAAAGGTGTTGATCCTGCAGCAGTCACCCATAGCAACCGGCAACAGCTAAATCAGAATTTCGTCTGGCTCCGTGAAAAGGTGGCAAGTAACATCTTTGCTTTATAAAGACTGTGTTATTGTGCATCTCCAACAATGTGGGGAAGAACCAACATGTCTTATTGCTCATAGGAGAGTGTCAGCCTGTTTTTTTGTCACTTTAAGCCAGCGCTGCAGGGACTAAAATTTATTCCATTAAAGTTTTGACCCACCACGCAGAATTAAAGGTGAGCGCTGAAGTTTCCAGAGAGTGTGTGGACTGATCCTCTGGCGGGGGAGGAGCCACCACCCTGCAGAGGAGGATATATTACTGTGTGCATCGCCATTTTGGGTCCGCATGCTGAAACATCTTCGTGGAAAAGGAAGCACATCTGGGAGCCTCCAGGTTTGAGACCCCACCTCCTGTCTTGGCTGAGTGTGATCCAAGGGACATTGTCAGTTTCTTCGCCTCTGGCAAGACGATTTCCGACATGAGTCTTTGGCTGGTACCTCAAGGGAAGATAGCACTGTACATCTCCCAAAATTCTGCTGCCATGGGAATTATTTGCCAGCGATGTTCCTGTTGTGCTGTGTTTCTACGTCCTTGGAGTTGGTGCTGTGGAGAACTGTTACTGGTGGCTGCTTGCCCACCATTACCATCTCAAGTGATGAGAGCAGATTGGGTCAGTGGGTATGCCATGTGGAGGAAACCAAATCCACCACTGCCGCTGCTAATTACAGTGGGTCTATCCTTGCCGGGACAGATCTTTCTCCATCGGGGGCCCCTACACTTGATGACATTACCGTGCCAGCAGTGGAAGTGTTAGGTCCCACTGCCACCCTTTATTACAAGTTTTCTGCAGGAACTGTGAATTTGGATCAAGTGGTGCCAGCACCACTTCTTCCTACTGAAGAAATTCACATGTCTGCATCTGCTGCTTCTATGGATACAGCCGCCTCCAAGGATTGTAACCCTTCAATTATTACTCGTCGGGCTAAGTACGTCTGTTTGTCTCGTACCCGGAGTGGAGGTCAATCCTGTGTTCAGTGAATGGTTGTGAGTGATGACTATTGCATAAGTCTGTTAAGATGTGCCGGGTCGCAAAATGCTTGAATTAGTATGATTATCACTCTCATGCTAAGAGAAAAAAAGTGCTTTTGTTGCTGGTGAAAGTTGCTGATTCAGCCCTTTGCATAAAGTGGTCCTTTAAGTGGTCATTATTATCAAATATGGCCCATAGCAGGGGTCCAGAACCTCACTGCCACTCATCCATGCTTATGACTGTAAAGTGAAACCGTATTGTGTCATTATTCACAAGTCTAACATGAAAGACCTTCAGCACTACATCACTATTACTGATGCAAGAGGGTAACCTTATGCCGCGTACACACAACCGGACTTAGGTCCGACATTCTTTCGATGGAGTTCTGACGGAGTTTTGACAGAGTTCTGACAGAGTTCTGACCGACTTTCCGAATGAACGGACTTGGCCACACACAATCACACCAAAGTCCGACGGATTCTAACATGATGACGTACGACCGGACTAGAATAAGGAGGTTCATAGCCAGTAGCCAATAGCTGCCCTAGCGTCAGTTTTTGTCAGTCGGACTAGCATACACACGAGCGGATTTCTCGGTAGGAACTGGGTCCGGCGGAGTTCTGGCGGAAAAATTTGAAACATGTTCCATTTCTAAAGTCTGTCAGACTTTTGCAAATCAAAAGTCCACTGCAGCCCACACACGATCGAATAGTCTGCCGGAATTGTTCCGTCGGACCTTTGATGTTGAAAAGTCCGGTCGTGTGTACGTGGCATTACGGTTACCAGATCACAGGTACTATTAGTAAAATGTTGTTGAACTGTATTCAGTCATCAAAACCATGTGGACTACAAATGTGTGTTCTGTGGAGTCAGGATGCTATCCTGAGAGCCACTCCATCTTTGTCCTGGAAAGCTGTTAGTAGGATATTCCTGCTTGGCTGTACTGCTGGATCATATTCTGCCAGCAGAGGTCAGGAGTGCATAACTGAGTCATACTGGCTAGTGTTCTGGAATTGCCAGTGTGTCTCCCTCTGAAAAGTAACCTGTTAATATGACGTTCAGTGTGTTTGTTTCTTCAACAAATGAGGAAATCTTTTCTCAGTCCCCGGCTGTTATGTGGACAGACTGAGATTCCACATGCAAGGGGATCTATGGATGGACTTCGCTTTCAGGAAGTGCGGTCCCTTGCACCATGGTATGGCCAATTGCTGTTTGACTGCAGCCATGCATTCTGTCCCTGGAGTTGTCCCTATGATGAAGAGAAACTGCGAGGAAATGTTGTTTAGCCCTGAGTGAAGGATTGATCGACTTTGGGGCTCCAAAAACAAGGGAGTGTTTAGTTAGTTAGGTAGAATAAGCTGTGGCAAAGAGGGCAAGTTCTCACCTTAAAATTTGAGGTGAATAGAATTTGAAAATACATATGGCTGAATGTTATAAGATCCATTGATTCCTCTCTACTGTAACTCTGGATTGCTGTACCTTTAATCTTCTGTCACTAGGTGGTGCTTGCTGGTGGCATTAGGGTGTAGCAAGCTCAGACTGTGGATGGATGGGGTGTCTCAGCCAATTGGCAAGGGTTTCTTTTGTCCCTTGGCTTGCTGGGAGAGCCTATTTATTTGGGTGGAGTCAGGTGATCGGGGTTCTGTGCCACCTGGACGGCTGACTGGGTGGACGTGTGTTATGTCGCCCCGGGCTGCTAGGCCAGAAGCCTAAGGGGAACCTGTCGCCACTAAGGGACCATCCACCTTGTTACCGGAGACTACAGTTAGTAAGCTGGAGCCAATAACAGAGCAGTCTTCTCATCAGCCGGGGGCAGTGAAGAAGGGGGAAAGCTTCAGCAGGTGCCAAGCCAGGGACTCAGCAGGACAGTAGGGGTGATGCTTGAGGAGCATCGAGTACCAAGCTAGGGACCCAGAAGGATAGCAGGGGTGGCACTTGAGGAGTTAACAGCATGCTAGCTGTGGAAGAGCTCAGGAGAATTAGTGGCGATTAAATCTGGAGGTCTAGTGAGAGATTGGGAGCTCAGGGAGTAAAATTCTACAGTGAGAGACTGTAGTGTAAGAGAAGAACTATTCTGTGCTGCCAATAGTTAAGTACAACTACCGTTAGTGACTGTTACAAGATTTGTTGCCATAGGAGACAGCGGTCATACCTATACAGAAGTGGTATCCGGTTGGAGGCCTTTAACTGTATTGCTGTTTATCTATAGAAGTCTCGGAGTTGGCCAATTATCATTGTATCTACTTAAGGGTGTCCTGACCCTAACCCTCTCTCCCACAGTTTTGTTAGGAAACAAAAAAATCTCTTTTGTATTCATAAAGTGTCTGGCACCCATCACTCCATCTTGCATCGCACCCACCATGCCTTGTAACCCACTCTACAAACACAGATGTCAGCTAACCCTGACTCTTGAGGTCACCATTAGGCCTTTGGAGGTCTGGGACCTTGCTACATGTCTATAACCATGTATGTTCACCACTACTTTAACTTCAGGACAGTGTGTATATCTGCTAGTTGAAAAGGAGTGTCCTCAATAAGAAGAAACAATATTGCTGAGTTATGAATATTTATTTCTCCCTGGTGAATCACTAAGAGGTTTATTGACAATGGAGCCATGGGTGCATGCTGGGAGAGGATATAAATATGTTTGGTGACCTTGTAAGAAGGTCTTTGTGCTTCCAGGCTTTGCCTGGGGAGGAGGTTTGCCTTACAGGCCTACTACCTGGGGAGGGTCTGTACTGAAAGTGAGAGCCTTGTGTATAGAGAATGTACTGTGTGCTGCCTGGCTGGAAGGTACATCCAGAAGAAGTGAAACCTGAGGTTTAAATTATTTGCCCATCAAGCCACCTAAAGGTCCTCTTCATCTGCTTAGGATTAAGGTGGTCCTACACTTACTCAAAGACCAGTTAAAAGCAGAAGCATGAAAACAAAACAAGGATTGAATTAAATAGTTTTATATTTTGCAGTTGGTTAGTCCAGAAAACTGCAAAACTTTCCAGAGACAAAAACCTTAGAATCTAGGAAAAGCTGACAACTGATTAGGGATGAGCCGAATGCGTGAACACCGTTAAAGTCTATGGGACGCAAGCGTGAAAAATCGAAAGTGCTAATTTTAAAGGTTTTTATGCACGTTTTTGCCATAAAAAGTGTGTGGGGATCCAGATCAATGCAAAAAAAAGTTTCAAAAACTGAAGTTTTTTCAGGAGCAGTGGTTTTATTAATGCTTAAAGTGAAACAATAAAAATGAAATATTTCCTTTAATATTGTGCCTGGGGTTGTCCTTAGTATGCCTGTAAAGTAGAACATCTTTCCCATGTTTATAACAGTGCCACAGCAAAATGATATTTCTAAAGGAAAAAAATGAATTTAAAACTGTTTGCGACTGTAATTTAATGTCGGATCCCGGCAATATAAATAAAAATACCAAACAAAATGACGTGGATGTCACCCCCCCAAAATTTATACCAAGCCCTTCAGGACTGGTATGGATATTAAGCAGAATACTGCACCCACATTTTTTTCTAAATGGCGTGGGGGTCCCCCAGGCCCCGAGGCACGATCTACTCTGAACAGCAGTATATATACTATACGGCCTGCCCTATATACTCTGCAGAAAATTGGGCCTTAGATGTTGGTGGTACCAGAACACTGTAAGCCCTCACAGTTACTCTTGTTGGGCGCAGGAACAGGCCCTGCTGTGAAATATTTATCAATAATTGTAAATTGTAATTACTTGCCCCTGTTAAACAGGGGCAGAAAAATTGGGCCTTGGGCGGTGGTGGAGGTGCCACAACACTGTAAACCCTCACAGATACTCTTGTTGGGCACAGGAACAGACCCCGCTGTGAAATATTATATCAAAAATTTGAATTACATGCCCCTTTTAAACAGGGGCAGAAAAATTGGGCCTTTGGTGGTGGTGGTGCCACAACACTGTTAGCCCTCACAGATACTCTTCTTGGGTGCAGCAATGGGCCCTGCTGTGAAATATTAGATGTTGTGGTGTTGGTGCCCTAAACCAAAAATATTGTTGGAAGCTAGCATCATCAAGATTGAGGAGGAATAGGATTGTCAGCATAGGTAGTCTTCAGGGGATCCCATATCCATAGCATATTCAATCAGTTACATCAGCATCAGGTGCTTGTCGGAGTCAACAACGGAGTCTGTGGACAGGCACACTCTTTGGTCCATTACAAACCCTCCAAATGTGCATTCAGAAAGCACACTGGATACAAGCTAGAAGCTCAATTGCATATTGACCAAGTTCTGGCCAGTGGTCCATCCTCAAGACCCAGTAACCCAGTGGATGCTCTGTTGGAAAGGTCTCCAAGTCTGCTCTTGCCCCTAGATATTCCTGCATCATGTAATGCAGATGCTGGCTGCTGGTTGCTTGAACGCTTAGACCTTGGCGCTGAGGACTGAAAAATTGTTTAAAGGCATCGGTCAGCCGGCCACCTTCTCCGCCGCTCTTCCTCTGAATGAACGAAGCCTTAGCAACACGTTGTCCAGCACCAGGAAATTGTAACCTCCCAGGGTCTGGAAATGCGTTGCACAAACGTTTCTTCAAGGCCTACTGAAGATGTTTAATCTTCTGCTCTATCTGCGAAGGCAGGATGAGTTCTGCAACCTTACACTTGTAACGTGGCTCAAGAAGGGTTGCCAACCAGTAATGATCCCTCTCCTTGATACCACGAATCCTATGGTCATTTCGCAGGCTTTGCAGAATCAGGGAGGCCATGAAGCATAAATTTGCAGAGGCATTCGATTCTGAATCCTCTGGGTCACTAAGGAATCAGGATCGCATCATCCGTAACTACCTCCTCCCAGCCACGTACAACTCCTTGGGTGTCTGGGGACTGAAAACCATCCCTTGAAGACTACTGCTGAGTGTTATCCGGACACAGGATATCTATGCTGACTATGCTGACACAATCCTCCTCCTATGCCTCTTCTTCCTGTGTGTTTGGCGGGCCCGCAGGAATGCTATCTGGATAAAGAGGGCCTTGAGAGTTAAGGAAGTCCTCCTCTTCCTCCTGCTGTTCTGCCTCAAGTGCCCTGTCCATGATTCCATGAAGCGTGTGCTGCAAAAGAAGACTAGAGGGACAGTATCACTGATGCGTGCATTGTCGATGCTCACCATCCTTGTGGCTTCCTGAAATGGTGACAGGACAGTGCATACATCCTTGATCAGTAGCCACTGGAGTGGCAAAAAGAAGCCAAGCTTCCCTGGCCCTGTCCTGGTGCCATACTCGCACAGGTACTCATTGATGGCCCTCTGCTGTGTGTGCAGCCGCTGCAGCATTGCCAACATTGAGTTCCACCTGGTGGGCAGGTCACAAATGGGGCGGTTGGTGAGCAGGTTGCATTCCCTTTGAATGTGAGCCAGCCAAGCACTGGCATTGTATGACTGGCTGAAATTACCACAGACTTTTCTGGCCTGCCATTGTCGCATACAACCATTCCTGGCTGAAGCTGATATGGCGTCAACCACCTCTGAGCCTGCCCCTGTAGAGCTGATGGAATTTTTGCCCCAGTGTGGCTCCTGTCCCATAAGCAGACTCAAGCACCGCATGGCATATTTTAGCCTGACTGCTTGCGTAGCCCCTTAAATGATTATGAAGCACCACTGGTTCAGGGGACAAATCTGCAGAAGAGGACATAGAGGAAGAAGAAAAGGAGGGGGTGGAGGAGAGAGCTGTGGCAGAATCACCACTAGCATTTTGGAGGCGTGGTGGCGGAACAAGCTCCAACAACACTGAACCCTGTCCTGCAACATTCCCAGCTGCCAGCAGAGTTACCCAGTGCGCTGTGAAGCAAAGGTTACGTCCCAGCCCATGCTTGCTGGACCATGAGTCAGCAGTAATATGAACCTTACTGATGACCGCCCTGTCTAACGAGGCCAAAACATTGCCTTCCACAGAGTAGAGAGCTGGAATGGCCTTCCGTGAAAAAAAAGGCGTTTTGGAACCTGCCACTGAGGTACAGCACATTCCACAAATTCACGAAGGGGGGCAGAGTCTACCAGCTGAAAAGGCAGCAGTTGCAGTGCTAGCAATTTGGCCAAGCTAGAATTAATTTTTATGGTTCAGCAACTGGGGTAGGGAAATTTGCCTGCTAAAATCAGTTGGCCGTGTACTGCTAGCAGATTGACTGCAAGTACTTGGGACACCTATTGCTATTCAGTCATACCTCTCGGTGCAGGTTTTTTAGAGGACTGGAGGTATAGTAGGGTTGGAGATCCCAGATGAGGAGCAAGGAGTGGGTCTTTCAAGTGCTGTTGCCAATGGACTGAATGGCAGATCGTCATATCTCTGGTCAAGCATGTGGTGCCCAAGCGGCTGCTGTTCTGGGCACACTTAATCCGCTTCAGACATAGGTTGCAAACAGCAACGGTGCGATCTTCTGCACACGTGTTGAAAAAGGCCCACACCAAGGAACTTTAAATAGTCAGTGGGGAGTCAGCAGCATCCTGCACCTGCGGAGCTCTGCGGTGTGATACAATAGTGTGACTGCCTTTAAAGGGGTTGTAGGGGTTCGTTTTTTATTTTCTAAATAGGTTCCTTTAAGCTAGTGCATTGTTGGTTCACTTACCTTTTCCTTCGATTTTCCTTCTAAATGTTTTTTTTCTTTGTCTGAATTTCTCACTTCCTGTTTCTCCTCAGTAAACTTCACACCATCATCCGAGCAGTGTTTAGTCAGCCAGAACAGCTTACTGAACAGCTTACTGAGGAGGAACAGGAAGTGAGAATTTCAGACTAAGAAAACAAAGAAAAAAAACATTTAGAAGGGAAATCGAAAGAAAAGGGTAAGTGAACCAACAATGCACTAGTTTAAAGGAACCTATTTGGAAAATAAAAAACAAACCTTTACAACCCCTTTAAGCTTCCCTCTAGAGGACATCCTGCCTTGTTGGAGTTGTGCCTCCTTCTCCTCCTCTCTTTTCTCAGGCACCCAAGTACAGTCAGTGACCTCATCATCCCCTCCTTCCTCGTCACTGAGGCAAGCTTGACAGTATGCTGCAGCTAAGGGATCATGACTGCCAGTTTCTTCTTGGGCACTCCCTCTCACTAGGCTCATGTTACTCCTTTCCTCAACCTGGGAACCAAAATTGGAGCCTTAAAATCGCTGCTCATCCTCCAGCAGCATGTACCCAACACTGTGGTCCAATAATTCTGGGGACTCATCCGTGCATGATGGTGGGGCTAAGAAAGGAGTGACTATAGACAAGGAGCCTGTTTGGAAGCTGCGTTGGAAGGCAAACTACTCTGTACCTTGGTGACAGAGGATGAGGAGGATGAGAACGGCTTTGTTATCCACTCCCCCAACTCTTCTGCATGTTGTGGCTCAACAACACGGCCAACAGCAGGAAAAAAATAAAAAGCATGCCCCGCGGCCACCTGCAGAGGATACACCATGTCCACGACAAACACTGTTGACTGTAGACACAGAGGCTGCTTGCCCTCTTTTAGTGGCCTGTGAGCATCTGCCTCTCCTTGGTGGCCTTCCGAACATGATGTATTTTTTGTTTTGCAACACCACACTATAATATATATTGTATACTATGTACACCACCAGAAGTGTAGTAGAAACTGTACACACTGTATTAGATACTGTGTACACCACCATAAAAGTAGTAGAAATTGTACTACGCTGCACTGTATTGTGCACTGTGTACACCACCAGAAGTGTAGTAGAAACTGTACACACTGTATTAGATACTGTGTACACCGCCTGCACTGTATTAGAAACTGTACTACAGCTGCACTGCATTCTGCACTGTGTACACCACCAGAATTGTAGTAGAAACTGCACACACTGCATTAGATACTGTGTAAACCACCAGAAAAGTAGTAGAAACTGTAGAACGGCTGCACTGTATCAGATACTGTTTACACCACCAGAGGTGTAGTAGAAACTGTACACCACAGAATGCACTGTAGATATAGGCTACACTGGATGCAGAGTATTTATATATATATATATATATATATATATATATATACACAGTATCTCATAAAAGAAAAGTGAGTACACCCTCACATTTTTGTAAATATTTTATTATATCTTTTCAAGTGACAACACTGAAGAAATTACACTTTGCTACAGTGTAAAGTAGTAAGTGTAAAGCTTGTATAACAGTGTAAATGTGCTGTTCCCTCAAAGTAACTCAACACGCAGCCATTAATGTCTAAACCACTGGCAACAAAAGTTAGTACACCCCTAAGTGAAAATGTCCAAATTGGGACCAAAGTGTCAATATTTTGTGTGACCACCATTATTTTCCAGCACTGCCTTAACCCTCTTGAGCATGGAGTTCACCAGAGCTTCACAGGTTGCCCCTGGATTCCTCTTCCACTCCTCCCTCCTCCATGATGACATCATGGAGCTGGTGGATGTTAGAGACCTTGCTCTCCTCCACCTTCCATTTGAGGATGCCCCACAGATGTTCAATAGGGTTTAGGTCTGGAGACATGCTTGGCCAGTCCATCACCTTTACCCTCAGCTTCTTTAGCAAGACAGTGGTCATTTTGGAGGTGTGTTTGGGGTCATTATCATGTTGGAATACTGCCCTGCGGCCCAGTCTCCAAAGGGAGAGGATCATGCTCGGCTTCAGTATGTCATAGTACATGTTGGCACTCATGGTTCCTTCAATGAACAGTAGCTCCCCAGTCACGGCAGCACTTATGCAGCCCTAGACCATGACACTCCCACCACCATGCTTAACTGTAGGCATGACACACTTGTCTTGTAATCCTCACCTGGTTGCCCCCACACACACTTGACACCATCTGAACCAAATAAGTTTATCTTGGTCTCAGGCCACAGGACATGATTCCAGTAATCCATTTCCTTAGTTTGCTTGTCTTCAACAAACCGTTTGAGGGCTTTCTTGTGCATCATCTTTAGAAGAGGCTTCCTTCTGGGATGATAGCCATGCAGATCAATTTGATGCAGTGTGTGGCATATGGTCTGAGCACTGACAGTCTGATCCTCCCACCCCTTCAACCTCTGCAGCAATGTTGGCAGCACTCGTACTTCTATTTCCCAAAGACAACTCTGGATATGACGCTGAGCACGTGCACTCAACTTCTTTGGTCGACCATGGGGAGGCCTGTTCTGAGTGGAACCTGTCCTGTTAAACCGCTGTATGGTCTTGGCCACCAAGCTGCAGCTCAGTTTCAGGTTATTGGAAATCTTCTTATAGCCTAGGCCATCTTTATGTAGAACAACAATTCTTTTTTTCAAATCCTCAGAGAGTTCTTTGCGATGAGGTGCCATGTTGAACTTCCAGTGACCACTATGAGAGAGTGAGAGTGATAATAACAAATTTAACACACCTGCACCCCATTCACACCTGAGACCTTGTAACACTAACGAGTCAGGGAGGGAAAATGGCTAATTGGGCCCAATTTGGACATTTTCACTTAGTAGTGTACTCACTTTTGTTGCCAGCGGTTTAGACATTAATGACTGTGTGTTGAGTTATTTTGAAGGGACAGCAAATGTACACTGTTATACAAGCTGTACACTCACTACTTTCTTCAGTGTTGTCACATGAAAAGATAGAGGAAAATATTTACAAAAATATGAGGGGTGTACTCACTTTTGTGAGATATTGTATATATACACAAGACTGTGTATGTATATATATATATATATATATATATATATATATATATATATATATATATACATATATATATATATATATATATATATATATATATATAGAGATAGATATATAGATATATATATAATATAGAAACAGTATTACACCACAGAATGCACTGAAGATATAGGCTAAACTGGATGCAGATGCTGTTCGACGAACGGGCGAATCATGCTCATCCCTACAACTGATATATGTCAAGTCAATTTATCATATGATGTATCTTCCTTTTACAGGATTACAAATCAATGAATCAAAAGCAGAAACCAGAGTGACAGCTCTGAACCTAATTTTTAGTAAATACAAAAACTGGTGTCATTTAACATATATACCTCATGTTTACTATGAAGTGAAACATGCTTTGTCATGCATGTACCCAACATACTTAACATTCTTAGGAGATGTCCTAAAAGAAAATGTCCCCCTATTGCTTGATATCTAATACATTCTGCAGAAATTACTACATTTTAAATCTTTAGCTTCTCCCTTTATGCTGGACACATATTTAATATATTTGTGCACATCAACCTTAGTAAATTTTGTTAAGGTATTAACAAAGTACTTGGCTGCTAAAAAGTACAACCATATTGCCTTCAGTAATACAGTACACCCTCACATTTTTGTAAATATTTTAATATATCTTTTCATGTGAAAGCACTGAAGAAATGACACTTTGCTACAATGTAAAGTAGTGAGTGTACAGCTTGTATAACAGTGTAAATTTGCTGTCCACTCAAAATAACTCAACACACAGCCATTAATGTCTAAACCACTGGCAACAAAAGTAGTACACCCCAAAAAATACTTTTAATGTTGAGATGGACTGTATCTTTCTCTGAAATACATTTTCCTTGCAACAATGTTGCTTCTAATTTAACTATTTTGTTTTTAATAATGCTAGAACAGAAAGAAGGGATTTCACTGTGACTGTGACTGAGACAACCACAATCAGGTAACAGTTTGTGGAATTACTGTTGAACTCCTGGGAACTATGTTGAAATTATTCCTGAACCTTTTCGTTACTTACTACTGAACCCCTGCACTCTGTGTCACTTTAAGCCAGAGCAGTATTCAGTGCAATGAAAATAACACCCAACCTTTTCTGTGGCACAGAGCGCCATACTTTTTCTCAGCTGTGGTGGCCCAGTATATGATCCTGCACACAGGCCCACTGCTTTCAGAAAATGCCCCTGACATGAGCTCATCATTGTGCATCCATTCCAGATGTTTGTATGTGACAACATATACGTGGACTGGATGTGAGAGTTGGATCAACAGGATGAGTGTGCCAGGACAGGTAGATGTGTCTCATCTCTGCTTCCTTTCACCACTTTGCATATCACACATATCATAGATGAGAAGAGGGTACAGCGGTGGAGCAGATGAGCAGGAGGGTACAGCAGTGGGGAAAATGAGCAGGAGGGTACAGCGGTGGGGCAGATATGCAGACCAGTACAGTGGTGGAAGAGATGAAAAGGGGGTTCAGTGGTTGAAGAGATGAGAAGGGGGTTCAGCAGTGGGACAGAAGAGCAGGGGGTACAGTGTTGGGCCAGATGAGCAGGGGGGTACAATGTTGGGCCAGATGAGCAGGGGGGTTCAGTGTTGGGCCAGATGAGCAGGGGGGTTCAGTGTTGGGCCAGATGAGCAGGGGGGTTCAGTGTTGGGACAGATGGCCGGGGGTTCAGTATTAGGCCAGATGAGCAGGGAGGATTTAGTGTTGGGCCAGATGGGAAAGGGGGTTTAGTTTTGGGGCAGATGAGAAGGCGGTTCATTGGTGGGACAGAAAAGCAGGGAGTAGAGCAGTGGGGCAGATGTGAAAGGAGGTGTATTGGTGGGACAGATGAGCCGAGGGTTACAGTGGGGTGGCAGGAGAGCAAGGGAGACAGAGTTGGGGCAGAAGAGCAAGGGGTACAGAGGTGAGACAGATGTGCAGGAGGTACATTGGTGGGGCAGATGAGAAAGCAGGTTACAGTGGTGGGGCAGATGAACAGATGGGTTCAATGTTAGGACCGATGAGAAGGTGATTCAGTAGTGAGATAGAAGAGCATGGGGATATGGCAGTGGAGCAGATGTGCAGGGAGGTGCTGTCGTGGGGCAGATGAGAAAAGGGGGTACATTGATGGGGCAGATGATCAGGGAGTTATAGTGGTGGGACAGAAGAGCAAGGGGGTACAGTGGTGTGGCAGATGTACAGGGGGTACAGTGGTAGGAGGGATGAGAAAGGGGTTCAGTGGTGGGATATAAAAGCAGGGAGGTACAGTGATGGGGCAGATGAGCAGGGGGTTACATTGGTGGGACAGATGAGCAGGGGGGAGTTCAATGTTGGGCCAGATGAGCAGGGGGGTTCAGTGTTGGGCCAGGTGAGCAGGGGGGTTCAGTGTTGGGCCAGATGAGCAGGGGGGTTCAGTGTTGGGACAGATGGCCGGGGGTTCAATGTTGGGCCAGATGAGCAGGGAGGTTCAGTGTTGGGCCAGATGAGTAGGGGGTTCAAGAGGAAGTAAACCCTGATGGGTTTACTTCCTCTTTTTTTCCCTGCAAAGGTAAAGCATAATGGACTACTATGCATCGCATAGTAGCTCATTATGTGTCACTTACCTGACACAGGAGCCAGCGAAGTCGCCGCTGATCCCTGTAGTCCAGCCGCGTCCATCTTGCTGGTGGCGTCTCGCAGCTCCGACCAATGACAGCGGCGCAACCGCGATGACGTCACTCCCGCGCATGCGCACGGGAGTCGCGCCTCGCAGCTCCGTTGCTGTCATACGGCGAAGCCGCGATGACGTCACTCCCGCGCATGCGCACGGGAGTCGACAAATTTGGCAAATCCATTCTTGGATTTGCCGCATTTAGTGCGCCTGCGCGCCGCTGTCTACGGCGCATGCGCCGTAGACAGCGGTGCCCATTTTCGGGCAAATATCTCCTAAACCATATAGGTTTAGGAGATATTGCTTGGATCTACAGGTAAGCCTTAATCTAGGCTTACCTATAGGTCCAAGTTGTTTGGAAGGGTTTACTTCCTCTTTCAGTATTAGGCCAGATGAGCAGGGAGGATTTAGTGTTGGGCCAGATGGGAAAGGGGGTTTAGTGTTTGGGCAGATGAGAAGGCGGTTCATTGGTGGGACAGAAAAGCAGGGGGTAGAGCAGTGGGGCAGATGTGAAAGGAGGTGTATTGGTGGGACAGATGAGCCGAGGGTTACAGTGGGGTGGCAGGAGAGCAAGGGAGACAGAGTTGGGGCAGAAGAGCAAGGGGTACAGAGGTGAGACAGATGTGCAGGAGGTACATTGGTGGGGCAGATGAGAAAGCAGGTTACAGTGGTGGGGCAGATGAACAGATGGGTTCAATGTTAGGACCGATGAGAAGGTGATTCAGTAGTGAGATAGAAGAGCATGGGGATATGGCAGTGGAGCAGAGAAAAGGGGGTACATTGATGGGGCAGATGATCAGGGAGTTATAGTGGTGGGACAGAAGAGCAAGGGGGTACAGTGGTGTGGCAGATGTACAGGGGGTACAGTGGTAGGAGGGATGAGAAAGGGGTTCAGTGGTGGGATATAAAAGCAGGGAGGTACAGTGATGGGGCAGATGAGTAGGGGGTTACATTGGTGGGACAGATGAGCAGGGGGGAGTTCAATGTTGGGCCAGATGAGAAGGGGATTACAATGGTGGGAAAGATGAGCAGGGAGGTTCAGTGGTGGGGCAGAGGAGAAAGGGGATACAGAGGTGGGGCAGATTTTCAGAGGAGAAAGGAGGTACATCCATGGAACATGAGCAGGGGGTTACAGTGGTGGGACAAATGTGCAGGAGGTACAGTGGTGGGGCAGATGAGCAGATAGGTTCAGTGTTAGGACAGATGAGCAGATGGTTCAGTGGTAAGACAGAAGAGCATGGGGGTACAGCGGTGGAGCAGATGTGCAGGGAGGTACAGTGCTGGGTCAGATGAGAAAGGGGGACATTGGTGGGGCAGATGAGGAAGGGAGAACATTGGTGGGGCAGATGAGGGTGTGAAGTTAACTTTTTTGTTATAAAATTGGCCTGCAGATGTGCAGGAGGTACAGTGGTGGGAGGAATGAGAAGGGGGTTTAGTGGTGGGACAAAAAAGCAGGGGGGTACAGTGATGGGGCAGATGAGCAGGAGGTTAAAGAGGTGGGACCGATGAGCGGGGGGTTCAGTGTTGGGCCACATGAGCAGGGGATTACAGTTGTGGGGCAGAAGAGCAGGGGTTACACATGGAGGGACAGATGTGCAGGAGGTACAGCAGTTGGACATATGAGCAGGGGGTACAGTGTAGCAGAAGTGCAGGGGTTTACAGATGTGGGGCAGATGTGCAAGGGGTTACAATGGTGGGGCAGATGTGCAGGGGGTTAGTGGTGGGGCAGATGAGAAAGGGGATACATTGGAGGGAAGATGAGAAAGGGGGTAGATTGGTGGGGCAGATGAGCAGGGTGGTACAGTGGTGGGGCAGATGTACAGGGGATTACAGTGGTGGGGCAGATGAGCAGAGTAGTACACTAGGGCAGATGTGCAGGGTGTTACAGTGGTTGGACAGATGAGCAGGGGGGACCAGTGGTGAAACAGATTTGCAGGGGGGACAGTGATCTGAGGTGAGAAGGTGCATGCATTGGTGCTGATCTGACGTGTGGAGTTGCAGGAATTGGGGCTGATCTGAGGCGTGAGAGCGCAGGATGTTAATTTCTCACTACTAGTTTACAGCATTAACTTTATAAAAAATCCTATTCGTGATTGAGGGTGTGAAGTTGACATTTTTTTTGTTATAAAATCATCACGTTCAATTTCTTTGAAAAAAAAATTCAGCACACTGTGCTCAAAAGGTTGCCTACCCCTGTGCTAGAATGTGGAATGTTTTGATGTTTTGGTAAAATATATTTTTCTCTGTCACTTTCACTTGTTGCTCTTCATCTCACAAAAATCTTTACCCAAACTCACACAGGTGTCTTTACAAACCATAAACAATACCATTGCTGATGCAAATTTAAAATGAGTCACAATTTTGTGTGGTTTTTATTATTTCCAAATAATTATAATTTAGGCCCACAAAATGTGAAATGTGTACCAACATCAGAAATCAAAATGTAATTACCAAAAAATGAGAGGGTAACATCACTATTCTACACTCACCCACCAAGAACCACCAAATATCACAGAATAAATCAGGAAGAATAACTCTTGAGTATTGCAATTCCACCACCTATATGTCCAAAGAAATGCAGTATATGTGTATTTATGTGTATGAGATTTCCATTAGACATGTGCGCCACCAATAAATTTGTTTTGTTTGTTCTGTTCCGTATTAGAATTAATTTGTATTCGTAATTCGTGTCCGAAATTCAATTTGGATTCGTACGAAATAAGAATTTTCGTTAGATTCGTTAACTTTTCGTAACAATTATGAATGTTCGTTACGATGAATTTATCATTGTGAGGGGTTGCCATCATCCCTGTGCTGTGCTGACTTCCTGGGTTTTTAACTTTTAGGTTTCTTAACTTTTGGTAACAATTAAAAATGCTTGTTATGATGAATTTATAATTATGAGGGGCTCCCACCATCCCTGTGCTGTGCTGACTTCCTGGGTTTTTTAACTTCATCATAACGAATAATCGTAATCAACGAATATTCTTATTTTGTCTGATTCTGAATCCCCCATCGACTACCAGTACCAGTCTCCCACTCCCATATTAAAAAAGGTAATTTTCCCAACCCTCACTCAGCAGCAGAAGAAAACCTCTGATTGGTCAACAAAACACAACAACAGAATTTGGATCCGAAATTCGTAGACAAAATTTAGTATTTCGTACAATATTCAAAAGCATAGAAATTCGTATTTTGGATCCTCCCGAATGTACGAATTTTACGGAAATTCGTACGCATTTTTGTTTCATACAAAACTAATCGCACATGTCTAGTTTCCATATGTGGCTTAGATGCTTGAACTTCTACTTAGCATCTCTGAGGGTCTGGGTTCAAATTCCAAACATGTTGCTTCATGTAGAGAAGTTGTCTTATCTCCCTATGTTGATAAACAAAACTCCCGACTCAGGTCTTAAAACTATGTCTAAATGTAGTATTTATGTGTAGGAGGGATCCACCACCATTGTAAATATAGCCAAAAGTATTGGAACGTCTGCCTTTACACACACATGAATTTTAATGGCAGCCCAGTCATAGTCTGTAGGGTTAAAATTTGATTTGGCCCACCCTTTGCAGCTTTAACAGCTTCTGAGAAGGCTGTCCACATGGTTTAGTGTGTCTATGGGAATGTTTAAACTAATCTAGAAGTGCATTTGTGAGGCCAGGCATTGATGTTGGATGAGAAGGCCTGGCTCGCAGTCTCTGCACTAATTCAGCCAAAATGTGTTCTATCGGGTTGAGGACAGGACTGTACAGGCCAGTCAAGTTCCTCCACCCCAAACTCCCTCAGCCATGTCTTTGTGGACCTTGCTTTGTACACTGGTGTGCAATTATGTTGGAACTGGAAGGAGTCATACCAAAACTGTTCTCATAAAGTTGGGAACATGAAATTATCCAAAATGTATTGGTATGCTGAGGCCTTACGAGTTCCCTTCACTGGAACTAGGAGGCCAAACTCAACCCCTGAAAAACAATTCCACATCATAATCTCCCTTCCACCTGATGATTTTCATTAGTGCACAAAGCAAGGTCCATAAAGACATTGATGAGTGAGTTTGGGGTGGAGAAACTTGACTGGCCTGCACAGAGTCCTGACTTCAACACAACAGAACACCTAGGGGATGAATTAGAGCAGAGACTGTAAGCCGGGTCTTCTCATCCAACATCAGTGCCTGACCTCACAAATGCACTTTTAGAAAAATGTGGACAGCCTTCCCAGAAGAGTTTAAGCTATTATAGCTGCAAAGGGTGGGCCAACTTAATATTGAACCCTACGGACTAAGACTGGGATGCCATTACAATTCATGTGCTTATAAAGGCAGGTGTCCCAATACTTAGGACAATATACTGCATATTGCTTGTGACACTGAGCATGGCTATGGACTTAGAGCTGGTTCACACCACAGAGATGCAGGCTACATGCGTGAGGCTCCCCACTAGCTAAGTGGGTAGCAATTCTGTCTGGCAGCACTGGGCTTGCTGGTTCAATTCCCTGACATGTTAATGCTTGTGTTGAAGTTTATATATTCTCCCTGTGTGGGTTTCTCACCACAATCTAAAGACATGCTGGTATTTTATTGGTCTCCTGTCAAAATAGTCTCTAGTGTAAGAAAGTTAGTTTTGGACTTTAGATTTTAAGCTCATTGCAGCCAGGGACTGATGTTAATGTTTGTTAGCACTAATCATGCCCAGGGACTTGGACATTTAAAATTGTAGGGTTTACACTGTTCAGGTACTAATGCTTAGAAAACTGTTGTTTTGTTTATGTGCATGCAAATGGACTTCGATCTTCGATGGGCCTGTAGTTGTAGAGTTGATGCACATAGCCAAGGGCTACCACAGTTGCAAATAGTATTACGTGTTCCTCCTCATCAGGTTCAATCACTTCAGACATACACGAAGAGACAGATTGAAAGATAATGGTGGGCGTGTACCTCTATTGGGCGTGTGTCAGTGTGCTAACAATACAACCAATCTTATATAAAGGCTCTGCAGTGGGGGGGTTTGTTTGGCCTTTGAAGAGGCCAGGTTTTTTGCTGTGAATTGGCGGAAGTGGGGGGAAGAGAAGGAATGATATTGTGCATAATGACAAATGCCCAACTAGGCCTGTATGTTGAAATTCTTGTGCATTTTTTCCATCAAAATTAGGTTTATCTGGTCATGCTGTCAATGTTGCGTGTTTATTCCTGACCATGCATTCATGGTTTGGGAGCATCTGCTGACCTTCTACTCTTTTATCTGATTGCTTAACCACTTTCCAAACGCCACACACCAATTTAGGATGGCATACCCGTACGTCCCATTGAATTTGCCACCTAGCAGACGCCTGCTGCAGAAGCATGCCCGCGGGTCCCATGTACTTCATGTTCACTGGCGGCCCGCGACTGCGGCCAGGAGAGACAGAATTCGAAGATGTAAACAAGGCATTTCCCTGTTCTGCCTAGCAAAATGACAGGGTTCTACTGCTCCCTGTCATCAGGAGCAGTGATCTCTGTCATGTTTTAGTGAGCCCATCCCCCCTACAGTTGGAACACATCCAGGGAACACACTTAACCCCTTGATCGCCCCTAGTGTTTAACCCCCTCCCTGCCAGTGTCATTTATACAGTAATCAGTAGCTATTTGTAGCTCTGATCACTGTATAAATGTCAATGGTCCCAAAATAGTGTCAACATTGTCTGATCTGTCCGCCATAATGTCGCAGTTCTGATAAGAATTGCAGATCGCCGCCATTGCTAGTAAAAAAATTTTTTTTAGAAATAATAATAATAAAAATGCCATAAATCTATCCCCTATTTTATAGATGCTATAACTTTTGTGCAAACCAGTCAATATACACTTATTGCGATTTATTTATTTTTTAACCAAAAATATGGAGAAGAATACATATTGGTCTAAACTGTGGAAGAAATTAGTTTTTTGTTATATTTTTGGGGATATTTATTATAGCAAAAAGGAAAAAGTATTACTTTTTTTCAAAATTGTCGGTCTTTTTTTGTTTATAGCACAAAAAATAAAAAAACACAGAGGTGATCAAATACCACCAAAAGAAAGCTCTATTTGTGGAAAAAAAAGGACGTCAGTTTTGTTTGGGTACAACGTCGCATGACCTCGCAATTGTCAGCTAAAGCGACGCAGTGCCGAATCGCAAGAAATGTTCTGGTCAGGAAGGGGGTAAATCCTTCCTGGGCTGATGTGGTTAATCATGTGCACAGAAATGCACATTCCAGCAGAACATGGTCACCAATGTATGTGTGTGGATTGTGGGATGGTGGTGGGTGTTCTAGTTTGAATATGTGCCTTTTTTAATATTATATTGGAATGCTTTGTAAGAATAATGAGTAATGACGCGTACACACGATCAAACAAGCGGGTGGAAAAGTCCGGCAAACTGAAGTCCGCCAAACAATCCCCCCGTGTGTAGCCTCCGGCATACTTCTTTGACCCGAAAGTACGGCGTACTTAGAAAGTAGTTTTACACTCCAATCTTCCCGCAGGACTCGCATTTCGGCGGACAATCCGGCCGTGTGTGTGCCAGTCCGCCGTACTTTTGAAATGAGCGGACTTTTCCCGCCCGGAGAAAAGTCCGCTCATTTCGAGCGGGTCTCCAGAAGACCGGGCCACCGCCTGTAAAAGAGCTGGAAGAAGGCGCGGTGGCCCGGCAGAAGAACCGAAGAGGGGGACAAGACCCCTGAAGTCGGAAGAAGAGGCCGGCGGCGAGGAAGAAAGCCGGGCTCCTCCGCTAGTAAAAGAGCTACAAGAAGATAGCGGAGGAGTCCGGCGAGAAGACCCCCGAAGACAGAAGACCCCCGGAGCTGTGCAATAAACTATTTTAACCCTTGTGTGTTGTGTTTTTTTTGTACTTTATTTTACAGGTGAATGGGTAGGGGTACATTGTACCCCATATTCATTCACATAGGGTGGGGGGCCGGTATCCGGGGCACCCTTATTAAAGGGGGCTCCCAGATTCCGATAAGCCCCCCGCCTGCAGACCCCGACAACCAATGGCCAGGGTTGTCGGGAAGAGGCCCTTGTCCTCATCAACATGGGGACAAGGTGCTTTGGGGTGGGGGGGCCACGCGGCCCCCCTTCCCCAAGGCACCCCCCATGTTGAGGGCACGTGGCCTGGTAAGGCTCAGGAGGGGGTGCGCTCGCTCGTCCCCCTTTCCTGGCCGGCCGGGTAGCGTGCTCGGACAAGGGTCTGATGTGGACCTGGGGGGACCCCCACGCCGATTTTTTCGGCGTTGGGGTTCCCCTTTAAGTCCATACCAGGTGGCGGGGCCAGCGACGTCTCTTTCGCGGGCCCCGCCTACCTGGTGACGCGCTCGAAATGAGCGGACTTTCTTCCGCGTGTGTGGGCGAGTCCGTTCATTTCAAAAGTACGGCGGATAGTACGGCGGACTTAGTACGCCGTATTAGTCCGCTGAAAAAGTGCCGTGTGTGGGCAAGTAGCCCATTTGGAAAGTCCGACGTACAGTCTGGCGGGAAGTCTGCCAGACTAAGTACGTCGGACAGACGGCTACGTGTGTACGCGGCTAATGTATGTTTCTATATTATTGCAGATAAAAATGTGATGTGGGTTGTGGGTGAGTAGTTACTCAGTAGTAGCACTATGAAATGTGCCGTTAACTAAAATGGCGGCGATGGGCCTGTGCAGGCGCGGTACGGACACTGCACCCTATATAGGACAAGAGGTGTAACAATATGGCCGCTCCAGATGACGTCTTGATGACAAAACGCGTAGGGAATGGCCATAGGACGCACTTTCTTTCCATTAGAGCTGTGGAAATTGGCGGCAGCCGTAACAGTATTGCTTTTAATATTACTGTGAGTAATTTTTGAATACTTAATGAATTGGAATCTTCAAACAATATTGCACTATGGATATTCCTCTTTTTTTAGGGATCACTTGAATGAGATGACTGGCTTATGCTGAAAACATGAAGGTCCTAGATAGGGATGAGCCTAACACCCCCCGGTTCGGTTCGCACCAGAACTTGCGAACGACCCCCGCGTTCGGCACGAACGTTAGAACCCCATTGAAGTCTATGGGACTCGAACGTTCGAATTGGAAAGTGCTAATTTTAACGGCTAATATGCAAGATAGTGTGCTAAAAAGGGTTTGGCGATCTGCCTCCTGCCTCAGGGGACATGGGTCACTGCAAAAAAAAGTTTTAAAAACTACCGTTTTGGCGGGAGCACTGATTTTAATGACGATTAAAGTGAAAAAAAAAAGTGAAATATTCCTTTAAATATGGTGCCTGGGGGGTATCTATAGTATGCCTGTGAAGTGCCACGTGTTTCCCGTGTTTAGAACAGTCCCTGCACAAAATGACATTAAACGGAAATAACACCATTTAAAACTGCTTGCGGTTTTAATGTTATATCTGGTTCCTGTAATATGGTTGAAAATCATTGAGAAAAATGGCATGGGTAGCCCTCCCTGCCCATTACCAGCCTATTTGGGTCTTGTACGCATATTAAGGGGAACCCCGTACCCATATTAAAAAAAGGAAATGCGTGTGGCCCCCAGGCCCTATATACTCAGAACAGCAGTATACAGGCGGTGCAAACAAGACAGGGACTGTGTAGGTTTGTTGTGTTAAGTTGAATCTGTTTGTCATTTTCAAGCGGTACATTTTTAAAGTGTAGCTCCAGTCAAAAAAAATATCTTTAAGCTTTTTGGAAAACATAGGGAAGGGTTATCACCCCTGTATAATTTGTTTTGTCGTCCATCTTTTTTCATCTCACTTGCTGTTGTCTCCTTCCGTTTGCAAGTAGGAGATGTTTGTAAATTGGATGTTTGAAAGTAGGGGCCTGCCCTATATGCTCTGCAGAAATGGCGGAACAAGGTGTTGGTTTTGCAACAACATTGTAAGCCCTCAAAGTGACTCTTGGTGGCCGCTGGAGCGCCCTGCTGTGAACGATTATATCAAGAATTGTAATTACATGCCATTGTTGAACAGTGGTAGAAAAATTGACCTTTGGTGGTTGTGGTGCTGGTGCCACAATACTATAAGTCCTCACAGTTACTCTGGGTGGGCACAGGAAGGGGCCCTCCTGTGAAATATTATATCAAGAATTGTAATTACATGTCCCTGTTAAACAGGGGCAGAAAAATTGGGCCTTAGGCACTGGTGCCATCACACTGCAACCTCTGCCATACACTCTAGTTTTATTGCAGGAATTAGCCCTGCTGCAAAGCATTGCATCAAAAATTGTACTTAAACGCCCCTGTTAAACAGGGGCAGAAAAATTGGGCCTTAGGCACTGGTGCCATCACACTGCAACCTCTGCCATACACTCTAGTTTTTTTGCAGGAATTAGCCCTGCTGCAAAGCATTGCATCAAAAATTGTACTTAAACACCCCTGTTAAACAGGGGCAGAAAAATTGGGCTGCTGGCATCACCCAGAACCAAAAATGTTCTTCCAACATATCAGCGCAGGAGGAAGAGGATAGACAATCAACATAACAGGACAGTCACTCAGCATCAGCATAGGCAGTCTTGAAGGGATGTGGTATTTCAAAAAAAATTATTCGGTTACATCAGCTTCAGGTGCTTGGTAGCTGTGGGTGATCCAAGACTGATTCATCTTGATGAAGGTCAGTCGATCAACTGATTCGGTGGACAGGCGCACCCTGTGATCGGTAACAAAGCCACCAGCAGCACTGAAGGTGCGTTCCGAAAGAACGCTGGATGCAGGACAGGCCAGGAGCTCAATTGCATACTGTGCAAGCTCTGGCCAGTGATCCATCCTCAAGACCCAGTAAGCCAGAGGATTTTCAGTGGGAAAGGTGTCCAAGTCTGACCTTGCCCCTAGGTATTCCTGCACCATGTAAATTAGACGCTGGCGATGGGTGCTGGAACCAATCATACCTTGGGGCTGCGGACTAAAAAATTGTCTGAACGCATCAGTCAGACGGCCACCTTCTCCACCGCTCCTTCTGACTGATGCCTCAGCAACACGTTGTCCAGGACCAGGAGTTTGTGACCTCCCAGTCTCTGGGAACGCGTTGCACAGAGCTTTCTGCAAGGCCTCCCGGAGATGTCTCATCCTCTGCTCCCTCTGCGATGGCAAGATAAGGTCGGCAACCTTACCCTTGTACCGTGGATCAAGGAGAGTGGCCAGCCAGTAATGGTCCCTCTCCTTGATCCGAAGAATACGAGGATCCTTCCGCAGGCTTTGCAGGATCAGGGAGGCCATGCAGCGTAGGTTAGCTGAGGCATTCGGTCCGGAGTCCTCTGGGTCACTAAGGACAACATGATCCGCAGCTACCTCCTCCCAGCCACGTACAAGTCCACGTGTTTCTTGGGACTGTAAATCATCCCTATAAGACTGCTGCTGCTGATGCTGAGTGCCAGCCTCCACCTCCATGCTGACACAATCATCCTCCTCCTCCTCTTCCTCCTCCTCACCCTCTTCCTGTGTGATGGGTGGCACAGCAGGAACACTGTCTGGATAAAGGGGGCCTTGAGAGGCAAGGAAGTCCTCCTCTTCCTGCCTCTGTTCTGCCTCAAGTGCCCTGTCCATTATTCCACGCAGCGTATGCTCCAAGAGGTGGACAAGAGGTATAGTGTCACTGATGCATGCACTGTCACTGCTCACCATCCTTGTGGCCTCCTCAAACGGTGACAGGACAGTGCATGCATCCCTGATCATGCCCCACTGGCGTGGTGAGAAAAAACCAAGCTCTCCTGACCCTGTCCTGGTGCCGTAGTCGCACAGGTACTCATTGATGGCCCCCTGCTGCGTGTGCAGCCGCTGCAGCATGGCCAATGTTGAGTTCCATCTGGTGGGTATGTCACATATAAGGCGGTTCTTGAGCAGGTTCAACTCCTTTTGGAGCTCAGCCAGCCGAGCACAGGCATTAAATGATCGGCGGAAATGCACACAGACTCTCCTGGCCTGTTTCAGGACATCCTGTAAGCCGGGGTACCTGCCCAAGAACCGCTGCACCACCAGGTTAAGGACGTGAGCTACACAGGGCACATGGGTCAGTTGTCCCTGTCGGAGGGCGGAGAGGAGGTTGGTGCCATTGTCGCAAACCACCATTCCTGGCTTAAGCTGGCGTGGCGTCAACCACCTCTCGGCCTGCCCCTGCAGAGCTGACAAAACATCCGCCCCAGTGTGGCTCCTGTCCCCCAAACAAACCAGCGCAAGCACGGCATGGCATCGTTTTGCCTGCGTACTTGCGTAGCCCCTGCAACGCCTACGGAGCACCGCTGGTTCTGAGGACAGAGCACTGGAAGAGGCCGTGGAGGAAGAAGAAGAGGAGGGGGTGGAGGAGAGAGGTGTGTCACAACCAATAGTAGCATTTTGGAGGCGTGGTGGCGGAACAACCTCCAATACTACTGCACCTTGTCCTGCATCCTTCCCAGCAGCCAGAAGAGTGACCCAATGGGCCGTGAAAGACAGGTAACGTCCCTGTCCATGCCTGCTGGACCATGAGTCAGCGGTAATATGCACCTTACCGCTGACCGCCCTGTCCAGCGAGGCAAGGACATTGCCTTCCACATGCCGGTAGAGAGCCGGAATTGCCTTCCGTGAGAAAAAGTGGCGTTTGGGGACCTGCCACTGAGGAACCGCACATTGTACAAACTCACGGAAGGGGGCCGAATCTACCAACTGAAAAGGCAGCAGTTGAAGTGCTAGCAATTTAGCCAAGCTAGCATTCAACCGCTGGGCATGTGGATGGCTGGGAGTAAATTTCTTCCGCCGGTCCAGCAGCTGGGGCAGGGACATTTGTCTGCTATAATCGGACGTGGATGTACCACTAGCAGAGTTCCCGGAAGCACTTGGCTGTGACACACCTAATTCTACACCTTCATTCCTCTCAGAGCAGGTTTCAGAGAGGACTGAAGGTCTAGTGGGGTTGGAGATGCCAGCTGATGAGGAGCAAGGAGAGGTCCGCTTTGTTCTTTGGTGTGGGTCTTTGAGGTATGCTTGCCAACGAGCTGCATGGCAGGTCAACATATGTCTGGTCAAGCATGTGGTGCCCAAGCGGCTGATGTTTTGGCCACGTGAGATACGCTTGAGACATATGTTGCAAATAGCAGCGGTGCGATCTGATGCACTCGTCTCAAAAAAGGCCCACACCAAAGAACTTTTAGAATAACGCGCAGAGGAAGCGCTCTGCGCAGAGGAAGCGCTCTGCGCAGGCGGAACTCTGCGGTGTGATTCAGTCGGTGTGCTGCCCCTAAGCTGGCCCCCGGAGGGCATCCTGCCTCGTTGGACATGTGCCTCCTCCTCCTCCTCCTCCTCCTCCCTCCTTCCAGGCACCCACGTGGAGTCAGTGCCCTCATCATCCCCTCCCTCTTCATCGCTGTAGCAAACCTGGCAGTATGCTGCAGCTTGTGGAACATTACTGCCAGATTGCTGTCCTTCTTGAGCATCCCCTCTCTCTGTGCTCACGCTACTGCCTTCCTCTAGCTGAGTGTCATCATCAGAGCCCACCAAACACTGGGCATCCTCCTGGAGCATGTACCCAACACTGTGCTCAAAGAGTTCAGGAGACTCCTCAGGAGGACGTGGTGGGTCTAGGGAAGGAGTCACTGATGATGACATTGAGAGGAGGGACGACGATGTGTTGGCAGCTGCTTTTCTACTACCCTGAGACTGGGTGAGAGAGGATGAGGAGGATGAAGAGGGCTTGGTCATCCACTCTACCAAGTCGTTGGCATGTTGCGGTTCAACATGTCCAGCTGCAGAAAAGAAGGACAAGCATGTCCCATGGCCACGTGCTGATGACAATGCACCGCGTCCCCGACCAGCACTGTTGTCTCTAGACACAGAGCCTGCTTGCCCTCTTTTATCGGCTCGCGCCTGTCTGCCTCTCCTTGCTGGCCTTCCAGACATGGTAATGGCCTGAAGGGAGTTGGGTAAAACAGTAGTTGGGTAGTTTATATTGTGCTGGAGGCACACAACACCCACTAACTCCTGCAGATGCCTTTTTTATAGAACAGCAGAGTTAAAGGGGTATATACAGATGTATACTGTGCTGTGCTGGAAGCACACACAACTTCCAATAACTCCAGCAGATGCCAATCGGGCCCAAATACAGAACAGCTATGTAGGTGGATAATAGCGGTATGTACTGGGTACAGAGCAGGCACACAGCACGCACTATCTCCTGAGTGACACTGCTGACTGCAAGCTCTATTGTTAAAGATGGACCACTAGCTATATAGGTGAGGTGAATATCACGGTGTATACTGCGGTCAGGGCACGCAGACAATAACAAGAAAACAGCAGAGTTAAAGGGGTATATACAGCTGTATACTGTGCTGTGCTGGAGGCACACACAACTTCCAATAACTCCAGCAGATGTCAATCGGGCCCAAATAGAGAACAGCTATGTAGGTGGATAATAGCGGTATGTACTGGGTACAGAGCAGGCACACAGCACGCACTATCTCCTGAGTGACACTGCTGACTGCAAGCTCTATTGTTAAAGATGGACCACTAGCTATATAGGTGAGGTGAATATCACGGTGTATACTGCGGTCAGGGCACGCAGACAATAACAAGAAAACAGCAGAGTTAAAGGGGTATATACAGCTGTATACTGTGCTGTGCTGGAGGCACACACAACTTCCAATAACTCCAGCAGATGTCAATCGGGCCCAAATAGAGAACAGCTATGTAGGTGGATAATAGCGGTATGTACTGGGTACAGAGCAGGCACACAGCACGCACTATCTCCTGAGTGACACTGCTGACTGCAAGCTCTATTGTTAAAGATGGACCACTAGCTATATAGGTGAGGTGAATATCACGGTGTATACTGCGGTCAGGGCACGCAGACAATAACAAGAAAACAGCAGAGTTAAAGGGGCATATACAGCTGTATACTGTGCTGTGCTGGAGGCACACACAACTTCCAATAACTCCAGCAAATGACAATCGGGCTCAAATAGAGAACAGCTATGTAGGTGTATATAGTGGTATGTACTGGGTACAGAGCACGCAGACAGCACGCACTAACACTACTGACTGCAAGCTCTATTATTAAAGCTAGATCACTAGCTATATAGGTGAGGTGAATATAGTGGTGTATACTGCGGTCAGGGCACAGACAGTAACCACTACACAAGAGCAAAATAGTAAATCAGCCAAAAACGATTGGTGTGTAACTGTGTTGAAGGTACACAGAACACCCACTGCTTCAGATGCTAACAAACACTACACGAGGCCGCTTGAAAGGCGGCTTTATATAGTGTGGGGCGTGCACTACACAGTCTGAGCTATGATTGGCCACAGGCAGGATGCCTGTGTCCAACCATTGCTCTTCCCGCCACTGGCGCTGCGATTGGCCAAGCATGCGGGGTCACAGTGCATGCTTGGCCAATCGTGAGACAGCAATGCATTGCGCCATCGCAGTGCATTGTGGGCCACACAAATTTTGCCGCGAACGGCCCAAACGTTCGGAATTCGGCGAACGCACGAACGACCGATGTTCGAGTCGAACATGCGTTCGACTCGAACACGAAGCTCATCCCTAGTCCTAGAGAGGCACCATATAGCGACACAGGGGCTGACACTGTGAAGGAGTATTTACCCCTGCAGGGGCAGGGTATCTGGTGAGTGCAAAACCACCACTTGCACGAAAAAACGCACCGGGGCTTTTTCGGCATATTAAGAAGCAGTCATGGCATCTGTTATATTGTGCACAAGTCACATCTTTCACGTCTTTGGACTATAAACGTATTTATTTAAATACTAATATATTTATTTATGTATTTATTCAATTGTAATTTGCATATTTTTTTTTTTTTTATATATACAGCTAATTCACATAGGCTCTTTAAAAAGTCTTTCAATTTATTGGTAAGATATCATTATTAGGTAATTGTAATAACCATATTTATACTGATAGCAGCCACAAATTCTCAACACTATACAGAGGGTCAAACACAACACTTGGATTTTGCAGCTTGCATTTCATATTTTTATTTTTTCATTTCTTTTTTCACTTATTTATCACTTTATTACCTGGATTTCGAATTTCACATGTAAACACAGAAGAACGGCTTATAGATATTTATTCATTTCTTTATTTATTTAGTTGTTAATTCTCTTTGGTTGCAACAATTTTAGGTCATTTATAATTATTGCACAAGTCTTATTTTACACAAAACATTTGGGGTCTGTTTGGAAGGGACCTTTTAAGAAAAAAGCTCCCCTTTTTTTCCAAATTTTGGGGATATGTAAAACCCACCAGGGGGTCTAACACTATTAACAAAAATCTTTTTAATTTAATTTACCTTTTCTTGTTTTATTTAAAAAAATATTTTTCTGTAATTTTGGTAGAGGAATTTGGACAGCACATTCCTCATTTGGAGGCATTAGGGGATAGCGCCATTACTACCCTTCCCTTTTCTTTACACGTTTTATTCCACCCAAATGGGTGGAAATAAATGGTAGAGGCAGCTTTCAATCCCATAGCATAAATATATCTCGAATTCCTACTATCCGTAGCGCAGTCTTACTCCTCTTTTCACTATGAAATGTGTTGCCCGTTACACACTGAAAGTAAATATGACTAAGTATGTTTTTATATTCTTGTAGATAAAAATGTGGGTTGTGGGTGAGTAGTTACTCATAGTAGTACTACGATATGAAATGTGTTGCCCGTTATACACTGAAAGTAAAGATGTGTCCACTCTAAGGTTTAGACAAATTTTAGATTGTAAGCCCCTATGAGCAGGGCCCTTAAAACCCAATTGCTAACTGTTTTGCTAAATGTAGCATCATATATACTGTAGAATATTTTTTTATACTAGCAAATGAATGTACATAATTTTTTTTCTCCTGGCAAAATAAAAGTACATTATTGAGCTTGTTTGTTGTATTTTCTCTTTTCTTTGTTCTTTTTAATTAGTTATGGGGGTGGTGGTTTTGGGGAAGTGCAATATCTTACTTATGCCCATAGAAATGATAAGATATAATTGTGCACCAAAAAAAACCTAATCTCTCCAGCACGCCTGTAAGTAAATGATAAAGGTGTTTAGGTGGAGTCTTTGTATAGAACAGCTGTCGAGAATTGCAGGTAATGAATTCAGCTGGTGGATAGGAAGTGTTTTATGTGTCAGCCCTGGTTCACATTGGTGCGATTTGACATGTCAAATCACATGCCAAATCGACGGCAATTGCACCGTTCTATCCGACGCCGCAATTTCCAAAAGTAGTTTCTGTACTACTTTTGGCAACTTCAGGGTGTGATTTTTATTGACATCTGTGCAGAAACATGCACAAATGTCTCTGAAATCCCCCCCCCCCCGCAGTCAGGACTGACATGCGGGAATGAAATGAGTTCAGCTGAACTTGCATGATTTCCTCCTGCTGTCAGTGTGAACCAGGGCTCAAACTGAGCTGCCATCCCATGGACACGATTTCTTATCAAACTCCCTTAAAGCGGAGCTCCACCCTAAAGTGGAACTTCCACTCATTTATAGCGTCTATAAAATAGGGAATAGTTTTATGGCATTTTTATTGATAATTTTTTTTTTTTACTAGTAATGGCGGCGATCAGCAATTTTTATTGTGACTGCAACATTATGGTGGACATTTCGGACAATTTTGACACATTTTTGGAACCATTGGCATTAATACAGCGATCAATGCTAAAAAATTGCATTGATTACTGTAAAAAATGTCACAGGCAGTAAAGGAGTTAACCACTAGGTGGCGCTGTAGGGGTTGTGTGTGTCCTAGGGAGTGATTCTAACTGTGGGAGGGTGGGGCTGTGTGGGACATGTCACTGATCAGCACTCCCGATTGCAGGGAGAGCTGATCAGTGACAGAGTCACTAGGAAGAACAGGGAGATGCTTGTTTACATTAGCTTACATCCCCACGGACATCGGGTCCGCAGGACCCACAATCACGGAGCCCCCGGCGGGCGGCGCCAGCAAGCCGCCTGTTAAAGGGCAACGTACGGGTACATTAATC
The DNA here is from genome assembly GCF_037356315.1 of Lithobates pipiens. NCBI lineage: Eukaryota > Metazoa > Chordata > Amphibia > Anura > Ranidae > Lithobates > Lithobates pipiens. The sequence goes on along the minus strand of NW_027507758.1, from coordinate 370,755,500 downwards.
TGCCTGTATGTGCCCTTCTGCCACAGTAAATCTGCATGTGAGGTGGTTGGGAAGCAGTTGAAGTTGCATCAAAATTGCTGCAAAAAAGCGCTGCAAATTTGCGCAACTTTCAGGTCGCACAAATGTGAAAGGGGCCCAAGTCACTGTCCTGAGTACTATTATACCTAGAATATAAAGTAGTCCCAAACACTAGTAAACGTATGTTCTCAAAATAATTGTGCTCAAACAAGATGGTATCATCTACTGAAATCTTGCATTGTACTCAGCACCATATGCTGAAAGAGGCAAACGCCTATTAGCCAATGCCACATCAGCATAAGCAAGGTTGTTACTATAATATTAATGTTTGGAATCAAACATTAGTAAATGTATATTTGATGCAGTTTTGCGCTCAGCTATGTAGCAGAGTGGAATATCTTGCTACCTTTAAAAGTTCAAGCCATGAGTTTGTATCCCACTGGCAGTATCACCTCCTGAAAACATGCATAATTAGCCGATGAACATCAGTTTGGTTTATTTAATAATTTTAACTCTTCAAATACATTCCATGGTATGTAATTCAATAATATTATGGTGTGGAATTCCAAAAATCCAGGGGAAAAAAAACAACCCTTCGGGTCTGGTATGGACTTCAAGGGGAACCCCACACCAAAATTAAAAAAAAAACATATATGTGCGACCCACCAAAATCCATACCAGACCCTTATCCAAGCATGCAGCCTAGAGGACAGGATGGGGGGGGGGGGCGGGAACCCTCCTAAACCGCATCAGGCCACATGCCCTAAACATGGGGACGGTGGTTTGGGGTCAGGAGAGACGGCTCGAGAGAAGCCAGTTCAGGGAGAAGAAACATCAAACACAAGTAGTAAATGTATTTTATATGTACGACAGCGCCCAGCCCAACGGGCTAGTGGTCAGCAATTCTACCTTAAAAAACTCAGGCCTTGGAGGACTTATGGGTTCAAATCCCACAGAGGAGCAATAAAAGATTGTATTGCTGAAAATAGGTGAATGGCAATTAGCAAAGCACTTTATTTTGGCTAATTATATTGTATTAACTCTTCCAATGCATGCAATGGTATGTAAGTATTCAAAAATAATATGGTGTGGAATTCCAAACATCACCCACTAGTTAATGGGCGGTTTATATTTCTTTATTTGTTTATTTTAATTTGCTTGTGCACTAAAAAAAATAAACACAGTTGGTGGATGGTAGGATGGCTGGAATTTGAACTCATACCTTGACTGCTATAGAAACAGCTGAACAGACCACCAAGCTATTGTGCCAAGTATGCTGAGACTTGCATAATAGTGTAGTATGATTAAAAAATAAGCATATGCCCTCTGCTCTAGATGTGGATCATCCCCTGGCATGTTCTTTCACGTGGTATGGTCGTGCCCTATACTGTGTCCTTATTGGGGGAAAGTACTGGTTGTCTTGGGGTCATTTGGGGATTGGTCTCTCAGTTTAGATCCAGTCTTGGCATTGCTTGGAAGTATGGAAAACGTAGAAGCCTCAAGGCATGAAAAATTATTTTTATTCTATGCTCTATACTATGTTAGACAGAGATTCTCCTCAAGTGGAAGCAGCCCACCCCTCCCTTGAACCACACGTGGATGGCCATGATTAACTCTGTCCTACCACTGTTCAAGCTCACATATGAGAGTAGAAACTGCCCTAAAAAATGTGATAAGGTCGGGTTCCAATGGATTGATGCAAATGGTCAGGAGCCCTAGGGCTCATAGGGAAATCCTAAGTGACACTACTGTCTCCTAAATTGTCTCTTGGTTGTAGCTGAAAATGCTGATCTGCTATGTGCTTCTTATCCCCACCTCTCCCTATCCTTCTTCTTCTTATGAATCCAGGAATGATATGAGGAATAAGACTGCTATACTAATTAAACTGAATGAGACTATTACATACTTGGGAAAATAATTTCTAGCTGTACCTGAATTGTTAATTCTGACCTTTGTGACCTTATGTATATATCTGATGTCCATGTACTGTGTCATTGACAACTTTAATACTTTTAAATAAAAACCTATTTACTGTTAAAAAAAAAATAAAAGAAAGAACATACATAATTACCACTTATAGTCACCTAAATAAATAAAATAAAAAAAATGGAAAAAACAACATACAACAAATGGGTAACCTAAATGTTCAATATATGCAACTTTACAGAATAGCAGACATTACTCTGTAATAATCATTCATAACTGCATTCGTTAGCAAAAGAAGGAAAAAAACTAGGAATACTAATTGCTATACACATCAATAGATGCACACGAGGTAGAGCACCTGTCACATAAAAATGTTTCTTTCACATACATGGATCATGGATGCAGCGCAGTGCTATAAATTAACTTAGTAGCAATTGGCATTTGCATATCTGCGGAATCACTAATTAGCGCTGATTTCAAATTTACTAGCGTATGTTCGCTATTGATATCGCTCTTTTTAATTTGCACTTTCGCCTGTTGAAATCTTAATTACCTAAAATGGGCCCTATTAATAGATGGCCCCCACTGTATTTTAAAAGGAAAAGGTTCCCAACACACTCAAGAGAGCATTACATTTAAAAAGAACTCGTTACATATATGAGCCCAGAACAGTAAAGAAAGCACAGCAAGGGTTTATGTTTAAAACACACGTCAAATGCAGGTCTTCAGATTCCCACTGACTTCAATAGATTAGTGCAGATGGCAGTTCAGGCGTTGTTTGACTTGCTATGCATTGCCTTTTTTCAGCCTCAGCATGTCCTATTGAAGTGTGTTTAAACTGCAGGCAAAGCAGGACAATTGCAGCCTTTTCTTGTCAAACGCTATGCCTTGCATTCCACACTTGCATTTGGGCAGTGTTTGGAAAAGGGTGCTTTTGTAAAGGACACCTATGAAAAATAGGTTCGCTTTGTGGTGGGTCAACATAAAATCAATAAATTGGGGTTAATTTACTAAAGGAGTATTGACTTTTTGTTGAGCAAAGTGAATAATCACTGAGCTTGGTAAATAAGGTGAAGCTGCATTTTTTTATTTTATTTATTTATTTCAGGTACTTATATAGCGCCGTCAATTTACGCAGCGCTTTACATATACATTGTACATTCACATCAGTACCTACCCTCAAGGAGCTTACACTCTAAGGTATTCACTTTGAATAGCCAATCAAGTGCAAAGTAAAGTAAAAAAAAAATTTACTAAGCTTAATGAAAAATCTTGGTGTCTTCTATTTACATGATCCTCAAAGGCTGAACTATAAGGGTACTCCTGCTGGATGCCCAGGGACCTGGCACGGTGTCGTCCGCATTTGTTTTGCCATTTTAATGCGTACGACGTGCAGGTAATGCCTGTGAATGCACTGTCATTAAACAGCCAATCAGAGTGATTGCTGTTATGGCCAATCACAGTGGTCACAAATATAAAGACAGCTTTGCTGCCAATTCTCTTTTTTACTCTGCCGATCCAGTGAGTAACACAGCTCCCACCGTTCACCAACAAAAGGGGGGCCATGGACCACCACTGGGCTGCAAGGGGTTACAGGAGGGGCATATTGAACATAAAGGGGGCACAATGACCACTAATGTAAGGGGGGTACACACACTGAACACCAAAGTAAAGGGACACAGACAAGGACTGCCAATGTATGGGGAGCACAGACATTGACCTTCAACAATATCAGGTCACAGACATTGACTGCCAGTGTAAGAGGGCACAGACATTGACCTCCAATGTATCAGGGCATACTCTCATTACACAGCAGGGTCAGACATCTTTTATTCCCACTGAGCATTGATGCTTCCCTTTTTTCCACCCTCTGACCACTTATACTAGTTATCTTTCCGCCCCCTGATCACCAACACTTTACAATTTTTCCTCCCCCAGTTGGGTCATAGTCTCATTTTGAATAGCCCTAATCCCCTCTGTTTTGACGACTGCCCCAGTATGATTCTCTGCCTTCTTCTTGGTATTCCACCCCTCCTTCCTGCTGCAGCCACCATGCCTGACTTTATGGACAGAATCTAGGTCCAATTTGAGGCCGTATATTGCAGGGATCGCAAGTGAGCCCCTTCAGTCTCCCCTATTAAGTTTGTCTCTGACATTAATCTTGCAGCTGCTGCCCTGCCTAAGGAGGAGGTAGACGAGGAAGATCCCCTCTCTACTTTTGAGGAATCATATCAGGGTGAAATGCATTCTGCTGAGATCTCACAAAAACAGAGTGGTATCATTGCTACCCTTATTGCTGGAGTGTGCTCATGTTTGGAGTTAAAGTAGCCTGGGTCTGCTCATCCCAAGGTCTCCAGCATAGGTTCTTTAAAAATGTACAAACCTGCTAAGATCTTTCTAGTTCAATCGCGATTAAAGCCTGCCTTATAAGGGGACTAGCCTCACCCTAAAACACATGTTGTCCCTCCAAAGCATTTTGCCTTAACCAGACATTGACTTGAAAGATAAACCTTTTTTCAAGGATGCAGAGGACAAGAGGTTGGAAGACTTCTTCAAGGCCTTGTTCATAATGGTGAGTCCATCCATGTAACCTGTAGTTGCATTCATGGTCCTCTTTCAGACACTTTCCGTCAGAACTGGCCCAAGACCCTGGCTGCATTTAAACAGATTGCTCTATTTACGACCACCTGTACAAAGGATCCACTGACTCAGTGCTGGTCAGTAGATCTTCCATGCAGGCTATTTGAGAAGATACACTTTGTCGCAGAGTGATTGTTTGGTATCTCCTTGAACAGCTTCACTAAGGATTCAGTGTGGGTTAGAATAGTCTACTTGCCTAGAAAAGAAGGCTTGCGCTTTTGAAGTTAGACCTCCCTCTTATAACATTGGGAAAAGTTCCTTTTCTCCCTCTCTGACCTCAAGCTTCATGTTAAAACCTGCAGGACACTTCCACTGGAAGACATAGACAATTAAACCAGCCAAGTCTGGGTCTAAGCCCTCCTCCCAATGAAGGCATTCCCCTACTGGTCAGAGTGGGAGGTTGTCAATCAGCCTTTTCAACCATCTGGTTCCAAGAAATCACAAACATTTTGGGGCTATAGGTCTACTTACTGTACTTACAAATCCACATCTTTGCTCCTGTGTTTTGCTGTGGACATACAACATTACTAGTTTTTCACCTTCCCTTTGACCTGTCCATGGCATCCTAGGTTTTCACCAAGATGCTTTACCCAGTCCACGCTCTGCTCCACTTTCAGGGTGTTTATATAGTGGGATACCTGTTAAAGGGCCAGTCCATACAAACCCTGTAAGCCAATATTCAACTTATTATCTAGTCTATGCAGAGGTTTGAATGGTTCATTAGCCTTTGGAGGTCATCGCTGTAGCTGACTTACCAACTGGGGTACCTTGGTCTGATACTGAAGAAAGCTCTGTCCAAGATGTTCCAAACTTCTGTCCCTATGTACATGTGCTGCAAGCTTTTGGTCCCAGATTTAGCCCTCAATTTGTAGCTGCATGAGGACCTTGGACCTGATGTTAGCCTCCTTTGAGGCAGAACAATATGTCAAGTTTCACTTCAGGCAATTGCAATTCAACTTTCTGGCTGCATGGGGCATTCACACTCAATCTCTAGACTGCTCCATGTGTCTGACCTGCAAGGTCAGATTATCCCTGGCATGGTGGATTTAAAGACTGGCACTGGATTCAAGGAAACCCTTTCCCCTGAAGATATGGACAGTTCTCTCAATGGAAACCAGCCTATCAGGATAGAGAGTAGTCCTGGATGCACATTTGGTGCAGGCAACTTGGTTGTCAGAGGATTACCAACTACCCATTAAAATCCTGCAACTCAAGGCATTCTGGTTGTCCCTTCAATGCTGGACCTCTTGACTTTAAGGTCCAATCAGAATCAAGTTGGACAATGCCAAGGTGGTGGCCTATATCAGCCATCAAGGAGGTACCAGAAGTTGTGCCATTGCATGAGAAGTGGACCTGATTCTCACTTGGGGAACTGCACATTTCAATGCTGTCTGCCATCCACATTCCAGGCTTGGAAAATTGGTGGATGGACTTGCTCAGTTGTTAGCTCCAGGGAATCCAGTGTCCATCTGGAGGTATTCCAATCCCCTTGCCACAAGTAGGGGATGTCAGATGTGCATCTTCTGGCTTCCAGATTCAAAAGTAAACATGATAGATTTGCAGCCAGGTCCAGGAACCCCCAGTTCTTTGCAGTGGATGCTATGATGATTTGGGATTAATTCAATTTAATCTATGCTTTTCCACTCTACAGCTCCTCCCTTGCTCTGCAGGATTAAACTGGAGAACATTCCAGTAATCCTTATTGCGCTGAATTGGCAGACTCTTCCCAGGCCTTTCCGTATTGTCTGTCCCAAGGACCAGTCCACCATCTTGCTTCTCAGTTGCTGGCTTTAACGGCATGGCTGAGGGACAGGGGCCTTTTGGATTACCCCTATGTTCCTAAGGGCTTGGAAATCATCTTCTCACAAAATCTACCATCACACCTTGAAGGCATACTTTGCATGGTACAGAACTATGACATTTGATCCTAGGAAATAATCTTGGGGGCACATCCTGTCTTTTCCCCAATCTGGTCTGGACCAGCATCCAGCCCTAAGTAGCATCAAAGGGCAAATCTCGTCCCTGGTTATTTTGTTTTAGAGACCATTGGCCTCTTCCATAGCTAGGGTCTTTGTGCAGGGTGTTTTCTCCTTTGCATCCCCCTGTAGCTTTGTGGGATCTTAACCTGGTTCTTTCAACCCTTCAGAAGCTATCCTTTGAACCCATTCAACCCATATTCTCTTGTATCATCTCACTCACAAGTTAGGTTTCTTTGTTTTACCTCAGTGCAGCAGGTCTGAGTTAACAGTGTTATCCTGTAACCTATAAAGAGCTGTTCCTAGTGTTACACAAGGCCTAACGCCTCTTTCACCCTAAGGTGGTTTCCTCCTTTCAACTTAAATAGAACATTGTTCTTCCCTCCCTGTGACCGCTCCAAAACATCTCAGGAAATTTCTCTCTACTGTCTCAACATGATACACGCTGTGAGGGCCTACCTGTTGGCTACAGGCTCTTTTTAACTTTTAAATTCCTACATCAGGCATCTGTTTCTGATCTTCACAAAGCTACCACCTGGTCTTCTGTTTAGAGATTTCTAGGTTTTACCAAACTGCTCTCTGCGTTCTGCTGAGCCCTTCCTTGACCACATGTTACAAGGACCTGTTATTGTATCTTTGCTGTGCTACCCACCCCTAAGTTGGATTGCCTTTGGTTGTCCAATAGTTAAGACTAAAGATCCCATGTCCTGTACTGTATGTTTAGGAAAATAGGATTTTTAACTTTTGACCTGTAAAACGTTTTCTTGGTGTACCTTAGAGAACATGGGTTCCTCCCCTCTGTTTTTTTTTATGCTCTCCCTAATGCCTGCTACAAAACAGGGTTGCTGGGAGTGGGGTGGGTTATATAAGCAATGTCCCTTTGCCATTGTCCAATCAGCTGAAGGTAGCTGCATATAACCTCACAGTTAGGACTAATGATCCTGTGCCCTGTACTATACTCCGAAGAAAGGATTTTACAAGTCAAAAGCTTTTTTGTGGTTTCTTAAGGACTGTGGTATATGTGTCATGTATACAGTCAGTAGGTTCTGATTTTATTTCACTATGCCTAATTAAGCACCTCTGCTGTTAGTGCACCATTCAACCCTGTGCACTACACATAATTTATTTTTTCAGGGTGCTCCTGGCTTTTCAAAAATCCTAGTTACACCCCTATACAAGGGCTTATTTACTTTCATCTGTGGTTTCTTGTTGTGCCTGCATTGTGGGGGTATCCCCTTAATTTCCAAAGGACCCCAATGCATGCGGTCCCATTTAAAACCAATGGGCTTTTGAAGTGCAAGCTGACGTAACAAAAGTGTTAATGCACAGAGAACAATGTAAATGGGCCCCTTAACAGTGAAAGTAAAATTATACAGCTTAGGTAACATTTTGCTTTCCTTTAGCTGCTAAAATTCTGATTCATTGTTTGCTTCTGAATCTAAGAAAAGAAAAGACCTATTAGAACTCTAGTAAGTATTTATGTAAAGGTTTAAAACTCAACACTTACCTCTGTGCCCTCCTTCACAGGATCAGTTTCTGTGAAAACCCAGCTGTCACTACTGTCTTATTCTTCTCTGCATACATTAAGTTCTTGCCCATCCTTTGAACTAAATTCAGTAAATAAGGGCAAAACATTTCAACCAATCTGAATATCAGATATGATTGCCTATCTGAGCTGACTGCAGTAAAATTAAATCAGATTTTTTAGTGTTGCCCTGTGTATTTTTCACATCACCCCTGTAATTTTCACATTATAAAATAAGACCTAGTATCTGCATTTTTTACTGTATGTTAGTGCACTTTTTAGATCCTCTTTGTAGTTTGCGATGCCTTATTAAATATGCTGACATGTCTGATGTACAAAGTCAGTTTTCAAAGTTTTTTGCTGTATGTAAGTGTTCTTTTCACATCATCGCAGTAGCTTGCACTGCCTCTTTGAATATGCAGACATTTCTGATGTACTAAGATCAAGTACCTGCAGTTTCTTCTTATGTGGCCAACGGGTGTCAGATTCTGAGGTATCAGACATGTCAGTGACTACTTTTATAGCTCATAATCCCTAAAATTATTACAGAATCTAGTTCTGTGCATTGCTATTTTACATTTTCTTCTCCAACTGCCATATGCCTCTCGCAGCCTAATGGTGGTCATACACAACTTTTTTTTTATTTTTTATCCAATTCGATCAAATCTGCAAAAAATCAAATAGCTATAATTTCCCTTCCAATCAATTAGGACCCAATTTCGATCAGATTTAAACCGAGATTAGTCAGGGAGGAAACTTATTGTGGCTTTGCATTGAACGGCAGCACTGAGATACTTTGTTTATGAATGCGTTCTTATTTCAATGACGCGATTACATATTAGAAACAGAGATGGAATTGATAAAATATGATCTTAATTTAGGATCATAAAGTAACTATCATTGGAAATCCACTTCTTATGTGTGGTATATCAATCCAATTGTGTGTTGACTATAGATAGATTACTCTAATTGTAAAAGTTATCAATCACTAATCAAAGTGGGCATGGCCTGTTTCAAACATGCTTCAGCTTGTATAAGAGTAGTGTGAACAGTGAACTTTGACAAAGCATTTGCAGAGCTTTCAGTAAATTTTGTGGAGGCCGAGTTCACACTATGTACGGCCACAGGGCACAGCAGGGGTCCAGTGCTCCCCCATTTCTACTCTGAATTAGGTCCATTTTTTTCCCTGAATTCAGGCTTGAAACAGAGCCAAAGACGCACAGGACCCTTCTCATGCACTTGGCGGCTGCCCTGAAGATAAGTGAACCGGATCCATTGAGAGCTAGTCACACTCTCCACTCATGCAAATTGGATGCAGAAAAATCCACAAGTGTGAACCCAGCCTGCGTCTTTTAAAGAACCATTAAGCTCCAGTTTGTAAATGTTGAACACGGATACTAATGGAGTGCTGGTTGCCAATTTAAACAACCTGCTAGCAGGCTTCAGCACTTTTTGAACCTTTAAGAAAGTCTGCCAGCATCTTGCTTAAAGTGGCAATCAACACTCCCAATTAGGATTTGTGTTCAACATACAGGCCTGGTTCACACATATGCATTTTTTTAGCACGTTTTCAGTTTTGCAGAAACACACTACAGTCCATTTAACATGGTTTCCTATGGGTGTAGTTCACACCGATGCATTTTATGGAAAGCCAGGGAATTTTTTTTTCTGGCTTTTGGTTCCATAGACTTAAACGGATGAAAAGCATGTATTGAAAGTTTGTTTGCTTTGAGTGGTGTCATAACTGCCGCTTGTAGTTTGCATCATAAGCATTGTATTCATTTATCTACCGTGCAACTTAACTGCCCCATCACGTTTTAATCCTAAGCATTTTGTTCTTTTTCTAAAGTGTAGCTGAGAAAGAGTGACACAACTCACATTTTTAGGTCAGCTCAGGAAAATGCATGCTGAAAATTTCAATTAAAAAGCAAAAGCCAAACACTTAATTGTTTCAGAATAAAAACCCATTAAAATGTCCTAGCATGTTTACTGTAGTGTCACACAAGCATGAAGGTGGGAATCTCATGAAAACACAGATGCGGCAATTTTAGTAGTGCAGTGCTTACACTATCTCCTCCCTATTATAGCACCTTTGCTAAACAGAGGATGCTCCACCTGTCTAATCACAGCTAACATTAGCCAAAGGAGCAGCACTCTACAGCCTGATAGATACTCTTAGGCAGAAGATGAGTGCTTACCTCTGGGATTGTGTACATGAGCAATGTTATGCGAAATAACTGTAGAATGCAGTGCCATGTTTAACCAAACCAGGCCTAAGAGACCACTTTACTCCATTTCTTCACAGAATCACAAGAAAAGGAGAATAGGGCTTTTTTTTAAATGTTTATTGAGCATAGCTGGACATCATGACCTTTAAGCTGCCCAAGAGCTGGGTGAATAGTGGTCAACAACCCTGTCCTCAGGGCCCACTAACAGGCCAGGTTTGCAAGATAACTGAAATACATCAAAGGTGATACCATTTGCTGCTCAGTAATTGCAGTATTCTAGTCTGCATCTCCCCAAGGTAAAACATAAAACCTGGCCTGTTAGTGGGCCCTGAGGACAGGGTTGATGACCACTGTTCTAAAGTACATGATCTAAGAAAGCCTAAGCTGATCGTCATCTTATGATTCTACCCAGTTTAGTTTTTAAAGATGACCTCCGGGTCTGATTTAAGTTAAAATAGCATGTTTAGACTAAGCGAGTCCAAACAAACTATATATCTTTTACCAATACCTGCTGGGAGCAGAGTATAAACTGTATGTAGCCTCAGCTCCATAGGAGTATACAGCACTGTTTTGGCAGTGGTACAGGGATGTCTCCAATTCACAGGAAGCCGTGTATTTTTAACGAATGATAACAAGGCCTTCTCTGCAATGGCTGAAGTAGAGGTGAGAGGAGGACATCAATCTCCACCAGAGGCATTCATCCATAAAAATACAAGGCTTCCTGTGAATTGCTGAGCAGCACTCAGCCAGACTTGATTTTGTTCCAGTAAAATGATAGGAAGTCCCCCGTATAGCTGCCAGAAATGGTGCTGTATACTGTTTGTAGCTGATGCTACATACACATATCCACTGGATAAAACTGTGTATTAGAAAAAGGGAAATAGTTTGTTTGGAGCATGTCCGATTAGTTCACCTTTAAAAAAAAAAAGTTTTTTTTTTCCCCTTTCTCTTCCTTCACAGTAGCCTGCAAAGCACTCCACGCATGATCAATGACTCCCAAAGTATAACGTCAGGTTCTTTCACACTCTACCAACAGCTTTATTTCTATACCTTCATGTAAGCATTCAGTTAGAAACCTGAAGAATGGACTATGAGCATGCTGAACAGCTTGCTCAGGCCATTGAAAATCACAAGTCCAGCTGCTGCGGTGGGAAAATGGAACTTGTAGTTTATTCATTCACAAACCTCTGAATGAAGTGGCTGTGCAGGCAGAGCCCCACCAATTTCTGAATGAGACAAAGGTTGCGGACAATATCACCTTCCCACTGTCAGGGGGTAGACCCAGGGTGAGGGAGGGTTGTGCTTAGAAATAGGTTACAGTGAACTTTTAGCTTAATTTAATTTTCATACTAGAGCATGGGGTAAAGAAAAAAAAAATCTATAGATTATTCCTATTGTAGCTGAAGGGACTGTATATATGGGCTTGTTCAATTAATATTGCAAGACAGAATGCTCTGTGCACCTATAGCATCCAAAAAAGGAACTTACCCAAAACTATGCTTGTACAAAATAGATTTTTGCTTGCTGTTTTAAGCATCAGACTTTGCAACAATGTACTAAAGTGTTATAATTCCCTTTTCTGAATATGAAGATGTCTACACAAATAAAATGTACAGGACCAATTTCCCAGTACAGGGTTATACCTACTGCTCAGTCAAGATTGACAGACTTTTTTCTTAATTTTTAAATACCAGACTGTAGTAGGTTTTACTTTCATATGCGAGGGCATTTTTATAATAAAAGAGATAGATAGAGGTGTGATATAGTAATTACATGCCACATCCCAGATATATAATGGTTCACAAATGTATACGAGTTTGGGTGTGTTTATTCTATCTTCATACCTGTTGTGTGCTATTATAAACAGAATATACCTCCCATTGCCCCAGCTAAAATAAAGGAACACAATACTCAAACACCACGCTGTTAGAACAAAAAGAAAGCCTGCAAATTAAAATTGCAGTTTTATTGACAATACTGCCGCACACATCCAGCCAGGCCAAGAAATGACAAAGTAAACAGCAACTTCAGACAGAACAAAAAAAAAAAAAAATTTAAATCTTTGGCCATATTACTCATCCAAACCCATCTAAAAGAACAGCTAAAAATATGCTCAAACAAAAAAAAAAAAAAAAAAAAAAAAAAATAATGTAAAAAGTTACTGGAATGATCAGAATATTTTTCTTATATGGGAATTTTGTCTTATTTATTTAGGTTTTTTTGTAACAACTTTTTAACTTTTTTTTGTAAAGATTTCTCCATTTGTTCCCCTTGGAGAAGAAACAGCCCAGTCTTGCTCCACCCCACCCACCACCCCGCCCAGAGAAGAACAAAATACATCAGGATTTCATTGGCAGAAATCTACAGGAGAATTACCGAAAATAAAATAAAGTTACATGTGTAATTTAAAAGCCCCACACCCTGTCAGCCGGATCCCCGGTACAGAAAAAAGGACAGCTGTATACCAATATGTACAAAAATATAAAATGTAAATAAAAAATACAAACATAGGACCCCAATCCAAGGGCGTTTTTTTTTTGTTTCCCATTTTAGAATTTTACAAAAAGGAAAAACAAAATTTTTTTTCTTGCTGTTGACCTCAACCCCCACTTTCTTCTTGGGACCGGAGAGGACAGCAAGTAACTGCAGCCCACACTGGCAGTGAAGGGGGTCGGCCCTCTCAACTTGAAAGGACCTGGGGGCTGCTCTAAAAAGAATGCACCATGGGAACACAGTGACCTGCCTCACAGACACAGCCACTAGTGTGGACGGAGTAGGGGGCCATGGGAACCTGCATGAAGGGTGGGACGGATGCATCACTTTAAGTGACCATGTTCTGAGCGTGACGAGGGTGGGGAGGCGGTGGAGAAATATTATATATAGAATTTTATTTTGAGAAAGGGAATATCCCCTCTAGTCGTCGTCATCTGTTTTCTGCTTCTTTACGTCAACATCATCATCCTCCTGAAATTAAAGAACAAATACAAAACAATAGATTAAAAAACAAAAACAACTTTTTTTTTCTTTTCCCTTAGTCCTAAAAAAAATAAAAAAAAAAACAAGTGTTCTACATAAAGCTGGCCTAATTTAAAAAAAAGGGGGGGGGGGGGGGTTTTTAGCATTGCTTCAAATTTCCTGGACAGCTGATAATTGCCATTTGCTGTTGATCTTCATGTCCTGATGGGTTTACTTCCTCTTTTTTTCCCTGCAAAGGTAAAGCATAATGGACTACTATGCATCGTATAGTAGCTCATTATGTGTCACTTACCTGACACAGGAGCCAGCGAAGTCGCCGCTGTCCCCTGTAGTCCGCCGCATCCATCTTGCTGGTGGCGTCTCGCAGCTCCGACGAATCACAGCGGCGAAGCCGCGATGACGTCACTCCCGCACATGCGCACGGGAGTCGCGTCTCGCAGCTCCGCCGCTGCCATTCGGCGAAGCCGCGATGACGTCACTCCTGCGCATGCGCACGGGAGTCGACAAATTAGGCAAATCCATTCTTGGACTTGCCGCATTTAGTGCGCCTGCGCGCCGCTGTCTACGGCGCATGCGCCGTAGACAGCGGTGCCCATTTTCGGGCAAATATCTCCTAAACCATATAGGTTTAGGAGATATTGCTTGGACCTACAGGTAAGCCTTAATCTAGGCTTACCTGTAGGTCAAAGTGGTTTGAAAGGGTTTACTTCCTCTTTAAGACTCTGTATCCATTCACCAGAGTATTATTGAAAGGACAGAAAAGTTTGTGGGCTTCAGGCTGATCAGAATAAACGTAAGCGCCTCCAAATTAGCTGCATAGCTCCCATGTTAAAAAATACTCTGTTTCAAAGTCATCCTGGCGACACGACAAAAAGCAGACTGTGGCCTGAGATAAAAACTTCAGAGATTTCCCGCTGCTCATTCAGTAGAAAAGTGCCATGACTGAGATACTTTAACTGATTCATCATGCAGACTACATTACTTAAATTTGTTACAGCCAAATAACTAACTAGAGAGCTAAGACAATGGACAGTATATACTGTAAATATCTCCACTGCCAATTAAAGCACATTACATTAATTGTAGCTTTGCCAAATTATTTGAGTGTAATGCATTCGATTTGCATATTAGTTTCACTCACATCGTCATCTTCTGCTGCTCTTTTACCAGCGGTTCCATCTGCTTCATCATCTTCATCACCCTCATCATCATCTCCTGGCAAAACAGAAAACTAGTATCAGTCATTTTGGACAGGCCATATTATAGAAGGTGATAAAGAGACTTATGCCTCTACGCCCCACCAATTTTTAACTAAGCAAATTAAACTTGGTCAATGCAATACTATTGTTCACACAAAGCTAGTTTAAAAATGCAAAAATTCATACACAGTCTGTAAACTAGTCATTAGAAAGATACAGCCTGCTGCTATGGTCCCTGTTTTGAGTCCTAGTCTCTCTCTGTTTAAGTCTATTAAGTCAGGATGCCAAACTCCTGTGTGAGAAGGCTGTAATGGAAGAATCCATTATAATGCTATGAATTTGGCAATAAGTCTGTGTGCCTACTGTATCGTTAGCAGTAACAAGGTAACACTTTCTGAATGTTGGCAAAAAGCTATTCTGTACCATAGCGTATGGTGCGTTTCTTACCTTCTCCTTCATCCTCTTCATCTTCCTCATCAACTTCTTCCTCTTCCTCATTGTCTGCCCCATCTTCTCCATTCTCTTCATTTTCCTGAAAGTGATTTAAACAGCATAAGGATCACAGTGCTCACATTAGATGCAAGGCCTATATACTGGAACCTTTTGTCAGACTATACTAGGATTACATTTGAACTGTATCTCAATCTAGATCTCATAAAGTCTAGTAAGACTATGACATAGTAATTCAACTCATTCCACCACAGGTAAAAAACACTGTCATTTAAGAGGAAAAAAAAAAAATATATATACAAAAATATATTAAAATAGAATATAAAAAGACATTTAAATGGTCACAACTGCATAACATGTATACAGCAATCCCCTGTGTACCATACATTTCTTTGTCAATGAGGATATGGGAGATATATTTATATTAAATCTCTATGCAAACATTTATGTGCTACACACACTAAGCCTACCATAACCAATGAGAATAAGCAGCTTGATACATTTTATTTTCCTCCATTTATATGTGGCAGTACCCCTGACAACAGATACATAGTTCTAAGAAACCCCTTGTAATCAATATACCCCACTAGGGATGTGTATATAATTTATGTGCAGAATCCATATATCTGAACACTGCAGTCTATTAAATAGGATATAGATACATACACACACACACTTGAGAAAACAGCTTATTACCAACAATCTTACCAAATTTGTATTATTTTATTAAAAAATACCTTTGTTGATTGTCTGCAAATGCCCAAGTGCATGTAATATTACCCTTGCACATACCATGGGATGAGAAAACTCTGCACTACAGACAAGTTACATTGGCTGCTAGCTGGCAGTGTGAACAGTTTAGAGGAAACATAGTAATACAGAAACTATTAACTATAACTGGATGTCACAATGTCTTATCTGACTGAAACATATAAGTGTGAATGATAGGAAAGGCAAGATAACGTATTCTAAGAGGCTGCTGCTGCCTTGAAGAGACTCATCACCTATACAAGATTTGGAGATTATAAATAAAACACTTACTGCTTTCCCATTGGCTGGTTTGTCCTTGCCATTTTTTGTTTCTTCTAGAAAATCCTTCTCTTTTACTTTCAAGTCCTTTATAACAAGAAATACAAGTCATTTAGCATCTCACCTAATTAAAATGGGAAATAAACAATACCCAAAGCTTCATAAAGATATTTAAAAACTATTTAAGTAAAAACAGGCTTTCTACAGTTCTTTATAAAGCATTAATTTGACACACCTGAAAAAAAAAAAAAAAACCACGCACAAACACCACACACACCTTTCTACCATTAATCACTTACATTTGTCAATGGATGAATGAACTATCTATGGTCATTCCTACAGTGGGGATCATTTTTCATCAACTGGACTTGCTGGCCAAAGCCTTGATAGCTAAAAATGTGTATTTATCACAGCAATAACCAAGAAAGGTATGCAAACCTATTTAATGTCAGAGTACTCTCTGATAAACCTACTTGGCTTAAAGTGTTTCCAAATCATTGAGTGAAGCTGACATGTATCAGTTCTACTCCATATCATCCACTCCTGAGAAAACCACATTCCTCTAGCATTATTAAAGCTGCACACCACAAGCAGAATACATAACCTGGTACCTACTGATAGGACACACCAGCACAGTTGCTCAGTGACCAGGGGGCCCCAGGCTGAAAAATATTTACATTACAAACTCCCTTCACTTCAACGAGCTTGTTCATAGCATGTCTATACAAATGTAACTATGACTGTTTGAGATCAGATCTGCAGTATTCATACAGAGACTACACCTTAGTAGACAGCTCAATAGATACAACTTCACCTGGAAAAAGTATTTCTGGAGTACCAGTGCATGTTGTCTAGTCTGCTAGAAGTGTTGACATAGAAATGCTTCACCTCCTATTGGTAGAAGCTTAACATGCACATGTTCATGTCTAATGAAACACTGGATCTAAAGTGAATGTGTTCTCCAAAGCATGCAATCACTAGTGGGTAATGACTTTGCCTCATTATGTATACCATTTCCATAACCAGGCCCATGGACATAAATTAAAGTAATCATGTCAAAAACCCAGCTCACAATTTTTGTTTTTAGAAAACTGGCAGCCAACAGTTAGTGGAGCCTGTACTCTGGCTATTGACCATGTAATGACGACAGCAGTACATGAACCACTTAACGAGCTATGAAAAATGTCAGACATTGAGGCCAGTACATGAAAGCTGAAGCCTCTATGGCCTTGTTTCCTCCAAGGATACCTCTAGAAAAAGCAAAACCATCCCCACTTCAATCTTTAAGTGTTTCCAACAGCAGAGTTCCCCAATGTCCCAGCAGTCATCCAACCTGTTCCCTCTTTTTCAGGGTGCAGAGGCATACAGTTCCACTTTTTAATTACAGCCTTGGGTGCCTAGCAGACATGAATTAGCATTTAAGTAAAAGGTCCACTTAAATATAGTATAACTCAAATTAACCAATCAGAATTCACTCTAGCTCACATCAGTAAAATGAGTCTGATTTGTTAAAAGTGGACATTCACCCTAGCATTACTCTATGAACATTAAACATCCACAAACAAAACATTAATAAATGCAAAGCACCAGATTTAACTTTAGTGTTCTGGTTATCCAGTAATCAGCAGTGGCAAATGGCCATTTACCAGTGACACCATGCAACTCATGGTTGTCACTCAGCTCCTCTCATGATATGCATGTCTGACAGCATGAGGGCACAGAAGTAGTGTCTCCCAGTCAGGCTTTACAATCACAGGACAGATGGTAATGGGGCTGAGTGAGGTCATACGTTGGCATGGTGTGACTAATAAATGGCTGGCAGGTTCCAATACTGATCAAGACAATGGGGGCATAGACAGAAGTCAAACCTGGAGCTGTGCTGCATGGGTGTTTATTGTTCATAGAGTAAATTGGGGTTGATAAAAATGTATGGATTTAAAATAAAATAAAAAAAAGAAAAAGGGCAAAAAAAAAAAAAAAAAATGGGGTGGGGGGGTCAAAAACTTAGAAATATGACCCCCTAAACCAGTCCCTAACAAAAGAACAGTGGCAGTGGCCTCAGATCACACTGTGCAGGCCTCCATATAGACGTCTAAGACAAATCAGTAGCGTGTCCTATGTTTTGACTAGCCACAACATGCAGCAAAACGCATTTCAAACCTAGTGCCGATGATGGCGGCCTTCCATTGGCCCGATCTCGGTTCTTAACACCTCCCATGTCCTTATTCGGGCTTCCTGAGCCACTGATTGGCTGCGTGCCCCGTGTGCCGTCCCCCTTGCAGAGCATAGGCTCACGGGATTTGTAGAGCAATCACACTGGGCTTCGCAGAGTCCCTAATGCAGACACGCCCGGAGAGGAAGGGCGGAGAGACTACAAGTCCCGGTAGGCTGTTCAATGGAACTTGTGCTGAGTGACGTGCAGCCTCCCCTTTGGGGGTGAGGAGCGATGTGCGGACTATTATAGGAGGTAGATGGCAATAGATGAGATGAAGGTGATCTATATGTCAGCCGCTCCGATGTGTACACGACCCCCCCCCCCTTCTCATCTCCTCTATCAGTGAATAGAAGAACTGGGACAGGAGGGCGCGATTAGCATCCGCAGGTAGACACTGTGCCATCAGCGGAGTTAGTAATTAACCCTCCCCCACCTCCTAATTAAAGGCTCTGCCTTCAAAGTCTTAATCCGGTTACCATCTGTCCCCCTCCCCTATCTCCCTTCGGATTGATCGTCTCCCCCGGGACTGCAGCCGGTGGACGTGGTGAAGTGTGGAGTGCACAAACAAGTGGCAACCCCCCCCCCCCCAATCATAACTCATCCGTGCAGCTGGGACCTCATTAACCCCTACAGTGCAACACAATGCCATCTCCTCGGGGGGGATTAGCGCCGATCTATCACCAGGAGTACTACACATCACTGACAGCCCGGTGACATCTCCCGCACACACCGGGCACAGGTACACCACTCCGCTCCATTACTCATCATATAATGGGGGCATAGCGCTGACATCTATTACAGCCCACCACTAATTATATATATATATTACACACACACAACGACGAGATCATACCATTATATATATATATATATATATATATATATATATATATATATATATATATATATATATATATATATATATACACACATACACACACACGACGACGACCTCATCACCCCGGTCTATAATATAAAGGGGTCACCCCGATATACAAAAGGTGACATCCCGGGATGAATCTCCTCCATCTACACACAGCCGATCACCCCTCTCCCCCTCCTCCCGGGTGACCCTCATCGCATCTGACAGCTCTCTGTGACACATCGCTCCAACCGCGGGGGATCCCGAGTCCTTCCACCAGTGTGCGTGGGCTCCGAACACGGCGACCCATATGATGGATGAGCGGGGGACTTCCCTCCAATCTCGGGATGTGGGAGACATCTGGTACCCAGCCAGAGTCATGAGTACAGGAGACAGGTAGTAGGAGCCCGCTGTCCTCCCATCACCTGACACCTCTCCGGCTGATCATTAACACCTAGAGCCGGGGACTCCTCTCCACTGACAGGAGATACAAAGTGTCAGAGATCGGGGGGTGGGGGATATCAGGTGCAGCACACCTCCATCCATACACATTGGAACAAAGGGGACAGAGCACCGCCGGGCTCCCCGCACAACAACACACCGGACAAAGCTCCCCGCTCCTCGGCTTACCTTGGTTGTCTTCTCCACACTGGCGTCTACTGCTGTGTCTGACATGGTAGCTAGGATGGGATCTGTACGAATCGCTGGCAAAAGTGTTGGTGTAGATCCGGGAAGTTGAAGTGAGGGCAGCCTGGTGCGGGAACAATGCAAAGATGGCTTTTTTTATTTTTTATAGTGACTGCCAGTGAAGGACTCACGCGGCGCCAGTACCTTTAATATAGATTAGTGGGAGGGGCCTCAGACCGGCTCGCCGCCTCTTCATTGGCTACTGTCTCCTGACAAAGGAGGGGGCATCATCCTTAGCAGAGGATTGGCCCGGCCTGAAACAATGGGGGAGGGTGGCTTGTTTTCCTTTCCTCTCTAAACTGCAGTGCGTCCGATGGCCGCCGCGGAGCTTCGGCGCTGTGCAGCGCATGCGCCTTGGCTTTTAGCATTAGCCGCTCTTAGCTTGGCAATCTAATGCAAATGAACAGTTTTTTCCTCCTCTTGTTCGGGAGGGAGGGGGGATAGTAGCGTGTGCAAAACTACAGAGGAGGAAAAAAAAAAAAAAAAAAAAAAGAGGCAGTACAGCGCCGACAATAAGAACTGCCCCCTCATCATTAGGAAACATGCCCCTGGGCATTGGCTGCATGGGATCTGTCCTATAGACTACAACCTTTGTCTGTCCCCTGTGTGCCATATGTCACATCGCCAGTGGGTGGCGTTGTACTGGCCGATCCAGCTTGTACGATGAGTAGCACTTGATTTATTATAGGGCGATGCGCGATCGCCGGTGCCCGTGTACTGTGGTGCCACCACACTGTGTGTATGGCGTTCTATTATAGCAGCTAATAATTGGCTTGTGTTCCTCATCACCTACAGGGAGCGTCTCGTAGCGCCCAATTCACTAAGGCGCGTAACCTGCCCGCACGAGGCTTCGCTTTGCGAGGGAATTTTTTTTTCTCGCATTAACCCTTCTGGCGCTGGAGGAGGCGAGTGGAAAATTTCCATTCCGCCTTAGCCCTCCCTCTAGTCCCAACCGTCATCTCCCCACACGGCCCCGCCCACTGCACCCTTTCATCGCTCGGCCGCTGAGCCCTACACTTACCCAACCTGACCACTAGGCGCCCCCCTGTAGCACAGCCGCCGAAGAGAAGAGCTAGCTGCGCTGGAGCTGACGCTTGTAGTTAGCCAACAATGGCTAGAGCCGCGTGTGAAGGGCACACTACCTGCCGGCAGCCCCCCTCCACTGTCAAACGTGCAGCTCCTTTTTTTTTTTTAGTCCCCTCTTTCAAACGCAAATAAGTCACTAAGGGTAACAACAAAGGGCAGTATCCCAGAGCAATTAGCCAGGCTGATGTCACGTCTCCTGTGGATTGGTTGCTATGGGATACGGCCCTGTGAATGGCCCCCAGAACTGGCGCACGTGTCGGTCATTGTAGGGCTGGGCCCCACCCCCACGTTTCTATTGACACGCTTATTACAGCACGGCGCCATTATTGCTAGCAGGTAACATTTCACTCGACGAATCCCACACAGTATTAGTCCGCCCGCACACCCGCCGGCGCTCTCACGGTAAAGTAACATTTAGGGTCATTACCACATCATTTAAAACGAACAAAACCAGCGGCGTGTTTGGCTTTTTTCCAACGCGAGCAAGCAGCGCCACAACAAAGATGGCGCCTCGCGGGCTTTGCCAGCACATTCCATCGAATATCTCCGCACTCGTTGGGTAAAACCGCCGCGGCTCACCTCTACCTCATGCGGCGCTTCCAGGAAAGCAACATGCCGCGAAGAAAAGAAAACGAGCGCGCTCCGTTTCGCCGAAACGTCGACGAACGTCGCCTCAACGCGACGACGTTTGCGCCACACGCAACATGGCGCCCCGATTCGGCCAGATCGATGGCGTCAAGAGAGTCCGCTCTGCGATTGGCCATTTGGAATAGCGTCGTCAGAAGCCGCACCCCCCTAGGACGCTTATTGGTGCTTGTGTTAGAGCGAACACAGAATTGACGCTTTGCGGATTTTCATTGGCTGGGGGAAGTGCCTGTCTTATGTCATGCCTTCTGCTAGGCAAACACAAAACCCGGATTACGGGCAGTAACGTGAAATACGAGAATCTATATAGTTTTATGTGAAGGGCTATTAAGTGTTAGCAGGTAGAAATATGAACACATCGAGCACACCAGTCCCATGTGCAGCGGGAGAATAGGCCTATACGCTTTATAGACACACTATAATGGTCGGGAAGCAGTGATATGAGGGAATTGTGGGCTCACTAGAGGCCTCCTTCATACTTTAGTGCTGGGATAAATTCTATAATGTCTGCAGAAAACATGGGAACACCGCAGGGGCATTTATCAAGTCTGTGCTGGGCGAGGTGACGGCAAACCAGAGCAGCCAGAAAGATTAGAGCAAGCATTTACTACAAGGTTATAGCTAGAGTCATTCTCTCACGCTCCACAGAGTCAGCCATTCTTTAATATGGCGGCCTGTGTGGGCGCTAATAGGTTGGACCCATGACAAGGGAGCGTCAAACCGCACTCCAGCCACATACATGTGTCCGTCTATTAACACGCCTCATACAAAAAAACATGTTTAGTAATAAAGCGCAGTGTGTGGCGTATTATGCTGAATGGTGGCCAGTTAGTGGTAACAGGGGGAGGGGCTTAAAGGGACGTAAACATAACCCGAGCTATCACACAAACAACTTCCAGTAAATATACTTTTCAGGATATTGCAAAGCCTGGTACAAATCGAAGGGGGATCGGAGATTCGTTGTCTAAGGACCTCAGCTATTGAACGCTCTACCAACCAACATCCGCCTGGAAGAAAACCATCAGGCCTTTAGGAAAAAACTCAAGACCTTCCTCTTCTA
The DNA here is from genome assembly GCF_037356315.1 of Lithobates pipiens. Taxonomy (NCBI): domain Eukaryota; kingdom Metazoa; phylum Chordata; class Amphibia; order Anura; family Ranidae; genus Lithobates; species Lithobates pipiens. The sequence goes on along the minus strand of NW_027507758.1, from coordinate 370,732,978 downwards.
GTTGATGGACAACTAAGCTCTTTGCAGCACCTTGAGGCGATTCAGTTCACGTTGTGCACTATACAAATATTTCATTCATTCACTTTACTTACCTGAAGCCAAGATCACATGACAACCCCTCGCTTTACTTCCTGGGGTCCTTCTTTGGGTGTCTACTTCACTGCCTGTGTGATGTGGACACTCCTATTGGTGGAGGTGCCACTTCCAGTGTGCCGTTTGCTCCAGAGACAGGAGACCTCAAGGGGGCGGTAATGAGACCAGTGCCCTAGACGAAGACGGCTGGGGAAAAATGTCTGGTCCCCCAGCACAGGATATTAGCTTTGCTCAGGAAACTTTGACTTTGGTCCATTACACTCTAGGGTGGCTTAAGCCCCCCATACACACTGCTGATTTTTGTCTTCAGATTTACCAAAACCATATAATATGAGGTCAAATCTTAGGAGTTTCAATTTGTATGCAATCAGGCAGGCCCTTCCACTACATGGTTTTGGTAAATCCGAAGGAAAACAGCAGAAAATCTAATAGTGTGTATGGGGATTTAGGAAGAGGTGTTGCCACCTCATCCCTTTTAACCCGAACACTTATTAATTTCACAGGTTCTGTGGTTGATTAAGGTGATTCATTAAATTTACTTAGTGCCTTATCTGCATTAAATTAGCCTCAGAACCTGTGTAATTAATATGTGTTTGGATTTAAAGGAGTTGAAAAGGCAGAAGGTTTTTTTTTTATCTTAATGCATTCTATGTATTAAGATAAAAAAAAAAACTTTTTGCGTGTAGCAGCCCCCCTAATTACTTACCTGAGCCCCATCTCTCTCCAGAGATGTCCACAAATGTCTAAGACGTCCGGGCCGGGACACTCCTCCTGATTGGCTGAGACACAGCAGCGGCACCATTGGCTCCTGCAGCTGTCTGTCAATCAAAGTCAGCCAATCGGGAGAGAGGGGGTGGGGCCATGTGTCCATGTCTGAATGGACACACAGAGCTGCGACTTGGCCTGGGTGCCCCCATAGGCAGCTGCTAACTGTGGGGACACTCAATAGGAGGGAGGATCCAGGAGCAGAAAAGAGGGACCCAAGAAGAGGAGGAACAGGGCTGCTCTGTGCAAAACCAACTGCGCAGAGGAGGTAAGTATAACATGTTTGTTTTTAAAACAAGACGTTACAATCACTTTAATTTAAAGGGATGAGGTGGCAACCCAAACAGAGGCGGTAGGCCTGGTTCACACCTATGGGTTTTTCAGTTTTGTAGAAATGCATTATAATCCATTTTACATGGTTTCCTGTGTCACGTACACATCTGTGCATTTTCCAGTGTGTTTTTTTTAGAAGGGGTCAGGGACTTTTTTTTTCCTGCACCAGGATGCGTTTTTTTGGTTCTATAGACTTCAGTTGAAACGCATCAAAAAACACAGTGCTTGCGTTTTTGCTGCGCTTCTGCTACATTTTGCTGGTTTCTCCTGCAAGTCAACAGACCCCTTCCAAAAATGCATCACAAATGTGTGTGAAAAAATGCAACCAGAAAACACGTCAACCGCAGCTTGCATAGGTGTGAACCAGGCCTAAGGCCAGTCATAGACGAGTCAAAAACCGAACTTTTTGTCAATCAAAAAATGAAAATTGCGCATACAATTGTGCCATCATTTGTTTTGTTTTTCTCAAAAAAATCCAGCATGTTGGATCAGGCACTTTCGATTGCGGCACAAAAATTGTGCATTGCAGCTGGCAAACTAATATAGGGGAAAATGAATGACCTGATGAACGACGACAATTTTTTTTTCAATTTAGCCTGGAGTTGGATTTAAGCCCTGGTTCACACTGACAGCGGAAATTAAATTGTGCGAGTTCAGCTGGGCTCGCATTATTTAATTCCTGCATGTCAGTCCCGACTTCCGGGGCGATTTCAGAGACATCTGTGCAGGTTGCTGCACAGATGTCTATGGAAATCGCACCCCAAAGTCGCCAAAAGTAGTACAGAAACTACCTTTGGAAATCAGTGTGGCGCTGCAATGTCAGTGTCGCACCGTTTCGGACTGTGCCATTGCCGGCAATAGCCACTGATTTGACATGCCAAGTCACATGCCCAATCACTTCAGTGTGCAGCCAAATTGATAGGCGGATGTAATCGGACTTGCCTCCAGTTACACCCACCTACCTCTGAGTCCAATCAGGACTGCATCCTTTTCTGTTTTTCTAGACCTTAAAGCGGAGCTCCTCCCAAAAGGGGAAGCTCAGCTTGTTCGCACCCTTCCCCCCCTCCACTGCCACATTTGGCACTTTTTGGGTGGAGCGGATACCTGGTTTTCATAAGTACTCGCTCCGACTTCCGGGTAAGATCGCCACAAGTATGTCTGGCCCCTCCTCCTTTGCAGTTTTCTGGGACATACACAGGTCCCAGAAGATAGCGGGTCCATCCACAAAGTTCAGCGTGACTCACCCATGCGCAGTAGTAAACAGGCTGTGAAGCCTCAAGGCTGTACTGCCAGTTTCCCTTAGTGAAGATACCGACGCCTGCACCCAAAGCTGATTGAAGAATCGGTTAGGGTTGCCACCTGTCCGGGATTCACCCGGACAGTTCGTGTTTGGAATTGTGACTGCCCGAAACCCGGACACATTATTCAGACTGGCCTATGGCTTCCCAGCAGGGTTGCTGGCTGCAGTTGTCTAAGTTGAGAGTGTCTGTTACACTTTCTTTCATGCTGCCCAAAGCCAACACTAACAATCCCTCCCACACAGAAGGGAGAGGAGAGAGGGCTCGATCTGCACCTCTTCCTCCCGCCCCTACCCCTCTGTGTCTGCCCACACTCCAATTCCCAGCGCTGTGCCTCAGAAAAGGAAAGTTGGGGCCAGAAATTATAAGTCATCTGGATAAGAGGTGCTGACTGCCAAGGGGCGAATGAGCTCACCATCCATCCCTGTCTGTGACTGAAGTCTCCCCCCCCCCCCACTTCTCTCCCCTGCCTCTAAATGAGTACCTTAAGGTAAATCAGGGTTCTCAGAGCACCCCTTACATCAGAGGCCACAGTGTTCTCCCTTACACCAGTGTCCTCTCCATACATCAGAGTTTTCAGTGTTCCCCCTTAAATCAGGGTTCCCAGAGCATCCCTTAGAGTCCCCAGAGTTCTGCCTTACATCAGAGTCTGCAGAGTCCCCCTTTACAGTGAAAGGCAACTCTGCAAGTTCAGATATAAAAGGGGGACTCTGATGTAAATGGAGACTCTTGTTATTAACTTCATATGATTAGAAATGTTATTTACTAACAAAATATATGTATAAAAATAAATTGTTGTGCACTTCTAAAGTGTTCGGGTTTGACTAGAAGAAAAGGTGGCTAGGGTGCCGATATATCGCTGGATCCCTGGACAGGTAAGTGTCCTTATAATTTTTCGCATGCTAGTCTCATAAAGAAAATGAAGAGGTTATTCAACTTACGAAAATTTTCATATGACAGAATGCAACCTCAGAAGTGATGTAATGTATTTAGTTTTCAAGCATGCGGGGTCTTGCTCTTCTGATGTTTTTCAGATGAAAGCTGTATTGATTAAATAAAAAAGGTCCTGGTATCGTACTAGAATTTTTTTTTTTTTATATTTGTCTCTTCGGATAAGTTTGGATGAACTGTCGTGATCGGCTCTCGAAAGATGTGTACTAACAATCAGATTATAATACGATTGCTTCCAAAGCAGTATTTTTCATCTGATTTTCTAAATGTGTGTACTAGGCTTAAACACGACAGATCTGAGGTATCCTGATGTAAACGAAAACTGATCAATCCTGATGTACTCATTTCTTGAGGCCGAAAATGCCAGGACAGTATAAATACCCCCCAAGTGGCCCCCTTTTGGAAAGTAGACAGTCTGAGGTATTTACTAAAAGAATTTCACTGGTATAAGCAACCATATTTATTGAATGAAACTGATTCATTCAGACCCCTTTCACACTGTAGCGTTTTGCAGGCGCTATAGCGTTAAAAATATAGCGCCTGCAAAACGCCCTAAAACAGCTGCTCCATTCACTCCCTCGGGCTTTCACACTGGAGTGGTGCGCTGGCAGGGCATCAGAAAAAGTCCTGCCAGCAGCTTCTTTGGAGCGGTGAACTCACCGCTCCTCCACCACTGCGCCCCATTGAAATCAATAGGGCAGCGATGCGATACCGCCAGCAAAATGCCACTCCGGCTGTGTTTTGCGGGCAGATTTAACCCTGTTTCGGCCGACAGCAGGGGGTTAAAACCGGTCCGCTAGTGGCCGAATAGTGCTGCTAAAACAACGGTAAAGTGGTGCTAAAAATAACGCCGCTATACTGCTGCAGCCGGTGGTAGCTCAGTGTGAAAGGGGTCTCAGTGTCTACTATTGTGGTTAGCTGTGATTTACCACAGCTAATCACATGCTACAGATGGAGTGTCATTGGCCCTGTCTGTACCATGTGATCATTGTGACTAATCATAGCTAGCAACATAATTGTACATGATAAACACAGTCACTTCCAGCGCTAATAGGTCTTCTAAGGTGTGGATTAACAGATGTTAGATAAAATGGTGGTGTGAAAGGTATATATGGTATCCAAAACTGGGTGGATGCTGCCTTCCTCAGATGGGGTAATCTGAAAAGGAAACTACAAGAAAAACAGAAATGGAAGGCGCGCACACCTAGTGCATTACCAAAGGATAATTTAATAATAAAAATATTTTATATAAAAATGGGTACTCGCAAAATGCAACTGACAAAAGGCCATAAAAACAATGCATGGACATGCACAGAACGCGTGTTTCGGGGGCGCACCCTCTTCCTCAGAGCTAGGCTCAGCCATTAGCACATTAGCTGTAGCCCGTGTTCTGTGCATGTCCATGCATTGTTTTTTATGGCCTTTTGTCAGTTGCATTTTGTGAGTACCCATTTTTATATAAAACATTTTTATTATTAAATTATCTTTGGTAATGCACTAGGTGTGCGCGCCTTCCATTTCTGTTTATCTTACAATTGTACACAATGAATGGCATGAATCAAAGCCATTCATTTCTTACAATTGCCATGTGATCTGCTGTGATTGATCACAGCGATCACATGACACTGGCAGCGGGCCGGTACACTGACCAGTCATGTCTGCATCTGGTGGGCACAACCGTTGACAGATCGCGCCTGCGGCTGTGCGCAAGGTGTGTACTGGGACGACATCATATGACCTCCACCAGAAACGACAAGTGTCCTGCCCAGCCATCATTTGACAATAGGTTGGGCAGAAAGAGGTTAAGGAAAAACGTCATAAAATAGTCAATGTGTACTCAGCAACCAGGTAGCGAGGCAGTGACAACTTAAAGTGATTCTAAAGGCAGAATGTTTCTTATCTTAATGCATTCTATGCATTAGGATAAAAAACATTCAGTGTGCAACAGCCCCCCTAATACTTACCTGAGCTCCATCCTGATCCAGTGAAGTGCACGAGTGCCTCGGCGGTCTGGGACTTTCCCTCCTGATTGGCTGAGACGCCAATGGGGCCGCTGCTGTCAATCAAAGTCAGCCAATGAGGAGAGAGGGGAGCGAACCGTGGCTCCATGTCTGAATGGACGCAAAGAGCTGTGGCTTAGCTTGGGTACCCCCATAGCAAGCTGCTTGCTGTTGTGGCACTCAACATGAGGGAGGGGCCAGGAACGTTGGGAGCGGGACCCGAGAAGAGGAGGATCCGGGCTGCTCTATGCAAAACCACTGCACACAGCATGTAAGTATAATATGTTTTTATTTTTAAAGAAATAAAAACAAGACTTTAAGTATCACTTTAATGTGGAACTAATATCCAAGATACCTTAACTCCAATGGTCTGATGCCGAATAGATCCCTCACCAGCTCCAGACTCTTCTCTCCGGAGCAAGCCTTTGGTTGGCGTGGGATGATGTAATATCCCACACATGCGCTGGACCTCAGTCATCCCAGCACAAAGGCACAGTGCTGGAATGTATACTAAGCTGGGCATGTGCAAGTCAATGTACATTCTGAGAAAGACTGAGATCACGCAGGTAAGTTTATTTTATTAGAAAAGAAACATTGCATGCCTCTTCTGCAGTAAAGAGCCCGCCTGCTTGCATTTTTAAATAAATGAAGACTTTACTTTCACTTTAACAACATTTACATCGGGAGCCCACCTATCACATCAGAGTCCCCCCTTCATATCCAGAGTCCCTGACTCCAGACCACCTAACTGTGGAAGACAAGCGTGTGTGGCAGGGACGTCTCATGAAATGAACGGGCCCGTGTGAAAAATCGAAAGTGGGCCCCTTTATGTAGTGTGAAAGAAAAAGCCGCGCCGTGACAAAAAGTGGGCGTGGTTTCAGTTGCACTAAATATTGGGCGTGGCTTAAAGGGGTGTAGTTAAATAGAGTCTGAGATGACATAGTTCAGAATGTGAAAATTTTAAATAGGAAGTACCTAGGTCCTGGCACTGCTGAGTGGAGTGGCGCATGTGTTTCTTTGGTAAAGGAGACCCCCCAGCTAGCCCAGGTGTATAGAGTGGCAGTGGGAGTCCCTGACTCCTGGGCCTGCTGAGTGACCCCAATCAGCAGAACCAGGATGCAGGTACTCCCACTGCCACTCTATACATCTGGACTAGCTGGGGGGGGGGGCTCTCTTACCAAAGAAACGTGTGTGTGTGCCACTCCACGCAGCAGGGCCACCAGGTACTCATGAGTCTGCCACAGTCGCCACCATGTCAATACAGGCTGGAGCAGCTCCCAATCCAGTCCTCACTTCGACACCCAGTTTTCTCTCTTCACAATTTCTCTTGCAATTTATAGAGTGTGTCAATGCCGGGACAAGATTATCCAGTGCCCAGGGCAAACTTCTCACCCCCATATACCCCCTTCTAGCACACATCCTCACTCCCCATATCCCCCTTACAACATAAATCCCCCCCAAAAAATCTCCATTCACAAATTCTCTTACTCCTCCCCCTCTCTGCCAAAATCCTCCCTCTCAGTACAGATCTCCCCCCACCAGCAAAACCCCCCCCATTCCAGTTCAAATCCTCACCCTCATATAACCCTTTCTAGTACAAATGCCCCCTCTCAGCACAAATCCCCTTCAAAACAAACCTTGCCTCCCCTTTCCCAGCACAAAGCCCCCCTCTCTGTGGGGGACTGAGGATTCCTCAGATCCCCCAGTCTAGGGCACTACAAGTCCCAGCATAGGAGGCTGCCATATCTCAGTCCTCCACAGAGGGCACTACGAGACCCAGCAGAGCGGGCTGCCACCAGTCCTCCAAACACAGCATGAGGAGACTGTAGCTTTTTATCCCCATCCATTCACTCCCTGGCCGCCATACACTGCGCCTCTCCACACTCTCACCTTACAATAGTGTACTCCTGGCGATCCCCTCCGGAGTCTGAACGGCATGTCTCATTGCATGGTGGGGCAGTGGGCGGGATTTCCCCATGTCAGAAGACACGTCCCGGGCCTCGGTGCAGCACACAAGCCTGCAGATCACTTCGCCACTAACCAGGCACCTTAGTGGTTGCGAGTGGCAGGGGTGGAGATTTTTTCTGCTTCTCTCCGTCTATTTATTCATCCATGGTCTACAGGCCCGCACCTGGGCCTCTGGACCCGGCCTGAAGACATATAGGTGCAGCACATACTCACTTCCTCATGCCAGCTGTGGTCTGCAGATATATGGACAGGCTAGGGTAGTATATGGACAGGCTAGGGTAGTATATAGACAGGGTAGGGTAGTAAATAGACAGGCTAGGGTAGTATATAAATAGGCTAGGGTAGTATATAGTCATCCTAGAGTAGTAAATAAATAGGCTAGGGTAGTATGTAGACAGGTTAGGGTAGTAAACAGACAGGCTGGGATAGTATATAGACAGTCTAGGGCAGGGGTGTCCAACCTTTTGAAGAGCGAGGGCCACTTAAGCGACTTAGTAACCAGTTGTGGGCCACAATGAGTAGATGACAGTTCTGTGTCCAATCTGCGTATGAAAAGCGGACACAGACACAGCCCACTCTACTCTATGAGCCCTCTCATCTGATCAAATGGAAGAGGACGGAGCCGCTTTTCGGGTTTTTAGGAGATCGGATTGGAAGGAGGCGGGTGTAAACGGACACAAGCTCCATAGAGGTGAATGGAGGGTCCGATTGGGTCAGACAGATCATGTTAAAGGGGCCTAAGGCTACTTTTACACTGATGGTCTGCGGTCTACCCGCACCTGTGGCTTTCCTGCAGGTTAGCTGTACTTTGCCATAGAATTCTATCATATCCTGCAGGTATGATGGCACTTTCTGAAAGTGCACCAAACCCACAGGTAAAACCAGAAGTCTATGGTTCAGTGCAGGTAAGCCGCAGGTACACTGCGCTACACCTGCAGATCAGTTCAAAAGCAGCCCAGTAACCACTGCAGAAGAGATATGTCCATGTATACACTGTGATTTTAGTAATAAACTTGCTGTCCCAGGCAGAGTGCATTTGGTATCACTCCACCTATGACAGGAGCTGGTGCTATACAGTAAACATTGGCTTACACGGCTCTGCTCTGCAGCTGCTTGCTTCCTCTACCACTGACTTTATTCACAACACTGATGCTCTGGCATGGCGGGTAGACAACCTGCAATCTGGGCTTGCCAACCTGCCATCCCAGAGCAGGAGGTCGCGGGCCACATCAGAGGGCTCCACGGGCCACATGTGGCCCCCGGGCCACTGGTTGGGCACCCCTGGTCTAGGATGGTAAATAGACAGGCTAGGCTAGTATATGGACAGGCTAGGGTAGTATATGGGCAGGTTAGGGTAGTATATGGACAGGCTAGTGTAGTATATAGACAAGATAGGGTAGTATATGGACAGGTTAGGGTAGTATATTGATTTTTAGTTTGAGCATTACAGGTTAGCAACATTTGGGCTAATGTATTAATTAAATGACCAATAGCAACCAGCCAGCAGATGAGCAGCCACTACTAAAATATAATGGATTCCCTCTGTGGTCTCTGCACAGCTTTACCTTACACATGCAATGCACCAGAGAAGAAGGCGGGCTGGGAATGAGGGCAGCCACACCCCTTCTTGAGTTTCCCCCAATGGAAATGCATGCCTCGCAGGCTCCGCCCGATTTTCTGCGCCTCAGCACTTCATGAGTGTCAGTCTGATATTTACATCGTAAACCCACCTATCACATCAGAGTCCCTGAATTCCTGACCACCTGACTGTGGAAGGTGAGAGAGTGGAGATTTTTGCAGCGCCTTTCCAACTATTTCTTCAGCCGTAGTCCACAGGTCCGCATCTGCACTTCTGGACCCGGCCTAAAGACAGATAGTGGTGGCACTGGCTCACTTTTTCACACCAGCTTTCCTCTTTTAGCAGATGATCAAAGCTCGCCACAGCGCCTAGAGGCAATTCAGTTCGCATTGTGCGCTATACAAGTATTTCATTCATTCATTCAGGAAGGGGTAAAAGTGCCCGGTATTGAAGTGGTTAAATATGTTGCTAATTATACCAGAAACATGGTGGTAATTGGTTCCCATGGTCAGTATAATATAAGTATCAGTGTTTTTAGATGATGGTTTTTTTTTAGTTTTTTTTGTTTCTGTAATGAAGCAGATCTAAAACATTTTGTTAAAGTGTCAGTTAACCCATTTTTTATGTTCCTATTCAGAGTGGCAAAGCCATTTCACCTGATCTTCCATCTTCTGCGTTTCCATTCCCGCTGCGCATGCCCCAGTGCTTCTGGAGAAATCCATTCCTTTCTCCACTGGAGGCTGCCACACGTAACACTCTTCTCTAGAACAGTGATTGACAGCGGCCCCCATATGACACTCTTGGCTTGCAGCTTGATTGACAGCTGCTCCACTAGGGAGCCATATTATCAGAATGGAGAAGAATAAAATAGCATGTGCTTCCTGAGATCTCTAGGTAAGTACCTACTTATTGTTGCATTTACACCCAAATATTTCCAAAAGGAAGGGAACTTGTTGCGATGTATGCAGGACACATTACACGCGCCAATTGATTTCTGCCACGCTATCAGAAAGTGAGGTGCAGAGATAGGGGAACAAAGTCTTGTGACCGCAGTATAAAGTATTTAAGTTTAATAGAATTCTGCAATCTCTGCACAGTTATACTTAAAGGGTAACTCCACTTTCATGGAAAAAATTGTGAATAAAAAAAAAAATAGAATATAAAATTGCGACACAAGTCATATTGTAACTTAATGTTATTAAAAAAATACTATTCCCTTGCAATCTGGAGCACTTTCATTCTCTGTAAAATGCAATGCAATATGGCAACCTGGAGGTGAGAACTCCCCCAGAAATGTAATTCCCTGCTTGTGTTTTTGACTCATTGATTTTACCAGAAGTCTACACTAAGATACAAGTCAGATATTTGGCATCCCCTGCAACAAAAAAATTATTTTTAGTGAGATACTCCCAAAGGCAGATTACATCTAAAAGGATGCAGATCCTGCAATTTTCCTCACTAGAACCCTGCAGGTGCAGCAGCTAATTGATAATTATAAAATCGCTCCCTTTAGATCCACTTCAAACATGGACAAAGACAAACAAACAGCTGATACTTCAGAATAACAAAAGCCAGGAATCTGCAACAAAATTTGTTAAAATCCCTGAAATGTACATAGATCTCCCAGAGATTCATCTTTTTTTCTCAACATAAGTGGAGTTGCTCTTTACGTTGTTATTTGATGATCATATTCACAAAGTCGTTCTCATGGGCTTACATTCAACATTGGTCTCCAAACAGCTGCCCACGGGCCAGATGCAGCACTTTGCTTGCCTTTATCTGGCCCTTGGAGCACTATCTCTCCCATTGACATCAATATTGGGGCACTGTTTCTCCTATTGACACCATTGATGGGGCACTATTGCTCCCACTGACACCAATGCTGGGGCTTTATTCCTCACACTGACATCAATGATAAGGGACTATTCCTCTCACTGACGCTAATGATGGGCCACTGTTCCTCCTCCAACTGACTACAAGCGCTATGCCTTTTTTTTTTACTCCCGCTGACACCAATAATGGGGCATAACTCCTCCCACTGACACAAATGATAAGGCACTATTACTCCCACGGACACCAACAATTGGTGATAATTCCACCCAATGATAGCAACAATGAGGTACTATTCCTTCCACTAATATCAGTGATCGGCATTGTTCCTCTTCCTACTGACCACAGGTACTATATAATTTTTTTACTCGCATTGACCACCAAACATAATCCTGAGCCAATGGATTCAGCTGCTGGACAGGGACCAGGAGAGCTGCCGCCCTCATGCACATCACTGGATCATGATGAGGCTTGGGTAATGCCGCGTACACACGACTGGACTTTTCGAGGGACTCAACGGAGTTCTGACAGACTTTCCGAATGAACGGACTTGGCCACACACAATCACACCAAAGTCCGACGGATATGAACGTGATGACGTACGACCGGACTAGAATAAGGAAGTTCATAGCCAGTTCTAAGCCAGTAGCCAATAGCTGCCCTAGCGTCGGTTTTTGTCCGTCGGACTAGCATACACACGAGCAGATTTCTCGGTAGGAACTGGGTCCGGCAGAGTTCCGGCGGAAAAATTTGAAACATGTTCCATTTCTAAAGTCTGTCAGATTTTTGCAAATCAAAAGTCCGCTGCAGCCCACACATGATCGAATGGTCTGCCGGAATTGTTCCGTCGGACCTTTGATGTTGAAAAGTCCGGTCGTGTGTACGCGGCATAAGTATTAGAAGGGCTGCAGGGGGAGCAGCATACCAAAGGTAAAACTGTTTCAACCTTTAGAACCAGAAAAGGGATGTGGCCTCTATGATTGATTACTGAAGATAAAATAAAGAAGCTTGTACCATCATCCAAGAATCTACAGAGAAGGGTTGGTAGCCTGGTCCCCAACCAGGCTACCACAAGGACATGGGGGCAATTGGACTATCATGGTACAGTTTAAGCTTTAGAACCACTTTACCAGTCACCTAGCCCCACAACAGCAGAGGGCAAGTCCCATAAAAGGCAACAGGACAAAGCTTTGGTGGAACTCAATGTGATGTAAAGCCAGGTACACAAGGGCCAAATGTCGGGAGATATTTGCCTGTTAAAAAAAAAAGCCGACGTTCGGCCCGTGTGTATGTCGGTCTGTTGAAAACCAGCAGCCGACCGACTCCCAATCAGCGCTCTCAGCAAATCGGCCATCCCTCTGTCAGAACACAACAGCTCCGTTGGGGAGATCACTGTACTAATGTCGGATGGTTGGTACAGCAGTTTTGACTTACTATTAGCATGTACCAGGCAGATTATTTAATGAGAGGGAACCAAAGTGCTGCTCAACCTCCCAATTATTATAAACAAAGGGTTCAAGTCAGAATCGCAGTATCAGAGTTCTTTAGCCATGGGGACCGCAATTTCTCAAATTTAAAGGGGCATCCCTTGCTATTATATATGGCCTTGTACAAGGGAAAGGCAGTATTTGCAATTGACCACCTATTTAGGGTCAGTGGTGCAGTGGATTTCCAATGAAGGACAAGCGCTCCTACCGTAATACAGCAAGATACCAAGCAAAGTTCTGGTTGCTTTCCCAACAGCTAAGGATTCCAGAAGGCCCAACAAACAGGATCCAATCTCCCGGGACATCTGAACTGCCCTTATTACATTGATAGATTGTAAAATCTGCACCCAGTAGTCATGAATTACTGGACGCACTCAGAAAATATGGAGAAAATCTGCATATAAGCGGGAGCACCTCCAAGACTGGCTAGCCAATGAACCTTCTCACCCTGGCTGGCATGAGTTCATAGTGGTAAAGAATTTTAAATCGCACAAGTCTATCTCTAGCCAAGATCAAATGGCAGAGTGGATTGTCCCATATATCCTCTGAGTCATTATTATGCAGAGTGGGAAGGTCCAAAGCCTATTTCCCTTGCATTTATTTAGGCCCTGTGATGTAGGCTGTTGTAGTGCCTTATACAGAGTCAAGTGAGCCTTGGGCAAGGCCTCACTTCTCAAGAGAGATCCCATACTCATCACCAAACTGAAAGGCTAGATGAAACTAAGCAGTGCAAGCATGGCACAATTGAATATAACAGAATAATTATCTTTTCAGCAGGGAGTACCTCATTTTCAAAATATCACATGGTGGAAATGTACCACCTAAAACAAATCCCCTAGAATCCTTGATAACCAGATGATTTGCTCCAGAGTTTTGAAGAGGTGCTGGAAGGTAAGGAACTTTAATTCAGAAGATACAGGTCTCTTCTACATTAAAATCCCGCCAAATGTTTTTTTTCTTAGCTAAAGTTCCACTTTAAATACATTTGCTTGCCGTTAAATGGCAAGTGTGAACGGGCCCTAAAAGGTGTATTTTTCCAGTCTAATGCCGCGTACACACGGTCGGAGAATCCGTCGGAATGCGTCTTATCGGACCGCGTCGTCAGATAATCCGACTGTGTGTGGTATGCATCGGACTGATTCCGTCCGAATCTCCGTCGGACCTAATTTTCCAACATGTTGGAAATATTTCCCGACCAACTGGGCCGGTCGGACGTAATCCGATCATGTGTAGAGCATTTTGATCGGACCAAGTGCCACGCATGCTCAGATCAAATTCCTACATCAAAGCTATTGGCTACTAGCCTGAACGTAGTCCCATCGTAACGAAATTACGTCATCACGTTCTGAAAGATCGGATTTTTCGACAACTTAGTCCGACCGTGTGTATGCAACAGTTTCGGACACAATCCGTCAGACTAAATCTGACGGACAAAATCCGACGGATTTGGTTGGCAGAATCTCCGACCGTGTGTACAGGGGCTTAGAAAGCCGGACCGATGGGACTGCATGTGGTAGGTCAACAGCTGGCCTTATCTTACGACAAAAGAACCTTCTAAACGTGGCAGTTGAAATGAATATCAGTCTAACGATCTAATATCTCAATGTCTTTTTTTTCTACATTTCACATAGGTTGGCACTCTAGGATTGCCTGAATGCATGTTTATGTGAAGGGAAGAGGAATTGCTGTCAGAAGCTTCTGGTGCTGACTTATCTCACAGGAAAATAATAGTGAAACACAAAAGCTTTCAAATGTGTCTGGATGCTATTTCCCCTGAGATTAGTTGGCTGGAGTTATCTACTGGTCCTCATACACATGAGATCATCACCCAACCCAGCTGGATTAGGCAGCAATAATGATATGTCTATGGCTGGATTTACACCGAGCATACACTTATGCAGCACATTCATCAGCCGTCAGATCTCTGCTGTTATATGAAGCTCCATGTACACACATTTATGCTGTCCCCAACACAGGAGACTCTATTTTTGGTGCTCCCAGCAATCAGTATTTTATGACTGTATTAAATACCATGGTCCTAATGTAAAGAGTATAAATGTCTGGAATGAGAGTCTATGATGTTGTTCCCAGCATGATGAACACTGTGCAGTAAATGCTTCAGTGCATATTTGTATGTAGATTTAGGCCCAATGGACACAATTACTGTTAGTCTTTGGTTTTGTATTTTTTTTTTTTAATCACTCAGCCATTAACTTGTATAATCTCCAACTGTTACTGGTTTTAGAAGAGTTAAAAAAGAACTTGAAAAACATGAGATATGTTGAAACAATGGATAAAAAGCGTGTGAACAGACTATGCACTTGAAATGACAGCTAGTTATTAGACGAAATTCTGATGTAAACCTATGCACCTCTATTCATATAAGTGTGTCCTACAGATGCATAGGAGTGTGAAGCACACCAACTTACATACTTCTAAAGCCCCGTATACACAGGCTGATTGTTGGGCAGCATTGGCCGGTTCAATAGAAACTGACCGACATTTGGCCCGTGTATACTGCAGCCAGTCTGACAGAAGCCAGGCGAACTGTCGAAGGGGCATGACTGAAAAAGGTCTGCCAGTCGGTGTCTTGCCGAGAAAGTTTCCCCGGCGGATAAGAACCCCCCCCGTACTGCGCATGTGCTGCGCTTGCGCAGTACGAATGACTATGGAGCCGCCGAAAGTCTCTGAAGATGAACAGCTGATCGTCAGCTCTACACGACGCCTGCGCACTACATTCTGCCCTAAGTCCAGGTTCAAGCCCCACCATCCAAGTGGACACAGAGATAGAATAATATTATGCCGAGCGAAGCGAGGCCGTGCCCGAAGCGTGGCGAGTGAAGCGAGCCCATGAGGGGCCCTGTTACAAAGTCTTTTTTTTACAATAGTGTTGGCACGTAGGCGCCATGTACAGCTGACTCACAGGTGTTCAGCTTCAGCTATTTTCAGTGGCTTCGTTGTGGTTCCTACTGCGCAAGCACTGCTCCTGTGCAGTACAGGGGAGTCATTATCCGCCAGGGGGAACTTTCTTGGCAGAACCCCCGGCTCCCAATCAGTGCTCTCATCCAATGGCGGGGGGGACACAAGAACACAATAGCTCAGCGGGGAGGTCGCTGTACTAACATCAGATTGTGGGTACAGCAGCTCCGACCTGAGCTGTCAGTTTTTTTTCATTCAGCCTGCTAGGTTAAACAGAAGAAAAAAAAACTAGCAGTGTGTATGAGGCTTGAAGCTGCCAATAGATGGATTCAAATTCAGTTGGTTTAGCAGGGACTGGAAGAATTTGAATCCATTTAAAGCCATTCCCACTCAACAGAAGTCATTCTAATCATAGACTTCTGTCAAACGAACTGTTAAGAAATTTTTGTCGACCTCCAGCTTGTAGCCCATAGTCTGCAGCTACTGATCAGTGATGTATTCTGATAGTGAAGGAGACCCACTATCACAATACAATGACACAGCAGGGAGGGTTTCTCCATCCACCTTACTTGTGTGGATGGAGGTATTTGTTTTTGTTTTTTTAATTATTATTGAAAAAAAAGGCATCTATGGCCATGTTTACTGATGAAGTAACAATTGGGTATCTTTCAGAAATTTCCCTACCCAACTGATAGAAGGCAGTGGATCCATGTAACACAAATATAGCTTTTGAACTACAGATATCAAGCTTATAACTTTGCCCACAATACATACAATATGCAGTTTCATTCTTAACTTTGGCCACCCCTGGCCAAATTACATATTTGGTTCATTATTTAGTGAAAAGTAGTTAGTAGTTATAATTATTGCAGGAAACAGAGTTAAAAAAAACACATTTATTTGCGAAAGTTACACTTGATTTCAAGAACTTTAATACACAGTAAGAAAGAAAATAGGAAATGTTATGTGTGCTACTGTGATAACTATTGCTTTTGCAAGGTCATTGAGCTTAATGATCTAGCCATTAGAAGTTGTTACCTGTTGATAACTGTAGCCCTTAAAGCCTAACTGAACCTTTTCATGTAGGCCCCGTGCTCACAGATGTTATGGCCTGTGCCGCCTAATAAGCAATTTGTTTATGTGGCTTGAGCAGCCTGGAGCTGCATGCAGGCAGCCTACTGTATGGTGATGCAGCGGCTGTACAGACTCACCTGCACATCCTAATTTGATAGGTATGCAGGAGTATTTGAGTGGTTCCAAATGCAGATGCTGTGCACCTGCCTCTGCACACCTGTCAAATTAATACATGTAGGTGAGACCATAGAGTAACATAGGCAGCTTGCACATACTGTAGCTCTAGCCACATACAGTGCCTTGTAAAAGTATTCACACCCCTTGAAATTTTTCACATTTTGTCACGTTACAACCAAAAACGTAAATGTATTTTATTGGGATTTTATGTGATAGACCAACACAAAGTGGCACATAATTGTGAAATGGAAGGAAAATGATAAATGGTTTTAAATTAAATTTACAAATATATATCTGAAAAGTGTGGCGTGCATTTTTATTCAGCCTTCTTTACTCTGATACCCCTAACTAAAATCTAGTATAACCAATTGCCTTCAGAAGTCACAGATTGGTTATTGGTAAATAGAGTCCACCTGTGTGTAGTTTAATCTCAGTATAAAAACAGCTGTTCTGTGAAGCTCTCAGAGGTCTGTTAGCGAATCTTAGTGAACAAACAGCATTACGAAGGCCAAAGTGGGACCCTTGCTGTCTGTGGGGAAGCAGTGATATATTTGCAGAGGTCCAGCACACTTCTAATGAGTCAAGACCAGAGCTTCACAATCAGCAAAAACTTTGCTGGTAACGGAACTATAGGTCTGACTCAGTATGAGGATGTGCCAAAACTCTACAGAGAGACCACTGCTTCCCCACAGAGATCAAGGGTTCCACTCTGCAGCTCCTGATAGGGGGCAGGCTTTTCTACTCAGGCTATAGCTGCCTCGTGTGTCCCCCCCCCCCCCCCGTACACCTGGATATAGAAACTGATCCCCTCTGTTTTCCTCCTGCAGCCGCTGAAATCCTGCTTCCCTTCCTCCCCCTCTTGCAGGCATTCAGCTGCTGCAGGACAACAATGAAGGGGATTTGTTTCTTACATACTGCCCCACAGCCCCTCCTATCTAGGTACAGTTGCACCCCTGTGTGCTCTCCTTTCCCGCCCTCCCCAGAGCTGCCTGCTTCCCCCTCTCATTGTCTGCTGCTGGGGATGTGTACAGATGGAGAGCGGGGAAGGGACTGGTAAATATGTAATTTACTAGCCCATTCCTTTTCCGAATGGACAAAGTCAGTGATTGGAAAGAGTCAGCAATCTGTACCATTTATAACTGAAACATAGTAAACTGGGGGGCTAGGGCTTGGAGGGAAGAGCCCTAGGCTCGAAAGGAAGGGCCCCAGCTGGAGGTCATGGTTTCTTGCATTGGGACTCTAGTTACACCTCTTTGTACCTGGGATGTATTCAGCTGATTAAAACCGAAGGTTCAATTGTACATAAATAGCATTTCTGACATGCCAAGCTTTGGGCTGTTATTCAACAACCAGGGACTGAAAATGTAGATTATAGTTGCCTACAAAGCAGGGAAAAGCTATAAAAAATTCACAAAATGCTTTCAACTGCTAATTTCCACTGTCCATAATGTCATGATAAAATGGCCACCAAAGGGGAACTGTTGACGTCAAGGAAAGATCTGGATGACCAAGAAAGCTTTCAAAGAGATCTGCTTGATTGCTGGCAAGAGAGGCAAACCTGACTGCAAAGGACCTGCATTGAATTTGGGCTGACACAGAAGCCGTGTTTTACTGGTGCAGCATTGCATGGAAAAGACATTGGCCTTTCGTACAATGTTGATTCCCCCTGTCTTGAATTGTATTGTATTGTAATGTCTACCTTAATGTTGTAAAGCACTGCGTAAACTGTCGGCGCTATATAAATCCTGTATAATAATAATAATAATGTTGTCACAAATATCAATATCTGCGGTACACAGAACAGCTTCTAGACAAGCCAGAGGCCATTTGGATGTTACTAAAGATTCACTTCCTTGGGTGTCATCAAAGTTACTATTTTCTTTGTTTCTAAGTTTTAAAGTTTGGGCGGTATAATATAACTGTGCATTAACGTTCCATTAAGTAAATATGTTGCTTTTATTTGAGTGCACTGGATTTTTTTTTTGTTCCATAAATTGTATTTTTTTGTTATTAACAGGATAGAGCGTGTTCACTTTGTACGGTAAAATTTCCCCAAGCTGACTAAATGAGGTGGAGCAGGGGTTCCTTTAGAAAATCTTGCTGTAGTTTTTTTTATTACTTTTCCACTAATAGAATAAGTAAATATTACATTTGGCAAGAGGTGCTCAAACTTTACCATGAAGCAGTACCTGCATATACAATCATTTTTCAAACATGTGTTGGAAACAAAAGTTCCCGGTGCTAAACTATCCAATAACCGAATGAAGGCACAGCAACAATTTAAAGAATTTGATTTACAAAAAGAAAGAAGAAATGAAGAAAAAAAAAAAAAGTCTTGCTGTTCTTTAATCCAAGGTTATTTTGAGGAATGTTAACCTTTTTTTAGATTTCTTATAATGTAAAATGAAATGGGTGGACAGCAGAACTCTTTGTAGTCTGAACACAAAGGGCCGTGGCTTGTTCATATGCAGAAATGCAGGTAGTATGCATGATTTGATTAGTAAAGCTTTGCATTTCACTAAATTAACAGTAGACTGCCCTGGAGGGTGCAGGCACTGAGGTGTTATGTGCGTAAATATTTCTAGAAATCCTCTTGTGTAAAATGGTATTATCATTCTCACATCAACCATATGGCTTATTGTTATAAGAATTTATTGAGATATATTTTTGAAATTACTTTTAATGTTCTGAAATTAAAACTACGAATGCAGACATCTGTTCTTAACACCTACTAGGACTTCAATCTCATAGACAAAGTTACACATAGAAAAATAATTTATTTTCCCGAACTAGCAAACTGTCCTTTTTCCAGTTCACTTGCAAATATGATATTGGTTATCATGGGTATCTTTTACTATAATTGTGATTTTCACTGTCAGCAAAATACATTCATGTGAATAAAGCCTGTGTTTAAAGTGGTTGTAAACCCTTACAAACCACTTTGACCTACAGGTAAGCCTAGATTAAGGCTTACCTGTAGGTCCAAGAAATATCTCCTAAACTTACACGGTTTAGGAGATATTTGCTAAAATACAGTCACCTCTTTCTACGGCGCACTATCGCTGCTTACGGCGATATGCCGTTAGTGGCGGCTCCCATCCGCATGCGCAGGAGTGATGTCATCGCTGCTCCGGTGCTGTGAGTGGCTGGAGCAGTGTTACCCGGAAGAAGATGGACGCTTCGTACTACAGGGGGCAACGGTGACATCGCTGGCTCCTGTGACAGGTAAGTGACACATAATGGGCTATTATGCATCGCATAGTAGCCCATTATGCTTTACCTTTGCAGGGAGACAAAGAAGAAGTAAACCCATAAGGGTTTACTTCCTCTTTAATGAACACTTGTATAGAGTGTCTGTTTATCTAAAATAGCTTTAAGTAACCTGTAATATTTTTCTAATGCCCCATACACACGATCGGAAATTCGGCCAGCAAAAGACAGATGAGAGCTTTTGGTCGGAAAATGTGACCGTGTGTATGCTCCATCAGACCTTTGCTGGCCGAATTCCCGCCAGCAAAAGATTGAGAGCAGGTTCTCTATTTTTGTGGTCGGAAAAAGTTCCGATCGGAAATTCCGATCGTCTGTACAAATTTCAACGCACAAAATTCATACACATGCTCGGAAACAATTCGACGCATGCTTGGAAGCATTGAACTTCATTTTCTCGGCTCTTTGTAGTGTTGTACGTCACTGCTTTCTTGATGGTTGAAAGTTCAGAAAACTTTTGTGTGACCGTGTAGATTCAAGCCAAGCTTGAGCGGAATTCCATCGGAAAAACCAAGTTTTTTCTGATGGAATTTCTGATCGTGGGTATGGGGTATAAGACTACAGCTGTTTAGAAAGAACTTCTTAGCTATAAAGTGGGCATATGCTTGGCAACTTTATAATCATTTTGGAAACATTCCCATCATGTTTTAGTTATAAATTAGATACAATATATGTGTTTTCTAATAAATTTGATATTTTTTATAAAACTTATTGTCACTTTTAAAGTCCCACCCACCCATGGGAGTTTTCTTTCTATTTATTTTTGGGATGTGGTGACCTAGAACTTATGACTCCATGGATCTTGGAACTCTTTTTCGTAGTTTGCCATAGAATTTTGCAAACAGGTAATTTTTCTTTTGAGGTGGCACCAATTGGCAGCACTGATGGGTACAGATTGACAGCACTGATGGGCACAGATTGACAGCACTGATGGGCACAGATTGGGACTGCACTGATAATCAGAATATATGTCCCTTTTACACAAGTCGGTTATCTGCTCTCTTCTCCTCTCCTCACACTGGCAGTGTTAGGAAACAAGTGCCGATATCCGGCTTCTGTTTACCTCCGTGATTAGATGTGATTGGACACAGCTGATCAAGTGGTAAAGAGCCGCTGATTGTCTCATTACCTCAGTCTGGGATCAGCAGTCTGGAGGACACTGTGATCACAAAGTGTGCCACCCCGCAGTGGCTGTGATCATAGGATGATGCCATCACATGACGGCGTCCCAGAACTGGACAACCACACTGTAGCCATCATTTAGCTGTAGTGTGGTCAGCAAGTGGTTAATGTGAATCTGCCACACATGTTGCAAGATCCTAGTGTAGTTACAATACAATTCCAGATTTCTGGTCCAGCTGGTAAAAGCGGCATCTGTAGCTCTTCAAGAGAGTTGAGATTTGACTTACCACAGCCAGAAAAATAGGTATTACATTTCTTCTTTTATGGGGTAGTTGTGTTTAAAAATTTTAATAGGAGTACTGACAGTTGCTTCAAGGAAGCAATATCGAGGCCTAACCCACCCTCATGCGTCTCACTCTTGGTCACCCAACTTATTGACCAATGAGGCTCAAGATGGGGTCAGGCCAACTACACTTTTCTTTCCCAAGTTAATATTTGCATATTAGTGCATCCTCAAGCTTTAGGGCTTTGTTGTGATTAAAAGGTACCGGTATGTGCAGGTAAGGGTTCCTGCCTGTCATTCATCTAGCCATTGCACATTGTTTTCCTATGGAAAGGTTTATTTTAAGTTGGCTTGGTTATTGTTATGCTTGTACTACATTTTTTTTATTAATCTTATTTTTTTTTGTAGTTAAAAACATGCGCAAAAAAACGAATTCACTTTTGAAGGAAACAAGTTTTTGTATTTGTTGGTCCTATGAAAGAAGCTTTAGACTATTTTCGTCTAAATTTACTTTTGTAAGATGAAATATGGCTGCTCTATAAAGTGACTGTGGACAGTGATAGGAAAGCTATCTTTGAATGCGATCTTTTTTTTTTTCTCTAAGGCCGGCCATAGACGGTTTGAATCTCGGCCGGTTCAACAGGCACCGACTGAGATTTGAACCATGTTTGATTTCCGAAACAAAGTTAAAAACACAAGGAGTTTATACTTCGGTTAAGATTAGGGGGTAGAGGCATGCACATGATGTGTTTATGTCTCTGCAACTATTCATGCAGCCAGAGCCACCGGTGTATAAAGCCTTATTATACAATCATTTATTCCAACTCGCCTAGAGCAGTTTTGGAGTTTTTGGTCCTCATCTGTGCAAACTACACATGAAGCAAGACTTGGAAAGGGACCTAGTTAGGATTATCATAAACTGTCTTGCGATTTTGTTCACTAAAATAATATAACTGCTTAAAATGTTCCTGCCTGATAGTATATCACATCTGCTCACAGATGGAAAACACCTGGGCAGTATCATCTTTGAGGCAAAAGTAAAGAGGATTCTGGCCCCTTCCTATCCTTCAAGATATAACTGAAGAACAATCAGCTTTACCAAGCAGAATAGTCACTTTGCACGCAAAAGACAAAAACATATATGGGCAGTACTGCAAACTTGGGAGAGGAAATTACCTTTATAGGTAGAATGGGATGGTACTAAACCCAAGAGCCTGCATTCACTATATCTGGTCTCGAACAGTACACAGAACATGGAAATGCAATCATTTTAGTAAATATAAACTACTAAATACCTTTTCTCGTCAGCAGTATAGAGCAGTCTTGTGACTTCAAACTGTGTTTGGTTCAAGCTTGTAAGAGGAGTTTTCATTCTCCTCTGACTGCCCTGTGAGGCTGCAGACCCCTGACCCTCTGTCTGGACAGTGCTGATTGATCCTATGCTGATCACATGCACCCTTCCCCAAAACAAAAAAACAAAAAACTCCAAACGGAGTATGTGCAGAGTGTCCCCAAGGCTCTGTACTATCAGGAGATGGATTAGGGACTATGGAAGAAGGGGAGTATCAGAGAAGACAGGATAAAACAGCCTTTTTACACAATGCAGAGGATTAACCCCTTTGGTCCCGCGGTGAGTATAACAAGAATTCTTTACTGCATATACAGACTGATTTTACTGTGGTTTTAGTAACACTTTAAGTAGGAAGGGATGCTGAAGAACAATTTACCCTCACTAGCTAAAAAGTGTACCAAGTGAGCATAGAAGATGTAGATTGCAGCTTTCATTTTGGAAAACGCTTCAGGTAACTGTGATGTTAAATTGACGGTGTTGTGAAATTGATGTTGATCGTCTGTAGAAACACAGAGCTTGTGAGAGGAGTTATTGGCATTGTCTGTTCATGTACAGATTTGTAGGAAAGAAAATGACATTACTTTTTCTATAGTTAATCCAATGTCTCTAACAGGCATACATTCAACAGAAGTATTGTCACCCCTCTACGTCAGCCTGTCATAGCTGTCAATAGTGGGGCAGGCACAGGCACTTCATGACCCATGCAGACTACCAATGAATGTAAAGCAGGATAGGCACAGACAACAAATTATTCTGGATGTCTGGTTTAGGAGATCTGCTAACTTGCATATTAGCAACCCTCTCAACTCCAGAAACTGAAACAGCATTAACAGCTTATATTTAGAGATCTAAAGCGCTCTGCAATTAAAAACCACAAACAAGTTTTAGTTTAAAGTGTCTGTAAATGTTTATTTTTTAAAAATGACAAACATGTCATACTTACCTGCTCTGTGTAATGGTTTTGCATAGAACAACCCTGATCCTTCTCTTCTCGGGTCTCCCGCTGGCATTCCTGGCCTCTCCTCCCTGCTGAGTACCCCATAACAAAACCGCTTGCTCTGGAGGCACTTGTGTGTGCTTGATCCTCTGTTTATCTATGAGACACAAGAACAATAGCTCCCACTGCTGTGTCTCAGCCAATGTGGAGGCAGAGGCCCAGGAGAGCTTCTGCTCTTGAGCACATCAATGGATCAGGATTGGGCTCAGGTTAAAGGGAGCTGCATACTGAAGGATGTTTTTCCTTCATGCATAGACTACATGAAGGTAGCCTTTAGAACCACTTTAAACTTTGGCTTATCTACTACTAATAGACACAAATGGTCACTCCTCGTTGGACTAGATTTCTGGTACCCTGAGATGTTGGCTGACTGGGAATGTATATAACTAAAATGCAACCAAGCAAGCTGAGTCTGGAGAATGGGGTCTACACAAGGCATGAGCAATCATGTTTAGTATTATGAGAATGCATGAACATGCACTGATTGTTAGAAAAAAAAATACAGTTCAGCTGTCAGATTGGTACTAGACTGCTATTCAAAGTGTATGGAAGTGTATGGTTAGACCCCATGGTTTGGTTAAAGGACAAAGGTTGCTGACATTAATTCTCTGTTGAAAGGAATTGGCTTTCCAATGTCCTTGTTTGACCATTACAGATGTTGGGTAAATGTGAGAAAGGCAGCCACTTATTTCGACTGGTTGTAGACCCAGGGGCATGATCATGGTAACTTCCAGTACTACCATAGTATATATTCTGCAGGCTAGTAAAGAGGTCAGGAGTCATCCACAGGTCAGTAAGATTTGCCACATTCGAGATAAGCCAAGATCACAGCCAGGATAACAGAAGACCCAGAGTGAAAAACAAGCCAAGGTCAAAACCATAGCTGTAGCAGATCAGCCAGAGTGGGAAACTCCCTTTATTAGACACAGAAAATGAGCAGTCCAAGAAATATACACAATGAATATCAGGAATCTCTGAAGACTTTATTGTGGGCACCTTTTTACATGCTGTAGTGCAATCTTTTAATGTTAGTTCTGACATACAGTACACGCCAAGACCAAAATCTAGGAGCACATTGGTGCACATTAATTTATCAATAGGTTTCAGTATGGTCACCATCCAAACCACAGGTCCATTACCTAGAGGTTCTACATCCAATAACATACAAGGAACATCAGTGAAAACCTCAGACAAAATACAGTATAACGAAACCTTAATAACAGCTTTATTTCTCATTTTAATTTTAAATGTATAGTTTAGCTTAAAAGCAAATGATCAACTTTTAATTTCAGCTTGTTGTAACTGCCTACTACATGAGGACCTTATGGTTGAAAGAACACTTATAGTGCTCTCCTCAAGTTGAAATTGTGTTGTACAGCATTTTATAGATGTATTTATTTATTTTATTACAGGTACTTTACCCAGCACTTTACACATACTGTATATTGTCCATTCACATTAGTTCCTACCCTTAAGGAGCTTACAATTTAAGAGCCCTAACTCACATTCATACATACACTTACTAGAGCAGGAGCCAATTAACCTATCAGCATGTCTTTAGATTGCGTGAGGAAACTGGAGTACCCACAGGGAACCCACGTAGGCACAGGTAGAACATGCAAACTCCAGGCAGGTAGTGCCATGGTTGGGTTTCAAACTGACGACCCTAGGGCTGCTAGGCAGAAGTGCTTTCTGAATAGCAGCTGTTTTCAAGAAGATGAGCATTTGCCTAGACATAGGATAGTAGTGGTTACACCCAAATAGATGTTTCGGTTATGAGTGAAGTCTAATGCCCCATACACAAGGTCGGAAATTCAGACGGAAAAAGTCCAATCAGATTATGTTGTCGGAAAATCTGATCGTGTGTGGGCTCTATCGGATTTTGTGGCTGGAATGTCCGACCGCGTGTATGGGGCATAACGGGCAGATTCCCCTCCTGGCTTCTTTAACTAACAGAGGGATGTAGTTCTATATAGTCTATGGGGAATCTGCAGTGTGTGTCACTGTCACACACAATTACAGGACAAGAATGGATCACAAAGGTTGACTATTGCTGGCTAGCTGCTATGGTTTTCTGTATATATGGGTGTAATCCTTGACTCTGACCTTCTTCAGCCCCCACATCCAATCACTGACTAAATCCTGCCACCTTAACCCCTGCAACATCTCCAGAATTCGACCCTTCCTGACTAATGGCACCACAAAGCAACTTACCGTATATACTCGAGTATAAGCCGAGATTTTCAGCCTCTTTTTTGAGGCTGAAAGTGCCCCCCTCGGCTTATACTCGAGTCATCGCTGTCTGCCCGCTCGATCAGCGTGTCGAGCAGACAGACAGCGGCCATTCTATAATTCAAAAGCCGCGCCTCCGGCTCCGCCTTCGCCTGTGATAGGCGGAACACTGAATTTCCCAGCAGCCTGTGTTCCGCCTATCACGGACATCGTATCATCCTCGTACTACGGACGAGGATGATACGATGTCCGTGATAGGCGGAACACAGGCTGCTGGGAAATTCAGTGTTCCGCCTATCACAGGCGAAGGCGGAGGCGCGGCTTTTGAATTTTACAATGGCCGCCGAGGCGCCGACGAAGAGGGCACGGGACGGAGGCAAGGCAAGGCACGGCACGGGACGGGACGGGACGGAGGCAAGGCAAGGCACGACACGGGACGGAGGCAAGGCACGGCACGGGACGGAGGCAAGGAGGCAAGGCACGGGACGGAGGCTCGGGACAAAGGCTCGGGACACAGGTAGGCTGGACACACACACACACACACACACACACACACACACACACACACACACACACACACACACACACACACACGGATGGAGACACACACACACACAGGGATGGATGGATACACACACAAACAGGGATGGATGGATGGATGGAGACACACACACACAGGGATGGATGGATGGAGACACACACACACAGGGATGGATGGATGGATGGATGGAGACACACACACACAGGGATGGATGGATGGATGGACACACACACACACAGGGATGGATGGACGGACACACAGGGATGGACGGACACACAGGGATGGACGGACACACAGGGATGGACGGACACACACACAGGGATGGACAGGCATGTCTCACCCTCGGCTTATACACGAGTCAATAAGTTTGCCAGTTTTTTTGGGGGTAAATTGGGGGCCTCGGCTTATATTCGGGTCGGCCTATACTCGAGTATATACGGTATTCACTCCTTGATTATTTTCCACCTTGACTACTGCAACTCTCTCCTTAATGGCCTACCCTTACGCAGGCTATCCCCGCTTCAGTCTATTATGAATGCTGCTGCTAGACTAATACACCTCACTAACCGATCTGTGACTGCTGCTCCTCTCTGCCAGTCCCTTCACTGGCTTCCCCTACCCCACCGTATAAAATTCAAAATGCTAACCACAACATACAAAGCCATCCACAACACCGCCACCATCTACATCACCATCCTCATCTGCAGATATCACCCAAATCGTCCCCTCCGCTGCTCCCAGGACCTCCTGCTCTCTAGCTCCCTTGTTATCTCCTCCCATGCTCGCCTTCAAGACTTCTCCAGAGCCTCTCTCATCCTCTGGAACTCCCTGCCCTGGTATACCCGATCAGCCCCTACCCTGTCCATCTTTAGGAGATCCCTACGAACTTACTTATTCAGGGAAGCCTATCTCACACCCTCCTAACAACTGTCCCCGAGCCACCCCCATCAGATCATTCCCTGCATCTATTACCTTTTGTACCACCACCCCCTCCCTTTAGTATGTAAGCTCTACGAGCAGGGCCCTCCTGTACCTTTTGTATTGAACTGTACTGTAATTGTGCTGTTCTTCTCTACATTGTAAAGCACTGCATAAGCTGTTGGTGCTATATAAATTTGTATAATAATAATAATAATTATATACCTGTATATTTTATTTTAGAGAGAACAGTTTCTCTCCACTGTCAAGTATACAGATGCATATTTATATGGACTAAAGAGCAAAAAGATACAGTTATAATTGCAGTATGTTACTACAATATATTTATGCCTCTTTTATTTCCTTTTCCTGTGGCCCCATTTAGGTATTTCATGCAGGCTCAAAAGCAGGGCCTGTGAGTGCTTATAGCTGAATAGAGATGGGCTAAAGTACATTGATGGAGGCAGAGCAACAATTTCAGATGTGGGGAAAGAACAAAACACTTCAAGTATAGATCTTTGTTACAGCACTTCCTACCAAATAAGTAAGAAAAGTATTCCAGACTTTGTAAATAAAAAGAAAGAAATGTTCTTTTAGATCCTATACATAATAAAGTAGAAAGATTGTTTTAGATCCTGTAAAATGGATATAGGGTGATGTGTCATTATTGTAAGCTATCAATATCTCAGCTAGACAGTGCTAACAGCCAGAAGGTCTCGCGGGCTCGCTTCGCTCTCCATGCTTCGGGCACGGCCTCGCTGTGCTCGGCATATTTAGATTCTGACTCTATGTCCACTTGGATGGTGGGGTTTGAACCTGGACTCAGGGCAGAATGTAGTGCGCCGGCGCCGTGTAGATCTGATGATCAGCTGTTCATCTTCAGAGACTTTTGACTTCTCCTTTGTCCTCCGTACTGTGCAAGCGCAGTATAGGGCCGACACTATCCGATGGGGGACAGTTCTCGACAGGACACCAGCTCTCACTCCCTGTCAGGCCATGAGTTAATGCATGATGTCACATGTGTGCCCCATTCCCTTGTGCTTGCTATCTCGCAGGTCCCTGCTCTCACTCTTTGCCGGCCACGAGGTATGGTATCTCGCAGCTCCTGCTCACTGCCCCCTGCAGCTTGCTACCTCTGCTGGCTCCTACCTTCAAGTTATGTGGAGTGTGATATTTACAGGGGCACACTTTCTGTTAAGGGGCATGCTGATGGGCACATTTTGTTGTTGTTGCACATTTTATGAGCAATTTTATGTTAAGGGCCACTCTGATGGGCACAACAAAATGTGCCTATTAGCATGCCCCTTAACATAAAATGGGCCCATCAGCATGCCCCTTATTTTATGTTAAGGGGCATGCTGATGGGAATATTTCATGTTAAGGGGCATACTGATTGGCATATTTTATGTTAGGGGGCATGCTGATTGGCATAGTTTATGTTTGGGGGCACGCTGATGGACACATTTTGCTGTACCCATCAAAGTGCACCTTAACATAAAATGTGCCCATCAGCGTGCCTCTTATTTTATGCTAAGGGGCATGCTGATGGGAATATTTCATGTTAAGGGGCATACTGATTGGCATATTTTATGTTAGGGGGCATGCTGATTGGCATAGTTTATGTTAGGGGGCACACTGATGGACATATTTTGCTGTACCCATCAAAGTGCACCTTAACATAAAATGTGCCCATCAGCGTGCCTCTTATTTTATGCTAAGGGTCATGCTGATGGGTATATTTTATGTTAAGGGGCACGCTGATGGGCACATTTTATGTTAAGGGGAACACTGATGGGGACACCTGATATAAAGGGGCACTGTGATGGGGACACCTGATGTAAAGGAGCACTGTTGGGGACAACTGATGTAAAGGAGCACTCTGATGGGCACATCTAATCTAAAGGGCACTCTGATGGGCACACCGGATGTGATAAAAATATACCCATCAGACTGCCCCTTAACATAAAATGTACCCATCAACATGCCTTTTATTTTATGTTGGGTATTATTTATGTTAAGGGGCACACTGATGGGCACATTTTATGTTAAGAGGCACTCTAATGAGCACTCTGTTGGGGACAACTGATGTAAAGGAGGCACTCTGATGGCGATGTAAGGGGGCACTCTGATGAGGACACCCTATGTAAGGGGGCACTGTGATAGGGGAACCTTATATAATGTGGCAATCTGATGGGGACAAATGATGTAAGGGGAGATATTAGATGTAAGGGGGCCTTCCGTTTGCAGAAACCTGATGTAAGTGGGCAGTCTGATGGGAATTTGGGAAGGAAAGTTGGCACTCTGATTGGAACACATTACTTAAGGGGGCACTCTGATTGGAATACATTACTTAAGTGGGCACTCTGATGGGGACACCTGATATAAGAGGGTACTATGACGGTGGCAGCTGATTTATGTGGGTAGTCTGAAGGTGGCACCCAATGTAAGGAATTACTCCGGTAAAGGCACCTGATGTAAGGGGGGACATGCAGTTTACATTTACAGAGTATTACCAAAGTGTGTGGAGGAAACAATAACAAAAAGTCCAGAGAGTGTGGCTTGTGCCAAAAAAAGGAAAGTAGACGCGTACAATCTTTCATGGCACAGATTTGAGATTCAGACATCGGCCAGAAGAAAATGTTAGTGATTGTAACTTCTTGAATTTGAATTCAATACCCCTGGGGCTGTAAAAAAAAAACAGAAATACATTAAAATAGGTAATAAATATGCTTTACAAAAGTAGTGGCCACATAAATTGGTACTATTATTAATTAACTTATAATACAATGTACACAAATTTCAGTACCAACGGTAAGAAAACATGCACTGAAAGACATAGCTCCTCCTAAAAGTGGATCAGCTTCACATCCAGGCAAGTGACATTTTAAGAAGTCATAGCAGCCTCCATATTCCTAAAGTACAAGTGTACTTTAAAATGAGAGATTTTTAGACTAACCACTAGAGGGAGCTCTGTCAGCCTTATTAACCACTTTAGCTCCGGAAGGATTTGCGATACAGCACTGCGTTACTTTAGCTGACAATTGTGCAGTCATGCGAGGCTGTACCCAAATAAAATTGTGGTATTTGATCACCTCTGTGGGTTTTTATTTTTTGCGCTATCAACAAAAAAAGACTGACAATTTTTCTGCTATAAAACACACCCAATAATTATAAAAAAAATCGAATTTCTTCATCAATTTAGGCCAGTTTGTATTCTGCTACATATTTTTGGTAAAAAAAACAAAAAAAGCAAAAGTTATAGCATCTAAAAAATATGGGATATGTTTATGGCATTTTTATTATAAGTCTTTTTTTTTTTTTTTTTACTAGTAATGGCAGTGATCAGCAAATTTTGGTGGGACTGTGACATTGCTGCAGACAGACACCTAACTGACATTTTTAACACTTTTTTGGGATCCAGTGACATTGATCAGTGCTAAAAATATGCACTGCCATTGTACTAATGGCACTGGCAGGGAAGGGGTTAACATCAGGGGTGATCAATGGATTAACTGTGTTCCCTATAACTGTATAGGGGGGTGGGCTGCCTGGGACAGCAGACAGATCCATCTTCCTGCATAGCAGAAAGACAGGATCTCTGTGTGATCCCCTGTCAGAACAACTGCCTTGTATACTATGGCAGATCCCCATTCTGCCACTGTAGGGGATGATCGGGGGTATCCGGCGGACATTGAGTCTGCTGGGCCCGCTGATTGGCTCCCCTGCTGGACTATCGGCATGAGCGCGCCCACAGATCGCCGTGTATGAGTCGATGTACAGCTACAGAGATTCATGCAGCCGGGCCAACCTGCCGCAGTATAACTGCGGCGGCTGGTTGGCAAGCAGGTAAAGTTGTTCTAAAGGCTGAAAGCTGTCTACCTTCATGCATTCCATGCATAACGGTAAAAAATACTTCTGTGTGCAGCTTGCCTCTCCCTAATACGTACCTGAGCTTGATCTCAATCTGCTGTCAATCAAAGCCAGTGAAGAGGGAGTGAGGCTGAGGCCCATTCTGTGAGCCGAGCGAAAGTAAGATAAGTATGTAGAACTCTCCTACATAGGCTGCTAGGTAAATTTAGTATTTGGCCTTCTCTGTAATCAGGGAAGCAGGAGTGGTTGTTTGCTCTGGTCTAATCAGGGTTTTGCAGGCTGGGAATTTGATTGCTTCCTCCTGCCCCTAGAATAAATATATAGAGCTGAGCCTGAATATTTAGCAGGACCTGGCCAATCCCCTGGGGTGCCCAGATGATGGTTGGGGATGCTGTTAAATAGTCTGCAGCTTTGAGGAGATTGTCTTCCCCCCATGGGATGGATCTGTGAGCTGAAAGGGAATTGATCTGCAAGCCTCAGGGGGATGTCTGCCCCTGGAGCACCTCTGGACTGGCTGTGACTACTCTCCTATGGTCACAGCCCATGGACATGTTCTCTACCACTGATATCTGAGTAGAGCCTAATTCCTGTGGTGCAGTGTATCCACGCCATGGTCTCCAGCTGTGCATGCTTGAACTGTTCCAGCCTGCCTACTTGTGCTGCAAACTGTCTTGTGGTCATCAGCTGCAAGCATTCAGACTGTCTTACTTTACAACCTTGTGCTATATGTTCCTTCATGGTCTTCAGTTCACTTCCCTAGTCTACACTACTTGTGTTTATGTTCCTGCATGGTCTTCAGTTCACTGTCCTAGTCTAAAACTACTTGTGTTTATCCCCTTCCCGCCGAGCGTACGCAGATCTGCGTACTCGGTTTCCGGGGGGTATACCGGGATGATGCCCGCACCTGCAGGCATCATCCCGGTACCGTTTTCTTCAGCAGGCGATTGGCTTTCCAGCCATAACAACCGATGCGGCTAAAAGCCGCTCGGCTGTTATGCCGGAGGAGCGAGAGGGGACGTCCCCCCCTCCCGCCACCTCCCACCGCTGTTACCGGTGCTCCCGTTCGATCGGGAGCACCGATTCCGTGTGCGATGCCTCCGGCCGCTGGGGAGGAACTGGAACGAAGCCGTAATCTGCTTCGTTCCAGTCTCCTCATAGTAAACACGGAAGCGACGTCACTTCCCGTTTACTCGGCTGCCAATGGCGCCGGTTTTAAAAAAATATACGGTATTCAGAATCGCCGTTTTTGGCGATCTGAATACATTGAAGTGTAAAGGAGGGGTGGGGGGTCTTTTAGACCCCCGATCCCTCCATAAAGAGTACCTGTCACCACCTATTACTGTCACAAGGGATGTTTACATTCCTTGTGACAGCAATAAAAGTGATCAAATTGTTTTTTTTTTTTAAACAATTTAGTCATTTTAAAATAAATAAAATAAATAAAAAAATAATTTTTTTTTTTAAAGCGCCCGCCGTCCCCGCAAGCTCGCGAAGCAAAGAAAACGCATACGGAAGTCGCGCCCGCGTATGTAAACGGTGTTCAAATCACACATGTGAGGTATCGCCGCGATCGTCAGAGCGGGAGCAATAATTCTAGCACTAGACCTCCTCTGTAACGCTAACCTGGTAACCGTAATTTTATTCTCTAGAGTCTCTGCTAAAAAATATATATAATGTTTGGGGGTTCCAAGTAATTTTCTAGCAAAAAATATGGATTTTAACTTGTAAACACCAAATGCCAAAAATATGCTTAGTCATGAAAGGGTTAAGTTCCTGCATGGTCTTCAGCTGTGCTCTTAAAGACTGTACTAGTAAAACTGTCCTTGTGCTACTGCCACTGATAGAGAAGTGTCCTCTGCAAGTTGTGCTTGGCGTTTTGGAGTATGTCACACCACACTACCCTCTCCTGTTAAAAGATCCTGCAGCAATAAATTACAAAAAGACATCTCCTAGACTGATTTCTGAGCCAGAGGGAAAGGACTGTTGCTGTATGCCTGGCTGCCTTTGCACTGTTTGGGAAGGAACCAGTGTAATAATCTACAAGGGCCCTTTCGAGGGTAGAGCTACATGTACATGCAGCCTGGGGCAGTGGCATTAAAGTGAACTTACTATATCCTACATTTCTATGGTGTGAACTGGTCCTGACTGTCTCAAGAAATACAGTTGCAGTTCACTTAAAAATACGTCCCAACCAACTGAATTCTCTTGTGCAGGCCATTCTGAGGTATGTCAGCTAGCATCATGGAGAAGTCATGGAAGGGTCCATTATCTAATGTCTGTAAGCACCTTCATTGCCATTTGCTCCTATTCTGTATCTAAAATCTCAATAAATATAACAGTAAAGCCCCATACACACTATAAGTTTTTCTGCTGAGTTTTTCCTTCAGGTTTACCAAAACCATGTAGCAGAAGGGTCTGTCTGACTGCATACACATTGAAACTCCTAAGGCTTGATCTCATATTATTTGATAAATCTGAAGGAAAAACTCAGCAGAAAAACATATAGTGTGTATGGGGCTTCAGAAAACTAAAAAGTCTGTACTAGTTTTTTATGTCTTTTCTTTTTACAGAAGTACAAGAAAAGCTATAATAATCAGGAAAACAGAACACGCAATACTGATTTTAGAAAGCATGGGACAAAAAATGGAAATAAAAAAAGTCTAGCCAAGTAATAAGGATTAATATATGGTGGTAAAAGTGAAACAATACAAACGTCAGTTAGTTTTATGAAAGGCAGTCATATTCATCCTTCATTACCTATACGGAAATGAGAAGGAAGTCTTAATCAAAGCACATAGAAGGAAGCCATACCTTCATATTTTTACTGAAGGTCCATATAAAAGAGTGCACCCAGCTTCCCCTTCAATGTGTGCTACATCTTCCATTGTTTTATACCATTAATGGTGTATAAGCTGTAAATCTGTCAGTTCATTTTTACCTCTGTTTCACTTTAATTTTCTTCAATGACCACAGACTGCCCGCAGTACAAATGCTTGTCCAGATGGATGGGAAGGTTGCAAAATTTTACAAGAGATGTGCTGTGCGAGTAATGAGAACATAGGCAATGAACTGCTGCTGCTCGATAAATTATGCAGGAAATAGGATTTTAAGTGGAAAGGAGATTTATTCATTTGAAAAAAGAAAATATTGAAATAAAAAAAAAATAATACAATGGAAATAACAGATCATAAATAATATAATTTTAAAGGGAATGTATAGACCTGTTGGGAGATAATTATGTAGGCAGCCATTGCTGGCCTTCCAGTTTGAAACTGCTAGCTCTTCGGTTGTCATTCTGATGATTGGGCTTCACTTCCCACATGACTTGTTATTATCAATCCATTTCTGTGCTCCAAGCTAGTGATAAGCTGCTCCCCAGTCACTCAGGCTTCGTTCACATCTAGGCGTTGCTATTTTTACAAGGGTTTTACGGCCGTTTTTCACAGCGTTTTTGTGTGAACATTTTGGGTTGACAAGTGACCAATGAAAAGCTGTAAAAACACCTGCCACACATCTGCCAAAAAAGGAAGCTTATGTATTTTTTTGAGCGACTGGCATTTTGCTTAAGGCGACAGAATGCTCAGATGTGAACAGGGGCCAATAAAATGAATAGAATTTGTCTTGTTGGGTGTTTTTTGGACTGAGGCTTAGAGCAGAAAATCACTCAAAAATGCCTAGATTTGAACGGAGCCTTATGCCCTTATTGCACGGGGAGATTTTGTACTTCAACTTGTTGGTTAAGGACAGATACAGAGTCCCCTGCCTTGTTGCCAATGAGATATTTTCTCATCTATGGACAACCTTAGAGATTCCCAGGAACAGTCTTCTCTGCATCTAGGGAACCTCCAAAGTCAGGAACACTCTCTATTGGTGGCTGCAGCACCAACATTGCATTATGGGATGTGGGGTGGGCATATCAGAATGACTATCTGGAAATAAAGTTGTGGATCTAGTGTAGCAGAGGTTCTTAAACTTTTTAAACAAAGGGCCAGTTCCCCGCTGATCGGCAAATGTTTCTTTGGCATGCCCCTTTGACAGCCGTTTGGCCGGCTTCTGCCAGACAAGCTGCCATACACACAGGCAGAATGTCAGCCAGTTTCTTATGAACCAGCCAATACTGGGCGATATTTGACCTGTGTGTACTAGACATATGAACCCTGCAATCAGCTGCTAAGGACTGCCTCAGGGCAAATTCAAGGCTACCAGGGGGCATGGAACTTCTCTGCATTTTCTGTGTGGCCCTAGCTTTGAGAGCATATTGTATTCCATTGCTTTATGTCTGAAAAGAATCATGCCAAACAAACTTGAGCAGCAAGACTTGCTGTGGGGGCACTCTCAGGAGGGAGGCACCAGGAGCGCTGACGGGGGACCCGAGAAGAGGACGATCTGGGCTGCTCTGCACAGAGCAGGTAAGTATAACATATTTATTTTTTAACAAGACTTTGATATCACTTTAAATTTAAATGTTTAGATAACTATTGTTATTGTTATAGACAGTGGAACAGTTAAAGAGTCAAAGTCCCAATACCTCTGCTTCAATGGCCTCAGGTCCAACTCCAGCGCCAGCATCTTCTCTTCTGCTTCTTCCAGGCGCCAGTCTTCAGCCATCTTGATTGGCATGTGTGGGATGATCTCACTCCTGCACTTGCATAGGAGTACAGTCATCTCGGCCAGTGCCACCAATAAGGGGGGTACAGCTGACAGCCACAGGGGGTGCCATTTACTGGAACTGATCCCTGTGGCTCCCCCTGCCGTGGCTGAAAGCTGGCTTCTCCACCTCTCCCTTCCACTAGATTTCTGCTGCTGCAGGGGGAGCCACAGCAGATTGGTTCCAGTAAATGCCCCACCCCTGCTGCACCAATCACTCCTTCCTGTATAGAATCCACTTCTTCAAGCTGGACCAATGTAGCCATGCAAAAATATCTATACCTAAAATTCAGCTTTAATGATTCCTGCTAAGGATTTGATTAAGGACCAGTGTTGGTCATCTTACTTTAAAAAAGTAATTAGTTAAGTTACAAATTACTTCTCCCAAAAAGTAATTGTGTTAGTAACTTGGTTACTACATTGGAAAAGTAATTAGTTACTCAGCAAAGTAATTGTGACTTTATTTTTAATATTCTATAGACAGGACTAGCGAAGGAAGTGAATGTCGTAGCTCTTTTACTAGCGGAGGAGCCCGGCTTTCTCCTTCGTCGCTGCTGCCACCTGGGGGTCTTCTTCCGACTTAGGGGGTCTTGTTCTGACTTCAGGGGTCTTGTCCCACTCTTTGCTTCTTCTGCCGGGCCTCCACCCGGTCTTGATGCTGGTCACCGCCGCTGCCTTCTTCTTCTCTTTCCGATGTTGACATGACGCTCTTTCCGGTGGTAGTAGCAGGAACGACGCGGCGACTTATATAGGCATAAGGGACAGGGTCACCGGGTGATGTCACATGGTGACCCCGCCCCTTATGATGCCACAGTCCCAGCATCCCCGGGGAGTCAATCACAGGCCTATAAATAGCTGGCAAGCACTCACGTTTGCCTTGGTATTGTCCTTGTGCCCTGACCTGCTGCTTGTGATCCCGAGTCTGATTCTGAACCTGTTCCTGTGCCCTGAACCTGTGACCCATGTTTCTGATCCTGTTTCTCTGTCCTGGTCCCTACCCTGTCCCA
Organism: Lithobates pipiens; assembly: GCF_037356315.1. Taxonomy (NCBI): domain Eukaryota; kingdom Metazoa; phylum Chordata; class Amphibia; order Anura; family Ranidae; genus Lithobates; species Lithobates pipiens. The sequence continues at coordinate 370,696,269 of NW_027507758.1, read as the reverse complement.
CCTGTTACCATCATCCCTGCCCTGCAGTCTGATCCGTCCATCCTCTCTCTGTCCTGTGTTCCTTACCCCATCTGCTGATCTCCCCGTGTATGACTTTGGCCTGGCTTGTGTCTCTGATTCTGGACTGCCCTTTGTTTATCTACTGATCCTCTGTGCATGACCCTGGCCTGGCTATCGTTTATGATCCTGGTATTTCCCATTTATTGTACATATCTGTCTGTTGTTATTTGTGGGTCTCTGTTGATTGATTTATTGCACTGTGTGGTTGTATTTATATTATTCACTTCCCTTAATAAATCATTATATTTCACTTATACACATTTGGGTTTCCTCTGTTGCAGTCCACACAGTTCTGGCCTTATCTGATACATGACACATCACTGCTAAGGACCCTGTGGATAAGAGGTTAGAGGCCCTCTTCAAGGCACTGTTTCCCTGTTTGGTTCTGCAATGCAACCTACCTACATGTCTGTCTGTCAGACTTTAGTTGTCTGGTTCAAAGACATAGTTTGGAACCCTGGGTACATTGTCAAGGATTCATCTGTACTCCATCAGCTGGAGCTATTGCCCATTGCCTTACTCTACTGTTTGGATGGGTTGAGAGATACTCTCCAAAATATCCAGGATTAATCTACTTTCAGTACATATGTGAAGGATTATTTGGCTCAAGTGAAGAAGCTCTCCTGCACCTCGTACAGATGCCCTTTAAAGGACACATATTTGGTGACTCCTTGTACACTTAAACACCCTCCTGCCCCAGAAAGCCTTTGGTTTTTGCGATGAAGAAGAGTTCCTCAGGCGCCTCCAGGGCCAAGCCCGGCTCCAATTCCTGACATAAGACCTGGACTTTGAAGCCTGTCAAATTCAGGAACAAGCTCTACTCACAATAAGGACATGCCCCTTTATGTGCCAATTGGGCACAGTATATTTCAGACATCTGGGTCCAGAACTTTGTGTCTAGAGACTACAAGAATCTGGGCCTTGCCTCCACCCACTTTATGCAAGCTGACTTGACATCTTCCCTACAAAAGCAGGTGGATCTTTACATTGATCTGCTGCAGCTCATCCTGTGAGGGGTCATTGCCTTGGTTCCAGAGGAGAAGAGGTTTCAGGAGTTTTACTCCAACCTGTTCAGTGCCCTCAAGGCAAAGGGAGGCTATTCACCCCTATACTGCATCTGAAATTTTTAAACATATTCCTTTAGATTCAAATTTCAGTAAGGAATCTGACCAGTCAGTCATCCCTTCCCTTTAGCTATCTTGGCTCTGTGGACATCAATTGCTTACTTGCACATCCCTATTCCCACCCCCACATCAAAGCAACATACACTTTGCTGTGGGCACACAAAATTACCAGTTTGTTAGCCTTCTCCTCAGCCTGTTCATGGCACCTTGGATTTTTACCAAGGTGTTAGTTCCTGGTCTAACTCTGCTGCAGTCTCCAGATATCACCACTGCAGGATACCTGGATGACTTCCTTCTTAAGGAACAATGGGTCTAGACCTCGTCAGCTAATGTCTGGGAAAGTGCAGACCCTTAGAACTTCGGGTGGAATGCTATATGTCCAGAAGTCAGTGCTGAAACTGACTCAACATTTGGAGTATCTGGGTCCAAATCCGAACACGGCCTGTTCCTGGGTTTTTGCCACCCATTCAAGCTCCTGGCCCTCCCACATTCAGAACATATGGTCCAGGAGGCGGTCCACCATTTGTTTCAGTGTGAGGGTCTTTGGCTTGATGGTGGCCTCCTTAGAGACAGTACAGTACACTCAATTTCACTCCAGAAAATTGCAACTCAATATTCTGGCTGTATGGGTCAGACAGACACAGTTTCTGGATCATTGTAGTCTCACCTCCCCAACACAACCATGCTTCCCTAGCATAATGGATTTCCAACCTGGTGCTGGAATTGGGGAAGTCCTTTCTCCAGATGTCTTGGAAGGTGTTTATGATGGACACCAACCTGTCAGGCTTGGGCAGAGTCCTGGATACCCTCTCCGTACAGGGGCCTTTGTTGTCACAAATTGGCAGATGGATTTTCCCATTCATCGGCATCTGGTTCCAGGAAAATTATCTATTCACCAATACGTGTTTCAGGACCTCTGTCACAGAAGGGACACACCAGCTTATTCCTCAACTGCATTCCAGGATCAAAAGTGGGAGTGTTACAGTGATCCTTTTGCAACAAGCTGACTCAGGATGTGGTACTCCTGGCAGTCTTTCCATGGGCCATCATTCAGATGTTCTCTCCCTGGGACCAGTCCAGCATCCAGCTTTGTGGTCACTGACTTTGACGGCATGGCTGTTGAAGCCCAAGTCTTGTGGGACAGGAGCCTTCACTCATGAAAGCTAGTAAGGCAACAAAGTCTATCACACCTGGAAGCCCTAATTTACATGGCACAAGGCTGGGAAAGTCCGGCCAAGGAAGTGAGATGAATCTTATATTTTCTTGAGTGTGGTCTGGATTAGCGTTTGGCCTTAGGTATCCTCAAAGGTCAAAACTCAGCCCTAGACATTCATTTTTCTGGGACCACTTTCCTCTCACACTTTGGAGAAAGCCTTTGTTCAAGGTGTCACTCAAATTTCTGCCCTTGTCATTCCCCAGTGACAGCATAGGATCCGTAAAGAACTTTATTTAGTGTTACCAAGGGATAGGGTTGTCTTGCTGCCTGATGCCTTAATTTTTCCCATGGTGGTCTCATCCTTCCACCTTCACCAGGATATTGTTCTTCTCTCTCTATGTCATGCTCCAAAACATTTCAGGGAGATCTCTTTCTACTGTCTGGATATGGTACATGCTGTGCGATTCTGCCTTTCAGATACTGGCTCTTTTATATCCTGCCGCTCATTCTACTATTGCTAGATGGATTAGACATATTATAATTCGGGCTAAAATTCGGAAAGGATAGGGTTTCCTTTTTACCTGTTAAGGCACACTGTACCAGATTTGTCAGTGCTTCATTGGCTTCTCAGCATCAGACATTTGTCCCCCACATTTGTAAGGCTGCCTTCTGGTTCTTTGTTCACACGTTTCTTAAGTCTGATCCCAGTTTTGGGTGTAAGGTGCTTTAGGCTGCCCTTTGAATATTTTGAGCCCTCTGTTTGCCCATTTGTTAGGTGGGCCTGTTGGTTTTTGTTTGCAGTGTTGCCCACCCTTCAGTTGCATTGATTTGGAAATTTGATGGCCTAAGACTATTTCCTGTAAAGTACGATAAAGAAAACAGGATTTTTGAATTGTAAAATCCTTCAATACAGTACACAGGTCACTCCCCTCTGTCTTATGAGGAATGGGTGGAGGAGATCCTGTCATCCATTGTGGGAGTGTAGTAATATGAGTTCTGTGAATTGCAGAAGGGGGTGGCCGAGCGTCACAACATTTTTCTATGGCAAATACTACTGTCAACAGCAATGGAAGACAGTCATTCAGAGTAGTATTAGCAGCTGTGAAGGAGACACTGCAGGGATATATCTTAGTAGAAGTAGCCACCTTCATGTAAAAGGTTGGACAACATTAAACATACCTCATATGTTTGGTGCTGTATCCTCCAAAAATAATATACTCAACTTCAGCTTTAATGTATTCATTTGTTTAGAACGAAAAGGTAGAAGTACCTTGAAATCCCTTGAAAAATCCTGCTGATGTGATTAATGGAGTACTCTTAAAGCGGTGTTCCAGCCAAAATGCAAACACTTTAGCTGCTGACTTTTAATAAGGACACCTACCTGTCCAGGGAGCCCGCGATGTCAGCCCCCCGAGGCTGATCCGTCCATCAGATCGGGTACAGGCACTGCCATTCCAACTAAGGGAAATTGGCAGTTGACAGTTTCCAACTGCACATGCGCGAGTCACGCGGTGCTTTGATGGCCAGCTTGTCTTCTGGGACACACACATGTCCCTTAAGACAACGGTGGGCTCGCCGCAGAAGAGGATGTAACGTCCTCAGTCGCGGCCCGGCTGGATCGAAATAACTCTTAGTACTTCCAAAAAAGGTACGATAGAATGTAAAAAATTTAAAATATCCAAAAATGAGGGGTGGAGAGGTGGTCTTTCGTTTAAAACCACCTCTCAAAATTGGATAGAACTCCACTTTAATATCTCCCTTATTGCAGTCATAAGGGAAGATTAAGATGGCAGCATTACAGCATTTGTTAGTGTCATGTAGTCCATTCAACTCTACAACTCAAGATCAGAGTGGGAAAATCCAGGTCTATAAGTCAGCTACATCTCAGGTTGCAGGTAGTGGTTCTGGATCTGCAGGCTGTTGTCCTAACTCTGCCAGGTCTTGGTCCAGGAGCAATACAGGCTGTAACTGTCCCAGACAGAGGAAGTGCGGTGCATAGCTGGCAACTGCAAGATGAAAGCTTCCGTTTGCAGCTAAGATCAGCAGGTAGTAAAACCAATTCCTATGCAATTCTGGCTTAGTATTAGAGCGCCTAAGTAGCTTCATTCTTATCTGTGAGCCTGGATTTTGGCTTTAAATTCTATTGTTAGCCCAGCAACCTGTGGCTGTCGAGCTGTGCTAGAAACATTTATTTTTCACACATTTTGTCAGGATTGTCTTATCCCCTATTCATTTAGTATTGCAGTTTTGAATTGATGTTTTCATGATAGAGATTGTTAATTAGCCTGTCCTGTCCTTTTAGTTTGATCTGAATAAATAAATAAGGATTTCTCTCAAATGATTCAAAATTCTATAACCTGCATACAATCGATGTCAAGAGTTGAAATTTTTCTTATCACACATCATACATTAACAGGGGCGGACTGACAACTCATGGGGCCCCCGGGCAATAGGAGATTATGGGACTCCCAGGCAATCAGACATTATGGGGCAACACAGTATACACAAACACACACACACAGTATACAATCACACAGTATACGCAGACATGTTTGGCTGAGAAGGTACTGGAGAGGTGGGGCAGCTATCATCTCTGGATTTTTAGACCAAAAAGGATGTCGGTAAGGGACATTTCAGAGACAGATGTAAAAAATAACACAGATTTTTACATACTTTCCCTGGTTTTACTGAGGCTGGCAACCCTGATGGGGCCCCCTAGTGGCACAGGGCCCTGGGCAGTGCCCGAGTGGCCCAATGGTCAGTCCGCCCCTGTACATTAAGCAATGTTTGATAACCCATTTTGGTCTCTATCCTATTGCTCTATAGGTCAAATTTGACGATTGCACTAACCTGCTTATTGGAGTTCACTGTAGTAAATGTAAAGAAATAAACATTATATAGGTTTGGTTGGCAATTTCGTTTTTTTTTTTTTTTCTTTCTGTTCTGTATGTGCAAAGCACTTTGTCAGTGTGAATATCTCATTCACCTAAAGTCTGTTTAGCCAGTCTAACTGCTTTTATCAGCATAGTTATGAAATGATAGGAGTGGTCTGATCCAGAGAAAAATAAGATCTGGCCGAGCCATCATATTGCAGTACACATCTGTACAACTAATGTCTACACTCAGAAAGACCAGAGGCACTGGTTCACTATATGTATGGAACATTGAAAGTCCATCTTCATCTCCTTACCTAGGCCAACAGGCTAACACCCAGTAATTGCCTATTTTACACAACTGCTCAGCAAATTATTCACTTTACTGTGCACTGTGTCTTGTCAACTTGAACAAAGGTTGCGGCTTTTGTCAATTATAGAGAATGTAAACACAATCATTAAAATTACATATAGCCTTTAACATGTTAATGTCGTTACAAAAGTCATGTGCAGTCTTTTAAAGAGAAAGTAAATCTTTTCCATCTTTTGCTTTTACCTATAGTTGAGTCTGTTATAAAGCTTAGCTATAGGCAGTGGGGTCGGCAGGGGGGGGGGCTGACAGTGGCTGAAGCCCCGAGTGGGACCCCAAAAAGCCCTGGGTCTCGGGTGGGCACTGTTCTATTATTAGCCGCCGCCTGCCTCTGAGTGGGGACAAACCTGATCCCGAGCGCCGCTGAGCGCCTCAGAGTGCGGCCAAGTCACATAGCAGGTACCACCTTCTGGAGTCTGCAGCGCATATGATGGACATCCCACTGGTCCAATGGCGGGACCACGGGACATGTGATGTCCATTATAGGCACTACAGTCCTCAGACGGCAGGAATTACAATGCGGCCACCACGCCACATAGATCCCCGATCGGCACTCGGGCAGGTGGCTCTCCTCCTCTTCTCTGGCTGCCTCGCACACCACAGCTGAGCTGAGCTGCTGCTGCAGGACACGTGAAGTCTGTCTCCTGGTCAGGTAGGTCAGTGTGTGTATGTCAGGTAGGTAGGTCAGTGCATGTCAGGTAGGTAGGTCAGTGCATGTCAGGTAGGTTAGTGTATGTGTCAGGTAGGTCAGTGCATGTCAGGTAAGTAGGTTAGTGTATGAGTCAGGTAGGTCAGTACATGTCAGGTAGGTCAGTGTATGTGTCAGGTAGGTAGGCCAGTGCATGTCAGGTAGGTCAGTGCATGTTAGGTAGGTTAGTGTATGTGTCAGGTAGGTCAGTGCATGTCAGGTAGGTTAGTGTATGTGTCAGGTAGGTTAGTACATGTCAGGTAGGTCAGTGTATGTGTCAGGTAGGTAGGTCAGTGCATGTCAGGTAGGTCAGTGTATGTGTCAGGTAGGTAGGTCAGTGCATGTCAGGTAGGTCAGTGTATGTCAGGTGGGTCAGTGTATGTCAGGTAGGTAGGTCAGTGTATGTGTCAGGTAGGTCAGTGTATGTTAGGTATGTAGGTTAGTGTGTGTAAGGGCACTGGTAAGCCAGGCAACAACCAGCAAGTGAGCTTACCCCCCGCCACACAACCACACAACCCCACCACCCAGCCAAAAAACCCTGCGCCATTACCGATTTAAGGTAAGTTTAACATAATGTGCTAGTATGCGATGCATACTAGCACATTATGCCTTTACCACTTGGCACAGGACCAAGAAGCCAGTGGACATCACTGCAGTAGCAATGCCTACTACAATGATTTCTACCTTTCACAGTGATCCTAGAGAGGATCAGAAGTACATAACACACAGAAAGCCCCTTCCTCTACCTCTTCTCTAACATATAAAACAACACGTTGCCACTGAGTAGCCTGTATTCACATTCATCTTTGTAATATGTTGCAAAATTCAGTAGAAATGTTTCTACTTTGAACACAGAAGTAGTGTAAAAAGCTTCCCGCTACATATAGCTCTCTGTTATGATGTTTGAACAGAAGGCTCTAAAACAGCTTACTTGTCCTACTGATTACTTGACAAGAATAGCATGACTATAGAAAGTAAAAGGGAAATTGCCCTGGCAGAAGGCTCCCCCTATACAAAAATGACATAGAACAATATAAAAAATTAAATAAATAATAATAATAAAATCATATAAAATGTATATTAAAAAACATACTTTCTTGATCATACATCACGGGACACAGGAGCTTCATTACATAGTGGGTTATATAGGCACCTCTGGTGATTGGACACTGGTTAACCCCCAATTAAGGAGAATTCCTCCCCTATATAACCCCTCCCATATGGGAGGCACCTCAGTTTTTTCGCCAGTGTCTATGGTGGTTGGTCACGTAAAACATGTGCTCTGAAGAAAGCTCTGTGCAGGTCCCTGCGGGGGCCTAAGGGCTACAACAAACCGGATCCATATCTCGGGCCGATATTTTGACACGCCCGAAAGATGGTATGGTACCCGGGCCTCGTCATGCGAAGAAACGAGGTTTTGCCTGTAAGTCCTCTCCTATTGGAAGACTGGGCTCTGGGAAAACCAGACTTGGTGTACTATTTACATAGTGGCAGGAAAGTTTCTGGCAGAGTCTTTTACAAGGTCCAGGTAGGAGGTTCTTCTGAGAAGGAACCCCAAAAAAAACCTGAAGGTTGGCACAACTCTGCCCGCCGTGATGGGTGAAGGCTGGAATCTGTCTGTTTTCAGCAATTCCTGCGGCGAGGACAGGTAAGGGAAGTTAATCCTATATAAATGTATATTATGGATTTCTTCATTGAGTAGTTGTATGTCTTACCTGGTTTCCACCACTAGAGGGAGTAAGAGCAGCCTGATGCATACTTACATGCCTTTCAGATACACACGCTCAGTGAAGCCTGGTTCTCCCAGATGACTCACGTCTCCACTGCAATCCCTGCCACGATAAAGGTAATACAGGGGTCCCACGTAGTCTGGGGGTCCTGCGCAGCTCCGATGGTGGTCCCCTTACCCCCTGGACGTCCGGTGGTCCTCGTGCACACGCGCTAAGCGCGCTCCCGTGCTAATAGAGGGGGGGGGAGTGTGGTTGTGAGCCGTGCACGTTGGTGTGCACAGCGCTGTACTGCGCAGGCACCAGGCGGCAATTAAAAAAAAAAAAGCCCAGAACGCCAGGGGGCTGTAAGTGGAGACACAGGAGCTGTGGGCAGTAAGAATCCCAAGGGGTTGGATCCAGGCAAACTTAAGACATCTACTCAGCATCAGTTTGTGCAGTTTAAGCATATATATTTATTGTGACACTTTGAGCACAACAGTGATTGCACTTTGTACTAGTACCTCTGCTTTGTAGCTTAGGACTATGTCTCCTCATAAGAGGGTCTCAGGGGGAGGTAACAAGAGCACTGGTAAATCACCGCCTAGGTCCAGGGGTTCTAAAAGTGCCTGTAAGTTACCATCCCCCCCTGCAAGACTGGAGCCAGCCTCACAGGATGAGTCAGTGCCCCTGTCAGGTTTTGCAGCCTCTCCTAAAGTCTCAGCCCCGGTATACGTCACTGAGGACTCCCTTAGGGCTACATTGGAGGGTTTTGAAGGGAGAATCATGAATTTTATTTCAGCTTCCCTGAAAGATAGCAGGAAAAGGGGTAGATCCCCTCCCTCTGCTGAGATTCCTCTCTCAGATGACACTTCTGACAATGAGAAGAGATCCCTATCTTGAGACAGGGATCATGAGCAGTCAGATGAATCAGAATAAGAGGAGAGAGTCCCCTCCTCCCAGGCGCTCAGAAAACAGGTGCAATATTATACTGAATTGGTGTGTACCACATTCAGAATGCCGGCTGCTGAAGTCGCTACATCCTCTGTTTCTTCCCTGGGAGTCAGGAAAGTCCCGCAGACTGCCTTTTCCTTTCCAATTCATCCCTTAATGGATAAATTGATGTATGAGGATTGGGGACATCCCGATAAACTGTTTGCTCCTCCTAAAAGGTTTTCTATGCTTTATCCTCTGGAGTAGAGTTTCACCAAGAAGTGGGGGGTCCCATCTGTCGATGCGGCTGTTTCCTGCGTGAATAAAAACCTGACTTGTCCCTTGGATAATGCTCAGGTATTTAAAGCGGGAGTCCACCGGGACTCCGCGTTTTTTTTTTTTTTTTAAAAGCCAGCAGCTACAAATACTGCAGCTGCTGACTTTTAAAATAGTGACACTTACCTGTCCAGCGCGCCCGCGATGTCGGCACCCGAAGCCGATCGCTAGGTCGTCTGTCGGGTCCTGCCGCCGCCATCTTGGGTATGGGAATCAGGAAATGGAGCCTTTCGGCTTCATTTCCCGGTTCCCTACTGCGCATGCGCGACCCGCGCGGCGCAATCCGGACGGTCCCCGCTGCCTCTGGGAACTGTGTGTTTCCCAGCAGGCAGCGGGGCACTTGCGCAAAGGGGCGGGCAGTTGCGGAAAGGGGCGTAATCTACGCCCCTTTCCGCAGACAGCTATCCCGGAAGTGGGTGCAGTTACCTGGATTATCCAGGTAACTGCACCCCCTCCCCCCTGAAAGGTGCCAATTGTGGCGCCGGGGGGGGGGGGGATTCCGATGAGCGGAGGTCCATTTTAGGGTGGACCTCCGCTTTAAGGAACCAACTGATAAGAAGCTGGAAACCTTATTGAAAGCCTCCTTTTCCATGACTGGCGCAGTAGTACAACCTACAGTCGCAGTCGTGGGGTTGTGTCAGTTCCTCAAGAAACAAGTTAAGCAGATGCTTGGCCTCCTTCCCAGTGAGGAAGTAGAGAATTATGCAGAAATACCTCAAATTCTGTGTTTTATGATTGATGCGATTTTGGATTCTGTCCAACAAGCATCTCGTTTGTCTTTCCTTTTGGTACACATGCGAAGGGCCCTATGGCTAAAAAATTGGGCAGCTGAGCTATCATGCAAGAAGCATTTGATTGGGTTCCCGTTTAAGGGGGAACGTTTATTTGGAGAAGAATTAGACAAGTTCGTCCAAAGAATTTCAGGGGATAAATCTACTTGCCTTCCAATCAAAAGGAGCAAACGTCCTTCATTTAGGCGTGCTCTCTCTCCCGGAGCATCAAGCTCTAAGCAGTGGCAACAGCCTTCCCAACCTCCACCTACAGGAAAGGCTCAAGGCCGGGCCCAGGAGCAGGAAAAGACTTGGGGGCAAAAGCCTGCCAAGCAGAGCCCAAAAGCTTCCTTGTGAAGGGGCGCCCCCGCTCGGCCGAGTGGGGGGAAGGCTCCTGCAGTTTTCAGGAGCCTGGCAGGAAAAGATCCGGGACAAGTGGGTAGTCTCCTCGGTATCTCTGGGCTACAAGCTAGAGTTTCAGGAGATTCCACCTTCTCGCTTTCTAAGGCCAAGGAATCCCAAGGATCCAGTAAAGCAAAGACCGCTATTCCTGGCCTTAGATCACTTACTATCCCAGGGGGTGATAGTGGAAGTGGACCCAAAAGATCAGGGTTCAGGCTTTTACTCGAATCTCTTCACCGTTCCAAAGCCAAATGGAGGTGTCAGACCTATCCTGGATCTGAAGGATCTGAACCGGTTTTTACGCATCCGGTCCTTCCGAATGCAGTCAATACGCGCTGTGGTCTCCTCCCTGCAAGGGGGAGAGTTTATGGCATCAATAGATATCAAGGATGCATATCTTCATGTGCCAATATTTTCCGCACACCAAAAGTATCTAAGGTTCGCGGTAGAGCGGCGCCATTTTCAATTTGTGGCTTTGCCGTTCGGGCTCACTACGGCTCCCCGAGTCTTCACAAAGATTCTGGACCCTCTCTTGGCAAACCTAAGAGCTCAGGGTATAGCCGTCATGGGGTATCTAGACGATTTGCTTCTCATAGAGAAAACAGTAGCGCTCCTGAACCACAGTGTTACCAGAACACTAGACCTCCTGGAACGCCTAGGTTGGATTATAAACCTAGAAAAATCATCCCTACAGCCTGCTACCAGGTTGGAGTACCTGGGTATGGTCACCGACACCGCTCAAGGTGGGGTGTTTCTAACAAGGCCAAAGACCATGGCCATTGGGGGTCTGGTGCGCCTAATTCTGGGCAGAAGATCTTCCCCATTCGGTTGTGCATGAGACTGTTAGGGAAAATGGTCGCCTCCTTCGAGGCCGTTCCATTTGCCCAGTTCCACTCAAGGCCACTGCAAAGATGCATCCTTGCGGCGTGGAACAGGAAGCCCCAGGCCTTGGATCTTCCTATGTGTCTGTCCCCAGGGACACGCAAGAGTCTCGTTTGGTGGTTACAAACCGAGAATTTGCTGAAAGGCAAAACTTTTCTTCCTCTTCCATGGAAGATTATTACGACAGATGCCAGCCTGACAGGCTGGGGAGCAGTGTTGGAGGAGACGTGCTCGCAGGGGAAATGGTCTGCGATCGAGAAGCTATTACCCATAAATGTCTTGGAAATCCGGGCAGTTTATATGGCTCTCATAAAGTGGTTTTACAGACTACAGGGGTCTCCCTGTTCGGGTTCAGTCCGACAATGCCACAGCAGTGGCCTATATCAATCGCAAGGGTGGTACCAGGAGGCTAGTTGCACACAAAGAGGTGAATCGCATACTTGCCTGGGCAGAAAGGCATGTTCCATCCCTTTCTGCAGTCCTCATTCCAGGAGTGGAAAATTGGCAGGGCGGATTTTCTGAGCCGCCAGCAGTTGTCCCCAGGAGAATGGGCTCTGCACCCCAACGTGTTTTCAGAACATATGTCGCAGGTGGGGTACTCCAAACGTAGATCTGTTTGCGTCCAGATTCAACAGAAAGCTGGACAAATTTGTGTCAAGGACAAGAGATGTTCTTGCTCAGGGGTCGGATGCTCTGACAGTTCCCTGGGATCAGTACAATCTAATTTATGCCTTCCCCCCATGCCCGCTTATGTCACGGTTCCTGGTAAGAATCAAGAGGGAAACAAAGTCGGCGCTTTTGGTAGCCCCGGCTTGGCCCAGGTGACCTTGGTACGCAGAGATCATTAAGTTGGCAGTAGGCAGGCCATGGATCCTTCCTCTCCGGCCAGATCTGCTCTCACAGGGTCCAATTTACCATCCTGCTTTACGCAGTCTGAATTTGACGGTTTGGCTGCTGAGACCCACATTCTGAGGGATCGTGGGCTTTCGGGGGCCAGTCCTTTCTACTCTGGTCAATGCCAGACAGCCGGCCTCCAGGCTTATTTACTACAAGATCTGGAAGGCATATGTTTCCTGGTGTGAACTCAGGGAATGGCATCCTAGAAAGTATGTCAGCAGGATCTTGGCCTTTCTCCAGTCAGGCCTAGAAATGAATTTGGCCGTAAGCACTATCAAGGTGCAGATTTCGGCCTTGTCAGTGTTTTTTCAGAAGCCACTTGCATCACATTCCCTGGTGCGGGCTTTCATCCAGGGGGCCATGCGGATAAGACCGCCAGTCAAACCTCCGGTATGCCCATGGGATCTGAATTTGGTTCTCTCAGCTATGCAGGGGCAACCTTTTGAACCTTTGCATCTGGCTTTATTAGTCCTTTTTGACTAAAAAATTGGTTTTCTTGGTAGCCATTTCCTCGGCTAGGAGAGTGTCAGGGCTAGCAGCTCTCTCCAGCAAGGAACCATAGCTAATTATTCATAAGGACCGGGTGGTAATGCGTCCCAACAGGTCCTTTCTACCTAAAGTGGTTTCGGGATTCCATTTGAATCAAGATGTAATCCTACCATTCTTTTTTCCAGACCCACAGTCCGCAGAAGAAGAATCTTTGCACACTTTGGATGTGGTAAGGGCAATCAGTATCTATCTTCAGGCAACTGCTCAGATAAGGAAAACTGATTGCTTATTTATTTTACCGGAAGGCCCTAGGAAGGGCCAGGCGGCATCAAAATCCACTCTCTCAAGGTGGATTAGACAGATTATTTCTCAGGCCTATAGTGTTAAAGGGAAAATCCCTCCTTTTCAAGTGAAAGCGCACTCTACTAGGGCTGTAAGTGCTTCTTGGGCAGTGCATCACCAGGCCTCCCTGGCTCAGATCTGTAAGGCTGCAACTTGGTTATCAGTCCACACATTCACCAGATTCTATCAGGTGGATGTCAAAGGGCAAGAGGATATCGCCTTTGGGCGCAGTGTACTGCAGGCTGCAGTTTAGATTCTCCGGTCCCTGGCGGTCTATAATTATGATCTGTGTCTCCCTCCCCTCAATCTGAGCATTGCTATGGGACATCCCACTATGTAATGAAGCTCCTGTGTCCCGTGATGTATGATCAAGAAAATAGTATTTTTATATACAGCTTACCTGTAAAATGCTTTTCTTGAGAGTACATCACGGGACACAGGGCTCCCGCCCCTCTTGGGTTTTATGTGGTTTCCTATTGCTTGCTACAAAACTGAGGTGCCTCCCATATGGGAGGGGTTATATAGGGGAGGAATTCTCCTTAATTGGGGGTTAACCAGTGTCCAATCACCAGAGGTGCCTATATAACCCACTATGTAATGAAGCTCCTGTGTCCCGTGATGTACTCTCAAGAAAAAGATTTTACAGGTAAGCTGTATATAAAAATCCTATTTTTTTCATTAATCACTTCCGGCCCGTTCTATAGCCAAAAGATGGCTACATCGCGGGCTTACTTTGCCATGGACGTCCTCCTGTAATCGCGCTGCCCAGGTGCCCCCCCCAGGGGCGTGCTCTGTGATCGCTGATTACAGATCGTGATAAAGGGCCAATCACACCACATGATCAGCTGTGTCCAATGACAGCTGATCACGGAAGGAAACACAAGCCGGTTATCGTCTTTTATTTCCTCACGCTGACAGCGCGAGGAGAGAAGAAGAGACCCGATAATCGGCTTGTGCATACCTCCCAACTTTTTGAGATAGGAATGAGGGACACCTATCAGCAAAAGTATGCAGGCATAGGACACACCCCCTGTCACACCCCCTTAAAGGAGAATTGTACAAAAAAACAAGATTGGTTAAACCCACAAATGCTTTTTTTTTACCTCTACTATTCCTTTATATTGGCTTTTGGAATTTACAAATGCAGCAATTTAGAAATCAGATGAAAGGTTTAGCACTGGGAAACACTTTTTGATAGATAAAAAGTGCATTTTATATACATCTATATAGATCTGACCAAAATGAGGAGGAATGAGGAGGAAAGAGGGACATTTCTCCAAATCGGGGACAGTCCCTCCAAATCAGGGACAGTTGGGAGCTATGCAACTTGTGTTAAAGGGACATCAACACTGATAATCAGGACACTGGTTACATCAGTGTCCTGATTATCAGTGCTGCCAATCAGTGCCCACCAGTGCTGTCAATCAGTGCCCACCAGTCCTTCCAATCAGTGCCCACCAGTCCTTCCAATCAATGCCCATCCGTGTCCATCAGTGTCATCTCATCAGTGCCTCCTCATCAGTTCCACCTTATCAGTGCCCATCAGTGTAGCGTATCAGTGCCCATCAGTGAGGGAGAAAAATTACCTATTTGCAAAATGTAACAGACTATGAAATTTTTTTTTTTTTTTTCATTTGTTTAACAAAAAATAAAAAAACCCAGTGGTGATCATATACCACCAAATGAAAGCTCTATTTGTGTGAAAAAAAATGATAAAAATTTCATTTGGGTACAGTGTTGCATGTCCACGCAGTTGTCATTCAAAATGCAACAGCGCTAAAAGCTGAAAATGGGCCTGGGCAGGAAGGGGGTATAAGTGCCCAGTAGGCAAGTGGTTAATCGCATCTTGGGAAGTAATATTTTGCCAGCCATCATCTCTAGGTTCACACTGAATGCGGCTTTGAAATCGCGTGGCTTCATTTGAAACTGCACAATTTCAAAGCTGCATGTCAGTGCGACATCAGATGTGACTTGGCTGACATCTGTGCGACTTCTCGCACAGATGTCTACACAAGTCGCACCTGAAATCGCCAAAAGTAGTGCAGGAACTACTTTTTCATATTTGATTTGAACAGTTCCATTGCCGACAATAAGGTGCGACTTGTCATGCGATTTGACCTGTCAAATCGCATGACAAGTCAAACTGGTGTGAAAGGGGGCACAAATCCAGGACTGGTATATTGTATTGTTTTTCAAAAATGAATTTTGACAGCTCAAGCAAACCACACATGACGTTGTGTAAACCAACTCTGTATATGAGGGGCCCCCCGAACCTGAAGTGCCCTGTGTCCCCCAAGGTCTAAATCTGGCTCTGGCAAAGGGGATGTATAAATATTTTCTAAATATTCTGCATTATCCAAGAAAGACATGAAAAACCTTTTCAATGTGACTTGTCATGGATAGAATTTAATAATAATCTATAATAGTTTACAGAGTCATTACAGAATTCTGAAATGATTTAATGAACATGCCAAGTGTGAGCTGGTGTATTTGCTGAGCCTTAGCAGACAGACACATCTATCATTAAGGAGATCAATCTAATGTATTTCACTAAGTACAACGGTATAAACGACATAAAAACCTGTCTAGTACCGCCTTACTAACTCTCAGAAAGCATAAGTGGTCATTTAAAGGGGAGCCTTTTTTTTACCATTTTTTTTTTACAGTTTTTAGTGACTATTTCAATTCAATAAATAAGTGTTAATAAAAAGAAAAAAAATATTACTTTGTCTAGTTTGTGAATATACATACACCACATCAGCCATAACTTTATGACCACTTACAACTTAAGCGAGAAAGAGAATACACAGTCCCTTGCCTGTGAGTATAGTGTGTCCTACTGATTGTCTCTTTGCTCCGCCACCCCCCTACTGCCATCCACTGCCCCCTTCATATCACACTGTCCTCCTACCGTCATTCTGACCCCCCCATACTGCCCTTCACTTCCTCCCTCTCATCACACTGTCCCCCCATACTGTCCTTCACTGCTTCCCTCCCATCATCCTGCCCCCCTCCCATAACACTGTCCCCCCCATGCTGCCCTCCACTACCCCTCTCTCATCATGCTGCCCCCCCCCATCAATACTTCCCTCCACTACCCCCGATCACCCTGCCCCCCTCCTGTCACACTGCCCCATCACACTGTCCCCTGCAATACTGCCCCCTCCTGTCACACTGCCCCATCACGCTGTCCCCCCCCCCATACTGCTCTCCAACCCCCCCCTCAACATGCTTCCCCCTCTTGTCACACTTCCCCCCCATGCTACCCCCTCCTGATACACTGCCCCCTACCATCACGCTCCCCCCCATACTGCCCTCCACTGTCCCCTTCCTAGCACACTGCCTCCTCCTGTCACACTGACTCCCTCCCATCACACTGCCCCCCCCCATACTGCCCTCCACTGCCCCCCTCCTACCACACTGCCTCCTCCTGTCACACTGACTCTCTCCCATCACACTGCCCCCCATACTGCCCCCACTACCCCCTCCTACCACACTGCCTTCTCCTCATCACACTGCCCCCAATACTGCCCTCCACTGTCCCCTTCCTACCACACTACCTCCTCCCATCACACTGCCCCCCATACTGCCCTCCACTGCCCCCTCCTACCACACTGCCTTCTCCTCATCACACTGCCACCCATACTGCCCTCCACTCTCCCCTTCCTACCACACTACCTCCTCCTGTCACACGGTCCCCCATACTGCCCTCCACTGTCCCCTTCCTACCACACTACCTCCTCCTGACACACTGACTCCCTTCCATCACATTGCCCCCCCCCCCCCATACTGCCCTCCACTGCCCCCTCCTACCACACTTCCCCCTCCTGTTACACTGACTCCCTCCCGTCACACTACCCCCCTCCCTCTTCCATAACACTGCCCCCCTCCTGTCACACTGCCCAGGTACCCTTCTTAGATGTAATGGGTTCATTTGTTTAGACTTTCTTTGTTATATTTTCATCTGGTGATCTGAGCAGTAAAGTCTGTTATATTTTAGCAGAACAAGCTCTCCTGCAGAGGTAGCAGTTAGAGGGATATGACAAACCATGCCCCACTGACAGGGGTGCTTAAAATAATCAGCTTTTATTTATTCATGTAAAACCTTTATCCCAAAAGGAAAAAAAAATCTGTTTGCTGTAGCTGATTATAAGGTGTTACCTGGTTTTGGCTTCAGTTTGTCAGTGTATTTAAATCTGCTACTACATTTAACCCCACCCCTTGTGCTCCTTCATGAGTGAGGCACCACTATTATGCAGCAGGTGACACTGTATGTTGCGGGTTTGGCAGGAAGATAGTGGTTGGGAAGGGAAAGCTGCAAAATGCACCATTGCCTTCACAGCTCTACCGGCATCCCCCCTCCCCTCTCCCACCGGCTGTTGGAAGGGGCCGATAGATATGTAATTTATTGGCCCTTCTTTTTCCTTTTCTGAATACAGAGCTATACTTGTCCATTCATTCTCTGCAGCTCAGGTTACAGAAATGGAGATGAAGGGCCGTGTGAGTGTACAGCTTGTATAACAGTGTAAATTTGCTGTGCCCTCAAAATAACTCAACACACAGCCATTAATATCTAAACCACTGGGGGGTCAGCTTGTCAGTGATCAGACCATACGCTGCACACTGCATCAAATTGATCTGCATGGCTGTCGTGCCAGAAGGAAGCCTCTTCTAAAGATGATGCATAAACAAGCCTGCAAACGGTTTTCTGAAGACAAGCATACTAAGGACATGGATTACTGGAACCATGTCCTGTGGTCTGATGGGACCAAGATAAGCTTTTTTGGTTCAGATGGTGTCAAGCGTGTGTGGTGGCAACAAGGTGAGGAGTACAAAGACAAGTGTTTTTTGCCTACAGTCAAGCATGGTGGTGGGAGTGTCATGGTCTGGGGCTGCATTAGTGCTTCCGATACTCGGGAGCTTCAGTTCATTGAGGGAACCATGAATGCCAACATGTACTGTGACATACTGAAGCAGAGCATGATCCCCTCTCATCGGAGACTGGGCCGCAGGGCAGTATTCCAGCTTGATAACGACCCAAACACACCTCCAAGATGACCACTATCTTGCTAAAGAAGCTGAGGGTAAAGGTGATGGACTGGCCAAGCATGTCTCCAGACCTAAATCCTATTGAGCATCTGTAGGGCATCTTCAAACGGAAGATGGAGGAGCTCTAGGTCTCTAACGTCTACCAGCTCCGTGATGTCATCATAGAGGAGTGGAAGAGGACTCCAGGGGCAACCTGAGAAGCTCTGGTGAACTCCATGCCCAAGAGGAATAAGGCAGTGCTGGAAAATAATGGTGGCCACATAAAATACTGACACTTTGGGCCCAATTTGGACATTTTCACTTAGGGGTGTACTCACTTTTGTTGCCAGCTGTTTAGACATTAATGGCTGTGTGCTGAGTTATTTTGAGGGGACAGCAAATGTACACTGTTATACAAGCTGTACACTCACTACTTTACATTGTAGCAAAGTGTCATTTCTTCAGTGTTGTCACATGAAAAGAGAATAAAATATTTATAAAAATGTGAGATATGTGTTGTTGATTCTCACTAAATGGACAGTAACTGTACAATTGCCCAAGTGCTGTGTATGAGTGTATTACAGCTCTCATAGCACATATACTGAATACTGTATAAATATATGCTGCACCTGTTTTTTCTATTTATCTTTCCATAAGACTCTTTCCATGTAGTAATCTCAGTTTACTACAGATTCTCTTGAAGGAACAAAATGAGTGTAATCCCCACAAGCATTCAACAACACTTATAACCGTTTGGTTATATTTGTCTCCTTAGTGCTTGTCTCCTGGCGTTTATGCATTTTGTCTGTCTGCTAGCAACAAGGATGAAGCTAAAAGAAGACAGGACAACTGTTCCTCTGTTAGTAGGATACAAGTTTATTAGAATATGGCTAATGCCATGTACACACAGTCGGACTTTCCGGCAGAAAAAGTCAGACGGAATCATTTCATCTGATATTCTGATCGTGTGTGGGCTTCAGCTGACTTTTTTTTTTTTTTTATTCTGTTGGACCTAGAAATAGAACATGTTTTAAATCTTTCTGACGGAATCAATTTCTGTCGGGAAAACCGATCGTCTGTATGCTGTTCCGACGGACCAAAAACTAAGCAAGGGCTGCTGTTGGCTACTGGCTATTGAACTTCCTTTTTCTAGTCCCGTCGTACGTGTTTTACGTCACCGCGTTCTAAACGATCAGACTTTGGTGTTCAGCAGAACTCCGTCGGAAAAACTGTCAGAGTTTATTCTGACAGAAAAAAACGGTCGTGTGTACAGGGCACAAGAGACTAGTTTCCCTTATTCATGGTAACTATCACACTTTACAAAGATTAGTTTAAACTTGGCATTAGCATCGAATTATGTTGTTCAGGTTGAAAAACTTTGCATAGATTGGAAGTGGCCACATTTTTCCAAATTGCAGCATGTGGTTTAAATGGAAAATTGCTTTACACCCAGGAACAGAGAAAATATTAGAAAGCATTAGGTGGAATCCATACATTCATGTACACTGCAAGAGCAAGGCAAGCATTTTAGTCCCCTGATGACGCTGTTTGATGGCGAAACATGTTGGGTGAGCCTTAACTTGTGACATCAGCATGCTCACCATGTGGCCAGCGGCAAGGCATCAGTACATGCTGTGACATGCTTTTACCTCTGTAACTACCCGTCTATTGTTTAAAATAAATAGTTTGGCGTCTTTACACTGTGTGTGGCCTCTGTTCTCCTCTATGAGTGCGAATGCGGCATGATCTCTGACATACTTATCCTTGGAAACACTGAAACCTCAAATTGGTGTCCTGCTTTTTCCATTAATGAATGCTTGGAGGTCTGATAATTACATGCCTGGCTGATCTTTGTGGTGGGGATCTTTCATATTTGGTAAGAGGCCAACCTCATTTGTTGTGAAGGGCATGAGTGTCTTAGTCGTCCCTTCAAGATACATTCACAAAGTCGGTGGAGAGTTGAATGATTTCACGTGTTTCTGGACTTTACTGTTTTTTGTACTTTTGCCCCAAAAATTTGCATTTGAAAAACCATTACGCAAATACCATGTGACATAAAAAATTGCAACAACCTCCATTTTATTCTCTAGGGCCTCTGCTAAAAAATATATAATGTGTGGGGGTTCTAAGTAATTTTCTAGCAAAAAACCCTGATTTTTACTTGTAAACAAAAATTGACAGAATAGGCCTGGTCCTTAAACACTTCGCGCCCGCTCTATAGCCAAAAGACGGCTACAGAGCGGACGCTAACTGCCGGGAGAGCGTCCCTGGACGTCCTCCTGTTTACTTCCCCAATGCGCGCCGCAGCGAGCGCGCATCGGGGAAGTTCTGTGTTGGCCGTGTCCCTCGGACACAGCCAATCACAGATCATGCTAAATGGCCAATCACAGCGGCCATTTAGCACTCAATCGGCTTGTCCAATGAGAGGTGATCTCATATGTAAACATATGAGATCATCTCTCATCGCCGGCTCCCCTCCTCACACAGAGACAGCGTGTCAGGAGGGAGAGCTTCCGTGCTGCAGCTGCAGCGTCAATGACAGTGAGTACACACACACAGTAACACACACACACAGAGTAAAACACACACACACACAGAGTAAAACACACACACAGTGAAACACATACACATGCCCACCTGTCCCAAGTGCCATCTGTCCCCAGTGCCACCTATCAGTGCCATCTGTCCCCTGTGCCACCTATCAGTGCCATCTGTTCCCAGTGCCATCTGTCCCCAGTGCCACCTATCAGTGCCATCTGTCCCCAGTGCCTCCTGTCAGTGCCATGTGTCCCCAGTACCACCTATCAATGCCACCTGTCCCCAGTGCCACCTAACAGTGTAATCTGTCACCACTACCACTTGTCCCCAGGGCCATCTATCCGTGCCACCTGTCCCCAGTGCCACCCGTCCCTAGTGCCACGTGTCCCCAGTGCCACCTGTCCCTAGTGCCATGTGTCCCCAGTGCCACCTGTCAGTGTCTTGTGTCATCAGTGCCACGTATCAGTGCCACCTGTCAGTGTCACGTGCCATCAGTGCCACGTATTGGTGCCATCTGTCATCAGAGTCAGGTGTCATCAGTGCCATGTATTAGTGCCATCTGTCATCAGTGCCACATATTAGTGCCATCTGTCATCAGTGCCACGTATTAGTGCCATCTGTCATCAGTGCCACATCAGTGTCACGTGTCATCAGTGCCACATATTAGTTCCATCTGTCATTGGTGTCAAGTGTCATCAGTGCCACGTATTAGTGCCATCTGTCATCAGTGTCACATCAGTGTCACATGCCATAAGTGCCACGTATCAGTGCCATCTGCCATCAGTGCCACGTCAGTGTCACGTGTCATTGTCCTGGTGCTCCAGGGCCTTCAAATGTGTAATAGGTAGTCAACAAGTTAGATGTGTAATTTATGCTCCTAGAACACGTGATGGCGCTCCCTGCATGTTGCCCCTTTCTAAGTGGCCAGGCTGTGAAAATGTCCCACATATGTGGTGTCATAATACTCAGGAGGAGTAGCAGAATGTATTTTGGGGAATTATTTGTGGTATACACATGCCACGTGAGAGAAATAACCTATTACAATGACAATTTTGTCAATATGCCTCTTTCTAAATACCTTAGAATGTCTACTTTCCAAAAAGGGTTCATTTGTGGGGTATTTGTACTTTCCTGACTTGTTCGGGTCACAAGAAATGAGATAGACCACCAGTACATCAGATGTGTTCAATTTTTTATTATTTGCACCACAGCTTGTAGACTCTCTAACTTTCACAAAGACCAAATAATATCCACTATTTTGGGTTATTTTTACCAAAGATATGTAGCCGTATAAATTGTGGCCAAAATTCCTGAAAAAATAATAATAATTTGCATAATTTTATCACAGAAAATTTTTTGGTCTTTTTTCATTTATAGCGCAAAAATAAAAACCCCAGAGGTGATAAAATACCACCAAAAGAAAGCTCTATTTATGGGAAAAAAAGGACAAAAAATTAATTTGGGTAGTGTTGCATGACTGAGTAATTGTCATTCAAAGTGTGAGAGCACCAAAAGCTGAAAATTGGTCTGGGCAGGAGGGGGGTTTAAGTGCCCAGTAGGCAAGTGGTTAAAGCAGAGCTCGAGTCATTTTTGTGTTTAGTCAGCAAAACGTGCAGCTGCTGACTTAGAGGCTGGAAATTGCAAATTGTGGGTTTTCCCGCACAGTGGCTGCGTTTGATAGGCACAGTGGCTGTGCTTGATGGGCACAGTGGCTTCGTTTGATGGCACAGTGACAGCAATTGATGTGCACAGTAGCTGCGTTTGATGGCACAGTGGCTGCAATTGTTTTTGTTTTTTTTCAGCTTGTTTGTGCCCCCCCCCAAAAAAAAATCTTTGGAGCACCAGCCATCACTGCTAGGGACTGGTATGCTGCGACATTCTTGTTCTTCAGCTTAGATAAGCCTTTCTCAACATTTTCAACACAGAGGAACCCTTGAAATAGTTCCCACGGTCTTGAGGAACCCCTGCTAAAAAAACTCATGATACATTAGTGTGATGGTCAGTGGAAGAATGGTCCTTACACTTGTGGTCATTGGGAAGAATTACCTCCTTACAGATAGCTAAAAAGATCAATGATGTCGGTGGGAACTTATCTGAGAGGCAGAAATTGCTCAATGCTGAAGGAACCACTAGCAAACTCTGGAGGAACCCTAGGGTTCCACGGAACCCTGGTTGAGAATCACTGGCTTAAGCCCCGTACACACTATCAGATTGTCTGCTGAGTTTTTCCTTCAGATTTACCAAAACCATATAATATGAGGTCAAACCTTAGGAGTTTCAATGTGTATGCAATCAGGCAGGCCCTTCTACTACATGGTTTTGGTAAATCTGAAGGAAAAACTCAGCAGACAATCTGATAGTGTATATGGGGCTTAAGATACACTTTACTCAAGGGTCTCATTTGCAAGTAAGTATATATGTATTTGTTTCTGCTGGTAAATCACTCCCCAGTAGGGATGAGCCGAACACCCCCCGGTTCGGTTCGCACCAGAACTTGCGAACGACCCCCGCGTTCGGTACGAACGTTAGAACCCCATTGAAGTCTATGGGACTCGAATGTTCGAATTGGAAAGTGCTAATTTTAACGGCTAATATGCAAGATACTGTCCTAAAAAGGGTTTGGCGACCTGCCTCCTGCCTCAGGGGACATGGGTCACTGCAAAAAAAAGTTTTAAAAACTACCGTTTTGGCGGGAGCACTGATTTTAATGACGATTAAAGTGAAAAAAAAAAGTGAAATATTCCTTTAACCACTTGCCGACCGCCTAACGCCGATCTACGTCATCAGAATGGCACGGGCAGGCATAAGCACGTAGATGTACGTGTTTTGCCTCCCGCGGGTCGGGGGCCCGATCGGGCCCCCGCCCGGTGCCTGCGGCGGTCGGTTTTCGTTCGGGAGCGATCCCGGACGAGGGGACGGCCATTCATTCATGGCCACCCCCTCGCGATCGCTCCCGACGAATGGAAATCCCCGGTGACATCACTTCCTCTCCTGTAATGTAAACACAGGAGAGGAAGTGATGTATTCTCTCCTCCGTGTCGGTATTTTTCGTTCCGACACGGAGGAGAGCGGATCAGTGAGTTGCACCAACACATCCCACACACAGTAGAACATGCCAGGCACACTCACACCCCCCCTTTACCCCCCGATCACCCCCCCAATTACCCCTGCCCCCCAGTCACAGTGACACCAATGTCATTTTTTTTTTTTTTTTTTTTTTTTTGCATTGGTGTCATTTGTGACTGTAATAACTGTTAGGGCAGTTAGGGTTAGCCCCCTTTAGTTCTAATGTACCCCCCTAACCCCCCCAATAAAGGTTTAACCCCATGATCACCCCCCGTCGCCAGTGTCACTAAGGCTGGGTTCACATTGCAGCGGTTTATGAGAACGAATGTGATTCGCACCGCACTGCAGTGCAAATCACATCCGATCTCTGTGCGATTCGAGTTCAGCCATTCGCCGCACCCGCCGCACCCGCCACACCCGCCGCACCCGCCGCAAATTCGCACGGGACCCTTTTTTTGGCCCGCAGCAGAATCGGATCGCATGGGTGTTCACACCATGCGATCCGAGTTTGCAGATCGCACTGCGATATGCGAACTGATCTGGGGGTGTCAGTAACATTTCACTGACACTCCCAGCAGTTCGCATAGGGCAGTGTGAACTGCCGCCGGGAGGCATGCGATGCGGGAACCCGCCGCGGATTCGCGGCGTTTCCGCATCGCTCCAGTGTGAACCCAGCCTAATAAGCGATCATTTTTCTGATCGCCGTATTAGTGTCACAGGTGACGCTAGTTAGGCAGGTAGGTATTTAGGTTCGCCGCAGCTTTTTATAGCGCTAGGGACCCCCATATACTACCGCATAAAGCCCCCTGATTGCCCCCTAGTTAACCCTTTCACCAGTGATCACCATATAACTGTTACAGGTGACGCTGGTTGGTTAGTTATTTTTTTATAGTTTCAGGGCACCCGCCATTTATTACCTAATAAAGGTTTAACCCCCTGATCACCCGGCAGGTGTCATTTGTGACTAATAACTGTTAGGGCAGTTAGGGTTAGCCCCCTTTAGTTCTAAGGTACCCCCCTAACCCCCCCAATAAAGGTTTAACCCCGTGATCACCCCCCGTCGCCAGTGTCACTAAGGCTGGGTTCACATTGCAGCGGTTTATGAGAACGGATGTGATTCGCACCGCACTGCAGTGCAAATCACATCCGATCTCTGTGCGATTCGAGTTCAGCTATACAGATAGTATGGCTGAATTCGTGTCGCACCCGCCGCACCCGCCGCAAACTCGCACGGGACCCTTTTTTTGGTCCGCAGCAGAATCGGATCGCATGGGTGTTCACACCATGCGATCCAAGTTTGCAGATCGCACTGCGATATGCGAACTGATCTGGGGGTGTCATTAACATTTCACTGACACTCCCAGCAGTTCGCATAGGGCAGTGTGAACTGCCGCCGGGAGGCATGCGATGCGGGAACCCGCCGCGCATTCGTGGCGTTCCCGCATCGCTCCAGTGTGAACCCAGCCTAATAAGCGATCGTTTTTCTGATCGCTGTATTAGTGTCACAGGTGACGCTAGTTAGGCAGGTAGGTATTTAGGTTCGCCGCAGCTTTTTATAGCGCCAGGGACCCCCATATACTACCGCATAAAGCCCCCTGATTGCCCCCTAGTTAACCCTTTCACCAGTGATCACCATATAACTGTTACAGGTGACGCTGGTTGGTTAGTTATTTTTTTATAGTTTCAGGGCACCCGCCATTTATTACCTAGTCTCACTAGTGTACCCCTAAATTTAGGGGTGTCTACTTTCTAAAATGGGGTCATTTGGGGGGGGGGGTTTGTGCCATCTTGGCATTTTATGGCCTTCAAAACTGTAACGCCCTTAGAAAGCCTGAAGGCGGTGCTTGGTTTTTGGGGCCCCGTACGCGGCTAGGCTCCCAAAAAGTCCCACATATGTGGTATCCCCGTACTCAGGAGAAGCAGCAGAATTTATTTTGGGGTGTCATTTCACATATGCCCATGGCATGCGTGAGCAATATATCATTTAGTGACAACTTTGTGAAAAAAAAAAAAAGTTTGTAATTTTCCCGCAACTTGTGGCAAAATATAAAATATTCCATGGACTCAACATGCCTCTCAGCAAATAGCTTGGGGTGTCTACTTTCTAAAATGGGGTCATTTGTGGGGGTTTTGTGCCATCTTGGCATTTTATGGCCTTCAAAACTGTAATAGGTAGTGAGAAGTGAACTCAAAAAATTACGCCCTTAGAAAGCCTGAAGGCGGTGCTTGGTTTTCGGGGCCCCGTACGCGGCTAGGCTCCCAAAAAGTCCCACATATGTGGTATCCCCGTACTCAGGAGAAGCAGCAGAATTTATTTTGGGGTGTCATTTCACATATGCCCATGGCATGCATGAGCAATATATCATTTAGTGACAACTTTGTGAAAAAAAAAAAAAAAAAAAAAAAGTTTGTAATTTTCCCGCAACTTGTGGCAAAATATAAAATATTCCATGGACTCAACATGCCTCTCAGCAAATAGCTTGGGGTGTCTACTTTCTAAAATGGGGTCATTTGTGGGGGTTTTGTGCCATCTTGGCATTTTATGGCCTTCAAAACTGTAATAGGTAGTGAGGCGTGAAATCAAAAATTTACGCCCTTAGAAAGCCTGAAGGCGGTGCTTGGTTTTCGGGGCCCTGTACGCGGCTAGGCTCCCAAAAAGTCCCACATATGTGGTATCCCCGTACTCAGGAGAAGCAGCAGAATTTATTTTGGGGTGTCATTTCACATACGCCCATAGCATGTGTGAGCAATATATCATTTAGTGACAACTTTGTGTAAAAAAAAAAAAAAAATTTTTTTTTTGTCATTATTCAATCGCTTGAGGCAAAAAAATAAAATATTCAATGGGCTCAACATGCCTCTTATCAATTTCCTTAGGGGGTCTACTTTCCAAAATGGGGTCATTTGGGGGGGTTTTGTACTGCCCTGTCATTTTAGCACCTCAAGAAATGAGATAGGCAGTCGTAAACTAAAAGCTGCGTAAATTCCAGAAAACGTACCTTAGTTTGTAGATGTGACAACTTTTGCGCAAACCAATAAATATACAATTATTGACTTTTTTTTTACCAAAGACATGTGGCTGAATACATTTTGTCCTAAATGTATGACTAAAATTGAGTTTATTGGATTTTTCTAATAACAAAAAGTAGAAAATATCATTTTTTTTCAAAATTTGCGGTCTTTTTACGTTTATATCGCAAAAAATAAAAATCGCAGAGGCAATCAAATACCATCAAAAGAAAGCTCTATTTGTGGGAAGAAAAGGACGCAAATTTTGTTTGGGTACAACATTGCATGACCGCGCAATTACCAGTTAAAGCAGCGCAGTGCCAAAGTGTAAAAAGACCTCTGGTCATTTACCAGCAAAATGGTCCGGTCTGAAAGTGGTTAAATATGGTGCCTGGGGGGTGTCTGTAGTATGCCTGTGAAGTGCCACGTGTTTCCCGTGTTTAGAACAGTCCCTGCACAAAATGACATTAAACGGAAATAACACCATTTAAAACTGCTTGCGGTTTTAATGTTATATCTGGTTCCTGCAATATGGTTGAAAATCATTCAGAAAAATGGCATGGGTAGCCCTCCCTGCCCCTTACCAGCCCCTTTGGGTTTCGTACGCATATTAAGGGGAACCCCGTACCCATATTAAAAAAAAGGAAATGCGTGTGGCCCCCAGGCCCTATATACTCAGAACAGCAGTATACAGGCGGTGCAAACAAGACAGGGACTGTGTAGGTTTGTTGTGTTAAGCTGAATCTGTTTGTAATTTTCAACTGGTACATTTTTAACCAGTTGCCGACCGCCGCACGACGATGTACGTCGATAGCATGGCACGGGCAGGCATATTGGCGTACATGTACGTCCCTTGCCTCCCGCGGGTCGGGGGCCCGATCGGGCCCCCGCCCGGTGCCTGCGGCGGTCGGTATTCGTGCGGGAGCGATCCCGGACGAGGGGACGGCCATTCGTTCATGGCCACCCCCTCGCGATCGCTCCCGACGAATAGGAATCCCCCGTGACATCACTTCCTCTCCTGTAATGTAAACACAGGAGAGGAAGTGATGTATTCTCTCCTCCGTGTCGGTATTTTTCGTTCCGACACGGAGGAGAGCGGATCGGTGAGTTGCACCAACACTCTACACACACAGTAGAACATGCCAGGCACACTCACACCCCCCCTTTACCCCCCGATCACCCCCCCAATTACCCCTGCCCCCCAGTCACAGTGACACCAATGTCATTTTTTTTTTTTTTTTTTTTGCATTGGTGTCATTTGTGACTGTAATAACTGTTAGGGCAGTTAGAGTTAGCCCCCTTTAGTTCTAATGTACCCCCCTAACCCCCCCAATAAAGGTTTAACCCCGTGATCACCCCCCGTCGCCAGTGTCACTAAGGCTGGGTTCACATTGCAGCGGTTTATGAGAACGAATGTGATTCGCACCGCACTGCAGTGCAAATCACATCCGATCTCTGTGCGATTCGAGTTCAGCCATTCGCCGCACCCGCCGCACCCGCCACACCCGCCGCACCCACCGCAAATTCGCACGGGACCCTTTTTTTGGCCCGCAGCAGAATCGGATCGCATGGGTGTTCACACCATGCGATCCGAGTTTGCAGATCGCACTGCGATATGCGAACTGATCTGGGGGTGTCAGTAACATTTCACTGACACTCCCAGCAGTTCGCATAGGGCAGTGTGAACTGCCGCCGGGAGGCATGCGATGCGGGAACCCGCCGCGGATTTGCGGCGTTTCCGCATCGCTCCAGTGTGAACCCAGCCTAATAAGCGATCATTTTTCTGATCGCCGTATTAGTGTCACAGGTGACGCTAGTTAGGCAGGTAGGTATTTAGGTTCGCCGCAGCTTTTTATAGCGCCAGGGACCCCCATATACTACCGCATAAAGCCCCCTGATTGCCCCCTAGTTAACCCTTTCACCAGTGATCACCATATAACTGTTACAGGTGACGCTGGTTGGTTAGTTATTTTTTATAGTTTCAGGGCACCCGCCATTTATTACCTAATAAAGGTTTAACCCCCTGATCACCCGGCGGGTGTCATTTGTGACTAATAACTGTTAGGGCAGTTAGGGTTAGCCCCCTTTAGTTCTAAGGTACCCCCCTAACCCCCCCAATAAAGGTTTAACCCCGTGATCACCCCCCGTCGCCAGTGTCACTAAGGCTGGGTTCACATTGCAGCGGTTTATGAGAACGGATGTGATTCGCACCGCACTGCAGTGCAAATCACATCCGATCTCTGTGCGATTCGAGTTCAGCCATTCGCCGCACCCGCCGCACCCGCCACACCCGCCGCACCCGCCGCAAATTCGCACGGGACCCTTTTTTTGGCCCGCAGCAGAATCGGATCGCATGGGTGTTCACACCATGCGATCCGAGTTTGCAGATCGCACTGCGATATGCGAACTGATCTGGGGGTGTCAGTAACATTTCACTGACACTCCCAGCAGTTCGCATAGGGCAGTGTGAACTGCCGCCGGGAGGCATGCGATGCGGGAACCCGCCGCGCATTCGTGGCGTTCCCGCATCGCTCCAGTGTGAACCCAGCCTAATAAGCGATCGTTTTTCTGATCGCTGTATTAGTGTCACAGGTGACGCTAGTTAGGCAGGTAGGTATTTAGGTTCGCCGCAGCTTTTTATAGCGCCAGGGACCCCCATATACTACCGCATAAAGCCCCCTGATTGCCCCCTAGTTAACCCTTTCACCAGTGATCACCATATAACTGTTACAGGTGACGCTGGTTGGTTAGTTATTTTTTTATAGTTTCAGGGCACCCGCCATTTATTACCTAGTCTCACTAGTGTACCCCTAAATTTAGGGGTGTCTACTTTCCAAAATGGGGTCATTTGGGGGGGGTTTGTGCCATCTTGGCATTTTATGGCCTTCAAAACTGTAACGCCCTTAGAAAGCCTGAAGGCGGTGCTTGGTTTTCGGGGCCCCGTACGCGGCTAGGCTCCCAAAAAGTCCCACATATGTGGTATCCCCGTACTCAGGAGAAGCAGCAGAATTTATTTTGGGGTGTCATTTCACATATGCCCATGGCATGCGTGAGCAATATATCATTTAGTGACAACTTTGTGAAAAAAAAAAAAAAAAAAAAAAAGTTTGTAATTTTCCCGCAACTTGTGGCAAAATATAAAATATTCCATGGACTCAACATGCCTCTCAGCAAATAGCTTGGGGTGTCTACTTTCTAAAATGGGGTCATTTGTGGGGGTTTTGTGCCATCTTGGCATTTTATGGCCTTCAAAACTGTAATAGGTAGTGAGAAGTGAACTCAAAAATTTACGCCCTTAGAAAGCCTGAAGGCGGTGCTTGGTTTTCGGGGCCCCGTACGCGGCTAGGCTCCCAAAAAGTCCCACATATGTGGTATCCCCGTACTCAGGAGAAGCAGCAGAATTTATTTTGGGGTGTCATTTCACATATGCCCATGGCATGTGTGAGCAATATATCATTTAGTGACAACTTTGTGAAAAAAAAAAAAAAAAAAAAAAGTTTGTAATTTTCCCGCAACTTGTGGCAAAATATAAAATATTCCATGAACTCAACATGCCTCTCAGCAAATAGCTTGGGGTGTCTACTTTCTAAAATGGGGTCATTTGTGGGGGTTTTGTGCCATCTTGGCATTTTATGGCCTTCAAAACTGTAATAGGTAGTGAGAAGTGAACTCAAAAATGTACGCCCTTAGAAAGCCTGAAGGCGGTGCTTGGTTTTCGGGGCCCCGTACGCGGCTAGGCTCCCAAAAAGTCCCACATATGTGGTATCCCCGTACTCAGGAGAAGCAGCAGAATTTATTTTGGGGTGTTATTTCACATACGCCCATAGCATGTGTGAGCAATATATCATTTAGTGACAACTTTGTGTAAAAAAAAAAAAAAATTTTTTTTTTTGTCATTATTCAATCGCTTGAGGCAAAAAAATAAAATATTCAATGGGCTCAACATGCCTCTTATCAATTTCCTTAGGGGGTCTACTTTCCAAAATGGGGTCATTTGGGGGGGTTTTGTACTGCCCTGCCATTTTAGCACCTCAAGAAATGAGATAGGCAGTCGTAAACTAAAAGCTGCGTAAATTGCAGAAAACGTACCTTAGTTTGTAGATGTGACAACTTTTGCGCAAACCAATAAATATACAATTATTGACTTTTTTTTTACCAAAGACATGTAGCTGAATACATTTTGGCCTAAATGTATGACTAAAATTGAGTTTATTGGATTTTTCTAATAACAAAAAGTAGAAAATATCATTTTTTTTCAAAATTTGCGGTCTTTTTACATTTATATCGCAAAAAATAAAAATCGCAGAGGCAATCAAATACCATCAAAAGAAAGCTCTATTTGTGGGAAGAAAAGGACGCAAATTTTGTTTGGGTACAACATTGCATGACCGCGCAATTACCAGTTAAAGCAGCGCAGTGCCAAAGTGTAAAAAGACCTCTGGTCATTTACCAGCAAAATGGTCCGGTCTGAAAGTGGTTAAAGTGTAGCTCCAGTCAAAAAAACTATTTTTAAGCTTTTTGGAAAACATAGGGAAGGGTTATCACCCCTGTATAATTTGTTTTGTCGTCCATCTTTTTTCATCTCACTTGCTGTTGTCTCCTTCCGTTTGCAAGTAGGAGATGTTTGTAAATTGGATGTTTGAAAGTAGGGGCCTGCCCTATATGCTCTGCAGAAATGGCAGAACAAGGTGTTGGTTTTGCAACAACATTGTAAGCCCTCAAAGTGACTCTTGGTGGGCGCTGGAGCGCCCTGCTGTGAACGATTATATCAAGAATTGTAATTACATGCCATTGTTGAACAGTAGTAGAAAAATTGACCTTTGGTGGTTGTGGTGCTGGTGCCACAACACTATAAGTCCTCACCGTTACTCTGGGTGGGCACAGGAAGGAGCCCTCCTGTGAAATATTATATCAAGAATTGTAATTACATGTCCCTGTTAAACAGGGGCAGAAAAATTGGGCCTTAGGCACTGGTGCCATCACACTGCAACCTCTGCCATATACTCTAGTTTTATTGCAGGAATTAGCCCTGCTGCAAAGCATTGCATCAAAAATTTTACTTAAACGCTCCTGTTAAACAGGGGCAGAAAAATTGGGCCTTAGGCACTGGTGCCATCACACTGCAACCTCTGCCATATACTCTAGTTTTATTGCAGGAATTAGCCCTGCTGCAAAGCATTGCATCAAAAATTGTACTTAAACGCCCCTGTTAAACAGGGTCAGAAAAATTGGGCCTTAGGCACTGGTGCCATCACACTGCAACCTCTGCCATATACTCTAGTTTTATTGCAGGAATTAGCCCTGCTGCAAAGCATTGCATCAAAAATTGTACTTAAACGCCCCTGTTAAACAGGGGCAGAAAAATTGGGCCTTAGGCACTGGTGCCATCACACTGCAACCTCTGCCATATACTCTAGTTTTATTGCAGGAATTAGCCCTGCTGCAAAGCATTGCATCAAAAATTGTACTTAAACGCCCCTGTTAAACAGGGGCAGAAAAATTGGGCCTTAGGCACTGGTGCCATCACACTGCAACCTCTGCCATATACTCTAGTTTTATTGCAGGAATTAGCCCTGCTGCAAAGCATTGCATCAAAAATTGTACTTAAACGCCCCTGTTAAACAGGGGCAGAAAAATTGGGCCTTAGGCACTGGTGCCATCACACTGCAACCTCTGCCATATACTCTAGTTTTATTGCAGGAATTAGCCCTGCTGCAAAGCATTGCATCAAAAATTGTACTTAAACGCCCCTGTTAAACAGGGGCAGAAAAATTGGGCCTTAGGCACTGGTGCCATCACACTGCAACCTCTGCCATATACTCTAGTTTTATTGCAGGAATTAGCCCTGCTGCAAAGCATTGCATCAAAAATTGTACTTAAACGCCCCTGTTAAACAGGGGCAGAAAAATTGGGCCTTAGGCACTGGTGCCATCACACTGCAACCTCTGCCATATACTCTAGTTTTATTGCAGGAATTAGCCCTGCTGCAAAGCATTGCATCAAAAATTGTACTTAAACGCCCCTGTTAAACAGGGGCAGAAAAATTGGGCTGCTGGCATCACCCAGAACCAAAAATGTTCTTCCAACATATCAGCGGAGGAGGAAAAGGATAGACAATCAACATAACAGGACAGTCACTCAGCATCAGCATAGGCAGTCTTGAAGGGATGTGGTATTTCAAAAAAAATTATTCGGTTACATCAGCTTCAGGTGCTTGGTAGCTGTGGGTGATCCAAGACTGATTCATCTTGATGAAGGTCAGTCGATCAACTGATTCGGTGGACAGGCGCACCCTGTGATCGGTAACGAAGCCACCAGCAGCACTGAAGGTGCGTTCCGAAAGAACGCTGGATGCAGGACAGGCCAGTAGCTCAATTGCATACTGTGCAAGCTCTGGCCAGTGATCCATCCTCAAGACCCAGTAAGCCAGAGGATTTTCAGTGGGAAAGGTGTCCAAGTCTGACCTTGCCCCTAGGTATTCCTGCACCATGTAAATTAGACGCTGGCGATGGGTGCTGGAACCAATCATACCTTGGGGCTGCGGACTAAAAAATTGTCTGAAAGCATCAGTCAGACGGCCACCTTCTCCACCGCTCCTTCTGACTGATGCCTCAGCAACACGTTGTCCAGGACCAGGAGTTTGCGATGGCAAGATAAGGTCGGCAACCTTACCCTTGTACCGTGGATCAAGGAGAGTGGCCAGCCAGTAATGGTCCCTCTCCTTGATCCGAAGAATACGAGGATCCTTCCGCAGGCTTTGCAGGATCAGGGAGGCCATGCAGCGTAGGTTAGCTGAGGCATTCGGTCCGGAGTCCTCTGGGTCACTAAGGACAACATGATCCGCAGCTACCTCCTCCCAGCCACGTACAAGTCCACGTGTTTCTTGGGACTGTAAATCATCCCTATAAGACTGCTGCTGCTGATGCTGATGCTGAGTGCCAGCCTCCACCTCCATGCTGACACAATCATCCTCCTCCTCCTCTTCCTCCTCCTCACCCTCTTCCTGTGTGATGGGTGGCACAGTAGGAACACTGTCTGGATAAAGGGGGCCTTGAGAGGCAAGGAAGTCCTCCTCTTCCTGCCTCTGTTCTGCCTCAAGTGCCCTGTCCATTATTCCACGCAGCGTATGCTCCAAGAGGTGGACAAGAGGTACAGTGTCACTGATGCATGCACTGTCACTGCTCACCATCCTTGTGGCCTCCTCAAACGGTGACAGGACAGTGCATGCATCCCTGATCATGCCCCACTGGCGTGGTGAGAAAAAACCAAGCTCCCCTGACCCTGTCCTGGTGCCGTAGTCGCACAGGTACTCATTGATGGCCCTCTGCTGCGTGTGCAGCCGCTGCAGCATGGCCAATGTTGAGTTCCATCTGGTGGGCATGTCACATATAAGGCGGTTCTTGGGCAGGTTCAACTCCTTTTGGAGCTCAGCCAGCCGAGCACAGGCATTAAATGATCGGCGGAAATGCACACAGACTCTCCTGGCCTGTTTCAGGACATCCTGTAAGCCGGGGTACCTGCCCAAGAACCGCTGCACCACCAGGTTAAGGACGTGAGCTACACAGGGCACATGGGTCAGTTGTCCCTGTCGGAGGGCGGAGAGGAGGTTGGTGCCATTGTCGCAAACCACCATTCCTGGCTTAAGCTGGCGTGGCGTCAACCACCTCTCGGCCTGCCCCTGCAGAGCTGACAAAACATCCGCCCCAGTGTGGCTCCTGTCCCCCAAACAAACCAGCGCAAGCACGGCATGGCATCGTTTTGCCTGCGTAGTTGCGTAGCCCCTGCAACGCCTACGGAGCACCGCTGGTTCTGAGGACAGAGCACTGGAAGAGGCCATGGAGGAAGAAGAAGAGGAGGGGGTGGAGGAGAGAGGTGTGTCACAACCAATAGTAGCATTTTGGAGGCATGGTGGCGGAACAACCTCCAACACTACTGCACCTTGTCCTGCATCCTTCCCAGCAGCCAGAAGGGTGACCCAATGGGCCGTGAAAGACAGGTAACGTCCCTGTCCATGCCTGCTGGACCATGAGTCAGCGGTAATATGCACCTTACCGCTGACCGCCCTGTCCAGCGAGGCAAGGACATTGCCTTCCACATGCCGGTAGAGAGCCGGAATCGCCTTCCGTGAGAAAAAGTGGCGTTTGGGGACCTGCCACTGAGGAACCGCACATTGTACAAACTCACGGAAGGGGGCCGAGTCTACCAACTGAAAAGGCAGCAGTTGAAGTGCTAGCAATTTAGCCAAGCTAGCATTCAACCGCTGGGCATGTGGATGGCTGGGAGTAAACTTCTTCCGCCGGTCCAGCAGCTGGGGCAGGGACATTTGCCTGCTATAATCGGATGTGGATGTACCACTAGCAGAGTTCCCGGAAGCACTTGGCTGTGACACACCTAATTCTACACCTTCATTCCTCTCAGAGCAGGTTTCAGAGAGGACTGAAGGTCTAGTGGGGTTAGAGATGCCAGCAGATGAGGAGCAAGGAGAGGTCCGCTTTGTTCTTTGGTGTGGGTCTTTCAGGTACGCTTGCCAACGAGCTGCATGGCAGGTCAACATATGTCTGGTCAAGCATGTGGTGCCCAAGCGGCTGATGTTTTGGCCACGTAAGATACGCTTGAGACATATGTTGCAAATAGCAGCGGTGCGATCTGATGCACTCGTCTCAAAAAAGGCCCACACCAAAGAACTTTTAGAATAACGCGCAGAGGAAGCGCTCTGCGCAGGCGGAGCTCTGCGGTGTGATTCCGTCGGTGTGCTGCCCCTAAGCTGGCCCCCGGAGGGCATCCAGCCTCGTTGGACATGTGCCTCCTCCTCCTCCTCCTCCCTCCTTCCAGGCACCCACGTGGAGTCAGTGCCCTCATCATCCCCTCCCTCTTCATCGCTGTAGCAAACCTGGCAGTATGCTGCAGCTTGTGGAACATGACTGCCAGATTGCTGTGCTTCTTGAGCATCCTCTCTCTCTGCGCTCACGCTACTGCCTTCCTCTAGCTGAGTGTCATCATCAGAGCCCACCAAACACTGGGCATCCTCCTGGAGCATGTACCCAACACTGTGCTCAAAGAGTTCAGGAGACTCCTCAGGAGGACGTGGTGGGTCTAGGGAAGGAGTCACTGATGATGACATTGAGAGGAGGGACGACGATGTGTTGGCAGCTGCTTTTCTACTACCCTGAGACTGGGTGAGAGAGGATGAGGAGGATGAAGAGGGCTTGGTCATCCACTCTACCAAGTCGTTGGCATGTTGCGGTTCAACATGTCCAGCTGCAGAAAAGAAGGACAAGCATGTCCCATGGCCACGTGCTGATGACAATGCACCGCGTCCACGACCAGCACTGTTGTCTCTAGACACAGAGCCTGCTTGCCCTCTTTTATCGGCTCGCGCCTGTCTGCCTCTCCTTGCTGGCCTTCCAGACATGGTAATGGCCTGAAGGGAGTTGGGTAAAACAGTGGTTGGGTAGTTTATATTGTGCTGGAGGCACACAACACCCACTAACTCCTGCAGATGCCTTTTTTATAGAACAGCAGAGTTAAAGGGGTATATACAGATGTATACTGTGCTGTGCTGGAGGCACACACAACTTCCAATAACTCCCGCAGATGACAATCGGGCCCAAATAGAGAACAGCTATGTAGGTGGATAATAGCGGTATGTACTGGGTACAGAGCACGCAGACATCTCCTGAGTGACACTACTGACTGCAAGCTCTATTGTTAAAGATGGACCACTAGCTATATAGGTGAGGGGAATATCACGGTGTATACTGCGGTCAGGGCACGCAGACAATAACCAGAAAACAGCAGAGTTAAAGGGGTATATACAGATGTATACTGTGCTGTGCTGGAAGCACAGCACAACTTCCAATAACTCCTGCAGATGGCAAGTGGGCTCAAATAGAGAACAGCTATGTAGGTGTATATAGTGGTATGTACTGGGTACAGAGCACGCAGACAGCACGCACTAACACTACTGACTGCAAGCTCTATTATTAAAGCTAGATCACTAGCTATATAGGTGAGGTGAATATAGTAGTGTATACTGCGGTCAGGGCACAGACAGTAACCACTACACAAGAGCAAAATAGTAAATCAGCCAAAAACGATTGGTGTGTAACTGTGTTGAAGGTACACAGAACACCCACTGCTTCAGATGCTAACAAACACTACACGAGGCCGCTTGAAAGGCGGCTTTATATAGTGTGGGGCGTGCACTACACAGGCTGAGCTATGATTGGCCACAGGCAGGATGCCTGTGTCCAACCATTGCTCTCCTCGCTGCTGGCGCTGCGATTGGCCAAGCATGCGGGGTCACAGTGCATGCTTGGCCAATCGTGAGACAGCAATGCATTGCGCCATCGCAGTGCATTGTGGGCCACACGAATTTTGCCGCAAACGGCCCAAACGTTCGGAATTCGGCGAACGCACGAACGACCGATGTTCGAGTCGAACATGCGTTCGACTCGAACACGAAGCTCATCCCTACTCCCCAGTATGCAGCAAGGTGTAGAGAACGATGTTTGCTGGGTATGACCCAATATCATGAAGTAGTCAAACACAAAAGAAAAAGATGGCCACAGTTGTTAGTTTGGAATTCATGCATGATCATAGCTACAGTATGTGTGTATTTTCATACTATCCCGGTATTTGTACATTGAACTGACATATCTTGGCTGGCCATATCGTGGAAACAGAAGTAATCAGTTACAACCATCCAGCAGAGCTGTCCAACAGGACATGTCAGTCTACGCCTGCTCAGACCCAAAGGGTGCCTATAGTCATCGCAAACACCACATTACAACTAATCCTGCCAAATTTATCTTCTGCATATCATGTAACAATTCATATCAATTGCCATGGAGGAAAAACGCTACTGCTAAGACAAAGTAGCATTTCCAGATGTATAACGCTCTTAAGCTGATCATTTTTTAGGTAATGCGATGTTTTTGGTTAACAGAAAGCTATTCAGTGAGTTCTTTACCCTGACAAAGTTCGACTCTTTGTTTGCAGGAATTTATTCCTTAACCACTTCGATACCAGGCACTTTTACCCCCTTCCTGCCCAGGCTAATTTTCAGGTTTCAGCACTGTCTAACTTTGAACGAAAATTGTGCGGTCATGCAACACTGTATCCATAAGAAATTTCTAGCATTTTTTTCACACAAACAGAGCTTTCTTTTGATGGTATTTTATCTCCCCTTGGTTTTTTACTTTTTTGCTAAATAAACCAAAAAAGGCCAAACATTAAAAAAAAAAAAAGTTTTTTCTTTGTTTCTGTTTCAAGATATTGCAAATAAATAATCTTTTATTCATAAGTGTAGGCCAAATTGTATTCTGCTACATTTCTTTGGTGAAAATAACCCAAATCAGTGTATATGATTTAGTCTGTAGGAAAGTTATAGAGTCTACAAACAATGGTATATATATCTGAAAATCGATCAATCCTAATGTACTGACGGCCTATCTCATTTCTTAAGGCCTGAAAATGTCAAGTCAGTACAAATATCCCCCAAATGAACCCTTTTTGGAAAGCAGACAGTCTGAGGTAATTAGTAATAAGTATGGCGAGTTCTTTGACATTGTAATTTCTTGTCACTTGTTTAGAAAATCAAGATTTTTTTTGTTTTGTTATTTTTTACATACTGTCACCTGTGGAGTACAGTGTCATCATATACCTAGTGTGACAGGGACCAGGGACATTGACTGGTGACAGCATGTACAAAACCTTTTTTTAATTTTTAAAAATATTTTTTCTTGTTTCTTTTCTTTTTTTTTCCATTCTATTTTAATATACCGTGACCAGAGCAAGACAGTGTTGCCATAGTAACACTATACCACTCTGGGGAGTTGATCTGGATTTTTTTTTTTACATACTATGTATGCTTATAGCAGTGAATTTCACTGCCATAAGCAAATCTTTTTTACTGAATGACAGCGTGTAGACACTGTCTATTGTGATTAGCTATGACTGGACACAACTAATCACATGGTACAAATGGGCCGTGATTGGCCCTGTCTGTACCATGTGAACACTGTGACCAATCACAGCTAACAACATAATTGTAAAGGAAGCCATTCACTGTTTGCAGTTGTCATATGGTCTGCTGTGATTGGTCACAGCAATCACGTGACACTGGCACAGGTATAGTGATCAGTCATCCTGCTGGAATGCAGCCCATTCTCAGGAAGACATCATATGATGTCCTCCCAGAAACAGGGTTTTTTTTCAGCAGGAACATGGGGGAACACAGTTCCGGGACCTCCAGAAATGAATGTATGCAAGGAGTGCTGGGGTGTGCTGGAGGGTCTATCGATGCTTGCTGCTGGGGGATCTATTGTCACTGGTGATCTATTTTTGTGTGGAGGTCTATTTGTTGCCAGTCTTATGTTTCTGGGTGGGTGGGGGCACAATTGTTGCTGGGAGGGATCTACTGTTGAGGGAGAGGTCTTTTGTTGCTGCCTCCTGAACGGTGTATTGATGCAGTCTGCTGGGACATCTGTTGCTGCCGAGTGTCTATTTTTGCTGGGTTGGTATTTTATTGCGGGGGCTCTATTTTTGCTGAGGTGAGGTCTATCATTGCTGGGGGGGGGGGGGGGGGTTCTACTGTTGCTGGGGTAAGGACTATTGCTGCTCACTGCAGAGGATCTATTTTACTGTCTTTCTTTGTTATCATTAATGAATTCCCTGAAAATCACTTAGTAGCAAAAATGATACTTGGTTCTGTATTCTATAAAATGGACGCTGGGAGGTCGGTAGGAGGTGGAACCAAGGAACGGCGCTTAGGGGCGGGTAGGGAGCAGAAACGAAGGGTGAAAGTCGGCGTTCCTGTATCTATTCTCTGAGAAAAAAAGGCCTGCCCAGAACAATAGGGTTCCTGCCCGTCCATCATTTTACAATGACGCAGGCGGGAAGCAGTTAAAACACTTAACCAGCCTTTCTCAACCTTTTCAACACAGAGGAACCTAATATAACTTACAGGTCTCAGGGAACCCCTGCTAAAAATGCCAACTCAACAACTACAACTATATCTACAACTCATGATACATTAGTTTGATGGTCAGTAGGTCAGTAGGAAGAATGCTCCTTAAAGTACACCAGTGGACATTGGGAAGAATTACCCCCCTTACATAAAGCTTAAAAGATCAACAGTGTCAGCTGCAATTTATCTGAGAGGAAGAAATTGATCTTTGCTCACTGGAAATTCTAGCAATCTCTGGAGGAACCATGGTTAAGAAACCCTGCATTAAACTCTCTCTGAGTGTGACACTTATCTCTGGTATTCTAAAAGGGGTTTTAAATGTAATTTTTTATTTTTTTTATAACAAACATGTCACACTTACCTGTTCTGTGCAAGGGTTTTGCACAGAGCGGCCCTGATCTTCCTCTTCTGGGGTCCCCCAGCAGCGCTTCTGGCTCCTCCTCTTCTTGAGTGCCCTGTTGGAGAGCCGCTTTCCATAGGGACACTCGTGCGGGCAAGTCCTGCTGCTGCGTCCGTTGACAGACAGCATAACTCGGCCCCACCCCTGGGCCCTGCGTCACTGGATTTAATTGACAGTAGCGTGAGCCAATGGCTCCTGCTGCTATCAATCTATCCAATGAGGACCAGAGACAGCGGCTGGAGCTGCTGTGCACGTCCCCGTCGATGGAACAATCAGATTCAGGTAAGTAAAAGTGGGGCTGCTGCACTCAGGGCCATCTTTAATATTTCTTGGGCCCCCCCTCCATGCAGTTTCGCTCTCCACCTGCTTTGAGGCATACAATAAATAGCAACTAGACTCAAAGTCTGTTTACTGAATCAGATCAGGCAGCGATTGCGATTGGTTGCCAGAGGTTACAGTGTATCATTATCGCTCACTGATTAGTTGCTAGAGGTTACAGCATATGATTTATGCATGTTAATTGGTTGCTAGAGACTACTGTACATCAATACTGCTCACTAATTGGATGCTAGAGGTTACTGCCCATCATTACTGCTTGCTGCTTGCTGAATGGATGCTAGAGTTTACAGCACATCATCTCCTCACTGCCTGCACACCATGGACTGAGGAGGTGAGGGGACCCATTAATGGACAGTAAACTCCTAGGGATCCTAGGACTCCGGGGGTCAGTGGCAGTGCTGGGGGGAGGGGTGGCTGTGATCAATTTCCAGCATGCCCCTTTATTTCCCCAGTGGGCAGCCTTTTCGTATCGGTGATGGTGGATATGACCTCAGGGGGGCATGATATACATATGTATAATGCCTCTATTAACATATAAATGCTGCCGGTCCGCCACTTTTTACATATGAATACAACCACTATTTACATATCAATGCTGGTATTTACATGTAAACACAGGGTCTACAGGTGAGTCATCTGTAAAAAAAAGCAATAAGGCAGAGCTGGGCAGCATTAGAAACAGAACTTCACACTGAGTTATCAGGACACAGCACTGGACTAAAACCTCAAGGGATGAGGGAATTTAAACTGGGATAGTTCGCAAGTATGGGGCAGCTGCTTTGGGCCCCACAATAATGACAGGGCCCAGGGCAGCTGGGCCCTGCCTTAAAGACAGCCCTGGCTGAACTACAGAAGGTTTACAACCCCTTTAACTCAAAATAGTCCCTTCTGTTTCTCTCAGCCTCCTCCAAATCTTCAAATTCCTTTTTTTTTACTGCTGTGATCTGACTTCCTGTTAGAGGCTAGGTTTGTTCTCCATAGTCCTACTGTATGTAGAAATGTAGCCACCCTCTCTTGTTCATTCTGATACAGACTATGGACTGTAGGATGTGTAGTGTGCATAGAGCAGTGCACTGCTGGTTCCAAAGAAAGGAAAGTGAAGGGAAAAGGAAAGGTTCAGGAGCTCACAGAGGACATCACAAGGAGGCCGAAAAACACAACAAGAAACTATTTCATGAAAAATAGATTACAAGGCTATTAGTAGTGGATGTGTATGGGTTATTTTTGGAGAATAAGAATATTGTTTAGTGCAATTTGAAGTTTGCTAGTAATGTATTAAAATTAGAGTGGAACATGCCTATAAATACAGGCTGCATCGTATAGTAAGAGGCCCTGGGATATCTGATGGTGGGGACTTTAATGTGAATTATGTGATTTCTTATATCTATTCTGCCATAGCATATTAGGAAAGTAATGACACTTTGTTGCAAAAAGTTTTATTATTTGGTGTAACTATTTCTAATTTTGGTAATAGCCGACCAGCAATTTGAGTCATTTATTTGCAGAATGTTATTTTTTACTTCTGAAGACGATCATCTGGAGAAAACTGACTAGAATATTTAAACAGATAAACCTGACTAGAGAAGCTGTGGGTGTAAGAGAATGACAACTCTTAACAGAAACTCTGATGTAACATACATGTAGGTGGCCGTAAAAAAATGTTGCAGCTCCTTGACAAAGAAAAGACAGCAATAGGGAAGATAATCCAAGGCAAAAAGGCAAAGATGTTAAATTAATATACATTACGTACTCTGATAATATTGGTTAAAGTGTTTGTACACATTTTTTTGAAATAACAAACATATCATACATACTGTACCTGCTCTGTGCAGTGGTTTTGCACAGAGCAGCCCAGATCCTTCTCTTTTCCAGTCCCCGCTGGCGTTCCTGGCTCTTCCCTTCTGCTGAGTCTCCCCATAGCAAGCTGTTTTCTCAGGGGTCACTCATGCATGCTCGCTCCCAAGCTTCCTCTGTGTGTCTGTGAGACACACAGAGCGCAATTAGGCCCCGCCCCCAGCTCCCTCCTCACTGGTTGTGATTGGCAGCAGCGGGAGCCATTGGCTCCCGCTGCTGTGTCTAAGCCAATGAGGAGGGAGAGACCTGGGAGAGCTTCTGCTCTCGTACATGTCACTGGATTGGGATCAGGCTTAGGTTAGTATAAGGGGGTAGCTGCATACTGAAGGTTTTTATCTTAATGCATAGACTGCATGAAGATAAAAAAACATTTAGCCTTAAGAACCACTTTAACCATTTCCCAACTGCTGACAGCTACAGCGCGGTTCTCCAGTTCTGGGAGGGTGTCCATGGACATCTTTCCAGAGCCACACCTCCCATGTGCCCCTTGTCCTTTGGACACAACTGATCACTGGATCATTGTAAAGGGTCAAACAGTGGTCCTTTACTATGTGATTAGCTGTGTCCAATCATAGTTGGTCACATGAGATTAGACTTGCAGGTTATCGGCATTTCCTTTTCTCATGCAAAATATCTCTGTGTGAGGAAAGGAGAGCCGATAACTGGCAAAGTTGACAGGGAACAGTAAGTACATTCTTTTTACACTGATCATCAGGGGACTAATGATCAGTCCCCTGATGATCAGTGCAGCCCCATCAGTGCCAATCAGATGAGTGCAGGCTATCAGTGCCCATCAGTACCGCCTATCGATGCCCATCAGTGCAGCCTCATCAGTGCACATCGGTGAAGAAGAAAAATTACCTATTCGCAGAATTTTATAGTAGAAACTAAGAAAAACTTTTTTTTTCCCAAACTTTTTGGTCTTTTTTCATTTGCTTAGCAAAATATGAAAAATCCTGTGGTGATTAAATATGACCAAAAGAAAGCTCTATCTGTCTCCAAAAACTTATACTGATTGAATTTGGGTGGAGTGTTGCATGACCGTGCAAATGGCATTCAAAGTGCGACAGAGCAGAAATTTGCAAATCTAGTATTT
The DNA here is from genome assembly GCF_037356315.1 of Lithobates pipiens. NCBI lineage: Eukaryota > Metazoa > Chordata > Amphibia > Anura > Ranidae > Lithobates > Lithobates pipiens. The sequence continues at coordinate 370,652,941 of NW_027507758.1, read as the reverse complement.
GCAACAACTTAGACCCCCCCCCCCGGCCTGGCAATAGGTCATTTGGAAATATGAGGGGTGGGGGGGGGGGGTTACTAAATGTGAGCTGCAGAGGACAATGATGATAAAAGTACCACCTTGCACCCTAACGTTTCTATGTACTTTAACATCTTTTATGCAGACTTTCCTTTGTACTTTTTACAGGATTTGTATTTACTTTCCTTTGTGTTGATCATTCAGTTTGTGGTATTATGGATATTTAAGATGGGATATATTGCAGTCCTGCAAAACATTATTTTCTGAAATGACATGTTAACATGATACTAAGATCTGGCTAAAAAATATATTCTATTCAAGTATGCACTGTTAAAGTGGTTGTAAAGGTAGAAGGTTTTTTTTTTACCTTAAAGAGTAACTCCACTTTTTGTTGAGAAAAATGCATTCCCCTCTGGGTGATCTATGTACATTTCAGGGATTTTAACAAACTTTGTTGCAGATTCCCACCTTTTGTTATTCTAAAGAAATAGCTGTTTGTTTGTGTCTATGTGCAAAGTGGATGTGAATGGGAGTGATTTTATAATTATCAATAAGCTGCTGCACCTGCAGGGTTCTAATGAAGAAAGTGCCAGGATCTGCATCCCTTTAGGTGTGATTTCACCATCGGGATTGACCCCTACATGAGTGCCCCCATAGCAAGCGCCTTTCTATGGGGGCACTCAGAAGGAGGGAGAAACCAAGTGCGCTGGCAGGGGAATGGGACCTGATGGAAAATCACAACACTCTAAAACTATTCTGTCTCACCCCTACCCCATACGGCATGTCCCATCACGTGCACTCTGAGCAAGGAGTTGCAGTAATGAAGAGAGGAACAAAGGTCCAGATGGCTGCACTCCCAAAATTAGGTCCAAAAAATGCCTTTATTAAAGTAATAACATGAAAAGCACAAAATGTCATGTTAATACTTTAATAAAGGCATTTTTCTGGATCTCATTTTGGGAATGCAGCCATCTGGACCTTTTTTCCTCTCTTGATTACTGCAGCTGTGACTGGGTGAGCACCCTGTACACAGAGATCATGCCATTTGTGCCGACTCACCTTAGAGCAGTGTGAGTATGTACAAAAGTTGCGTAGAAGTTGTGTAGAATATGAATGGCCGAGATGCCAGAGCGGACCTGATGGGGAACTAGGACCTTTTGTCATACAAAGAGCACTAGCTCCTCCCCCACCATCTCCATTGAATGAATGACTCATTTGGCCAACCTGTAAAATCAATAACGTATAATCAGCACCGCTGACTTACACATTGTTGATATTTACAAATCGGCCCTGAGCAGCAGCACAATGGAATACTGCACACTGTATGCTGGTATGGATGTAAGCAGTGCACAAATGCATACATTGGTAATTATGGCTTAATATGCAGTTCATATGTATGCTGCAAGGCCCAGTTGTGTGTATGGTCCCATACACGTCCTTAGTACTGCATTCAAGTGCATACAACAACTATAAACTATACTCATCTGAATGCAGCATTTTCTATGTCCTTGTGAATAAGCCCTTAAGGGGAACTAGCATAGGATATATATTTTTTGTTAAGTGCATGCATGCTAAGTAATTTTTGAGGATCAGAGCCACCCTCAAGGCAACCTAGGCAAGATGTCAAAGCAGGTCTAGCTCCAACCTTCATGACCATGTAGTAAACCATAGGGATAGTACACTTGGTCAAACCTGTACACCTGCTTGTAGGGCTGCTTTTAGAAACCACGGGGCCCCATACAGGCAACCTGACAGGCTCCCCCACCAAAAAAAAAAAAATAGTTTACTATGCTTCAGTTATGAATGAACACAGTGAGTGATTGGCACCAATCACTCGTTGTGTTTATTCAGGAAAGGAAGGGGCTGGTAAATATGACATATTTACCAGCCCCTTCCCTTACCATCCTGAAGGATCCTATTGTATGTTTGCAACTGCCAGTGAGAAGGAAAGGAGGGAAGCCAGGAGCATTGTAGGGGTAGGGGGACCTGGGGCGAGGGGTAAATGTATAGTGCACAGGGAGGGTGATCAGTGCGGCAGGGGGGGAATTACTGGAACCAATTGCTTGTATGGCTCTCTCTGCAGCAGCTGAAAGCCAACAGGAGGGAGAGGAGAACATGTCAGCTTTCAGCTGTTGTAGAGGCAGCCATACAAGGGGATCGGTTCCAGTAATTGCCCTTCCTGTCCACATCCAATTCATCCTGTGGCCTAGGCCCCTTGCTGGTACAGGAGGACTGGTGGTACCCCATATCCACAGCCCTGCCTGCCTGTCACTTTACTGGGGGGGGGGGGTGCACTTGCAGGCAGTTGCTTGATGGGATGGGTCATCCCAGTACAGAAAATGCATGCAAATGGAGCAGCTTCTTTTTGACTTTTGTAATCCTTATCAACTGCAATCAAAGCTGCCACATCATCTAGATAGCACTTACAGGTATTTATTAACTCTCGCAGAGACCATAGTATTCCCCTTTACATTGTCTTTGCCTAGTTTTCTCTTCAAATGGACAGCCTCATCTTTGTTCAGGCATCATCTAGGGTCAGCATCTGCTTCCTGGACAGAGGACACAATCACATATAACCTGCTGACTGTACAGATCTTGTCTGTGCTCACAAATATCTGACACAGATCAGCCCCCTGTTGCACCATCTCTCTACAATATTATAATGTTACAGTCTGGTCACTTGAGGAGAGGACTGAATCCAATATACTGGTGTCGACATTGAAACCAGCTGCCGGAGACTCAAGCACTGGTTATTAAAAAAAAGGTCAGCTTTTTTAAAAAATGTTACTGTTACTCTATATCGAGACACAGTAGCAAAGTATTCATGCAGAATTGTAAAGTTACTGATTTGTCCACTTTAACTCCAAACATCTTACATTCATCTATGTCTGACATGGTACAAAACTTTGCTAATAATGAAATGTTCTATAAAACGATTAATAATGATTTTTATGCTTTATAGCAGGGATATGCAATTAGCAGACCTCCAGCTGTTGCAGAACTACAAGTCCCATGAGGCATAGCAAGACTCTGACAGCCACAAGCATGACACCCAGAGGCAGAGGCATGATGGGACTTGTAGTTTTGCAACAGCTGGAGGTCCGCTAGTTGCATATCCCTGCTATATAGCATAACCTGGGTAACATGCAGGATCTTGGCAAAAATCATTTTCAAACTTTCAAATTATTTCAAATATTATCCGGTCATTTTTGAAATTATTTTCTTTCTTCGCTGTTTTTGTGCAACCTAATTATTATGTAGATATTAAGGTAATCTTATAATCTGCATGTTTGGAAATGTATGTCATTCCATAGACACAGTCCACTATAATTGTGCAGTTTTTACACAAGATGCACACATTTTTGCCACATAAGATTCAGCTAGCATGTGTGACTATTGGCTGAAAGTCGTGTCAATATTTTGGTGAAAGTTGCGTGAATCTTGATTGAAAACTTTGATAAATAAACCTCCTAAAGTTCAAACATTGCTAAGATAAACAACAAAAACATCAAAAACAAGAAGTTTTTATCTAAATAGATAGTCTAATGCTGCGTACACACAATCCGACATTCCAATAACAAAATCCATGGGATTTTTTCTGACGGATGTTGGCTCAAACTTGTCTTGCATACACACGGTCACACAATGTTGTCCGAACGTCAAGAATGCTGTGACGTACAACGAGCTGAGAAAGATTAAGTTCAATAGCTCTTGATTGCGAGCATGCGTGGAACTTTGTGTGTCGGAAATTGTGTACACACAATCTGAGTTTATGTGAATGGATTTTGTTGTTGGAAAATTTGAGAACCAGATCTCAAATTTTGTGCGACGGAAATAATGAGAATAATAGATGGAGGTTCTGCCTGTCTGTGTTCAACTTTATATTGATTCCACAGTCATTTAAGAAAGAGATCCCCAAAAGATTGGAAAGCGGTGTCAGCAGAGGCGCTCGAATGTAAAGGAGAAGGTTTTTCAGAAAGTTGATATTATCCACGCAATAATATGAACACAAAGGATCTGCGTTCTTAGTTCAATGTGAAATGAGTAAGGCTGGGTTCACACTGCAGCGGTTTATGAGATCGGATGTGATTCGTACCGCACTGCAGTGCAAATCACATCCGATCTCTGTGCGATCCGAGTTCCGCCATACAGATAGTATGGCTGAATTCGCATCGCATCCGGGCCAAACTCGCACAGGACCCTTTATTTGGTCCGCAGCAGAATCGGATCGCATGGGTGTTCGCTGCGATCCGATTCCTGTCCGAGTTTGCAGATCGCACTGCGATATGCGAACTGATCTGGGGGTGTCATTAACGTTTCACTGACACTCCCAGCAGTTCGCATAGGGCAGTGTGAACTTCCGCCGGGAGGCATGCGATGCGGGAACCCGCAGCGGATTCACAGCGTTCCCGCATCGCTGCAATGTGAACCCAGCCTAATACTGTTTGTGATTGGCTTTAAGTTTTTTATTTTTTACTATGTTTTTCTTTGTTTCTGTCAGTAAATTTTGTAAATAAGTAATTTTTCTGCTGATGGGCTCTGATAGGCTGCACTGATGGGCAATGATTAGGTGGCACTTATCGGCACTGATGAGGCGACACTGAAAGGCACTGATTAGGTGGCACTGATGAGAAGGCACTAATATGCATCACTGATGGGCACTGATAGGTGGCACTGATATGTGATACTGATGAGCACTGATAGGTGGCACTGATGGGCACTGATAGGTGGAACTGATAGGCACTGATAGGTGGCACTGGTCAGCAGCACTGATGGGTATTGATGGGCAGCACTGATGCGCAGACACTGAAAGGCAGCACTGACTGACATCACTAATGGGCACTGATTGGTGTCACTGATGGGCACTGCTGGGGCTTTACTGCTGGGGATTACCTGTCCTGGTCTCCCCTGTGAGGAGATGCCGCTGATCAGTTCTCCTCGCCACACACTCTGCCAGTGTGAGGCAAGGAGAGCCATTAAACCGCACTTCCGCATTTACAAGTAAACGTCTGTGATTGGACACAGACGATCACATAGTTAAAGAGCTGCCTCATCGGCTCTTTACTGAGATCGGGGTCGCACCCTGCCCTAGGAACACGACATAGACTTAAGATAAAAAACCTTCTGCCTTTAGAACCAATTTAACTCAAAATACAGTTTATTTCTCTTGGCCTCCTCTAAATTCCTTTTTTCTTACTGCTGTGATCCGACTTCCTGTTAGAGGGTGGCTACATTCATTCTCTATTGTCCTACTGTATGTAGTACCATAGCCACCATATTTTGCTGATATTACTTTTTTTTTTTTTTTTTTTTTTAGCCACGTCAGTGAATCTTCGAGCGAGACTAGAATCAACTTCACGTTCATCACTGTCTCTTATTAATCTTCACATCATTGTAGCTATATTTATTTACTCCCTCTTTTTTTTTTTTTTTTGAGATAAATTTTATATATGACTTTATTTCGTTATCATTAAAAAATTTTGATTATTTCATCCTACTCCCATTTTATATTTATTTTAACCTCTTCCCTTCTCCCCTCATTTACCATTTTGCTGATATTACTAAAACAATCTACACTACCTCTAGCACACACTAGAGGGTGCTACATGTATTTGGATGTTTGCTTTGAGTTCACCTTTAAAGTGATACTAAAGGTTTCCTTCTTTTTTTTTTAAATAACAAATATGTCATACTTACCTCCACTGTGCTGCTCGTTTTGCACAGAGTGGCCCCGAACCTGGTCTTCTTGGGTCCCCCCAGATGCCGAATGCAGGACTTGGCCCGCCCCCTGGCCGCCGTGTCATTGGATTTGATTGAAAGCAGCGGGAGCCAATGGCTGCGCTGCTATCAATCTATCCAATCAACAGCAGAGAACCCCCTAGCCGAGAGATCGCGTGTCCCAGTGGGACAAGTTTGAGGGTTCAGGTAAGTAATATGGGGGGGAGGGGCTGGGGGGCCAGTCACTGACAGGTGTTTGGTCACCTTAATGCATAGGGAAAAACACTTACCTTTACAACCTCTTTAAGGTTTTAAAGATGCACATACAATATTTATAGTGAAGGAAACCAACTTGCATCATCGATTTAGTGTTTGCACTGCGTCTTCCTCTGTGGTATGATATACTGTACATTATACCACATATTATATTCATTTTTAAATTATTTAAATGTCTTTGCAGAGACAAAAAAAAAGAGTTTTGTAGAAATTGCAAAATCAACATACCTAATTCTGGAAACCAATATTTATCTACACATGAATTAAGCAACTTGCCCTTTCATGACTTATTTTGTCACCGCTCTACCCTTTGGAATTTATAGAGAGGGAAATTAAAGCGGGAGATGCTAAACTGAGGAAAGAAGAAAATGCTGTGCTGCCTTGTCAGGCTTGTGGTCAGTTGCAGCGTGTCGCATGTTGACAAGCAATTATACGGTATTTTGTGGGTGAGTGAGCAGGCAGGCTGGTCAATCGGCAGGTGGGGGAGCAGAGAGATGACATCATCTCTCACCGCCCGCCCTACATCACTGCAGTTCCACCCTCACTGTGCAGTCGCAGGCAACAGAGAGATTACATTGTCTCTCTGCTGCCTGACTTCACTCTGGGACACAGCGAGTCACAATATGCACCTTAGCAGGCAAGTAATAGAGCAAGTGACAATTGTAGCAGGCAAGTGACAATCTGCAACTTGTGGCAGGTAACATGGCAAGTGATAATCCACATCTTAGCAGGCAAGTGATACAGCAAGTGACAATTTTAGCAGGCAAGTGACAATCCGCAACTTGTGGCAGGTAACATGGCAAGTGATAATCCGCAAAGTGTGGCAGGTGACATGGTAAGTGAAAATCCGCAACGTGTGGCAGGTGATGTGGCAATTGGCAATCCGCAATATGTGGCAGGTGATGTGGCAAGGGACAATCCGCAACTTTTGGCAGGTGATGTGGCAAGTGACAATTCGCAGCGTGTAGTAGGTGACATGGCAAGTGAAAATCCGCAACGTGTGGCAGGTGACATGGCAAGTGACAAGCCACAACTTGTGGCAGGTGGTGTGGCAAGTGACAATCCACAACATGTGGCAGGAGACATGGCAAGTGACAATCCGCAATGTGTAGCAGGTGACATGGCAAGTGTCAATCCACAACTTGTGGTAGGTGACGTGACAACTGACAATCCACACTGTGTGGCAGGTGACGTGGCAAGTGTCAATCCGCAAAGGGGTGCTAAGTGACAATCTGCAACTTGTGGCAAGTGACAATCTGCAACATGCGGTAGGTGACGTGGCAAGTGACAATCTGCAACGCGTGGCAAGTGACAACCTGCAACACGTGGCAGGTGACGTGGCAAGTGACAATCTGCAACGTGTGGCAGGTGAGGTGGTAAGTGACAATCCGCATCTGGTGATGGAATCCGAATCAAAACTGTAAGTACAAACACACATCACAAGTTGTGCCATGCCCTGATTAACCACTTAAGGACCAGAAGGATTTGCCCCATTAATGACCAGGCAATTTTTTGCGATACGGCAGTGTGGCACTTTAACTGACAATTTCACGGTCGTGCGGCGATGTACACAAATAAAATTAACGTCCTTTTTTCCCCACAAATACAGCCAGGGGAGGGCTGGCAGCCTTAGGTTTGGGGGGCAAGTCCAGTCAAGTGGCCCATTGACACCTTGCCAACCAGCCGCTGTCATTATACAGTGGCAGATTGGCTCCCCTGCTATGTGGCGACGCCGGAGCCGATGCATGTGGCTGTGATATCCACCGGAAACCCATGATTGCTCCGGAGAGAGCCAGTCAATGTAAACAGACAGATACCGGTTCTGACAGGGGAGTTAGAAAGAGATCTGTTGTTCCTAGTGATCAGGAACAGCGATCTCTCTCTACTCCCAGTCAGTACACCCCCCACAGTTAGAAACACCTCCCAGGGAACACAATTGACCCCTTGATCGCCCCCTAGTGTTAACCCCTTCCCTTCTAGTTATATTTATACAGTAGTCAGTGGCTATTTTTAGCACTGATCACTGTATAAATGTCAATGGTCCCAAAAAAAGTATCAAAAGTGTCCGATCTGCCCACTAAATACCGCTGATCACAGCCATTACTAGAAAAAAAAATGCCATAAATATACCCCCTATTTTGTAGATGCTATAACTTTTTCAAAAAGAAATCAATATATGCTTATTGCAATTTTTTTTTTAACCAAAAACATGTAGAATACATATTGTCTCCAAACTTTTTGCACAAAGGGCCAGTTTACTGTCCTTCAGGCTTTAGGGGGGAGTAGAAAATGTCCCGACATCACTGGGAATAAACAATGCCCCATCATTGGTTTTCACAGGAGGAACAGTGCCCCATTAACTGTATCAGTGGGAGTAATGGTATCCCATCGATGGTGTCAGTGGGAAGAATGGTGCTCCTTAGCAGGAGGAACAGTGCCCCATGATTGGTATCAATGAGAAGAATAGTGCCCCATCAATGGTGTCAGTGGGAGGAATAGTGCCCCATCATTGGTATTAGCAGGAAGAATAGTGCCCCATCCATGGTGTCAGTGGGAGGAATAATGTCCCAAGGGCCAAGTAGAGGCAGGCAAAGAGCCGCATCTGGCCCCTGAGCCACAGTTTGAAGACCACTATTTTTTGGGGATATTTATTGTAGCAAAAAGTAAAAAAAAAACATTTATTTTTCAAAATTGTCGCTCTTTTTTTGTTTATAGCACAAAAAAATATAGACAGCAGAGGTGATTAAATACCAACAAAAGAAAGCTCTATTTGTTGGGGAAAAAGGCATACATTTTATTTGTGTACAGTGTCACACCACCGCACAATTGCCAGTTAAAGCGATGCAGTGCTGTATTGCAAAAAATGGCCTGGTCGGCAAGTTACTAAATCCCTCCGGGGCTGAAGTGGTTAAACCACAGAATCAGCTCACCATCACCAGTGCCCATCAATTCAGCCTCACCAGTGCAGCCTGATCAGTGCTGTTTCACCAGTGCAGACAGTGCCCATCAGTGAAGCCTGATCAGTGCCATCTCACCAGTGCAGAAAGTGCCCAGGCATCAGTGCAGCCTGATCAGTGCCCATCAATGCAGCCTCACCAGTGAAGATAGTGCCCATCAGTGCAGCCTGATCAGTGCCCATCAATGCAGACAGTGCCCATCAGTGCTACCTCACCAGTGCAGACAGTGACCAAGCATCAGTGCAGCCTGATCAGTGCTACCTCATCAGTGCAGACAATGCCCAGGCATTAGTGCAGCTTGATCAGTGCCCATCAATGCAGCCTAACCAGTGCAGTGCCCATCATCAGTGCAGCTTGATTAGTACCCATCAGTGTAGCCTGGACTGTGCCAGTCAGTGCAGCCTGATCAGTTCTGTCTCACCAGTGCAGACAGTGCCCAGGCATCAGCTCAGCCTCACCAGTGTAGACAGTGCCCAGGCATCAGTGCATCCTGATCAGTGCAGACTGTGCCCATCATTGCAGCCTGATCAGTGCAGAACGTGCCCATCAGTGCAGCCTGATCAGTGCTGATCAATACAGCCTCACCGGTGCATACAGTGCCCAGGCATCAGTGCAGCCTGATCAGTGCCCATCAATGCAGCCTCACCAGTGCAAACAGTGCCTGTCAGTGCAGACAGTGACCAGGCATCAGTGCATCCTGATCAGTGCAGCCTCACTGGTGCAGACTGTACATATTAGTGCAGCCTGATCATTACTGCCTCATCAGTGCAGACAGTGCCCAGGCACCAGTGCAGCCTGATCAGTGCCGATCAATGCAGCCTCACCAGTGAAGTGCCCATCATCAGTGCAGCTTGATCAATGCAACCTCACCAGTGCAGACAGTGCCCAGGCATCAGTGCAGCTGAATCAGTGCCCGTCAATGCAGGATCAACAGTGCAGTGCCCATCATCAGTGCAGTTTAAATGCCCATCATCAGTGCAGTTTGATAAGTGCCCATCATCAGCGCAGTTTGATAAGTGCCCATCATCAGTGCAGTTTGATAAGTGCCCATCATCGGTGCAGTTTGATAAGTGCCCATCAATTCAGCCTGACCAGTGCAGTGCCCATCATCAGTGCAGTTTGATCAGTGCCCATGGGATGTGGGGGGGGGGGATTCAGCTGGGGGTGTGTTTGGGTCTGGATCTCACAGCCAGGTCCTTGCCTTACACGGTCTCTTCGAGGTGGGGTGATGAATCTGTCACATCTTCTCTGCCACTCCTCAAGCCAGAGCTCAGCCCCAGCCCACAACCGATCAGGTCACGTGTGACATGACGCACCTCCACCCCTGGCATGTCATATGCCCTGACGACTGCCTCTGAGACTCCTGGGAGGTGGGAGTTGTAGTTTGCTGCACTGCCGAGTTCCTCCCACCACCAGGAACTCGAGTGCGGCCGGACTACAATTCCCAGAGTGCAGTGCAGAAGGTGCCATATAGCCAATCGGCGGCCACTGTTCTGTCATTAGTTTCAGAATTTGATAAGTTGGAATTTATGACAGAGCACCGCCACGGCCGTTTTTAATGTCAAGGTAGGCGGCCTGGGGGGAAATTTCCACCCTGCCCCCCGGTCCAGCCCGCCCCTGAATACAGCTTTCTTTTGGTGGTATTTGATCACTTCTGCATTTTATATTTTTTGCGCTATAAACAAAAAAAGAACGTCAATTTAGAAAAAAAACTATATTTTTTACTATTTACTATAATAAATAAACCAAAAAAATAAAAATAAATAAAAACAGATGTATTTATCAGTTTAGGCCAATACATGTATAGAGCCATGACAGGTTCTCTTTCTACCCTTATATACATTTATAGAGCCATGCTAGGTCCTCTTTATACTCATTTAGAGCCCGTTTGCACTGAGCTGAGGGCCACGTCAGCAATAAAGTGAGATTTAGTGACGCTTTACTGTTGTGTTAGCGGCACTATGCGGCCGCTAGAGGGGTGTTTTTAACACCCGCTAGCGGACAAGGAAAGGGTTAAATGCACCCTAAAAGTGCCACTGTCGAAGCACTTTGCAGGCGCTGCGGCAGTGATGCCCATTCATTTCAATGGGCAGGGGTGCTTTAGCAGCGGTGTATACACTTCTTCTCCACCACCCCAAATATGCTGCTTGCAGGACTTTTTTTTAACATCCTGCCAGCACACTGCCCCAGTGTGAAAGCACTCGGACTCTCACACTGGGGCTGCGGGGGAGGCATTTTTCAGGCACTTTACAGGCTCTATTTTTAGCCGTTTAGCGGCTGAAAAAGTGCAAAGGGGTCTTATACATGTATAGAGCCATGACAAGTCCTCTATATTCTCCTATATACCTGTATAGAGCCATGACAGGTCCTCTTTATACTCCTATATACCTGTATAGAGCCATGACAGGTCCTCTTTATACTCCTATATACATGTATAGTGCCATAACAGGTCCTCTTTATACACCTATATACATGTATATAGGAGTATAAAGAGGACCTGTCATAGCACTATACATGTATATAGGAGTATAAAGAGGACCTGTCATAGCACTATACATGTATATAGGTGTATAAAGAGGACCTGTCACAGCACTATACTTGTATATAGGAGTATAAAGAGGACCTGTCATAGCACTATACAAGTATAGTGCTGTGACAGGTCCTCTTTATACTCCTATATAAATGTATAGAGCCATGACAGGTCCTCTTTATACTCCTATATACAAGTATAGTGTTGTCACAGGTCCTCTTTATACTCCTATATAAATGTATAGAGCCATGACAGGTCCTCTTTATACTTCTATATACAAGTATAGTGCTGTGACAGGTCCTCTTTATACTTGTATATACATATATGGTGCCATGATCGATCCTCTTTATATTCCTATTTACATATATAGAGCCCTGACAAGTCTTTTTATACTCCTATACACATGTATAGAGCCATGACAGGCATTGATGTAAGTAACTCAGTTCAAATAAACTGATTACTCTTCCCCTCATGGTAACGGCGCTCCCATTACTTGGGCGGCGTTACCGCAATTACATCTACCGCCCGGGCCCAGGTAGACGGAACTAGCGAAGGAAGTGAATATCGCCGCCTTTATCGGCGAGACTGACACCTCGCAAGCCCCGTCGCCTGGTATGGATTTAAAGGGGAACCCCTACGCCAAAAAAACAGCGTGGGGGTCCCCCCAAAGTCCATAGTAGACCCTTATCCGAGCACGCAGCCCGGCCGGTCAGGAAAGGGGGGTGGGGACGAGCAAGCGCCCCCCCCTCCTGAACCATACCAGGCCGCGTGGCCTCAACATGGGGGGGTGATTTGGGGAAGGGGGGCCCTTTAAATCCATACCAGGCGACGGGGCTCGCGAGGTGACAATCTCGCCGATGGAGGCGGCGACATTCACTTCCTTCCCTAGTCCCGTCTAACCGAGTTACTAACACAATTACTTTTTGGGAGAAGTAATTTGTAACTTAACTATTTACTTTTTTAAAGTAAGATGACCAGCACTGATGACAGGTCCTCTTTATACTCATATACATGTATAGAGCCATGACAGGTCCTCTTTTTTCTCCTGTATACATGTATAGAGCCATAACAGGTCCTCTTTATATGCCTATAAACATGTACATGACAGGTCCACTTTATACTCCTATATACATGTATAGAGCCATGACAGGTCCTCTCTATACTCCTATACATGTATAGAGCCATTACAGGTCCTATTTATACTCCTATATACATGTATAGAGCCATGACAGGTCCTCTTTATACTCCTATATACATGTATAGAGCCATGGCAGGTCCTCTCTATACTCCTTTATACATGTATAGAGCCATGACAGGTCCTCTTTATACTCCTTTATACATGTATAGAGCCATAACAGGTCCTCTTTATACTCCTATACATGTATAGAGCCATGACAGGTCCTCTTTATACTCCTATATACATATATAGAGCCATGGCAGGTCCTCTTTATACTCCTATACATGTATAGAGCCATGGCAGGTCCTCTTTATACTCCTATACATGTATAAAGCCATGACAGGTCCTCTCTATACTCCTATACATGTATAGAGCCATGGCAGGTCCTCTTTATACTCCTATATACATGTATAGAGCCATGGCAGGTCCTGTTTATACTCCTATATACATGTATAGAGCCATGGCAGGTCCTCTTTATACTCCTATACATGTATAGAGCCATGACAGGTCCTCTTTATACTCCTATATACATGTATAGAGCCATGGCAGGTCCTCTCTATGCTCCTATATACATGTATAGAGCAATGACAGGTCCTCTTTATACTCCTTTATACATGTATAGAGCCATAACAGGTCCTCTTTATACTCCTATACATGTATAGAGCCATGACAGGTCCTCTTTATACTCCTATATACATGTATAGAGCCATGGCAGGTCCTCTTTATACTCCTATAAATGTATAGAACCATGGCAGGTCCTCTTTATACTCCTATATACATGTATAGAGCCATGACAGGTCCTCTTTATACTCCTATATACATGTATAGAGCCATGGCAGGTCCTCTTTATACTCCTATAAATGTATAGAGCCATGGCAGGTCCTCTTTATACTCCTATACATGTATAGAGCCATGGCAGGTCCTCTTTATACTCCTATATACATATATAGAGCCATGGCTGGTCCTCTTTATACTCCTATACATGTATAGAACCGTGGCAGGTCCTCTTTATACTCCTATACATGTATAAAGCCATGCCAGGTCCTCTCTATACTCCTATACATGTATAGAGCCATGGCAGGTCCTCTTTATACTCCTATATACATGTATAGAGCCATGGCAGGTCCTGTTTATACTCCTATATAGTGATGGACGAACGTTTCGCCCGGCGGTCGTTTCGCGGCGAATTTCCGACTTTCGCCGTCCGCGGGTTCGAACGCCTTTTTCCGTCGTTCGCCCCGGCGGACTTACGTGTTTAATGTATACAAGAACTTTAACCTTTCGTGACACGTTTATCATGTGTTACAGGACAACCAATTGAGACATGACAGCTCATGGACACTTGGACATTCCCCCTAACCTATAAATACACCCGATCCGGTGGCCATTTTACATTCTTTCTTCTGTCACTGTAGGGAAAGGATCCTGTGTGGAGTAGGGACAGAGAAAACGCTAGCTATTTGGTACACAAAAGTTCTTTTCAGGACTGGTATAGGTGTTAGGTCAGCAGCCTGAGTTTCTTTTGTCAGTTTAGATAAAGGGACAGAGCGCTGTATGCTGCTATTTTAGGGACAGCTCAGCCAGATTAGTCTTTCTTCATCATCATCATCATCATCATCATTAGCTGTTACTATCAGGTCCACAAAAGAGCTATTCCAGCTAATCGTTCCAGCCTACTCTTTTTTGCCAATTTGTATAGGGACAGGCAGGAAGCAGTGTGTCAGGCAGTGAGGATAATTTTAAAGACTTGCTGTTACTATTAGTTCCACAAAGGTTCTTTTCAGGACTGGTATCAGTGGTACGGTAATAGGCTTGTACACGTATAATATTCTTTCTTCCAAATATAGAAAGAATATTATACTTGACTGCTGCCCTTCTGCTGCAGTCTGCTAATCATTCACAACTCACTTGTTCCACAAAGCTCTTTATCAGGACTGGTAACTTGGTCTGTCTAGGGTGCTACGGTACATAGGCTTGGGTGCGGTACAGTCTGCTGTTCTGTAAGGACCGCTATCGGTCCCTATACTGCAGCAGTCCTTCATTGGTATAGGGACTGACGCACAGTCTGCTAAACACTAATACACAACCTGCTTGGTCCACAAAAGTTCTTATAAGGACTGGTAACTTGGTATAGGGTGCTACGGTACATAGGCCTGAGTGCGTTACAGTCTGCTGTTCTGTAAGGACCGCTATCGGTCCACAATACATAGGGTTGACGTGCACTACTGCTGACCGCTGCCCTATACTGCAGCAGTCCTTCAGCGGTATAGGGACTGACGCACAGTCTGCTAAACACTAACACACAACCTGCTTGGTCCACAAAAGTTTTTATAAGGACTGGTAACTTGGTATAGGGTGCTACGGTACATAGGCCTGAGTGCAGTACAGTCTGCTGTTCTGTAAGGACTGCTATCGGTCCACAATACATAGGGTTGCCGTGCACTACTGCTGACCGCTGCCCTATACTGCAGCAGTCCTTCAGCGGTATAGGGACTGACGCACAGTCTGCTAAACACTAATACACAACCTGCTTGGTCCACAAAAGTTCTTATAAGGACTGGTAACTTGGTATAGGGTGCTACGGTACATAGGCCTGAGTGCAGTACAGTCTGCTGTTCTGTAAGGACCGCTATCGGTCCACAATACATAGGGTTGCCGTGCACTACTGCTGACCGCTGCCCTATACTGCAGCAGTCCTTCATTGGTATAGGGACTGACGTACAGTCTGCTAATCACTAACACACAACCTGCTTGGTCCACAAAAGTTCTTATAAGGACTGGTAACTTGGTATAGGGTGCTACGGTACATAGGCCTGAGTGCGTTACAGTCTGCTGTTCTGTAAGGACCGCTATCGGTCCACAATACATAGGGTTGACGTGCACTACTGCTGACCGCTGCCCTATACTGCAGCAGTCCTTCAGCGGTATAGGGACTGACGCACAGTCTGCTAAACACTAACACACAACCTGCTTGGTCCACAAAAGTTTTTATAAGGACTGGTAACTTGGTATAGGGTGCTACGGTACATAGGCCTGAGTGCAGTACAGTCTGCTGTTCTGTAAGGACTGCTATCGGTCCACAATACATAGGGTTGCCGTGCACTACTGCTGACCGCTGCCCTATACTGCAGCAGTCCTTCAGCGGTATAGGGACTGACGCACAGTCTGCTAAACACTAATACACAACCTGCTTGGTCCACAAAAGTTCTTATAAGGACTGGTAACTTGGTATAGGGTGCTACGGTACATAGGCCTGAGTGCAGTACAGTCTGCTGTTCTGTAAGGACCGCTATCGGTCCACAATACATAGGGTTGCCGTGCACTACTGCTGACCGCTGCCCTATACTGCAGCAGTCCTTCATTGGTATAGGGACTGACGTACAGTCTGCTAATCACTAACACACAACCTGCTTGGTCCACAAAAGTTCTTATAAGGACTGGTAACTTGGTATAGGGTGCTACGGTACATAGGCCTGAGTGCAGTACAGTCTGCTGTTCTGTAAGGACCGCTATCGGTCCACAATACATAGGGTTGACGTGCACTACTGCTGACCGCTGCCCTATACTGCAGCAGTCCTTCAGCGGTATAGGGACTAAGAGTTTTGTCACAGGGTGATTTAAAAAATGACAGGCAGAGGAAGAGGCAGGCCCTTCCGCAGGGGTGGTAGGGGTAGGGCAGGAGCAACAGCCTTGAGCCAAAGTGGGAAGTTGCAGAAGGTGCGTTCAATTACTTTAAAGGACGCACCAGACTTGGTTGAGTGGCTCACTCAGCCTTATTCTTCTGCACCCTCCTCATCCTCTCGATCTGCACCCTCTTCTTCACTCTCTGCTATGTGCACCCCCAAAGACACTACCACCAACAACACCACCACCACCACATACCTTCCGCTTGAGTGCAAATGGGGGCCTTCATGCTCCAGTGTTTTAATAGGGACCCCCGTATAAAAAGCATGAGGGTCAAGGACCAGTACTGGGTGGCAACGTACTTAGATCCCCGGTACAAACACAAAATGGCGGAAATGTTACCGCCGTCGCAGAGGGCTGTCAGAATGCAGCACTTCCAGGCCTTGCTTCGAGAAATGCTGCATTCTGCTTTTGCGTGCGCTGGCAGAGGAGCAATTCCCACTCCCAGAGAAGGATTTGCGGGTACCAATCCAACAGCGCCTGCAAGAAGAGGCCGGTTTGAAGATGTGTTGGTGACTTCGGATATGAGGTCATTCTTTCAGCCGACCCATCGACAGGTGTCATCCGGATCCAGCATCAGGGAACGCCTAGACCGTCAGGTGTCCGACTACATTGGGTTAACGGCCGATGTGGACGCTCTGAGGAGTGATGAACCCCTAGACTACTGGGTGGGCAGGCTTGACCTCTGGCCAGAGCTTGCCCAATTTGCAATCGAACTGTTGGCTTGCCCCTCATCCAGTGTCCTGTCCGAAAGGACGTTCAGCGCAGCAGGGGGGATTGTGACCGATAAGCGTACTCGCCTAGCTCACGACAGTGTTAACTACCTCACATTTCTAAAAATGAATGAGGCATGGATCTCGGAGGAATTCAACACATGTGATCAGTAGACCATGTATATGTCTATAAACAATTTTTGGAATCAAGCACACAGACCTTCTTAATTCATTTGGCTCACTTCCCTGACCCAAAAAAGCACACCGTACTATATGCCCCTACCCTCCTCTTTGAAGAGGTTGAGCGGTGTCATATTTCTACTGGGGCTGCTTATTATGAGGGGTTCCCACCATCCCTGTGCTGTGCTGACTTCCTCCTGGGTGTTCTTATTATGAGGGGCTCCCACCATCCCTGTGCTGTGCTGACTTCCTCCTGGGGGTTCTTATTATGAGGGGATCACACCATCCCTGTGCTGTGCTGACTTCCTCCTGGGGCTGCTTACGGTGCTGCTGTCAGCGCTGTATGTCACGGAGCTGCTGTCAGCGCTGTATGTCACGGAGCTGCTGTCAGCGCTGTATGTCACGGAGCTGCTGTCAGCGCTGTATGTCACGGAGCTGCTGTCAGCGCTGTATGTCACGGAGCTGCTGTCAGCGCTGTATGTCACGGAGCTGCTGTCAGCGCTGTATGTCACGGAGCTGCTGTCAGCGCTGTATGTCACGGAGCTGCTGTCAGCGCTGTATGTCACGGTGCTGCTGTCAGCGCTGTATGTCACGGAGCTGCTGTCAGCGCTGTATGTCACGGAGCTGCTGTCAGCGCTGTATGTCACGGAGCTGCTGTCAGCGCTGTATGTCACGGAGCTGCTGTCAGCGCTGTATGTCACGGTGCTGATGTCAGTGCTCTGTATTACGGTGCTGCTGTCAGTGCTCTGTATCTCCTGCACCCTCTTGTTTGCCTACCCTGGTCCCTGACCTTCCCTCTCCTCCATTGCCTTCATTAGCTCCATAGTCCTGAATTGTCAGAACAATTTCCCAAATAAAAAAAAAATGCTTGTAGTTATCGATCCCAAATTCACCTCATACATGTATTATGCTATTGTCCAGGTGGTGGGACTACGTGCTACCCCCTAATAATTACCCCGTGGCCGCAAATTCGACCTAAAGGTTTGCGAAATTCGCCTCCCATTGAAGTCAATGGAGCCCGCGGCGAACGGTCGTTTTCGCGAACGTTTGTGTCCGTTCGCGTTTCGCGTTCGCGAAACGTCCCGTCGGAAGTTCGTCCATCACTACTCCTATATACATGTATAGAGCCATGGCAGGTCCTCTTTATACTCCTATACATGTATAGAGCCATGGCAGGTCCTCTTTATACTCCTATATACATGTATAGAGCCATGACAGGTCCTCTTTATACTCCTATATACATGTATAGAGCCATGACAGGTCCTCTTTATACTCCTATAAATGTATAGAGCCATGGCAGGTCCTCTTTATACTCCTATATTACATGTATAGAGCCATGACAGGTCCTCTTTATACTCCTATATACATGTATAGAGCCATGGCAGGTCCTCTTTATACTCCTATACATGTATAGAGCCATGGCAGGTCCTCTCTATACTCCTTTATACATGTATAGAGCCATGACAGGTCCTCTCTATGCTCCTATATACATGTATAGAGCCATGGCAGGTCCTCTTTATACTCCTTTATACATGTATAGAGCCATGACAGGTCCTCTCTATACTCCTATATACATGTATAGAGCCAGCATTTCATTCTTGGTCCAGGCAGCACAATGTCTTGGGCTGGCCATGCATTTGTCTTTGAGTGATTCATGACTATATATTGAATTTATACCACAAAAATGTACAATTTTAAAATTGAGTGATTCACATTTGTTATGGAAAGATCTACAATAAATGTCTTTCAAATATATATTTTATGTGTTATGTAGATGACCATCTTTATTCCAGTACCATTGCAGGCATCACTGGCAACAAAGGTGAGGAGGACTAAAGCTACGATATACTTTTACTGCTCATGTTCTGCTTTTAATCTGATATTTTTCTATATGGTTTCCGTTTGCATGTGAACTGTTTTTATGGACAAGATACTTGATGCTGATGGTGAGTCAGACCTGATAAGTACAGCCACATCAGTATACATTGCATGGTGATGGTATTTCATCTTTTGTGATGATGCATTTCCACTGAATTTTAGGCTGGCCGCCATATCAACAACCATTCAATTTGAGGATTTAAAGCTTATCTAAACCCAATAGCAAAATATATATAGATAATATATTGCAGTTTACCAATCTTTTAATCCTTTGCCCATTATATCTCTAACAGTAAAACCAGTCTGTATATGCAGACTGGACCCTAAGGGGTTAACTATCCGCTTTGTGTAAAAGGGCTGTTTGATCCTGTCCTCTCCGATCCTCCCCTTCTTTTACTGTCCCCAATCCATCTGCTGATAGAACAGAACCTTGGAGGCACTCTGCACATGCTCAGTTTGGTATGTATTGTTACTGAGTTTTTTTTTGCATGTGATGAGCATAGGTCCAATCAGCATTGTCAAGACAGAGGGTCAGGGGTCCTGCAGCCTCATAGGACAATCAGAGGGGAATGAAAACTCCTCCTACAAGCTTTTCACAGACACTAATAGAAGTCACAAGACTGCTATATACGGCTGATGAGAAAGGGTATTTATCAGTTTATATGTACTAAAATAATTGTATTTCCATGTTCTGTGTACTGTGGGAGACCAGATATAGTGAATGCAGGGTCCTGGGTTTAGGAAAAGAATAGTTGGACTTTAACTACTTACTGACCAGCGACTTACCCATATGTTGCTGGAGTGGAAGGGTGATATCTGCAGTGATGACTAAGTTATCATTTTTTTCATCTGGCAAATCTTAAAGGGGATGTAAAGTCAGGTTTTTTATCTTAATACATTCTATGAATTCGGATAAAAAGCCTTCTGCGTCCAGCAGCCCCTCCTAACACTTACCTGACGTCCCTCTCTGCCCAGTGATGTCCACAAATGTCTCAGCCATCTGAGATTCTCCTTCCTGATTGGCTGAGACACAGCAGTGGTGTCATTGGCTCCCACTGTTGTCAATCAAAGTCAGCTAGCCAATCAGGGGAGAGCGGGGATGGGGCCAGGTTGGGACTCCGTGTCTAAATAGATAAACGGGGCTGTGACTGTCATGGTTGTCCCCGGAATCCAGTGGCATATGGAAGGCCTGCTCACGGAATCCCCACGCTGAGAACTAATCAGTATCCATGGGCGCGCGTTGGCACGAACGGACGCACGCGGGTGCGTGTTGGTACGAACGGGCGCACGCGGGTGCGCGATGTTGCGAACGAGCGCACGCGGGTATGCGATGGAACGAACGGGCGCACGCGGGTGTGCTGGGTCACGAACGGGCGCAAGGTTACACGCGGGCGCACGCAGACACGCCGTGCGACCGTTCTTGGCGCCCAAAGGGCTACTTAAGGAACCTGTTACTGTGCCTCTGTGCTGTCCAGTCTAAAGCGTGTCCGGTTATTCTGTCTTCTGCTACCTGATTGCCCCTGATTCCTGTTACCCGGCTTGTTCCTGACGATGTCTGCTTGCTGCCAGCCTCTGACCTCCGGCCTGTCTGACTACGCTTCTGCCTCTTCCTGTGTACCGTTGCTGCCCGCCTGTTACCGACCCGGCTTGTACTTTGACCTTGCTTCTGCCACCAGCTGTTCCAGCCTGACCGCCTGTGCCTGCTGCTGTCTGCTGTCTGCCACCTGCTGTTCCAGCCTGACCGCCTGTGCCTGCTGCTGTCTGCTGTCTGCTACCTGCTGTTCCAGCCTGACCGCCTGTGCCTGCTGCTGTCTGCCATCTGCTGTCTGCCACATGCTGTTCCAGGCTGACCGTCTGTACCTGCTTCCGTCTGCTGTCTGACCAGTCTGCCGGGTGTCTACATTCCAGCCCTCCTGTGGTTCCTCCATTACTCAAGGTCCGGACCTGTCCTTCACCAGTTCGGCACTTGTGCCCTCTGAACTCTAGAACTCCTGTTCCCACCTCCAGGGATTCTCGAGCCAGAGGCTTACGAGAGGCCGCTCCCTGCATTCTGGGCTCCTATACCAGGTACGTGACATTGACTCAGCTTGGGTGCCCCCATAGTAAGCTACTTGCTGTGGGGGCACTGAACAGGAGGGAGGGGCCAGGAGCAGCGAAGAGGTACCCGAGAAGAGGAGGATCCAGGGTGATCTGTGCAAATTCACTGCAACAGAGCAGGTAAGTATAACATGTTTGTTATTTTTATAGGGAAAAAAACGAGGCTTTACAATCCCTTTAAGCTGGTAAAAGTAATCCAAGCAGTGAAAGAGCTGAGCTATCAGGAAGCTCGGCAAGGATGGCATCCTATTCCTGAGACACAGTCAAGGATTTCGTCACTTCAGGTTTCCATCATTACCGGCTTGTACAAGCATCAGATCAACTGTAAAGAAACAAAGTAGGGCGCAAATGCCTAATGCATTACTACCAACACTGTTTTTATTTTATAAAATTGTCAAAAATATACAAGCATATCAAGTCACAACTCCAGCTCTGGTGATGTCCAAATGGTTGGAAAGTTGACGCATTTCAGGAGCCAAACGACAGGGCCCAGCTCTCTTTCTCTTCACTGCAGCTGACCTAATTAGCCACTGCATAAACTTCCTGTAGCCATATTACATGAGACATTTTAGGCCTCATATTAGGCCTCTTGCACACTGCAGCTTGAAAAAGCTCTGTACAGCTTTTTTATGCACACATGCATGTAAACATGCGCCATGCATTCTTCAGTAAAAAAAATGGAAAAATCTGCTTTTTTGGTCAGTAATTTATGCCTCATGCGCGCAAATACGCACAAATGCGTACAAATGCACGCAAATGACCATATTTACATATTGTGCAGAATGAGAACGCGAGAATATGTTTTTGCGCATTTGTGTACGAAAATGCACGAATGCATATACACAAAAATGCGCGTAAATACATACAAAGGAAAAACATCTGAAAAAGTAGATGCTCAAACAGGTGTATCATGTACAAGAGGCCTTATCATGTCAATAATGCTGTTAAAATACATATTAACCATGTCAATAATACATTTGTACATATCTGTGTCCTTGTCTCTAATTCTCTTGGGTGATACTCACAGTATGGCACTTACTTAACCACTTTTTACCCCCTTCATGACCAGGCCATTTTTTGAGATACGGCACTGCGTTACTTTAACTGGCAATTGCGCGGTCGTGCGACACTGTACCTAAAAAAAAATACAAATTCCCCACAGATAGAGCTTTCTTTTGGTGGTATTTGATCAGCTCTGCGGTTTTTATTTTTTGTGCTATAAACAAAAAAAAAAAAAGACAGACAATTAAAAAAAAAAAAACACAATATTTCTTTACTGTTTTAAAACACATCCAGTAGAAAAATTGAACAAACTATAGGATATATATATATTTTTTTTACAGCGGTAGTAATGGGGGGGGGGGGGGTCAGCGACTTATAGCAGGACTGAAATATTGCGGTGAACATTCGGACACTGACACTTTTTGGGAACCAGTGCTAAAAAAATATGCACTGTCACTGTACTAATGACACTGGCTGGGGTTAACATCAGGGGTGATCAAAGGGTTACCATATATACTCGAGTATAAGCCGAGATTTTCAGCCCCTTTTTTTAGGCTGAAAGTGCCCCCTTCGGCTTATAATCGAGTCACCGCCGTCTGCCTACCTGATCAGCGTGTCGTGCAGACAGACGGCGGCCATTCCACTGTTCAAAAGCCGCGCCTCCCTGTCTGTGATAAGCGGAACACTCAATTTCCCAGCAGTCAGTGTTGCGCCTATCACGGACATCCTCTCATCCTCGTCCGTAGTATGAGGATGAGCTGATGTCCGTGATAGGCGGAACACTGACTGCTGGGAAATTGAGTGTTCCGCCTATCACAGACAGGGAGGCGTGGCTTTTGAACAGTGGAATGGCCGCCGTCTGTCACAGACGAGGAGGAGAGGTGCGGCTTTTGAACAGTGGAATGGCCGCCGTCTGTCACAGACGAGGAGGAGAGGTGCGGCTTTTGATTCCTGGAATGGCTGCCGTATGTTTTTATGCTGATCGGTGCAAAATGGCACACAGAGCTGCAGATGGGCACAAAGCTGCAGAAGGACACAGAGGCTGCAGATTGGCACACGGAGGCATGCACAGGACACAGGCGCACCAGTTGATATTAAAGGCAGATTTTTTTTAAAATAACAAACTTACCTTCCCTGTGTAGTGCTTTTGCACAGAGCAGCCTCAATCCTCCTCTTCTCGAGTCCCCTGCTGGTGCTCCTGGACTCTCCCTCCTACCCCTTGCTATGGGGGCACCTGTGCAGGCTCATTCCTGAGCCACTGCTCTTGGCATCCCTTCACACACACACAGAGTGCGGCTTGGCCCCACCACTCTCTCCTCATTGGCTCACTGACTATGATTCACAGAAGTGAGAGCCAATGGCTCCTGCTGTTGTCTTAGCCACTGAGGAGGAAGAGACCCAACAGAGAAGGTGCACATCGCTGAATTGGGATGGGGCTCAATAAGTATGGGGGGGCTGGGGGGGGGCTGCTGCATATAGAAGGTTTTTT
This sequence comes from Lithobates pipiens, assembly GCF_037356315.1. Taxonomy (NCBI): domain Eukaryota; kingdom Metazoa; phylum Chordata; class Amphibia; order Anura; family Ranidae; genus Lithobates; species Lithobates pipiens. The sequence continues at coordinate 370,629,225 of NW_027507758.1, read as the reverse complement.
ACCTTCATGCATACAATGCGTGAAGGTAAAATACCTTGAGCCTTTACAATCACTTTAACATATAAATGGTGGAAATGCAGCAGGTTGGATCAACTCTGAGAAATGCTTATCTCCTGAAATGAGTCAGATTTCCAACCACAGTGATTTGGCCGTCACCTGAGCTGGAGTTGTGACTTGATATGTTTGTATCTTCTCATGTTTTTATGTTTTTGGCGATTGTAAAAAATAAAAACGTGGTGGTAATGCACTAGGCATTTGCACTCTACTGTGTTTCTTTATAGTGTGTTTGAAGTTTCCCTTCATGAGGAGAGCAGTATCATCCTAGGCATTACATATGTACCATTGGATGTGAAACCTTACGGTTTTGTTGTGTTAGTGTCTAAGCATCAGATTAAACCAATCTTCATTTGATCTGATCCTTTGGAGGGTAGAGGAGAGATCTGGGACCTAATAGACCCTAGATCTTCCCATAAAGAGAACCTGTCTCGGCTCATGCTATCATAAGGGATGTCATTCATCCCTGGTTATAATAATAAAAGGGATAAAAAATAAATAAAGAGACAGTATAAAAAAAAAAAAAAAATATATATATATATATATATATATATATATATATATATATATATATATATATATATATATATATATACTAAATAATATCATATATAATAATATAAAATAAAAGTCTTAATGCACCCCCACTCCCCTCTTGCTTGCATGCAGATGGCAATCGCACCACACATGAGGTATCGCCGCAAAGGCCAGAGTGAGAGCAATAATTCTAGCTCCAGACCTCCTGTGTAACTCTAAGCTGGTAACCTGTAAAGGCTTTTACAGCGTCACCTAGGGAAGCTTTTACATACTGTAGTTTGGCGCAGTTCCACAGGCGTATTCATTTTCAAAGCGTGACATGTTGAGTATCTATTTACTCGTTGTAACATCATCTTTTACGTTTTACCAAAAAATTGGGTATTATATAGTGTTTGTGTGCACTAAAGGTCAGTGGCGGCCTGTCCAATGCATCTGGCCCCCTGATCTACATGCAGGGCGCCAGACGCATGGATTACAATGCTCAGATCAAAGTACGAGAGCAAAGCTATTGGCTACTAGGCTGAACGTAGTCCCATTGGAACTAATGAACATCATCACGTTCCGAACAATCGGATTTTTGTCAACTTTGTCCGACCGTGTGTATGCAAGACCAGTTTCGGACAAAATCCGTCAGAAAAAATCCAACGGATTTTGTGGTCGGAATTTCCGACCGTGTGTACAAGGGCTTAGATTCTCTGCACTTTTTCTATGTTCCTTCAGTCAGTGTTAGTTACTTATAGAGACAGGGCTCAGGAAAGTCATTGCCTTCTTCAAAAGACTGGAAAAACATCCTCTGCACTGCAACTAGCTGATGTAAAATTGTGTTGGATTCAACTTCTGTGTCTTATTGGAGAGTTACACCCCATTCACACTTGTGCCACTTTTCATATGACTTTGGACATCAAAGTCAAATGCCACGTCGTACTGCAGGTTTTTCAATGATGACCATTCATCTATGTGAGAATTAAAGTTGCAGCCACTTCAGAGTAGTTCATGCACTACTTTTGGTCCAACTTTCATGCAACTTGAGGGCCATAGACTTCAATGTTAACCCTCAAATGTTGCATGAAATTCGTACCTGAATGTTTTACATGCAACAGTGTGTCTGACTTTGCAGAGGGACAACAATTCACATCCAAGTCACACCCATCCAAAGTTCCATGAAAGTTAAATTAAGTTGCACCAAAGTTGCAGTCCAAAGTTGCTGGACTTTGGAGTTCTACAAGTGTATGGAGTCTTAACCCCTTGACATCTAAGGGTAAAACAAATGTAATGTCTAAGCCCAATTTTGCAACTTTGGCATGTGTTAGTAAAACCACACATAAGTGGATTGTACCATGTTTTTTGAACAAATTGGGCTTTCATTTGGTGGTGAATGGTAATGGCTTATATTTTTTATTACCAAAGGAAAACTGGCCCAAAATAGTAAGTTTTTTTTTTTTTAAATTTAGCTGTATATTTCTTGTTACTATCATAACCTACCACCACAGAACAACGCAAAATAAATTCTCCTGCTCCCGAAAATCCCAGCGATATCACATGTGTGTATGGTATTTGTTGTTTGTGCCCATAGTACAGCCTAGAAAAGGCAAACTTTGTTTTTTTTTTTTATCCTACCTAAAACACACTGACACTAACTGACACCAATACTAATTTAAAAAAAAAATCCTGTCCAAAATGTACTGGTCCTGACCTTTGACCTTGACCCAAACACTAACCCTGGCACTGACCTAGATCAAACCTTGATCTAGCTATGTTTCCTTTATTTTTTCTTTTCTTTATTTTTACACACTGTTGCTTGTTTCTCCATCTCTCGTACACTCTCGAGTATGAACACATTGGCGTCTATACGAAATCTTGGTCTGCTTGACATACCACTGCCCCCAGTTTTTAACATTGGCATCTATAGGAAATCTTGGTCAGCTTGACATGGCACTGCTCCCGAACCATAAGTGACAGGGACATCAAACTTGGGGAGAACTGAGAGGGGACCCAGGACTACAACATATCCGATTTTGGGGTCAGCCAGCTTGCCTAGGTAATCAGTTATGCCTGTAAATTACTATTGCGATGCAGTACATGCATTGAGAAGTGAAAAAAGGTACAGTATTGCTTCACTTTAAGTACATTAGCGTTTTAGATAAATGCTCTGGTCCAACTGTGTACTTAAAAGTATACCTGCATCTTCATTTACAGAGAGAGAAAGACAGGGGCAGGCTTCGCCCGTGACTGATCACTGTGATAGCCAATCAGAGGCTACCAAAACGATCAGGTTACTTGCAACTGGGAGATCCAGGTCCTGAGCGTTAGTACGGGACCTGGGGTTCCCGCTGAGACCCCAGTCTCTGTGCTGGGAGTGCACTGTGTTGCATGCTCCCAGCCCAAAGATAGATACACATATATGCAGCCCCACAGAAAAAAAGCCCAGACTAGTGAGGATGCATATCTGTGTACTGTCGACATGAAGGAGTTAAGCTGCTTGTAGGTGGTGCCAAGTCAGCAGGTGACAATGCTGTCCAGGGAGACTGGGTCTAAGAAAGTATTTCAGTGCATAAAGCGGCATCTGAAAAACAAGACATTTATCGATAGTTCTTTTTATCACCCCCCATCTTAGAAATGGATTTGCAGAATGGCATGGATGCATTAAAGCAGAGGATAATTGAAAATGATTACATATTACATCAACTTAAAATTTCAACTGGAATTTCACAAAAGATAAAGCATGAATGCTAAATGCATTCATTTTGTACCTTTGTCTGGATAACCAAGCAGAAGCTTTCATGGCCATGGCAGCATTGGAGGCAGATCTCCCCGCTGGGGCCATTGAGACCTGGCAATAGATGGAATTCTGATGCACACTATCAAGAACTGAAAATATAATAAGTGTCCATTCCAATTAACAAGCATAAAGCCAAAGCATTGTTTACCCACAGCATCCAACTTACACTAGGAGTGTGATGTGCTTGAGACTCTTTGGGGGTTATTTACAAAAGGCAAATCCACTTTGCACTACAAGTGCAAACTACAAGGGCAAAGGGCACTTGAAATTGCACTGGAAGTGCAGTCGCTATAAATCTAATGCCGCGTACACACGATCGGAATTCTCGTCGGAAAAAGCTCTGATGGTTTTCCTGACGGAATTCCGCTCAAGCTGTCTTGCCTACACACGGTCTCACCAAATTCCGCTTGTTTAGAACGCGGTGACGTACAACACGTATGACTGGACTAGAAAAAGGAAGTTCAATAGCCAGTAGCCAATAGCTTCCATCTCGTATTTGAATCTGAGCATGCATGATTTTTGGCGTGTCGGAATTCCATACACACGATTGGAATTTCTGGAAAATTGAGAACATGCTATCAATTTTTGGCTGGCGGAAATTTGGACAGCTGAATTCCGATGGAGCATACACACGGTCGCATTTTCCGATATCTTTTTCTGGCCGGAATTCCGATCGTGTGTACGCGGCATAAAGGGTAGATCTGAAATAAGTGGAAGCTCTGCTGATTTTATCATCCAATCAAAGCTAAAATGCTGTTTTTTTTATTTTCCTTGCATGTCCCCCTCACATCTACAGCGACTTTACTTCCAAGTACACTTTCAACACAACTTCAAGTGCACTTTGCACAAAGTGGAGTTGTCTTTAGTAAATAACTAGTAAATAAGTTATTATTATTAAGTTATTATATTATTAGTAAATAACCCCCTCTGTGTACTCTCTATCAGAAATGTAACTCTTATGCTTCATGAAGTTAACATGTTTTACCTACAATACTATTAAGACACAATTTGGCAGAGTATGTATGTTTTTTATTAAAAGTAACAATGAAGGGAAAACTTTTTTTTTCTACTTTTTAGATATCATAAGGGAGATAAGGGGAACAGGGCACACAGACATCAATAATAACCTGATAATCCCACTCCACTCTCTGAAAAGCTAAAAAACAAAAACAAAAAAACAAAAAAAAAACAATGTATCTTTTAGTTATTACTGTAAGCACCCTAATAATAACTGGAAGTCCCTAGATCTCTGCACTGTAGGTATTACCCACCAAAAAGTGAAGGAGAGGGGTGGACTGGGGTGGTTTTTTGTGTGTGTGTGTGTGTGTGTGTTTTATGATTTCTTGTGCATAACAAATACTAACCTAATTAAACCTACTTTTTGCTTGATCTGACCAAGTTAGGATTTAGGCCAAATATTGAAACTGGGGTGCCAGGCTCCAAACAATAGCACCACATAGGCAACATAACAGCATAGGGATCAGTGGAAATTTGCTATTTTTTTTACAAGCAAAAACTATGATATGACAGGACCTGTATTAAAATAGTGAAACAGGTGTTATTCAACACTTAGATCTTTTTGTCTTGTAGCGCCCCTAATAAAATCAACTTGAATTTGTGTTGACAGGTTTCTGCTGTCTACTACTACCCTCTGCTGCTATACGGTAGAATTGCAATAATAGACACCAACTTTCCTTGAGCTCTTTCGCTAGGTACTTTGGAAGTATCATACATTTACAAAGAAACATATATTTTTTACATTACAGGATATATCACTAATAAATTTTACAGCACTTAATGAAGTACAAAAATTCTGATCAGCTACTGAAGTAAAGGTGCTAACAATCTAACATTCCTTTATAGTCATACAGGGGTTAATTTACTAAAACTGGAGATTGCAGGTTCTGCCACAGCTATGTATGGGAGCCAATAAGAATCTAACTTCAGCTTGTTCAATTAAGCTTTGACAATAAAATCTGGATGCTGATTGGTTTCTATGCAGAGCTGCACTAGATTTTGTATGCTCCAGCTTTAGTAAATCCCCCTAATAGCCTTTTAGCCTACAAGAATTATTGTGAGCTATACACACAGTCGTAAATTCCGACCGTGTGTAGGCTCCATCGGACAGTTTCCATCGGAATATTCGTCGCACAATATTTGAGATCTGGTTCTCAAATTTTCCGACAACAATATACGTTCATGCAAATTCCGATCTTGTATATACAATTCTGACGCACAAAGTGCCACGCATGCTCGGATTCAAGCAGAAGAGCCGCATTGGCCATTAAACTCAATTTTTCTCGGCTCCTCGTACGTGTTGTATGTCACCGCATTCTTAACGTTCGGAATTTCTGACTAACTTTGCGCGACCATGTGTATGCAAGACAAGTTTGAGCCAACATCGGAAAAAAAAAACATGGGATTTTGTTGTTGGAATGTCCGATCGTGTGTACAGAGCATCAGAGATAACTGCACTAGCCAGAGATAACCCGCCCAAGTATAAAAAGAACCTATTAGCTCTAACCATAGGTGTGCACAGCCTATTAAATTAGGGTGTGCACCCCAAAGCATAAACACACATGCCTTTCTCTACAGCCTAAGCTGCAAGGGACAGCGAATGAATGAGAAGTGCTCTGTGCTGAGCGGCTTCTTGTTCATTCACAAACTGAAGCATAGTAAACATTTACTATGTAAAACACTTTATTATGCTTCAGCTATGAATGAACACAGTGAGCATCAGTGGCGACTGGTGCTCCATCGATCGGGGACGGCAGACAGACCTGACCACAAACCCCACCCCCGTCGCTCCAGCCGCCACCCCACACTAACCCCCCCCTTTCCCGATGCTCGAGTCTGCCACCGCACACCATTGACCACACTGAACCCTCCCCTCCTTCTAATGTCACACAACAGGGTGGGATTGCGCCCTGCATGTAGATTAGGGGGCCGGGTGCATTGATTGGGGGGGGGGCTAATGAGTGGCTGCCACTAGTGAGTATGTTTACTATGTTCATTTAGAAAAGGAAAGGGATGGGAAATTGGTGGAAGTGGTTTAACCTTAAACTGCGTAGAGGGTTCTTTACTGTCAGATTGGTAAGGATGTGGAATTCTCTTCCACAAGCAGTGGTGTCAGCAGGGAGCATTGATAGTTAAAAAAAAAAAAAACTATTAGATGAGCATCTTAATGATCACAACATAAAGGAATATGTGATTTACTATTACTACACATGCACACTCACACACCACAGGTTGAACAGAATGGACTGATGTCTTTTTTCAACCTTACTGACTATTAGTGATGGCCGAACGGTTCGCCCGGCGGTCGTTTCGCGGCGAATTTCCGACTTTCGCCGTCCGCGGGTTCGAACGCCTTTTTCCGTCGTTCGCCCCGGCGGACTTACGTGTTTAATGTATACAAGAACTTTAACCTTTCGTGACACGTTTATCATGTGTTACAGGACAACCAATTGAGACATGACAGCTCATGGACACTTGGACATTCCCCCTAACCTATAAATACACCCGATCCGGTGGCCATTTTACATTCTTTCTTCTGTCACTGTAGGGAAAGGATCCTGTGTGGAGTAGGGACAGAGAAAACGCTAGCTATTTGGTACACAAAAGTTCTTTTCAGGACTGGTATAGGTGTTAGGTCAGCAGCCTGAGTTTCTTTTGTCAGTTTAGATAAAGGGACAGAGCGCTGTATGCTGCTATTTTAGGGACAGCTCAGCCAGATTAGTCTTTCTTCATCATCATCATCATCATCATCATTAGCTGTTACTATCAGGTCCACAAAAGAGCTGTTCCAGCTAATCGTTCCAGCCTACTCTTTTTTGCCAATTTGTATAGGGACAGGCAGGAAGCAGTGTGTCAGGCAGTGAGGATAATTTTAAAGACTTGCTGTTACTATTAGTTCCACAAAGGTTCTTTTCAGGACTGGTATCAGTGGTACGGTAATAGGCTTGTACACGTATAATATTCTTTCTTCCAAATATAGAAAGAATATTATACTTGACTGCTGCCCTTCTGCTGCAGTCTGCTAATCATTCACAACTCACTTGTTCCACAAAGCTCTTTATCAGGACTGGTAACTTGGTCTGTCTAGGGTGCTACGGTACATAGGCTTGGGTGCGGTACAGTCTGCTGTTCTGTAAGGACCGCTATCGGTCCACAATACATAGGGTTGCCGTGCACTACTGCTGACCGCTGCCCTATACTGCAGCAGTCCTTCATTGGTATAGGGACTGACGTACAGTCTGCTAATCACTAACACACAACCTGCTTGGTCCACAAAAGTTCTTATAAGGACTGGTAACTTGGTATAGGGTGCTACGGTACATAGGCCTGAGTGCGTTACAGTCTGCTGTTCTGTAAGGACCGCTATCGGTCCACAATACATAGGGTTGCCGTGCACTACTGCTGACCGCTGCCCTATACTGCAGCAGTCCTTCAGCGGTATAGGGACTGACGCACAGTCTGCTAAACACTAACACACAACCTGCTTGGTCCACAAAAGTTTTTATAAGGACTGGTAACTTGGTATAGGGTGCTACGGTACATAGGCCTGAGTGCAGTACAGTCTGCTGTTCTGTAAGGACCGCTATCGGTCCACAATACATAGGGTTGCCGTGCACTACTGCTGACCGCTGCCCTATACTGCAGCAGTCCTTCATTGGTATAGGGACTGACGTACAGTCTGCTAATCACTAACACACAACCTGCTTGGTCCACAAAAGTTCTTATAAGGACTGGTAACTTGGTATAGGGTGCTACGGTACATAGGCCTGAGTGCGTTACAGTCTGCTGTTCTGTAAGGACCGCTATCGGTCCACAATACATAGGGTTGCCGTGCACTACTGCTGACCGCTGCCCTATACTGCAGCAGTCCTTCATTGGTATAGGGACTGACGTACAGTCTGCTAATCACTAACACACAACCTGCTTGTTCCACAAAAGTTCTTATAAGGACTGGTAACTTGGTATAGGGTGCTACGGTACATAGGCCTGAGTGCGTTACAGTCTGCTGTTCTGTAAGGACCGCTATCGGTCCACAATACATAGGGTTGCCGTGCACTACTGCTGACCGCTGCCCTATACTGCAGCAGTCCTTCATTGGTATAGGGACTGACGTACAGTCTGCTAATCACTAACACACAACCTGCTTGGTCCACAAAAGTTCTTATAAGGACTGGTAACTTGGTATAGGGTGCTACGGTACATAGGCCTGAGTGCGTTACAGTCTGCTGTTCTGTAAGGACCGCTATCGGTCCACAATACATAGGGTTGCCGTGCACTACTGCTGACCGCTGCCCTATACTGCAGCAGTCCTTCAGCGGTATAGGGACTGACGCACAGTCTGCTAAACACTAACACACAACCTGCTTGGTCCACAAAAGTTTTTATAAGGACTGGTAACTTGGTATAGGGTGCTACGGTACATAGGCCTGAGTGCGTTACAGTCTGCTGTTCTGTAAGGACCGCTATCGGTCCACAATACATAGGGTTGCCGTGCACTACTGCTGACCGCTGCCCTATACTGCAGCAGTCCTTCATTGGTATAGGGACTGACGTACAGTCTGCTAATCACTAACACACAACCTGCTTGTTCCACAAAAGTTCTTATAAGGACTGGTAACTTGGTATAGGGTGCTACGGTACATAGGCCTGAGTGCGTTACAGTCTGCTGTTCTGTAAGGACCGCTATCGGTCCACAATACATAGGGTTGCCGTGCACTACTGCTGACCGCTGCCCTATACTGCAGCAGTCCTTCATTGGTATAGGGACTGACGTACAGTCTGCTAATCACTAACACACAACCTGCTTGTTCCACAAAAGTTCTTATAAGGACTGGTAACTTGGTATAGGGTGCTACGGTACATAGGCTTGAGTGCGGTACAGTCTGCTGTTCTGTAAGGACCGCTATCGGTCCACAATAGATAGGGTTGACGTGCACCACTGCTGACCGCTGCCCTATACTGCAGCAGTCCTTCAGCGGTATAGGGACTGACGTACAGTCTGCTAAACACTAATACACAACCTGCTTGGTCCACAAAAGTTCTTATAAGGACTGGTAACTTGGTATAGGGTGCTACGGTACATAGGCTTGAGTGCGGTACAGTCTGCTGTTCTGTAAGGACCGCTATCGGTCCACAATAGATAGGGTTGACGTGCACCACTGCTGACCGCTGCCCTATACTGCAGCAGTCCTTCAGCGGTATAGGGACTGACGCACAGTCTGCTAAACACTAACACACAACCTGCTTGGTCCACAAAAGTTTTTATAAGGACTGGTAACTTGGTATAGGGTGCTACGGTACATAGGCCTGAGTGCGTTACAGTCTGCTGTTCTGTAAGGACCGCTATCGGTCCACAATACATAGGGTTGCCGTGCACTACTGCTGACCGCTGCCCTATACTGCAGCAGTCCTTCATTGGTATAGGGACTGACGTACAGTCTGCTAATCACTAACACACAACCTGCTTGGTCCACAAAAGTTCTTATAAGGACTGGTAACTTGGTATAGGGTGCTACGGTACATAGGCCTGAGTGCGTTACAGTCTGCTGTTCTGTAAGGACCGCTATCGGTCCACAATACATAGGGTTGCCGTGCACTACTGCTGACCGCTGCCCTATACTGCAGCAGTCCTTCAGCGGTATAGGGACTGACGCACAGTCTGCTAAACACTAACACACAACCTGCTTGGTCCACAAAAGTTCTTATAAGGACTGGTAACTTGGTATAGGGTGCTACGGTACATAGGCTTGAGTGCGGTACAGTCTGCTGTTCTGTAAGGACCGCTATCGGTCCACAATAGATAGGGTTGACGTGCACCACTGCTGACCGCTGCCCTATACTGCAGCAGTCCTTCAGCGGTATAGGGACTGACGTACAGTCTGCTAAACACTAATACACAACCTGCTTGGTCCACAAAAGTTCTTATAAGGACTGGTAACTTGGTATAGGGTGCTACGGTACATAGGCTTGAGTGCGGTACAGTCTGCTGTTCTGTAAGGACCGCTATAGGTCCACAATAGATAGGGTTGACGTGCACCACTGCTGACCGCTCACCTATACTGCAGCAGTCCTTCAGCGGTATAGGGACTAAGAGTTTTGTCACAGGGTCATTTAAAAAATGACATGCAGAGGAAGAGGCAGGCCCTTCCGCAGGGGTGGTAGGGGTAGGGCAGGAGCAACAGGCTTGAGCCAAAGTGGGAAGTTGCAGAAGGTGCGTTCAATTACTTTAAAGGATGCACCAGACTTGGTTGAGTGGCTCGCTCAGCCTTACTCTTCTGCACCCTCCTCATCCTCTCGATCTGCACCCTCTTCTTCACTCTCTGCTATGTGCACCCCCAAAGACACTACCACCAACAACACGACCACCACCACCACCACCACATACCTTCCGCTTGAGTCACTGGAATTATTTTCCGATCCATATCAAGAGGACATTTCTGATGCGCAGCCACTCTTGGTATTGGATCAGGAAGAGGAGGTAGCAACAAGCGCTACTCAGCAGTCTGACGCCAGTACCCAGATCAGCCCAAGGAGGAGGTTGGTCCCCGGTGTTGCTGCCTACTCTACTTATAGCGGTGGGGAAGGTGACGTTGATGATGACGTGTCTAGTGATGTCACGTGGGTGCCCACAAGAGAGGAAGAGGAGGGGAGTTCAGAGGGAGATATGGACCAGCAGATAGGGAGGAGAAGCAGCAATGACTTACATTGCACAGCAGGGACAAAGCAGACTGCAAATGTATCAGGAGCGAGTCATCGACCATGTACGGTCACATCTGGCGCTCCCAGGACACCGGCACATGGCTCCGCAGTGTGGGCTTTTTTTAACGTGTCCGCTGCTGACAATAGCGTTGCCATCTGCAATCTTTGCAGTCAACGCGTTAGTCGCGGTAAGCCCAATACTCACCTAGGGACGACCGCCTTAAGAAGGCACATGAGCAGCCATCACCGAGCCCAGTGGGAGCAACGGAACACACAAAGCCACACTGCAGGCTCTCACCGTCCAGCCTCGTCTTCTACTTCTCCTTCTCCTCTCTCCTCACAATTGTCCTCCACTCCACCTTCCATCACGCCAAGCTCACATTTTTCTGCAAAAAGGCAGGCTTCCGTGGGCCTAATGTTTGAGCGTAAAAAAATGATGACGCCGGATAACCCTCTTGCCCAACGGTTGGCGGCTGGCTTGTCAGAACTCATAGCCCGCCAACTACTGCCATATAAACTGGTGGACTCGGAGGCCTTTCGCAAATTTGTGGCCATTGGAACACCACAATGGAAGGTCCCAGGAAGGAAGTATTTCTCAGAGAAGGGCATCCCAGAGCTATATGGCCATGTTCAGCGGCAAGTGAATGTATCTCTGGCACACAGTGTCGGTGCCAAGATACATCTGACCACAGACACGTGGTCTAGCAAACACGGGCAGGGAAGGTATATCAGTTTTACTGCCCACTGGGTGAACCTTCTGACGGCCGTCAAGCATGTAACCCGTGGCACCCGTGTAGATTTGGTTTTACCGCCACGGATTGCATGCAGGCCTGACTCTTCTTCTCCTCCTCCTACTCCATCCTCCTCCCTCTCCTCCTCAGCTGCCTCCTCCTTTTCCGCTGCTAGCGTCTCTTCCACTGCACCGCCCAAGCTCCCCAGAACCTATTCCACATGCCAGGTGAGACGTTGCCATGCCGTGCTGCGTCTGTTGTGCCTGGAAGCAAAGAGCCACACTGGCCCGGCACTCCTTTCAGCTTTGCGTTCACAGGCAGATGAGTGGCTAACACCGCTCAATTTGACAGTTGGTAAAGTGGTGTGTGACAACGGTGCCAATCTGCTTAGCGCATTGAAACAGGGCAAAATCACGCACGTGCCGTGCATGGCACACGTCTTAAACTTGGTCGTGCAGCGATTCCTTGTCAAATACCCTGGGGTCCAGGACATCTTGCGGCAGGCAAGGAAAATCTCGGCCCATTTCAGAAGATCTTACACGGCCATGGCTCGCCTTGCTGACATTCAGCGGCGACACCATCTGCCGGTCAGACGTCTTATTTGCGATTGCCCGACGCGATGGAACTCAACCTTCTATATGCTTGATAGGCTGCTCCAGCAGAAACGTGCAGTTAACGTCTACCTGTATGAACTCTGCGAAAGAAACGGTTCTGGGGAGCTGGGTTTTTTTTCACCGCGCCAGTGGCTGCTCATGCGCGACACATGCAGACTTCTGCGGCCATTTGAGGAGATCACCAAACTGGTCAGTCGCAGCCATGGCGCCATCAGTGACATGGTACCTTATGCCTTCTTTCTGGAGCGTGCATTGCGTCGTGTCATTGATCAGGCTGTGGAGGAGCAGGAGCGGGAAGATGAGGAAGTCGCAATGCTGGATGAATTCCCAGGGGGGGCTACTCTATCTGAGACAAGTCAACAACAGGAGTCTGATGAGGAGTCAGAGGAGGATGGTGCCGGGGCGGATGAGCAGGAGCAAGAAGAGCATGCTTTAAACCTTTCTGGGATCCCTGTTGTGCGAGGATGGGGAGAGGAGAATGAAGAGGACGACATTATCCTGGATGATGAGCAGGAGCCAGGCCACCACACCGCTTCCACTTTAGTGCAAATGGGGGCCTTCATGCTCCAGTGTTTTAATAGGGACCCCCGTATAAAAAGCATGAGGGTCAAGGACCAGTACTGGGTGGCAACGTACTTAGACCCCCGGTACAAACACAAAATGGCGGAAATGTTACCGCCGTCGCAGAGGGCTGTCAGAATGCAGCACTTCCAGGCCTTGCTTCGAGAAATGCTGCATTCTGCTTTTGCGTGCGCTGGCAGAGGAGCAATTCCCACTCCCAGAGAAGGATTTGCGGGTACCAATCCAACAGCGCCTGCAAGAAGAGGCCGGTTTGAAGATGTGTTGGTGACTTCGGATATGAGGTCATTCTTTCAGCCGACCCATCGACAGGTGTCATCCGGATCCAGCATCAGGGAACGCCTAGACCGTCAGGTGTCCGACTACATTGGGTTAACGGCCGATGTGGACGCTCTGAGGAGTGATGAACCCCTAGACTACTGGGTGGGCAGGCTTGACCTCTGGCCAGAGCTTGCCCAATTTGCAATCGAACTGTTGGCTTGCCCCTCATCCAGTGTCCTGTCCGAAAGGACGTTCAGCGCAGCAGGGGGGATTGTGACCGATAAGCGTACTCGCCTAGCTCACCACAGTGTTAACTACCTCACATTTCTAAAAATGAATGAGGCATGGATCTCGGAGGAATTCAACACATGTGATCAGTAGACCATGTATATGTCTATAAACAATTTTTGGAATCAAGCACACAGACCTTCTTAATTCATTTGGCTCACTTCCCTGACCCAAAAAAGCACACCGTACTATATGCCCCTACCCTCCTCTTTGAAGAGGTTGAGCGGTGTCATATTTCTACTGGGGCTGCTTATTATGAGGGGTTCCCACCATCCCTGTGCTGTGCTGACTTCCTCCTGGGTGTTCTTATTATGAGGGGCTCCCACCATCCCTGTGCTGTGCTGACTTCCTCCTGGGGGTTCTTATTATGAGGGGATCACACCATCCCTGTGCTGTGCTGACTTCCTCCTGGGGCTGCTTACGGTGCTGCTGTCAGCGCTGTATGTCACGGAGCTGCTGTCAGCGCTGTATGTCACGGAGCTGCTGTCAGCGCTGTATGTCACGGAGCTGCTGTCAGCGCTGTATGTCACGGAGCTGCTGTCAGCGCTGTATGTCACGGAGCTGCTGTCAGCGCTGTATGTCACGGAGCTGCTGTCAGCGCTGTATGTCACGGAGCTGCTGTCAGCGCTGTATGTCACGGAGCTGCTGTCAGCGCTGTATGTCACGGAGCTGCTGTCAGCGCTGTATGTCACGGAGCTGCTGTCAGCGCTGTATGTCACGGTGCTGCTGTCAGCGCTGTATGTCACGGAGCTGCTGTCAGCGCTGTATGTCACGGAGCTGCTGTCAGTGCTGTATGTCACGGAGCTGCTGTCAGCGCTGTATGTCACGGAGCTGCTGTCAGCGCTGTATGTCACGGAGCTGCTGTCAGCGCTGTATGTCACGGTGCTGCTGTCAGCGCTGTATGTCACGGAGCTGCTGTCAGCGCTGTATGTCACGGAGCTGCTGTCAGCGCTGTATGTCACGGAGCTGCTGTCAGCGCTGTATGTCACGGAGCTGCTGTCAGCGCTGTATGTCACGGAGCTGCTGTCAGCGCTGTATGTCACGGTGCTGATGTCAGTGCTCTGTATTACGGTGCTGCTGTCAGTGCTCTGTATCTCCTGCACCCTCTTGTTTGCCTACCCTGGTCCCTGACCTTCCCTCTCCTCCATTGCCTTCATTAGCTCCATAGTCCTGAATTGTCAGAACAATTTCCCAAATAAAAAAAAAATGCTTGTAGTTATCGATCCCAAATTCACCTCATACATGTATTATGCTATTGTCCAGGTGGTGGGACTACGTGCTACCCCCTAATAATTACCCCGTGGCCGCAAATTCGACCTAAAGGTTTGCGAAATTCGCCTCCCATTGAAGTCAATGGAGCCCGCGGCGAACGGTCGTTTTCGCGAACGTTTGTGTCCGTTCGCGTTTCGCGTTCGCGAAACGTCCCGTCGGAAGTTCGTCCATCACTACTGACTATGTAACTATGTAACTATTAATCATAGTAATAATAATCTATTGCTGGCTGTTTGCATCCAGCAATGTCAAAATTAGAAGTTATCAACTGCTGCACAGCTGCATGGGTGTTCTGGATCTAGTTTCCAATGACTGAATCCAGACCCCCTGTAATGAAACGAAGTGTTAAAATAAATAAATATATATATTGTGGCAGGTCGAGCCCATGGCCCTGTTTAAAATGGCTGTCTGGGCCAGGTTTTCTGGGTAGCAAGCACACTAATGGCTCAGCTGTGTACTGCATCATCTTAGAGCCAGAGTTAGAGGTGAGTGACCCCACCCTCCCGAGGGGGTCAGTGTGTGGAAGGAGCTGTGGGGTGCACATCACACCATACTACCCAGGTCAGGACCGACAAAGGCCTGAGCCTGTGAGGTTGTAGCAGCTGAAAGCTGCAGGAGAAACAGTCAGAACTGACAGAGATACAGCGTTTTGTGCATGAGCACTGGGACTGTGTGTTTGATGGTCTGGAGGACCAAGGCAGGAGTCCTGAACAGTGAAGCCGCAATCAGAGCCACAAGGCTTAATTCTATTCCATTGATGGTGAGAACCCTCTGTGTGGGAGTGCCCAGAGGGATGCTCCCTCCTCCATGCCTCCGTCTGGCTGCATGACTTGATTGGTATAGGTGAGTCCTTGTCCCAGTGATGGAGGTGGGCACATAGCCAACGTGCATTGTATCTCCACTATAAAAGGGGTTATCAAGGGTATATGGGGTAAAACAATTCTGAGGGGGGGATATGGGATGTATAGGGGGTAGAAATGCTTGGGGTATATTGGGTGGCTATAGTGCTAGAGGTATCTGGGATGTAGAGAGGCCACAGTGTAGAGGGTATCAGGGATGTAGTGGGGTCATAATACAAGGGGTATCTAATGGTATATGGTAACAATGCTGGGGGAATATCTAGGGTGCATAGAGGGATCAGAGTGCTGGGGGGATATCTGGGGTGTAGATGGGTCAGAATTCTGGGGGGATATGTGGGGTGCAGAGAGGGATCAAAGTGCTGGGGGAATATCTAGGGTGCAGAGAGAGAGTAGATTGCTGGGGGGGGATATCTAGGGTGTAGAGGAGTCTGAGTGCTGGGGGGTATCTGGGGTGCAGAGAGGGATCAGGGTGCTGGGGGGATATATGTGGTGTAGATGGTTCAGAGTGCTGAGGGGATATGTGGGGTGCAGAGAAGGATCACAGTGCTGAGGGAATATCTAGGGTGCAGAGAGGGATCAGAGTGCTGGGGGAATATCTAGGGTGCAGAGAGGGATCAGATTGCTGGGGGGGTATATCTGGGGTGCAGAGGGGTCTGAGTGCTGGGGGGGGTATCTGGGGGGCAGAGAGGGATCAGAGTGCTGGCGGAATATCTAATGTGCAGAGAGGGATCAGAATGCTTGAGGGGAGATCTGGGGTATAGAGGGGTCACAGTGCTGGGGGGATATCTAGGGTGTAGAGGGGTCAGAGTGCTAGGGGGATATCTGGGGTATAGAGGGGTCAGAGTGCTGGGGGGATATCTGGGGTATAGAGGGGTCAGAGTGCTGGGGGGATATCTAGGGTGTAGAGGGGTCAGAGTGCTGGGGGGATATCTAGGGTGTAGAGGGGTCAGAGTGCTGGGGGGATATCTAGGGTGTAGAGGGGTCAGAGTGCTGGGGGGATATCTAGGGTGTAGAGGGGTCAGAGTGCTGGGGGGATATCTAGGGTGTAGAGGGGTCAGAGTGCTGGGGGGATATCTAGGGTGTAGAGGGGTCAGAGTGCTGGGGGGATATCTGGGGTATAGAGGGGTCAGAGTGCTGGGGGGATATCTAGGGTGTAGAGGGGTCAGAGTGCTGGGGGGATATCTAGGGTATAGAGGGGTCAGAGTGCTGGGGGGATATCTAGGGTGTAGAGGGGTCAGAGTGCTGGGGGGATATCTAGGGTGTAGAGGGGTCAGAGTGCTGGGGGGATATCTGGGGTATAGAGGGGTCAGAGTGTTGGGGGGGTTATCTAGGGTGTAGAGGGGTCAGAGTGCTGTGGGGATATCTGGGGTGTAGAGGGGTCAGAGTGCTGGGGGGATATCTAGGGTGTAGAGGGGTCAGAGTGCTGGGGGGATATCTAGGGTGCAGAGGGGTCAGAGTGCTGGGGGGATATCTAGGGTGTAGAGGGGTCAGAGTGCTGGGGGGATATCTAGGGTGTAGAGGGGTCAGAGTGCTGGGGGGATATCTAGGGTGTAGAGGGGTCAGAGTGCTGGGGGGATATCTAGGGTGTAGAGGGGTCAGAGTGCTGGGGGGATATCTAGGGTGTAGAGGGGTCAGAGTGCTGGGGGGATATCTGGGGTGTAGAGGGGTCAGAGTGCTGGGGGGATATCTAGGGTGTAGAGGGGTCAGAGTTCTGGGGGGATATCTAGGGTGTAGAGGGGTCAGAGTGCTGAAGGGATATCTAGGGTGTAGAGGGGTCAGAGTGCTGAAGGGATATCTAGGGTGTAGAGGGGTCAGAGTGCTGGGGGGATATCTAGGGTGTAGAGGGGTCAGAGTGCTGGGGGGATATCTAGGGTGTAGAGGGGTCAGAGTGCTGGGGGGATATCTGGGGTGTAGAGGGGTCAGAGTGCTGGGGGGATATCTAGGGTGTAGAGGGGTCAGAGTTCTGGGGGGATATCTAGGGTGTAGAGGGGTCAGGATGCTCCCTCCTCCATGCCTCCGTCTGGCTGCATGACTTGATTGGTATAGGTGAGTCCTTGTCCCAGTGATGGAGGTGGGCACATAGCCAACGTGCATTGTATCTCCACTATAAAAGGGGTACTACATGGATGGAATAATGGTGCTGGGGGTTATCAAGGGTATATGGGGTAAAACAATTCTGAGGGGGGGATATGGGATGTATAGGGGGTAGAAATGCTTGGGGTATATTGGGTGGCTATAGTGCTAGAGGTATCTGGGATGTAGAGAGGCCACAGTGTAGAGGGTATCAGGGATGTAGTGGGGTCATAATACAAGGGGTATCTAATGGTATATGGTAACAATGCTGGGGGAATATCTAGGGTGCATAGAGGGATCAGAGTGCTGGGGGGATATCTGGGGTGTAGATGGGTCAGAATTCTGGGGGGATATGTGGGGTGCAGAGAGGGATCAAAGTGCTGGGGGAATATCTAGGGTGCAGAGAGAGAGTAGATTGCTGGGGGGGTATATCTGGGGTGTAGAGGAGTCTGAGTGCTGGGGGGTATCTGGGGTGCAGAGAGGGATCAGGGTGCTGGGGGGATATATGTGGTGTAGATGGTTCAGAGTGCTGAGGGGATATGTGGGGTGCAGAGAAGGATCACAGTGCTGAGGGAATATCTAGGGTGCAGAGAGGGATCAGAGTGCTGGGGGAATATCTAGGGTGCAGAGAGGGATCAGATTGCTGGGGGGGTATATCTGGGGTGCAGAGGGGTCTGAGTGCTGGGGGGGGTATCTGGGGGGCAGAGAGGGATCAGAGTGCTGGCGGAATATCTAATGTGCAGAGAGGGATCAGAATGCTTGAGGGGAGATCTGGGGTATAGAGGGGTCACAGTGCTGGGGGGATATCTAGGGTGTAGAGGGGTCAGAGTGCTAGGGGGATATCTGGGGTATAGAGGGGTCAGAGTGCTGGGGGGATATCTGGGGTATAGAGGGGTCAGAGTGCTGGGGGGATATCTAGGGTGTAGAGGGGTCAGAGTGCTGGGGGGATATCTAGGGTGTAGAGGGGTCAGAGTGCTGGGGGGATATCTAGGGTGTAGAGGGGTCAGAGTGCTGGGGGGATATCTAGGGTGTAGAGGGGTCAGAGTGCTGGGGGGATATCTAGGGTGTAGAGGGGTCAGAGTGCTGGGGGGATATCTAGGGTGTAGAGGGGTCAGAGTGCTGGGGGGATATCTGGGGTATAGAGGGGTCAGAGTGCTGGGGGGATATCTAGGGTGTAGAGGGGTCAGAGTGCTGGGGGGATATCTAGGGTATAGAGGGGTCAGAGTGCTGGGGGGATATCTAGGGTGTAGAGGGGTCAGAGTGCTGGGGGGATATCTAGGGTGTAGAGGGGTCAGAGTGCTGGGGGGATATCTGGGGTATAGAGGGGTCAGAGTGTTGGGGGGGGTTATCTAGGGTGTAGAGGGGTCAGAGTGCTGTGGGGATATCTGGGGTGTAGAGGGGTCAGAGTGCTGGGGGGATATCTAGGGTGTAGAGGGGTCAGATTGCTGGGGGGATATCTAGGGTGCAGAGGGGTCAGAGTGCTGGGGGGATATCTAGGGTGTAGAGGGGTCAGAGTGCTGGGGGGATATCTAGGGTGTAGAGGGGTCAGAGTGCTGGGGGGATATCTAGGGTGTAGAGGGGTCAGAGTGCTGGGGGGATATCTAGGGTGTAGAGGGGTCAGAGTGCTGGGGGGATATCTAGGGTGTAGAGGGGTCAGAGTGCTGGGGGGATATCTGGGGTGTAGAGGGGTCAGAGTGCTGGGGGGATATCTAGGGTGTAGAGGGGTCAGAGTTCTGGGGGGATATCTAGGGTGTAGAGGGGTCAGAGTGCTGAAGGGATATCTAGGGTGTAGAGGGGTCAGAGTGCTGAAGGGATATCTAGGGTGTAGAGGGGTCAGAGTGCTGGGGGGATATCTAGGGTGTAGAGGGGTCAGAGTGCTGGGGGGATATCTAGGGTGTAGAGGGGTCAGAGTGCTGGGGGGATATCTGGGGTGTAGAGGGGTCAGAGTGCTGGGGGGATATCTAGGGTGTAGAGGGGTCAGAGTTCTGGGGGGATATCTAGGGTGTAGAGGGGTCAGAGTGCTGAAGGGATATCTAGGATGTAGAGGGGTCAGAGTGCTAAAGGGATATCTAGGATGTAGAGGGGTCAGAGTGCTGGGGGGATATCTAGGGTGTAGAGGGGTCAGAGTGCTGAGGGGGATATCTGGAGTGTAGAGCGGTCACAGTGCTGGGGGGATATCTGGGATGTAGAGGGGTCAGAGTGTTAGGGGGATATCTAGGTTGTAGAGGGGTCAGAGTGCTGGGGGGATATTTGGGGTGTAGAGGGGTCAGAGTGCTGGGGGGATATCTGGGGTGTAGAGGGGTCAGAGTGCTGTGGGGATATCTAGGGTGTAGAGGGGTCAGAGTGCTGAAGGGATATCTAGGATGTAGAGGGGTCAGAGTGCTGAAGGGATATCTAGGGTGTAGAGGGGTCAGAGTGCTGGGGGGATATCTAGGGTGTAGAGGGGTCAGAGTGCTGGGAGGATATCTAGGGTGTAGAGGGGTCAGAGTGCTGGGGGGATATCTAGGGTATAGAGGGGTCAGAGTGCTGGGGGGATATCTAGGGTATAGAGGGGTCAGAGTGCTGGGGGGATATCTAGGGTGTAGAGGGGTCAGAGTGCTGGGGGGATATCTAGGGTGTAGAGGGGTCAGAGTGCTGGGGGGATATCTAGGGTATAGAGGGGTCAGAGTGCTGGGGGGATATCTAGGATGTAGAGGGGTCAGAGTTCTGGGGGGGATATCTAGGGTGTAGAGGGGTCAGAGTGCTGGGGGGGATATCTGGAGTGTAGAGGGGTCAGAGTGCTGGGGGGGATATCTGGAGTGTAGAGCGGTCGCAGTGCTGGGGGGATATCTGGGATGTAGAGGGGTCAGAGTGTTAGGGGAATATCTAGGTTGTAGAGGGGTCAGAGTGCTGGGGGGATATTTGGGGTGTAGAGAGGTCAGAATGCTGGGGGGCATATCTAGGGTGTGTGTGTGTGTGTTGGGGGGGGGATTGGTTGGGTGGAGTTAGGAGTGCTGGATGTATATAAGATGTAGAAGGGTTACAATATTGGGGGTATCTGAGGCCCTGTCACGCTGGATGGTGCCTCATCATATTTTTTGGTGGCCGGGTCTATGCTTGTTACAACTGTCCTGAGCATCATTCTAGCAGATACACTATATTATATGCACAGGGCAGCTTTGTTACTTTATGTATGTAGTATTTTCCCACTGTTTCTTTGCTGTACAGAATGATTGTTCATGTAGTTAATGTGGAGCGCCACCCAAAAGGAGAAGTTCCGCTTGCCCGCCTCCTACCTACTTGATGTCTGTTTACCTGCACTGTCTCTATTGTAGGGGCCCCAGAGCATTACTTTGCCCAGGGGCCCATGATGCTATTAAGACGGCTCTGGGACCGAGTGAGTGTGAATGCACAGCAGAAATTTTGCCTGCAATGCATGAAGGAGTTGATAATGTGGTGTGTCTTGTGATGACAGACGTGCTCAAAGAAATGTTAGAATCATGGAGTGTACAGCCAGTGTATATCTTGCAGACCTCTCCTGGGTCAGGAGAACTTGTACCATGGGGTACTGCAAATTTGAGATGGATATTACATGCTGTACTGGGCAAAGGTAGCCAATATGAGAATTATGTGATATAATGTTTTGTGAACATAACTGAAATTTGTCTCACAGTGTGCTGATTGCTTCATACTAATGTTGTGTATGAGAAGCACTCTGGAGCCCTGTTGGACAGGTCAGAGGTATTGGTTGAAGTACCAGAGGACACAGAAATGTTTAAAAAGATTAGTGTGAAAAAATGTGGTGAAAAATGTTGGTTGGTAGGACAGTCGTAATTGTAGTGTTGGACGACAGGGGGCTGTGAAACGTTGGGAGGGTTCAATAGGAAGAACCTGCTTGTCTGTATGTGGCCCCTCCTCAGACACTGTCCTATCGGGCAGATGAGTTCCTGATGATATTTACAATGAGTTGTGAATTTCTTAGAAATTGGTTGCCAAGGGTGACCACACAGGTGTTGGGGAACCTGGAAAACAGATGGTGCTGGTTAAGGTTGATACAGCTAGCGAGGGGGGTGGTTCCATATCGGATGCGATGGGAGTAGGCGCCCTACAGTTCTGGGAGAGTAGTCCTTTTAAAAGTATGGTCAGAAAGGTTTGGACCCCTGGGGGTGGTAGCTGGCACAGAGGTGCCATTGTGAAGAGTTGGTATGTTTCTGCCTCTGGTGTGAAACAAGATGATATGTGGCAGGCCGAGCCCATGCCACTGTTTTAAAATGGTGACCTCGGCCAGGTTTTCTGGGTAGGAAGCACACTGATGATGCAAGTATATGCTGCATTCATCTTAGAGCCAGAGTTAGCCTGTGAGAATGTAGTAGCTGAGAGCTGCCGGAGAAACAGACAAGCTGACAAAGGTACAGCCTTTTCTGCACGAGCAGTAGGACTGTGTGTTTGATGGTCTGGAGGACCAAGGCAGAAGGCTGAATTATATGTTTTGTTGCATTGATAGTGCGAACTCCCTGCATTGGAAACTATTCAAGTGTGAACTTTTTGCTTTGTTTTAAATTAAATTTGGCAGAAAAAGCCCTGAAAGGTACTTCTGGCATGGAGTAAACTTATTGTTTGGCACTATCAATGAGCTACGAATTCCCCAACTTGTTACAATATATAATAAATATAATTGGACAACATTTGCATTCATTGTGCAAGCATCAAAAGCTCAAGTGAATGCAATTTCATTTGAATTGTTAGTGATTGCAAACCTGTAAAAAAAAAAAAAATCTGTTGGTAATTTGTGCCCTTATCAACCTGATCTTAAGATTACACTAGCAATTTACGCCAACCTGTTTTTTTCTCCCTGTGTGCATCACAGCGTAATAAAGCTCCTGTTAAGGAAAAAATGCACTTTCACTTTGAGCTTTACCATTGATTACATTCGGGGTAATTATATATGCAAAATACAAAAAACCTTGCAGTGGAATATATATATATATATATATATATATATATATATATATATATATATATATATATATATATATATATATATATATATATATATATATATATATATATAATTTTTTTTTTTTTTTTTTTTACTACTTATTCACAATAAAAATTTAGGAAAATATATGTATCAAATTTGCTACCACATTATTGCTCTATCTGCACCACAAAAAAGCTGTATAATACATTGGAGTAGACTACAAATGCTGAAAGGTATACAGTCCGGAACAATAAACAAAAAAATGCTCTGAGACTCAATGGGGATTAAGGAAGAAAGCAGAAAACATTTTTTTTTGTGCCATCTCTCTCATTAGGGAGATTCCCTTGATGTCCTGTCCTGTACATTCAATGGAAAATGAAAGGAAATCTGTCCAATGGGAGTAAAATCCCCTTTTAATAAAACACCAGACAAGGGTTCTAGCCCCCCATCACCAGTGGCGGCTGGTGGCCAACATTTTGGGGGGACTAGAACCCTTGTCTGGTGTTTATGAGTTTATTGCTCACTGTATCTCTGATATGTAGGCTCACTTTCTTCAATTGTCCTGATCCTCTTAGATCTTAGACCTGGCCCCCTCACTTGCACCAGCAACACCCCCCCCCCCCCCCCCCGCAAGGCTCTTGGTTGATCCTACATTTGAAATACATTCTCCCCCCCAGTGCTTTGATTGATAGCTCACGATCTTCTGACACTCATACCACCACCCTCTGCGTGCGATCCATGGCCTTACCTTACTGCAGAAGAGGTGCGGGGAGGAGGACAAGGTGGTTGCCGATGCTCTGCTGAATCGGGGTAGGGCTCCTAGGAAAGACTGCTGCTGACAGGGCTCTCGCATCTCCTTCGGGCCAAACAGGAGGTGGGTCCTCAGACCCGTCCTAAGACTCCTGGCCAGTCGGGTCTCAGGACCTGCTTCCTGATTGGCCAGGAGGAAAAGCAGGGAGACATTAGCGAATATTAATTCACTAATGTCACACAAGTGGGTGGGCTCAGGGTGCAGTGCTCTGCGGCCCCGAGCCCACCTTTTTCTTTTTTAAAGTCTATTAGAGCCTAGGGCTCTAATCATGTGCTTTAAAGAAAAAAAAAGAAAAAAACACTGGAATCCATGCATCCAGCACCCTGCATGTAGATTAGGGGGGCAGATATGCATTTTCACTTAGGCCAGCCATTTGAACTGTGTAAATGTGTGCTGCAGGCTGAATGTACCAAGTTGATTGATCAATCAACTTAGGTACAACCAACCTGCCGGATTCACTTGCGATTATTGCTAACTGCTGCTATAGCAATAATCACTGACTTCTTCCGGCAAGGCTCCGCTCCGCCCCTGCGTCCCAACCCCCCCCCCCCCCCCCCCCCCCCCCCCCAGCCGGGAGCACACAATTCGTCAGGAAGGATTCCCCTGTCAGCACTGTCTGTGTTGAATTCTTTTCTGCAACCCGTGTTTGCAGGAAATCAATTCACACCATCTATGGCCTGCATTAGGCATGTTTTGTTACATTGTTATCTAACCAGACACATACGTTTCAGTTGTAATAACACTGTAACTGAAATGTCCTGTCTATGGATAGTAATGTCTTGGTGTGATTTGCAGCTAGTACCGGTAGAGGGATGTCTAGCCACCCTTCCTTGTTACATCAGTAGCTGCTAAAAATATCTTCAGACAGACAAAACACACTTACATGGCTTGTTATGAAGACACTGAGTACTGTCAGTCTGTTCTTGTCAGAAGTAATCATTTGTATGCATTATGAGATAGATATACATTTATACATAAGGTTTCATTCACAAAGCTTTACCAGCCTAAGCCACCATTCACACCTGAACTGAGCATTTTTCTGATGATTTTTAAAGCTTTTTTGGTGCATTTTTGAAGTGTTTTGCTAGCATTTTTGCACGTGTATACAAGCTCAGGTGTCTTTGCTTGGGCGAATGGAAAGCAGTATAATCTGTGATATCTGTGTCTTCCTGTGTCTTCTACCTAGTTAGTAGCGTAGTGTTGTCTTCTTCTTCTCGAGGCTTTTAAGTTATGGATGCTATTCTATGTACAGGCGGTCCCCGGGTTACAAACAAGATGGGGTCTGTAGGTTTGTTCTTAAATTGAATCTGTTTGTAAGTCGGAACAGGTACATTTTTAGCTCTAGCCCAAAAAAAACAATTCTTAAAGCGGAGTTCTACCCAAAAGTGGAACTTCCGCTTTAAGCACTCCTCACCCCCTTACATGCCACATTTGGCATGTCATTTTTTTTGGGGGGGAGTGGGTGCTTAGTTTTAATAGGGACTTCCTGTCCCACTTCCTGTTTCTGCCTATGCGCTGCCTAGGCAACTCCTCCTCTACCCCTAGGCAGCCCCTCCCTCTCAGCAATCTTCTGGGATACGTGACAGGTCCCAGATGAGTGCCTGTCCACTAGGAGAGCGCAGGGTGAGTGTGCACCCTGCTGTGAAGCCCAAGCTGTCACAGCTGGTTGCCCACAGTTTCAATGGGGGCGCAGAGGAGAGGAGGGGGAGATGAGCTGGGCTCTGTGCAGCTGCCTCGCTGGACCGTGGAACAGGTGAGTGTCTGTTTATTAATACATACACACACATTTATACACTTTTTGGAGCTGCTGACTTTTAACCACTTGAGATCCGCGCTATAGCCAAATGACGGCTACAGCGCGGATCTCCTTTGCCGGGACTACATCAATAGATGAGGGGCGCGCGCGGCGCGCTCTGTGATCGGCGAGTCCATGAGACTCGCCTGATCACCGATCCGTGCAAGGGGTCGATCCCGACCCCTTATCACGTGATCAGCTGTCAGCCAATGACAGCTGATCATGTGATATAACGGAGCCGGTAATCGGCTATTATTCCATCAGTCCCGATCACGGCCAGCCCTGCTAGTGCCCACCTGCCCCCTGCCAGTGCCCACCTGCCCCCTGCAGTGCCAAATGTTTAAAAAGTAAGTGCCCCCCGTCAGTGCCACCCAGCAGTGCCCACAGTGCCACCCAGCAGTGCCCACAGTGCCACCCAGCAGTGCCACCCACAGTGCCACCCAGCAGTGCCACCCACAGTGCCACCCAGCAGTGCCCACAATCTGCCGCAAAGGTGCTGCACCCCAGTGCCACTTATCCGTGCCCATCAGTGTCATCTACCAGTGCCCAGCAGTGCCGCCTATCAGTGCCCAGCAGTGCCACCTATCAGAGCCACCTATCAGTGCCACCTATCAGTGCCCATCAGTCCCATCTATCAGTGGTACCTATCAGTGTCCATCCGTGCCACCCATCCGTGCCACCCATCCGTGCCACCCATCTGTGCCCATCTTTGCCCATCAGTGCCGCCTTATCTGTGCCCATCGGTGCCGCCTTATCTGTGCCTATTAGTGCCGCCTTAACTATGCCTATCAGTGCCCACCAATGCAGCCCATCAGTGCCCACCAATGCAGCCCATCAGTGCCCACCAATGCAGCCCATCAGTGCCGCCTAATCAGTGCACTTCAATGAAGGAGAAAAATGACCCGTTTGCAAAATTTTCTAACAAACTATTAAACATGATTTTTTATTTTTATTTTTTTTGCATCTTTTTTTGTTTGTTTAGCAAAAAATAAAACTCCGAGCTGTAACTAATTACCACCAAAAGAAAGCTCTATTTGTGTGAAAAAAATTATAACAATTTCATTTGGGTACAGTGTTGTATGCCCGCGCAATTGTCATTCAAAGTGCATCAGCGCTGAAAGCTGAAAATTGGTCTGGGACTGAGGGGGGTTTAAGTGCCCAGTAAGCAAGTGGTTAATAAACAAAAACGCCTGGAACTCCGCTTTAAGCTTTTTGGATAGCATAGGGAAGGGTTAACACCCCTGTAACATTTGTTTTGCTGTCTGTGCCCCTGTTCAGAAGATTTCACCTCACTTTCTGTCCCAATGATAATTGGATTTACAAAATGTTGGGTTGTTGTGGAAACAAAGATTGGTGATAAAGCTTCAGTGGAGACACGTTTTACCATGATAGCTCTTACAGGAGTGAATTTTCCTATCCCAGGGAACGTACAGACTAAGGGAAGAAATACTAAACCAGTAAACCTAGGCTAGAATTTGAAGGCATAGGAAAAAACAAAGGGGTATGAACAAATAATAATATTTATTAGAAAAAAAATAACAAAACACGAATGAAACATTCAAAGAAGAGTAAAAATCCTGTATACTAATACTTCCCAGGGGAAGATTTCCTCTTACTTCCTGTTGTCTCCTTCCATTTGTAAGTAGGAGTCATTTGTAAGTCGGGTGTTTGCAACCCGGGGACCGCCTGTATCTTAGCAGCTGCTGTGCTAATGTTATCCTCCCTGGTGGTATTCCCGAGTGTGGCTCGGGGGTTAAATTTCAGTACCATTAGTGGTAACCCCGAGCCACACTCGAGATTACATTGCAGGATCCTGGTGTGGTGTACATACCTTGTCCCCAGGATCCTGCAATGCCCCCCGCTGTGTCCTCTGCTTGATGTACTGTGTGTTGGGCTCCGTTCCTTGCGAGCAGTGTGACGCATGGGGGCGGAGCCTGACGACAAATCTAAAAAGTAAATAAAACACAACACATACAGTACACTGTAATCTTACAGATTACATTACTGTATCAAATCATTTCACATCCCTATTGTCCCTAATGCTTTGTTCAGTGCCCTGAATGCACTTTTAGGGCTCTTTCACACGGGACGGATCCGTGATGATCTGCCCAGTTGACATCCGCTTGCTCAGTGGGGGATCGCTCCTTCGATCCCCGCTGAGCAGGAAGATGACAGGTCTGTCTCTGCACACTGTGCAGGGATGGACCTGTCAGAGCGCCGCTCTCCCCTATGGGAGATCGGATGAAGATGGACCGCAGAGTACGTTGTCACCCGATCCGCAAACTGATGGAAAAGTAGGTTTTTCCTCCATCACACTTTTTCGGATCGGAGCGGGTCGGATGTCAGCAGACATGTCACCGCTGACATCCGACGCTCCACAGAGGTCTATGGAGCATCCGTTCAGGTTCACCTGAAAAAGTTTGTCTGAAAGAGGCCTTATATTATATATATACTGTTCTTTCTGCCTGGAAACTTTAAATTGTCCATAGCAACCAAAAAGTGTCCCTTTACATCAAAAGTGGTTTTAGACCAGCTAGAAAACAGCGATAATAATTTAGAACACTTGCAGAATTGAGCGATAGTGAATCGTGGGGAAATTCATTTTATTATTATTATTATGTTATTATTTTTTATAATTTATAGTTATTTATTATATTAGAATTTATGATTTTGTGTTTCAAACTTTATCATACCCGGGATGTCTACTAGACTCTTGTTTGGACAGATTTAAGTGAGTTATTCCTAAGAATTACAGGCCTACAATATAAAATATAAAATATAAAACACCAATTTTTATGCAACCCCACTTTGAGATGCAAAAATGTAGCGATACTGGATTCATCATGTAACTGCTAACAGAGCGCAAGGAGAATGGTTTTAGTTGTGCCTGCACCTTAAAGAGGAAGTAAACCCTGATGGGTTTACTTCCTCTTTTTTTCCCTGCAAAGGTAAAGCATAATGGACTACTATGCATCGCATAGTAGCTCATTATGTGTCACTTACCTGACACAGGAGCCAGCGAAGTCGCCGCTGATCCCTGTAGTCCGCCGCGTCCATCTTGCTGGTGGCGTCTCGCAGCTCCGACCAATGACAGCGGCGAAGCCGCGATGACGTCACTCCCGCGCATGCGCACGGGAGTCGCGCCTCGCAGCTCCGCCGCTGTCATACGGCGAGGCCGCGATGACGTCACTCCCGCGCATGCGCACGGGAGTCGACAAATTTGGCAAATCCATTCTTGGACTTGCCGCATTTAGTGCGCATGCGCGCCGCTGTCTACGGCGCATGCGCCGTAGACAGCGGTGCCCATTTTCGGGCAAATATCTCCTAAACCATATAGGTTTAGGAGATATTTCTTGGACCTACAGGTAAGCCTTAATCTAGGCTTACCTATAGGTCCAAGTTGTTTGGAAGGGTTTACTTCCCTTTTAAAGATAAATGCCTCCATATCCAGCATAGTAAGGCCTTCTTCCTCTATATCCTTACCTGGGCTTCCTGGGTGAGAGGAGGATAAGAGCAGAGGCAAACAGATGTGTGTAAATGCAAAATCACTAGTGTCACACATTTACAGATGTTCCTTTGAAGTCTGTGGGGACAAAAATGTGTAACACAGCTCAAAAAAAAATTCTCATATATCTTTTCAAGCTTCAAGCAAAAGATTGTAGAGATGTGAACAGTCAAAACAGAAAAAAATGGTCCTACGGGCCTGCATTACAGTGGAGGACTCTGAGGCAGTGGCCTATCGTGGGTTGTCAGTGCCCGGGGGAAAGCCAAGTAATTTAGGGCCCCTAACCTGCGGACTTTTTTCATTCCCTGAGTCCCTTCACTTCCTACAATAGTACTGACCTACCTGACCACTAATCTACCTGATTCCTATACTGACCACTACACGATACAATACACTGACCTATCGCATTCCTATACTCATCCTTACACTAACCTACCTGATTCCTACATCGACCACTACACACTGATCTACCTGATTCCTATACTGACCACTACACTACACACCACACCAACCTACCCGATTCCTACATCGACCACTACACTACACGACACACCACACTAACCTACCTCATTCCTATATTGATCACTACACTATACTACTACACAATACACTACACTACCCACTACACAATCCACTGACCACTACACACCACACTAACCTACCTGATTCCTATACTGACCACTACACAATACACTGACCTATCTCATTCCTATACTGATACTTACACTAACCTACCTGATTCCTACATCAACTAATACACTACACAATACATTATCCACTGACCACTACACACCACACTAACCTACCTGATTCTGACCACTACACAATACACTGACCTATCTCATTCCTATACTGATACTTACACTAACCTACCTGATTCCTACATCAACTAATACACTACACAATACATTATCCACTGACCACTACACTCCACACCACACCACACTGACCACTACACATCACACCAAACTAACCTATCCGATTCCTACACTACATACCACACTGACCACTACACACCACACTACACACTGACCACACTACACTACACACTGACCACACTACGCTACACACCACACTGACCACATTATACTACACACCACACTAACCACTACACTACACACCGACCACTACACTACACACCACACTGACCACTACACTACACACTGACCACTATACTTCACACCACACTGACCACATTATACTACACACCACACTGACCACATTATACTACACACCACACTGACCACTACACTACACACCGGCCACTACACTACACACCACACTGACCACTACACTACACACTGACCACTACACACTGACCACTACACTACACTACACACCACTACACACTGACCACTACACACCACACTAACCTACTTGATTACTATACTGACCACTACACAATACACTACCCACAGACCACTACTCAATACACTACATACTGACCGCTACACATTACTCTACCCACAGACCAATACACTACACACAATACACTATACACTACCCACAACACTATACATTACACTATACACTAACTTTCTGGCTACTCCCTCTCCCCAGATCATATCTACTCCCCCCGGGCCAAGTGAGTCTCTTATCTTTTTTTTCTTCCATCTGCTCTGCCTCTGCGCTGCCGCCTATCACACTGCCAGACTGCCTGTGCCAACGAGGACATGATTGGTGACCCGGGCCTGAGAGGAGGAGAAGACAGCGGCCACAGACTGCCTGCCGCGACGGGACATGATTGGTGACCCGGGCTGGAGAGGAGGTGCAGGAGAAGACGGTGGCCACAGCAAAGCCATCTCCGCTCCCCCGCGATTGAGGACAGGACAGCCCCACCTGCTGTACATGACCCCTTTTGCCCAATCACAGGGCGCCAGGGGCCCGGCCTGAGAATTAACATGGTGGCCGGAGCGCAGGGTCACAGAAAATAGAATTTAGATGTATGCAGCGAGGGTGATACATACTGGTGCAGTATTCCCCCCCCCCCCCAAATGTTGCGCCTGGGGCCTAGGCCCCCCTCGCACCCCCCACGCTACGCCACTGCTCTGAGGGCCTACCCATCATTCTGAGCACTGAACAGTGGCCGCCAGTGCCAGCTGTCAGAAAGCGACAAATAAGGTAAGTATAACCTTACTAATCATCCTTTAGGAAAACAAGCAGATAACCCTTGCAGTGGAGAGGGGGGTAACGGCAAGAATATAGCTACTTCACCCCCAGAGTTCAGCTTTAAACAACAGCCTTGATGGTAACAAGTACAGCATAAAGACATTTGAATTATGTCCTTTCATGCTGTAGAAACCCCACAGTATTGGTAATATGCCCAGCTGTAATAATATGATCACTATAATGCCAGCATTATCTTGTTACACATGACATTTACAGCCAAGTAGAAACCATATTAATAGTGGTAAGATACTTAAACCTTGTTATATTATGTGTCCGCTGCAGTACAGATCTGGAAACACTGACGCTGTTTACAAGTCACTTACAGCTTCAATCCAACAGTAAAATCACTTACATCACCTACATCCAGCAAACTGGAATATAATTATGGACAACAGTCTGAAAACCTGTCAGCAATTGCTGACTTCCTGAAAATTCTAGTAGCTTGGCTGTAGCTGATCGTCTGGATTTCATTATTTCTTCATAATGACTCAGAACAGAAGTCATAACAAGTATTTAGCAACTGATCACAGAACTACTGACTGACTGAATACTTTTTCTGGGTCAGTGAAATTAAAGCATTATACATGACAGCCAGGCAACTAGTATTTTCAGAACTTTTTTACTGTGACGGGTTTGCAGTCGTACAACTGAGTCTAGGGGCTTACAACTTTTCCCATGCACGGGTTTACACAAGTAGCAGCGTAAACCCGCATACAGCTGCATGCAGCCATTCTTTACTATGGGCATCTGTATGCAACAACTGTGTATCCCAAGTGCAGAAATAGGGCAGCAATTAATGTTTATACTGTGGAAAGTTTAGGGCCCTGATTCCCAACCTGTAGCCCAAAGGCCATATGTGACTTTTTGGTACTTGTTGTGTGGCCCTTGGACCCCAACATTCTCTAATTAGAAGTGGAGCATTGATTTCTAAAGGGTTATTAGTGGTCATCTCTACTAGCCTCATGTGTCCAGTCCCTCACTGTTATTTGCAGCATATCTCCAATCTCCAGCCAAACCTCTATTATGTCCATGGTCTCTGACCATCATTTCCTCTAGTATGTCGGTAGGCAGGTGCAATATACTTTCTCCACTGCATGTGGTGCTCTTACGCAGCGCCACTGTAGTGGGAGAGGAAGTCAAAGGGAACCTCTGTGGGTTCCTCTATGGTTTCCTGGGTCACTGGGGAAGCTATCCTATTAGATGCCACTGCCCTATGAGATTCTAGCAGCCATCTTCAGTCAGGCAGAGCCTATTTAAGGCCTTGGCTCCCAGGTTTGGGAGCATTTTGCGAGTTGGTAGAGTAGGGACAGGTATCTCACCTGTTAGGAACAGTACTAGTGTTAGAGAAAGGTTCCTGACGAGGAGGGAAAGTGTAGGGTCGCAACTCTTCTGAGCAACTGCCCGATTGGGCACTAGATGGCCAGGCCGCATTCTGCCCCTCTCAAGGGACGGTGTCAGTCCGGCTGCAATCTGCTCCTTTCGCGTTACTGAAATATGTGAGTGCACCTAGCCAGGTAGCCCACCAGTTTATTGTAACTGTTGCTGAAGCATTCTAAAGAAGTTCTAGCCTGCACCTGTCTGTGTGAGTTATTGCCTCCGCACACGCTGCACCCCATCTACGTACCTGCAGGCCCCATATATCTCATAAGTTGACAACCACTGGGTTAATGCCTTTGACAGATTTTTATTTCTGTTTCTGTAAAGATTTCACTTTACTTCTTGGCAAGATAGGAAGTGACTTGAAAGCTCTCCAGTGGTGACACAGGCAAAAACACATTGGAAGAGTGGGAAACGGGAAGCGTTAGAACTTCTAGCAATAGCAATACATACTGTGTGTGTGTGTGTGTGTGTGTGTGTGTGTGTGTGTGTGTGTGTGTGTGTGTGTGTGTGCGTGTGTGCGTGTATATATATATATATATATATATATATATATATATATATATTTAATTTTTTTTTGCTGTGACTTCTCCTGGTGTCATGGGGACAGGAAGTAAGGTAAATCTCCCTAGTCTGGTCACAAAAATTAAAACTAGAGAAATTAACACTTCGCCAATCTATCCAAAACTAAAGCAGGGTATGCACATTATTATTTTTTTTTACGTTTAACCGCTTACAGGCCAGAAGATTTGGCTGCTTAATGACCAGGCCATTTTTTGCGATACGGCACTGCGTCACTTTAACTGACAATTTGCACGGCCATGCGATGTTGTACTCAAACAAAATTTACGTACTTTTTTCCCCCACAAATAGAGCTTTCTTTTTGTGGTATTTGATCACCTCTGCGGTTTTTATTTTTTGCACGCTAAACAAAAAAAGAGCAACGATTTTGAAGAAAAAAAACATATTTTTTACTTTTTGCTATAACATACCCAAAAATATTTAAAAAAAAAAATGTCTTCATTGGTTTAGGCCAATATATATTCTAAAAGTTATTGTGTCTACAAACTATGGGAAAGATTTATGCCATTTTTATTTATTTTATGTTTTTTTACTAATAATGGCATTGATCATTTTAGCAGTACTTGCGACATTGCAGCAGGCAGCAGGCAGGTCAGACACTTTTGACACATTTTTGGGACCATTTACATTTATACAGCGATCAGAGCTATAACAATGCTCTGATTAGTGTGTTAACCTCCCTGGCGGTATGATTCAGTCTGGAATAAGGTGCTGAAAGCAGTACAATTATTTTGCATGGAAATCTGGCTTTTATTTTGTAGTCCTGTAATTCTTAGGAATAACGCTCTGAAATCTCTTCAAACCAGAGTCTAGCGGACATCCCGGGTATGATAAAGTTTATAATATAATAAAGAATAATAAAAATTATTCAATAATGTAATCAAATCCAAAAAAAACTGAAAAAGGGACATGTTTTGGTTGCTATGGACAATCTCCAAATTCCAAGCAGTAAAAAACTGTATTTATAATATAAAAGTGCATGCAGGGCATTGCACAAACCACTAGGGACAAAGGGGGTGTGTATTTTTTACTACAGCACTGTAATCTGTAAGATTACAGTGCTGTGTGTGTTTTGTGTACTTTTACTTTTTTGAATTTGCCGCCGTTCTCCGCTCCCGTACGCCGTAACGCCGCAGGGAACGGAGCTCGGCGGCATTCGGCACTGTGAATCGAGCGGAGGACAACTCGATCACACAGCGCGGCGGACATCGCTGGATCCAGGGGACAAGGTAAGTAACGATCCCTGTGTCCTCCCCTGCATCGAGCGGTGCAAGCCCGAGTCTGGCTCGGGGTTACCGCTATTGTAATGAAATTCCCAACCCGAGCCAGACTCGGGATTACCGCTAGGGAGGTTAATGTCACTGGCAGGTAAGGGGTTAACACTAGGGGGTGATCAAGGGGTTACATGTGTTCCCTAGTTAGTGTTTCTAACTGTATGGGGATAGGACTAACTGGAGGACGAGACATATCGTTGTTCCTACTTACTAGGAACAAATAATATGTCTCCTCTCCCCTGACAGAACAGGGATTTGTGTGTTTACACATACAAATCCCCATTCTAGCTCTCATTCCCACAATCAGGTCCCCCGCCGTGCCGCATGCGCGTGCCTCTGGCATCTCTTAAATGGTAAGACGTACCCGTATGGCGATTTGCGGGGAACATGCTACTTTGCCAACCTATATCGGCGTGAGCCAGTTGGCAAGTGGTTAACCCATGGGTTAAACAAAAAAAAACTCTCAGATATCTGCAACAAAGCATGCAATGTTGGTGCAGGGATCTCTCTTGCTGTGTCTTTTGAAAGTAGGGACTCCATATTAGAAAACAAAGATCAGCGCTGCAGTCATTGGCTGCATGCGCTGATCGAATGTTGGTTTTCCAGCAGGATCATTTGACAGAAGATGGTCAATGGACTGGCCAATTTGCGGTCCGTGTATACTCTGCTTAATGTGGATGTAAACCTAGTTCCATCACTTTTACCTACAGTTAGCCCTATAATAAAGCTTACCTGTAGGTACTGGAAATATCTCCTAAACCTGCACGGTTTGAGATATTGTGCAAATGTCATCATCACCAATGCGCACTGAATAAAGGGCACAATCGTGCCTTTTTTTTGAGGGGGGGGGGTTTAGAAAATGTTTTTATTTATTTCAGAAAAAGAAAAGTTACATAACAGAGCCTCTGGGCATGCCCCAGCTCAAGGTGTATAAAACATTAGGCAAGGCATATCATACCACTACCACCTACCATCATAACTACTAACCTAACCTAGTGAACAGACAACAAAACAACACCCGTAGCTTGCTGAAACACGTTTCAGCGGACCAAGTCCGTCAGACAGTCCGCCCGTGTGTACGCGGCCTTAGTGTAATGCTCAGCAATTTACATAAATATGTGATATACGACAGGCATCATTTAAGAAAAAGTCTACAACACGTGGGTGGTTATGGGCATGTGATCAGTCAAAATGCACCCCTGGTGGGGACAGTCAGAGGAACCATCATACCATATGTAAATCAGATCAGACCGGTAGTTCCTACAGGGTCTTCTTATTTTACAGTTGTCATTTCAGACTCTAGCCATATGTCCCTCAAACCTTTTGAAACTTTAGGGGACATCCTCTACTGAAGTATGTTTCTTTATATAAGGGTACTGCAAGGTTGACTAGTAAATTCCATGCATTTAGGCTAAGGGCAAACGTGGGAGCTCTCAATTTGAGTATAATGAGTTTCCTGGCATAGAAGAGAAGCAATCCTAGTAGTGTACTAACTGCCCTCGAAAGGGCAAGAGCATCCACAAAGCAGGCAAATCTCTATCTTTTGGGGTATAGGAAATGTGCATCATGCCATTTCTAAAGGGCCTGTGCCGTGACCGGCGGCTCCTGCGCGTGAAGTCACGTGACTCTGAGT
Organism: Lithobates pipiens; assembly: GCF_037356315.1. Taxonomy (NCBI): domain Eukaryota; kingdom Metazoa; phylum Chordata; class Amphibia; order Anura; family Ranidae; genus Lithobates; species Lithobates pipiens. The sequence goes on along the minus strand of NW_027507758.1, from coordinate 370,593,355 downwards.
CCACGGCCACGGAAGGAAAAGGGGGTGAAGATGGATGCAGCCACTGGCAGGGACATCACAGGCTTTGTTTGCAGGTAAGTGCAACATAATGGGACAGAGGGATTAAAACCCATCAGTGTTTACTTCCTCTTTAAGAGTATTATTATTATACAGAATTTCTATAGCGCCAACAGTTTGCTCAGTGCTTTACAAAATGAAGGCAGACAATACAATTTGGTACAAGAGAAATCAGAGGGCCCTGCTCATCAGAGCTTACAATCTAAGAACACACATTTTCCCCTTTGAAACAGTATATCTTTGGCAAATGTCTTCATTTTTTTTTTTTTTAGAACTAGTTTAGTAACTTGCTATTTGACAGCTTGTCCTGTGACCAAAATAGCTTCCTTTAACATACCAGGTGAAACTAAACCTGGGCGTATATCTAGGTGTGTATTATCAGACATACATTAACGTTCCAAGCAGTGTGCCTTTATTGTCATTCCTGTTTACAGTTGTTACTATGTCAGAAAGCAGGAGCTGAAGTGTCAATGATACTACTTTCTGTTAAGTAATCTTTTATTGTGCTAAATGTCAGCATTCATATAAATCGTACATATTTGATTTAGTATCACACTTATAGTTTACACTAATAATGTCATATAAAAGTCAAATAAATGGATAATTTATTCATTACCCATGATGAAAAAAATTAAATAAACATACCATATGGTCTTTGGTGAACATTGACCATTGTTACCCAACATTGTTGCCTAAGCAAAATGTATGCAAATGTTTTTTAATTTCCTTCTGTAAAAAAAATACCTGGATAGTTTAGATGTGCTATTGCTAAACTGTGTCACATACCTCAATGATGAGGTGTTTCGCTTTTTCTGGTGGGGCGCGCAAGAGAGCTACAAAGCCGGTTGCACATTGAGTTGCCAGACAAACACGAACATTATTGCCTACTGTGTAACTACGGTATGTCACAACACATTGGAGTTATTTATTTACCCTTTGCTATGGTGCACAGGGAAGATTCATACACAAGGCTAGACACATTCGCATAGGTTTCTCCATCTATGTTAAACAGCTTGGATGGAGAAATCTCCCCTTCTGGTGATTATTTTCAGACAGATGGCAGTGGCACCCTGTTGATTGTGTTTGCAATAGGGAGTGACAGGTGTAGATGCAACTGGCTAAGTCCTGCCTTAGGAACAGTTTGTGTATTATTTCCATGGCTACAATGGGCATGGTTATATTACATCACTGAGGGGAAGGCAAGGTCTGCTCTGTTCACTTGCAATTGTTATCAGTGCATATGTGACTGACTGATTGCTTCCAGTGGACAGAAGATGTGTGGATAGGCATTAACAGAAAGTGTGGACAAAGCAGTGCAGAATAAAGCAGAAGCTGGATATAGAGGACAAACAATAGCGTGGACAGAGGACAAACGTTAGCATGGACAGAGTAAGGCAGAAAGTAGGCATAGAGGACAAATGATAGTATGGACAGAGTGAGGCAGAGGGTGGACATAGAGGACGAAACACATCATGGACACAGTGAGGCAGAGGGTGGGCATAGTGGACAAAGGTTAGTATGGAAAGAAAGAGGCAGAAAGTGGGCATAGCTGACAAAAGATAATATGGACAGAGTGAGGCAGGTGGTCAACATAGAGGACATAAGATAGTATGGACAGAGCGAGACAGAGGGTGGACATGAAGGACAAAAGATGGTATGGACAGAGTAAGGCAGAAGGTGGACATAGTGGACGGTAGATAGTATGGACAGACTGAGGCAGAAGGTGGACATAATGGACAAAGGATAGTATGGACAGACTGAGGCAGAAGGTGGACATAATGGACAAAGGATAGTATGGACAGACTGAGGCAGAAGGTGGACATAGTGGACGGTAGATAGTATGGACAGACTGAGGCAGAAGGTGGACATAGTGGACGGTAGATAGTATGGACAGACTGAGGCAGAAGGTGGACATAATGGACAAAGGATAGTATGGACAGACTGAGGCAGAAGGTGGACATAATGGACAAAGGATAGTATGGACAGACTGAGGCAGAAGGTGGACATAGTGGACGGTAGATAGTATGGACAGACTGAGGCAGAAGGTGGACATAGTGGACGGTAGATAGTATGGACAGACTGAGGCAGAAGGTGGACATAATGGACAAAGGATAGTATGGACAGACTGAGGCAGAAGGTGGACATAATGGACAAAGGATAGTATGGACAGACTGAGGCAGAAGGTGGACATAGTGGACGGTAGATAGTATGGACAGACTGAGGCAGAAGGTGGACATAGTGGACGGTAGATAGTATGGACAGACTGAGGCAGAAGGTGGACATAATGGACAAAGGATAGTATGGACAGACTGAGGCAGAAGGTGGACATAATGGACAAAGGATAGTATGGACAGACTGAGGCAGAAGGTGGACATAGTGGACGGTAGATAGTATGGACAGACTGAGGCAGAAGGTGGACATAGTGGACGGTAGATAGTATGGACAGACTGAGGCAGAAGGTGGACATAATGGACAAAGGATAGTATGGACAGACTGAGGCAGAAGGTGGACATAATGGACAAAGGATAGTATGGACAGACTGAGGCAGAAGGTGGACATAGTGGACGGTAGATAGTATGGACAGACTGAGGCAGAAGGTGGACATAGTGGACGGTAGATAGTATGGACAGACTGAGGCAGAAGGTGGACATAATGGACAAAGGATAGTATGGACAGACTGAGGCAGAAGGTGGACATAATGGACAAAGGATAGTATGGACAGACTGAGGCAGAAGGTGGACATAGTGGACGGTAGATAGTATGGACAGACTGAGGCAGAAGGTGGACATAGTGGACGGTAGATAGTATGGACAGACTGAGGCAGAAGGTGGACATAATGGACAAAGGATAGTATGGACAGACTGAGGCAGAAGGTGGACATAATGGACAAAAGATAGTATGGGCAGATTGAGGAAAAAAGTGGACAAAAGATAATATGGATACAGTAAGGCAGAAGGAGGACATAGTGGAAAAAAGATAGTTTGGACAGAGTGATGCAGAAAGTAGGCATAGTGGATAAAAGATAGCATGTGTTAGGGCCTGGACGTGGACCTGGGACCTCCACTGTGTCTCTTCTTGCTGAGCCACCTGGAATGCCGAACAGTCCCGTGGACAATTCTTTGAATGATCCTGCCTTGAACCTTGACCTCTTTGCTCCTCCAATGAACTCCAAAGATGGTATGGACAGCATGAGGCAGAAAGTGGACATAGGGGTATGATGCAAGTTCTGAGGTTGCTGCACTGACCCTTGCTACATTATTTAGTCAGTGGCTTGGTAATCAGTGGAGCATTTAAAACAGTGACGATTTACTGTTTTCTGTGTTCTCTAAAATTCACTGGACTCATATTCCAGAAAGCAGTATACATTAAGGCTGGATTCACACCTATGCATTTTTTGTGCTTTTTGCATTTTGCAGATTTTCACTACAGTCCACTTAAAATGGTTCCTATGGAACATGTTCTGTAGTGCAAATCTGCAATATGCAAAAAGCACAAACTGCATAGGTGTGAATCCAGCCTTAAAGCCTGTGCTATGTAATTCTCTCTCTCTCTCTCTCTCTCTCTCTGCTTCCTGCATCACCAATGACATTCAAACTTTGTTGGCAGGTTTGAATCGGATTTGTGAGTGAGAAACTTCTGACTAAAGCAAGTGGAGAGAATTGAGGCATTAGGCCTGATTCACATCTATGCATTTTTAGTGCTGTTTGCATTTTGCAGATTTGCACTACAGCCCATTTAACATGGTTTCCTATGGAACACGTTCTGTAGAGCAAATCTGCAAAATGCAAAAAGCACTAAAAATGCATAGGTGTGAATCCAGCCTTACAGCTATACCTGGAGGAAATACGGAACTATTCAGCATGCTGTGAAATCTGCATTACTTTCAAACCGACATTTTCAGTTTTATATTTGCTTTCATATTTTTTCAACCTTTCATTTTTTTCAGTCTTTATTTTACTTTGACTAAAGTATTTTAACAAAACGTAATACATTTTTACCTAAGTAAATAACAACATGCATTTTCTATTTAAGGGTCCATTCACACGAGCAATTACACACACGGCAATTTCCAGCAGTAAGAATCTGCAGATTCCTGTGGCTGGAATGGACAGGTGTGTGCGAATGGCGGCTATTCATGACTGTTCGCACAGCCAGCTATTACCGGAGCTGATTGTGGCTGGATGCGTTTTATGTGCGTCCATCCACGATCACACAGGTAAATCACTGGCTGTGCAAACAGTCACAAAGAGCTGTGACAGCCTGTCATTGCAATGGATGAGCTCAGCAGCCACAGCTATTCACACACCTGTCCATTCCACAGATTCTTACCTCTGGAAACCGCAGCGTGTGTAATTGCCTGTGTTAATGGACCCTTTTTGTTCATGTGCAAGTTATAGTGTCAAAGTTTTAATATGCATTTTATATTGTGACATTTCATCACATTTTTATGTACATTAATTTAAGTTGTTTTATGCTACATTTCATTGTGTTATACATTTGATTTAAAATATAAATTAAATCAACTCTCTCTCTTTCTGGCCACTTTATTAGGTACTCCTGTTCAATTGTTCGGTAACACAAATTGCTAATCAGTCAATCACACAGCAGCAACTCAATGCATTTAGGCATCTAGACATGTCAAGGACGACTTGCTGAAGTTCAAACTGAACATCAGAATGGGGAAAAAACGGGGTATTAAGTGACTTTGAACGTAGCATGGTTGTTGGTGCCAGATGGGATAGTCTGAGTATTTTTAAAAAACTGCTGATCTACTGGGAACCATCTCTAGGGTTTACAAAGGATTGTCCAAAAAAAAAAAAAAAAAAAATATTCAGTGAGCTGCAGTTTTGTGGACTAAAATGCCTTGTTGATGTCAGAGGTCAGTGGAGAATGGGCAGACTGGTTTGGGATGATAGAAAAGCAACAGTAACTCAAATAACCACTTGTTACAACTAAGGTATTCAGAATAGAATATGCACAATACATCGAACCTTGAAGAAGATGGGCTACAGCAGCAGAAGACCACACCGGGTGCTATCCTGTCAGCTAAGAACAGAAAACCGAGGCTACAATTCACACACGTTCACCAAAATTGGACAATAGAAGATTAGAAAAATGTTGCCCGGTATGATGAGTCTTGATTTCAGCTGTCATTCAGATAGTAGGATCAGAATTTGGTGTAAACAACATAAAAGCATGGATCCATCCTGCCTTGTATCAATGGTTCAGGCTTTTGGTGTAATAGTGTGGGGGATATTTCTTGCCAAACTTTAGGCCCCTTAGTACCAGTTGAGCATTGTTTAAACACCAAGGCCTACCTGAGTATTGTTGCTGACCATGTCCATCCCTTTATGACTACAGTGTACCCATCTTCTGATGGCTCCTTCCAGCAGGATAATGCACCATGTCACAAAGCTCAAATCATCTCATTCTGGTTCCTTAAACATGACAATGAGGTCACTGCACTCCAATGGCCTCCACAGTCACCAGATCTCAATCCAATAGAGCATCTTTGTGATGTGGTGGACGGGAGATTCGCATCATGGATGTGCAGCCGACAAATCTGCAACAACTGCGTGATGCTATCATGTCACTATGGACCAAAATCTCTGAGGAACGTTTCCAACACCTTGTTGAAGCTATGCCACGAAGAATTAAGGCAGTTCTGAAGACAAAAGGGGGTCCAAGTTGTACCTACTAAAGTGGCCGTTGAATATGAATCTATATATATATATATATATATATATATATATATATATATATATATATATATATAAATTATAGACAAAAATAAATGCAATTATTTTCAGTATAATTTGTCTAATACTTTAGCTTTCATTTTTTGAAATGACGCTTACAAGCAGTAAGACTTCACGTTCCAGCATCAGAAACCTTAACAAAAAATCTTAGCTGCTAATTTAGATTTGCTTGTCATTTTCCAATGTAAGGGTCATGTACTACTGTTGGCATTCATATACACTGTGGATGGTACATTGCCTCAGGAATTATAAGTAGGTCCTTTGACACACTGACTGTCCATGTTAAATCAGCATTCTTCCACTAGCATCAAACAGCCATTGTTGTAAGATAATATGCACACATTTCCTAGTACAGAGAGGACAGCTAGAGGTCATATGTACCAGAAAATGTTTCATTATAACTTGGAAAAAAAAAAGGGTAAAAAGTGGAGTTTTGTGGCAACATCAGCCAAGCAGAATTGTTTTTTAAATTTTTTAATAAAATAAAATAAAAGCCGAAGCCTGGTTTAAAGCTCATTTTCATTTCTCCAATTCTAATCAATCAACCTCCTCTATATCTTTTAAGCTTTATCTCCTGATGTGGCTACTTGCAGCTTAGCCGTCTCTCCTTCTGGTGTCCCTCTAAGGCCGCGTACACACGGGCGGATTGTCTGGCCAACTAAGTTCGTCAGACAATCCGACAGACAGTCCGTCCTACTTTCGAATGAACGGACTTGACCACACACGATGAACAGACAGTCCGCCGAAAGCTTGCGCGATGACGTGTACGGCACGTACGACGGGACTAGAAATTCGACGTCCAATACACTGCAATGCAACCTTCGGCCGTGTAAATCCTTTCTGAGCATGCGCCATACTTAGTCCGTCCAACTTGCCTACTCACGAGCGGATTGTCCGCTGAAACCAAGTTTGGACGGACAATATTACGGAAATTCCAAAAGACTTAGTCCGCCAGACTGTCCGCTGAAAAAGTCCGCTGAAGCCCACACACGAGCGGATTGTCCGCTGAAACACGTTTCAGCGGACTAAGTTGGACGGACAATCCTCTCGTGTGTACGCGGCCTAAGAAGAGTTTTTATGGAAATCATGTTGATTTTGGTGCACACCACCATGTTGCCTAATGCCACGTACACACATACGGAATTTCCAGCAGACTAGGTCCGACGGGATCAGTCCGTCAGACAATCTGATTGTGTGTGTGTGTGCTAATCCGATCATTTTTCGCAAAAAAAAATCAAACGGACCTAGAAATAGAACATGTTTCAAATCTATCCGACGGACTAAAATCGGGAAAACCATTCATCTGTGTGCTGGTCCGACAGACCAAATACGACGCAAGGGCAACTATTGGCTACTGGCTATTGAACTTCCTTGTTTAGTGCTGTTTACGTCATCACGTTGAAAACGAATGGACTTTCGAACTGACTTAGTCCGTTCGTGTGCGGCCAAGTCCGTTAGTTCGGAAACTCCGTCAGAACTCCGCTGAAAGTCCGTCGGGAAGACCGTCAGACCTAGTGGCACAGATGGGCACTGATGACACCGATGTGCACTGATGAGGTGGCACAGATGTGCACTGATTGATGTCACAGATGTGCACTGATGAGGCGGCACAAATGGGCATTGATTGGCACAGATGTGCACTGATAAGGTGGCACAGATGTGGACTGATTGATGGCACAGATGGTTACTTGTGAGGCAGCACAGATAGTCACTGATGAGGCAGCACAGATGGGCACTGATGAGGTAGCACAGATGTGCACTGATTGATGGCACAGATATGCACTGATGAGGCGGCACAGATGGGCACTGATGACACAGATGACTGATGGCACAGATGGGCACTGATGTCACCGATGGCTGGCACTGATGGCAGTGTTCAGACTGATGGCACAGATGGGCACTGTGACACTGATTGTCACTGTGGCACTGATTGGGCACTGGTGTTGGCACAGTATGTCATCATGTAATGGAAGAAATAACTCACGCTGCAGCTTAGAAGCTCTCTCTCCTCACATGCGGTCTCTGTGTGAGGAGAGAGAGTTGTCAATGAGAGATGATCTCATATGTTTACATTTGAGATCATCTCTCGTTGGACACGCCGATCACATGGTAAATGGCCACTGTGATTGGCCATTTACAGCGATCTGTAATTGACTATGTCCAAGGGACATGGCCATCACAAACTTTCCCTGATGTGCACTTGCGAGGGGGGGGGGAGCATGCAAAGGGGAGGACGTCATATGACGGCGTCCTGGCATTGTAGGTCCACACTGTAGCCGTCATTCGGCTATAGCGCGGACACGAGGAGGTTAATGCAAACAAGGTGTATTCTGATTGAACAAGATAAGGACTGTGACATCACTGCCCTTCTTTATTTAAAAAAAGATAATGCCTTCCATAAATGGCGGCAGTACTGAGCAATTGCCACTCTGTTGTCAATGTTGCTCACACAGAAACTCAACAGGACCCAGAAGATCGTGGTTATCACTGTAGTAGCACTAATTACTACAGTAATTTTTTAGCTTCCCCAGTGGCCCAAAGGTGTGAGATATGCATAATTACATTGTGTCATGCTGGACCAATATAAGTGTTCTGTCCTCGCTACACATTTCCCTGTGTGTAGCTCGACATGCAGCTAAACCCTACTATTATGCAATAGCTGTAGATAGCGATAAGTAATTCTTACCAGCGTTGCTGCATTTAGGGGATGCAAACCAATGCAAGTTTTAGTCAAATGTGTGTTCTGATAGCTGGTTCGTTCTTTCAGGATGGCGTCTGAGTTCCCAGGATGCACCTGTTTCTCTTCCTTAGACTGAAGAATGATGGGAACTTTTGTTAATGCTGAACAGTTTCTAGTTTCTGCAAACAGTACATTTACCACTGGCTCCATCCTGTGGTCAAATCTGATATTGTAGGCAAAACAACTTAATTAATAGCCTGCAGGAGGCAGAGCAATAAGTATGCAAAAAAAGATCATACCTGGAGTTCAGATTTAATTAATTATGTTGGCACATATGGTCAGTTCTCTACACTTTCAAAACCCAAGATTCTAGTGTAGGTGTTTCTCCATGGCTTTATTTTCATACAGACATGAACTGTTTCAAAAAGGGTTAGGCAGGTGGGTTAAACTGACTGGTATTTGATCGGAATGAAGATCTATTATTGCTTACTGCCCCATTAATGTCATGTTTCATTAAATCAAATAAGGCATTGAAATGTGCAATCAATAGTAGTCAATGTACAGTTGTTCTTGAGCATTAGCTGGCAAAACACTATAATCAATGACTGTTATGTCGATTATAACTATCACTGAGAGTGATCTAGTGTTTTTCAATGGTTGGCCAACTTTCCAGCTGTGAACATGGACAAGCGTCATTAACTATCATGGAATAAAGATAATGTAGCTTAATATCGTGGTAGAATCCTGTACACATTGCTACAGTGTGCTCATTTCACTAGTACTTTTACATACCAATACAATACCACACCATGTAATATCTCTATATTTATAACATGTAAGTTTATATCATCCTAAAGCAGCTCATATACTGAATAAGAGAGTAGTTAAACATACACTTACTATCCAACCATCAAAAAGACTTTCTTTGGTCTTGCTCAGATCACCCAAATGTGCTTGTTTATGGCTATGGTGGAGGAGAGACGGAAGATATCCCCGGTACCAGCTCATCTTAGAAAAATAACAATAATCGTTCTCATAATAACCATTACAGCAGAATAATTCTTCCCCTAAAACCAGCTGCCCTGTAAAAGGTTTTTCATATCAGACTGCCTTCAAACATATTATTGTTTCACAAACCTACTGGATCCTGCTGGATTGGTTATGCTGTGCACAGATTAAAGTATATCCAAACCTTTGTTTTTTTTAAGTTATGTATAGAGCGCAGAATGGTTAGAACACCTGTCAGTTTTTCTTGTGAGCAAGCCAGGAGTGGTGAAACATGTCGAGGAACTGACGGTTTTGGGTGGCGATATTATGTATGCAGTTATTTTGCTGACAATCCAATAAACACAAGAAGAGTTTATATTGGAATGCGACTTTTATCTTTTTATGTCCTTAGGTGGTGTGATGAGTTACACTATGACAGCTTTTTGTGATCATTGACAAAAGTTATAACTAATAGGAGTCAATTTACTAAAGAATACAGCATGCGATAACACGATCATGTGGCTCATTTGCATAAATTATTGCACGCAGTTAAAAAAAAATGTCCAATTCACAAGAAAGGATAATGATTATTCAGTATGTAACGCAAAATGAAAAATGCGCTAATAAATATCGCAAAAAATAAAAAAAAACGTGGTTGTTAGGTCCAATTCACAAATAGAGCAGAAAGTAAAAAAAGATGCAATATTTATTGTCAGGGTTTTGCTGGCGATATCACATGCCGTATTGCTCAGATGCAACGTGGGGCCCCCCCCATAGCTGGTTGTTAAGGAGTAGGCCGGGAAGCCGACTGTTGCATCCTTAACAACGGATGACTAATCAGCTGTCAGCTGAACGTAAAATAAATATGCCGGCAATTAAAAATTCTTAAAAAAAAGGCATGAGGCCCCCCAATCCATACCAGACCCTTATCTGAGCATGCAGCCTGGCAGGCCAGGACAGAGCCAAACCATACCAAGCCACATGCCCTCAACCTAGCAGAGCCCCCCACCCCAAAGCACATTGTCCCCATGTTGATGGGGACAAGGGCCTCTTCCCCACAACCTTGGCCAGTGGTTGTGGGGGTCTGCGGCTGGGGGGCTTATTGGAATCTGGGGGGCCCCAGATCCCCCCCTCCCCCATGTGAATATGAGTATGGGCTACTCATTCACTGAAAAAAGTGTAAAAAGTAAATAAAAACACAACACAAGTTTTTGACAATTCCTTTTTTTTTTTTTTTTTTTTTTTAATAAAAAATAAGTCTTCCATAAAGATGTAGATCCATCATCAATCATGATGCTCCCTGACCCGAAAAAAAGAAAAAAAAGCATACTAGGCCCAAAAAACACTATTTAAAAAATTTTTTTATTGTTGCCATGTTTTAGTTACATACAGCTGTCAGCGGGTAACACGCTGACAGCTGATGAGTCATCCATTGTTACAGAAGCGACAGCCGACTTCCGGCCTGCTCTTTGACAAGTTGACAAGATAGACAAGTTGTCCAATCTTTCTCTGTCAGGTCAGGGATGTCCTCCCTCCACTCATCTAAGGTTTTCTCCAGTTTTTTTGTGGGGGCCAGACAGAAGACAGACAGAAGTATAGGGAAGATAAAGGTTTATCTATAATGTTGGCAATAAGTAGTCCCTCTACGGAGTCTGATGCCAGGGTAATGGAAGGTGAGAATTGCGTATTGTATGCGTGGGGGAGTTGGTAATATCGAAATAGCATCCAACCCGACAGCTGATCTCTGAGGACAGGGAACAATCACAGTTTACCGCCAGTGACAATGTGCTTAAGGTTCACCATCCCCTTCCTTGCCCTTCCTTGCCCAGATCTGAGGGTCCGGGACTTTTAAGGTGCGGGAAGTTAGGATTACCCCATAGGGGAAGGTGAGAGGAGGGGAGTACATCCCGCGGGGAGCTGGATCACGTTACAACTCTGTGCCATACTGAGATTTTTGTGCGCATGAGTTCTGTGAGGCCGGGGTGAGATCTTGGTCCCCTGAACACCAGGTTGCTGAGGGAAGAAAATGATCCCATAATTGCCGATTCGAGGGTTACCATTGGATTGTCTTTGGGCTGAGAAAACCACCGCCTGACTGTTACCAGAACCGCCTCCCAGAAATACACCTGAAAGTCTGGTAGGGACAGGCCCCCCTGAGTAATAGCAAGCTGCAGGGTGGACATGGCTAAACGTGGGGGCCTTCTGTTCTACACAAAGGAGGATATAATAATATATATATATATATATATATATATATATATATATATATATATATATATATATATATAATGGCAAAGAATGAGGCTGGGGGCACTAGCGGGGAGTTACGGAAAAAATATAGGAATTTAGGCAAGCATATCATTTTAACCAGGTTCACCCTGCCCTCTGGTGAAAGAGGAAGAGATCTCCAGGTCATGCATTTCTGTGAGAAGGTCTTCAGTAATGGTATGAGGTTCAGTTCTATATATGAGGACAGGGGAGCTCTAATCAGCACCCCTAAGTAATTGAATTCGGATGTTCAATTTAAGGGGGTACCCATTGGAGGGTGATGTCCCGATGCATGAAGCGAGAAGAGGAGTGACTTACCCCAGTTGGCCCTAATGCCGGAAAATTTGCCTAACACATCCACGATGTGGAGGGCCAGTGGGAGGGAGGAGATGTCTTTGAGGAATAGGAGAGTGTCATCAGCATATAGGGATATTTTGTCTGTGATCACTCCTACCCGAATACCTTCAACCGAGGTTGCGAATCCAATGCGGGCCGCCATAGGTTCCATGGCTAACGCAAACAAGCTGGGGGGGAGCAGGCACCCCTGTCTGTTACCTCTTGTCAGGGGAAATGGAGGTGACAGTGAGTTATACGTATGAATACGGGCCGCGGGGTTGCGATAGAGCATTTGAACCCATCTAATAAACCAAGGGCCAAACCCGAATTTACGTAGGACGACCCAGAGGTAGCACCACTCCACTGATTCAAAAGCTTTCTCGGCATCTAAGGAGGCCACCACCACTGGACCGTCCCCATCCACCCTGGAAAGATGTGCAAGGAGTCGCCGGATATTATTATTAACTATTTATATAGCGCCAACAGTTTACGCAGCGCTTTACAATGTATAGGGGGGACAACACAATTACAGTACAATACAAAAGGTACAGGAGGGCCCTCATAGAGCTTACATTCTAAAGGGAGGGGGTGGTGGTACAAAAGGTAATAGCTGCAGAGAATGATTTGATGGGGGGTGGCTCGGGGACAGTTAGGTGGGTGTGGGATAGGCTTCCCTGAAAAAATGAGTTTTCAGGGAACTCTTAAAGGTGGACAGGGTAGGGGCTGAGCGGACAGACTGGGGCAGGGAGTTAAGTCTTGAAGGCGAGCATGAGAGGTGGTAACAAGGGAGCCAGAGAGCAGGAGGTCCTCAGAGGAGCAGAGGGGACGATTTGGGTGATATCTGCAGATGAGGTTGGTAATGTAGATGGGGGCGAGGTTGTGGATGGCTTTGTATGTTATGGTTAGCATTTTGAATTTTACACGGTGGGGTAGGGGAAGCCAGTGAAGGGATTGGCAGAGAGGGGCAGCAGTCATGGACCGATTAGTGAGGTGTATTAGTCTAGCAGCAGCATTCATAATAGACTGAAGGGGGGATAGCCTGCTTAAGGGTAGGCCATTAAGGAGAGAGTTGCAGTAGTCAAGGCAGGAAATAATCAAGGAGTGAACGAGTTGCTTTGTGGTGTCATTAGTCAGGAAGGGTCGAATTCTGGAAATGTTGCGGAGGTGAAGGCGGCAGGATTTAGCCAGTGATTGGATACAGGGGCTGAAGGAGAGGTCAGAGTCAAGGATTACACCCAGGACCCTGGCATGTGTGGAGGGACCAATGGTTGTGTTGTTGATATTAATGGTGAAGTCACGGGGGGGGGGGATCGTGAAGGAGGAAATATAACAAGCTCAGTTTTAGAAAGATTGAGTTTGAGGAAGTGGTGTGAAATCCATACTGATATGTCATTCAGTAAGTTGGAGATCTGTGAGGAGATTGAGGGGGTGAGTTGAGGAGTGGAGAGATAGATCTGGGTGTCGTCGGCATAGAGGTGGTATTGGAAACCATGGGAGTTTATCAACTGGCCCAGGGAAGAGGTATAGAGCGAGAATAGGAGGGGCCTAGGACAGAACCTTGGGGTACCCCAACAGAAAGAGGAAGGGGAGCAGAGGAGATGGAGTTGTAAGCAACACTGAAAGTGCGCTGAGATAGGTAGGAGGAAAACCAGGATAAAGCAGAATCGCAGAGGCCAAGGGAGCGTAATTTGCTGAGGAGGAGCAGGTGGTCAACTGTGTCAAAGGCAGCAGAGAGGTCTAAAAGTATGAGTATAGAGTAGTGGCCGTTGGTTTTAGCAGTTAGTAGGTCATTGGTGAGTTTTTTTTTTTTTTTTAACAAAGTGAACTTTATTTGAACAAAGAAACATACAGGTCAGCTCAAGACATACATTCCATCAATAAATTATCCATGTACACCTAGCAAACAGGGCATTATTACTAGATAAAGAGCATACCACAAATCTGTGCATATAATTAATCACTGTACACCGAAGTGAGCGGCGTCTGGTATAGGAAAAAAGGAGGGGGGGAGAAAGAAGGATACGCCATGTTCCGGAGGCGTAAGGGGGGACAGTAGTGGGAGAGTGGGAGAGGGGGAAAGCAAAGGGGGGCCATAAAAGCAGGGGGGGGCCAGGTTAAGCCACAAGCCCACCCAATGTAACAGAGGGGGAGGGGGGGGGGGAGTAGGAAAAAAGGGGGGGGGGGGAAGGGGAGGATCAAAACGGGCCATCCGGGGAACAGGTAACAGTCACCAGACGCACGTCCCACGCTCCCCGCCGGTGGATCCTCACTCCCCCTCTGGAACAGGAGGAGGAGTCACCACCGACAGAGAGCCCCACGAGTCTATCCAAGAGGACCAGACCTTGTCAAATTTGTGTGGGCAGTTTCTATTGATATATGTAATTTTGTACAGCGGCAAAACAGCATTCAAGGTATTTCTCCAGGCAATGGCAGTGGGCGGGAGCTCCGACCTCCATTTCAGCAGCACCTCCCGTCTAGCATAGTAAGTGGCAAAAGCCACAAATAGTCTTCCATATTTCCCCACCGTCTGGTCATCCACCACATTCAGAAGCATGAGCTCTGGCTGCAACTTCAGAGAGCCCTCAACAGCCTGATTAATGTCAGTCAAAATCTGAGCCCAAAACGTTTGTAGCTCTGGGCAGGACCACACCATATGCATAAATGTGGCCTCTTCGTTACCGCATCTAGCACACGCTGGGGATCTATCCTTATATATAAACGCCAATCTCTGCGGCGTATAATAAGTCCGATGCAGAAACTTTAGCTGAATAAAACGGTCCCTAGCCGATATCAAGGTTGATACATAGGATGAGACACAAGACTCCCAGTCTTCTTCCCTCAGGGACGGGATGTCCCTCTTCCATTTAGCGTAAAGCCAGGGCAGACTAGGCTTCCTAGAGGCAGTCAGGTGAAAATAGATTGTGGATAGGGGGGCCATTAGAAGTTTAGCAGTTAACAACGTTTCCACCGGGTCTTTCCCAAGCGTCACCCCGTCCGGGAACTGGTGCTGAAAGGCGTGCCTCAGCTGTAGAAACCGGAAAAACATCCAGTTCGGTAGTTCAAATTTAGCTTTGAGTTCGGGGAATGTACCCAACCTACCCCCTATCACCACATGCTTTAAAGTGACTATCCCCTTTCTGGCCCACACCTGGGGGTCCGGGATACTCCGAAAGTGAGACAGACTCGGATTACCCCACAGGGGCATGTGGGGAGAGACTACCCCAGAAGTCCGCTGGGCCCTCTCCACCCGACTCCACACCCGGACTGTTGTACGCATCAGGGAGGTAATGCAAGGATGCGCTCCCGCACCCCGGTAGGGCAAGTTGCTTAGAGCTGCGTAAGACCCCAGAATTGCAGGCTCCAGAGTCACCGCTGGGTTGTCCCTCGGCTGCGAGAACCACCACCGGGCAGTAACCAACACCGCTGCCCAGTAGTAGCGCTGGAAATCAGGAAGGGCGAGCCCGCCCTGCCCAACCGCCAGTTGCAGGGTGGACAGTGCCAAACGCGGCACTTTGCCCAGCCACACAAAGGAGGTAATAATAGATCTTAGCTTGTTGAAGTAAGTCACCGGGATCTCGATCGGGGTGTTTCTAAAGAGGTAAAGAAACTTCGGCAGGTAGACCATCTTAATGAGGTTCACTCTCCCCACCGGGGACAGGGGCAGCGCCCTCCAGTCCATGCAGCGCCTAGAGAATTGGGCCAATAGCGGTTTCAGGTTAAGCTCCATATACCGTGCCATTGGGCCACCCATCCATATCCCTAAATATTTAAAGCTTTCCACCCAGACTAGCGGGTTCTGCAGATTGGGCCATTGGTGAGTTTTAGTAGGGCAGTTTCAGTAGAATGTTGTGGGAGGAAGCCAGACTGTAAGGGGTAGAGAAGGTTGTTGTCCATGAGGTAGCGACTCATTTGGTCGTGGACAAGGTGTTCGATGAGCTTGGAGGCAAACGGGAGCAGGGAGATGGGTCTTAAGTTGTTCAAACAGGTGGGGTCTAGTGAGGGTTTTTTGAGTATGGGGGTAACCAGTGCATGCTTGAGCAGGGAAGAAAAGGTGCCGGATGAGAGGGATAGGTTGAAGATGTGGGTTAGGGAGTTAAGGATAGAGTGGGAAGGTGATAGCAGTAATTGGGGGGCCAGGGTCCAGGGAGCAGGTGGTGAGGTGGGCCGTGGAGAGGAGTTTATTAAATTCATCTGTGGTAACTGGGCAAAAAGAGGAGAGTATTGAGCGTGGTGTTGGACCTGTTGTGTTGGGTAGGATAGGAAGTTGAATGCTAGATATCTCCTTGCGAATTGTGTCAATTTTGCTATTGAAATGGTTGGCAATCTGTTGAGCGGTAAGCAAGTGGGTGAGTGGGGACAGTGGGGGGTGAAGTAAGGAATTAAGGTTAGAAAAAAGTTGACGAGGTTTGGATGAGAGGGTTTTGATGAGAGTGTTGTAATAGGTTTGTTTAGCAGTGTGGAGGCAGGAGTTATATTTGAGAAGGGCAGATTTGTAGAGGGTAAAGTCTTGCAGGGACTTGGAGTTAGGCCACGCTCGCTCAAGAGCACGGCTGTGTCTCTTAAGACTTCTGGTGTCATCTGTTTCCAGGGTTGTGGCAGACAGGGCCTTGTTCTGCGTGTAGAAAGAGGAGCAAGTATGTCTAGGGAGGATGACAGCGTGTTGTTGTAAATGGAAGTGGTTAGGTCTGGGCAGGACAAAGGTGCGATTTTGTCATAAAGGCCATCAGTAGCAGAATGAAAAAGGGAAGGGTTGAGGTTGCGAAGGTTTCTGCGGGTAGTGGTTTGTAGGTTGGCAGCATGGGATGTAGGAGACAAGGAGAGAGTGAAAAGGATAAGGTTGTGACCAGAGAGAGGAAAGGGTGTGTTAGAGAAATTGTAGGGAGTGCAGCAATGGGAGAATACGAGGTCGAGTGTGTTACCGTTGGAGTGAGTGGTGGTTTGTGTCCATTGTGTTAAGTTAAAAGAGGAGGTTAGGTTGAGTAGTTTAGAAGTGGTAGCAGTATTAACATTGATTGGAATGTTAAAATCACCTAGGATGATAGCAGGTACTTCAGACGAGAGAAAATAGGGTAGCCATGCAGAGAAGTCATCCAAAAAGCACGACACTGGTCCAGGAGGTCAATAAATATCTGCGACCCTCAGACAAACTGGAGAGAAAAGACGAATGCAGTGCATTTCGAAAGAGCAGGGGGAAAGAGAGGGAGGTGTGGGAAGTACCTGAAAGGTGCATTGTGAGGAGAGGAGAAGTCCAACGCCACCTCCTTTTCGTCCACTGGGTCTGGTGGATTGAGTCCAAAGGAGGCCACTGTGGGACAGGGCAGCTGGAGAGGTAGTGTCAGCTTCCTGGAGCCAGGTTTCAGTTATAGCGAATAGATTAAGGGATTTGGAGAGGAAAAGGTCATTGATAGAGGCTAGTTTGTTGAAGACTGAGCGGGCATTCCAGAGGGCACATGAAAGAGGGGGGCCGACTTGTGGAATTAGGGGAATTGAGATGAGAAGGTGGGGGTTACGACTGTTGGAGGAGGTAGACAGCATATTTTGGGGGTGGGAATTGGGTGTGGGGGGGGGGCGGGGTTTGGTGCAATGTCACCAGACATTAGGAGTAGTAGGAGGGTGAGGGTGGTAAGGCGGGAGTGGGATTTAGTGTGGTGGAATGGACATGGTGATACTGCGTGGGCTTAGAATGAGCAGGAGGTGGTAAGTGGAGTGATATTGAAAGGGAAGAAGAGAGGGAGATATGTAAAGGTTGGGGGCTGGAGAGGGGGGATAAAGAAATGAGAGTTTGAGGAGAGAGGACGTTATAACAAAGATTAGTGTGAGCATGTTGGAGGGTGGGGAGAAGGGAATAGAAGGAAGGCTGAGGTTAGAGTATTAAGAGGAACTTCCTGCCAAATAGCAGTGGATCAATGTCTGTACTTACTTTTTGTAGCAGTGCCTTAGTCAAAGTGCCAAACACTTGTTGCTGGCGTGACACTTTGTGCAGGAGTGACCAGCCTAAACCCTCGCCAGCCATCCCAAGAAATGAACTACATTAATATTGGGAAGGTGTGTGTGGGGGGGGGGGGGTGTTTGATTCAAAATTAGTCAATTAGAATCTGATAAAACCAGCCTTGTAGGGGGGGTGGGGGTTTACAACTGGCCTGGACAGATTGCAGTGCAAGAGGGGGCAACTGAATAAGGTGAAATGTTTGATCTTGTTCAGGGCAGCATAATACAAAATAAGTGACACTTTCAAAAATAAACAAATATAGACAGTAGTTTCAAATTCTTAGTAAGGCAGAATTAAAGTTCAGTTAGGCAATGAAGTCCAGTGTTTAAAGAGGAAGTAAACCCTGATGGGTTTACTTCCTCTTTTTTTCCCTGCAAAGGTAAAGCATAATGGACTACTATGCATCGCATAGTAGCTCATTATGTGTCACTTACCTGACACAGGAGCCAGCGAAGTCGCCGCTGATCCCTGTAGTCCGCCGCGTCCATCTTGCTGGTGGCGTCTCGCAGCTCCGACCAATGACAGCGGCGAAGCCGCGATGACGTCACTCCCGCGCATGCGCACGGGAGTCGCGTCTCGCAGCTCCGACGCTGCCATTCTGCGAAGCCGCGATGACATCACTCCCCGCGCATGCGCACGGGAGTCGACAAATTAGGCAAATCCATTCTTGGACTTGCCGCATTTAGTGCGCCTGCGCGCCGCTGTCTACGGCGCATGCGCCGTAGACAGCGGTGCCCATTTTCGGGCAAATATCTCCTAAACCATATAGGTTTAGGAGATATTGCTTGGACCTACAGGTAAGCCTTAATCTAGGCTTACCTGTAGGTCAAAGTTGTTTGAAGGGGTTTACTTCCTCTTTAAGAGTGGAGTCTTTGCAGTTACCAGAGGGTATTCAGAGGAGTCAGGTGGGAAAATCGCAGACAGGTAGAGCGACTTTTGGTTGCAGGGAAGATCAGTGCAGTTACCAGAGGGTATTAAGAGGAGTCAGGTGGGAAAATCGCAGTTCAGTTGCCTGTCCCGGCATAAATCCAGATCTGCATGCACCAAGACAGTGATCACAGCATTCAGTAGTGCCTCTCAAGTGTTGCAGGATGTTAGGCTCTTTCTATATACGATCCGTAAAATCATATAGTATATAGAAAGGAAGGGGGCCATAGCATAATTCCATATGCAATATAATTTATTAAACAAATACTAGTACTTACAAACATATGTAGCTTTAAAAGCATATAAAAAAGCTGGCCGGCAACATTCGGAGCCCTTCCTCCTTCAATAATCGACTCGGTGACGTCACTGCTACGTCCTCCCAAGACATTGATCACAGCATTCAAGCTCCTGGCCAATACCTTGGCCAATAGTTTGGCATCAACATTTAGGAGGGATATTAGTCGGTATGAAGAGCATTGCTCTGGGGCCTTACCTGGCTTGATAATGACTACAATAACTGCTTCTGGCATGGTCGGGAGGAGGCAGTCCTCCTCCATGGCTTTTTGGAGCATGAGCTTAAATGTGGGGAGCAGTTCCTCCACATACGTTTTAAAGAGTATAGCAGGGCCCAGCATCTTACCATTTTGCAGCGAGGCTGCCGCCCGCTGAATCTCTTCTAGCTTAATAGGCGCATCTAGTGCATCCCTGTAGGTGGATGTCAAGCAAGGTAGCTCCACCTCCTCCAGGTATTCTGTGAGCTCCGCATCTGTACACATCTTTCGGGAGCTGTACAGCTCCCGACAGAATGATGCGAATCAGCCATTAATGGACGTAGGGTCAGTCAGCAACCTTCCATCAGAGTCAGCTACAGCCGAGATAGTCACAGACGAGGAGCTCTCCCTCGCCAGCCATGCCAGCATACTACCTGTCTTCTCTCCATGCTCAAATATTCTCTGGGATTGGTGTAGAAATTTAGTTTTTGTGGCAGACGTTCGGAGCAGGAGGACATCCCTTATTGCTGCCTGAAATTCAGAGTACACCCTGGGATCCCTATTTGTGGAGTATTTCATTTCAAGTGTAGCCACCTTCATCTCAGCCTTTAATATGTCCTCTCTCATGTCCTTTCGGATCCTACGTATATGTGTCTGCAGACTTCCCCTAGAGAAGGCCTTGAATGCATCCCAGGATGTGGTCAAGGGTATAGAACGGTCAAGCTCCCGCCAGTACCACCTTGGATCCATATGGCTCAGAGACCCTGGAGTCTCAAAGCCAAAATCTGGACAGTGTCCACAGGCTCTCCCCCAGTGCTGTGGACACGCTCAACTTTAATGCAAGAGGATCATGGTCCGATATGCCTTGGGGAAGGATGGAGATGTCCCAAACTCTAGAAAGGACACACTCCCCAGCATAGGCCAGATCTTTGCGTGAGAAGGTTTTGTATGAGGCTGAGTGACATGTATAGGCTCGCTGGAGAGGATAACGCCACCTCCACGTGTCAATCAAGTTGGAGGCCTCCACCCATGCGAGCAGCTCTGGGAGCGGGCCCGCCCCGGTGGAGAGTCTGTCCATCCCAGGCTCGGGACCAAATTAAAATCACCCAGTATCACCACATCATCCGCAGCAAATACAGCAATCTTGGATAACAGCTGGTTGAGTAGTCTCATGGAGGCCGGGGGGGGGGGGGGGGGGATACAGGCTGACCACCACCAGCTCCAACCTGTCTATCATAGCATTCAGTATGACATATGTACCATCCGGGTCCAGCTCCCGTGCCAGCAGCCTGAAAGGTAAGGATTTGTGAATTAGGATGCTAACCCCTCTGGAGTAATTGGAATAGGTGGAGTCGTAGTGATGTTCCACCCCAGGGCCTCCTAAGACTTAAAAGCTTGCTGCCTTTTAGGTAAGTCTCCTGTAGAATGCAGATCTGGGGACGGTAAGTATTGAGAGACTGAAACACCAGTGACCTACTCACAAAGGAGTTTAGGCCCCTAGTGTTCCATGAAATTTTATTAAACTCAGCCATATTTGCCCTGCGGCGCTACATTAAGCTGGAGCATGACCACTGGGCCCAGGAGCTGAACCCGGACCACCATAAAAATCAGGATATGCCATCCCAAGTATCCCATGTCATATATTAGAACATTGCTTGTGAAAGTATAGTAAACAAATAAAACATAACAGAACAGTCCCAACCAACCCCACCCCAGCAACCCCAGCCCCAACTTTGGGGAGGTTTAGGATCCCAACTCTGGACAAAGGCGAACACACCTGCAATGGGGAAAAGTGTGCAGAATGGCATCCACAGTCCAACAATCAGATGACACACATTTAGTCCTCTGCTGGGGACTAGATCAAAAAATATGGGTGCAGTCTCCCAGCAACGCCGGGAGTACAAACTTCAATAGCAACACATGCCGGCAAAAGTAAAGGTCTGGGTCTCAGGATGGGGAGAAGGGGAGAGGCAGGAGGGTGAAACATAGGTGAGCCTCCAGCAACTAGGCCTCAGGGTAGCAAGGAACATAGTCTCCTGGTCCCTAGGAGTCATGAGATAGGATGTATACTGACGTATGGGAACTGTTAGGATCCAGGAGATGATCCCAGGTCAGAAGGCACATTTATAAGGCAGAAGGTGAATTTGGTCTGTATGAGCAGGTAACCAGGATAAGTACTTATCTGCATGGTAGTGTGTCAATCCACATTGAGGCCTCCTCGGGGGATGTAAAAGACCTAACAGATTCTCCATCTTCCACCCGCAACCTGGCTGGGTACAACATACTGTATTTGATGTGTTTGGAGTAAAGTCTGGCTCTCACTGCGTCATAGGACTTGTGCTGAGTTTCCAAACGAATAGTCTGGGAAGATCAGGAGTTTGGCATTTTCAAAGCGGAGCTTGAGCTAATCAGCTTCTAACTTCAGCTTGCTCAATTAAACTTTGACAAAAAAGAAAAAAAAAACTGGAAGCTGATTAATTACTATGCAGAGCTGCACCAGATTATGCACTTGCAGTTTTGCAGTTTTAGTAAATCAACCCTTGTGCTACAGCTGTCTACCAATCCACTGCAAAACATACCGTATATACTCGAGTATAAGCCGAGATTTTCAGCCTCTTTTTTGAGGCTGAAAGTGCCCCCCTCGGCTTATACTCGAGTCATCGCTGTCTGCCCGCTCGATCAGCGTGTCGAGCAGACAGACAGCGGCCATTCTATTCAAAAGCCGCGCCTCCGGCTCCGCCTTCGCCTGTGATAGGCGGAACACTGAATTTCCCAGCAGCCTGTGTTCCGCCTATCACGGACGTCGTATCATCCTCGTACTACGGACGAGGATGATACGACGTCTGTGATAGGCGGAACACAGGCTGCTGGGAAATTCAGTGTTCCGCCTATCACAGGCGAAGGCGGCGGCGCAGCTTTTGAACTTTACAATGGCCGCCGACGAAGAGGGCACGGGACGGCACGGCACGGGACGGAACGGGACGGGGGCAAGGCAAGGCACGACACGGGACGGATGCAAGGAGGCAAGGCACGGCACGGGACGGAGGCAAGGAGGCAAGGCACGGGACGGAGGCTCGGGACAAAGGTAGGCTGGACACACACACACACACACACACACACACACACACACACACACACACACATGGATGGAGACACACACAGGGATGGATGGATGGATGGATGGAGACACACACACACAGGGATGGATGGATGGATGGATGGATGGAGACACACACACACAGGGATGGATGGATGGATGGATGGAGACACACACACACAGGGATGGATGGATGGATGGATGGACACACACACACACAGGGATGGATGGACGGACACACAGGGATGGACGGACACACAGGGATGGACGGACACACAGGGATGGACGGACACACAGGGATGGACGGACACACACACAGGGATGGACAGGCATGTCTCACCCTCGGCTTATACACGAGTCAATAAGTTTGCCAGTTTTTTTGGGGGTAAATTGGGGGCCTCGGCTTATATTCGGGTCGGCCTATACTCGAGTATATACGGTAAGTGCTTCTCACACGAGAAAAGAGTTTTCCTAAATTCTTCCCTTTGTTTTATTTTTAACATTTATGTAATTACTAAAAAAATGCTTCCAGATTTATCTTTATTATATCTTTATTATATATGTATCCTACATATTTTCTTTTATCAAGTTCCACAAGGTCAGTAAAAACCTTAATCCTCGACCCCGCAAATCCATTCTATTAGATTCGAAGCCGAGCCATTGTAAAAATAAATGTGCGGCATATTCTAGGCAGATCTAGTAGAGTGCATCTATGATCTGAATATGAGGTATGCTATGGATATGTCCGGGCCTTGAAATAAATCTATTTAACATCACAGGACTTTTTTTTTGCATTGGACATACATTGGTTTCACAACAATCAATATGAAAAAACAATTTTAATACCAGTGTTCCAAAGTCCGTAGCATTCGCTGAGAAAACACAAAGACTGTGGTATCAGTAGATATTTTCGGTGGTACATGTAGACTGACTGACTGTCACTAAAACCTGCATGCGAGTACTGTTCTCTGGTGTTAAGCCTGTGTTGGAGATTATAGTCATCCTGCATGCTGTACATGGACTGCACAAGGCCAGAAGGGAATTAAAAGGTCACTATGTGGACAGAAGGGTGGTTAAGAGGTTAGAATGCCTTGCTTGCAACATGACATTCTGTGATCAATTCCTTCCAAGGTCACTATCTGCTCCAAGCTTGTGTTTTCATTTATTTATTACAGATATTTATATAGCGCTGTCAATTTACAGTGCTTTATTGTACATTCACATCAGTCCCTGCCCTCAAGGAGCCTACAATCTAAGGTCCCTAGCTCACATTCATACATACACATTCTAGACAGGAGCCAATTCACCTACCAGCATGTCTTTGGAGTGTGGGAAGAAACCAGGGTACCCAGAGGAGACCTATGCAAGCACAGGGAGAACATGTAAACTCAATGAGGGTAGAGTCCTAGGTGGGTTATCAAAGTATTCCTCATGGTGATCCAGTGTTCTTCACAAAATACAAAAACATGTGGCTGAGTAAACTGAGGTATGACTAAACTACCCCTAAAATATGTACCGTATTTAACAATGTATAACACGCGCCAGCGTATAACACGCACCCCAAGTTTAGGAGGGAAATTTAAGGAAAAAAACTTACATTTAAATTAATGCAGCCTTGTCAGTGTCATTTGCAGCCTTGCATTGCAGCCTTGTCAGTCATTTGCAGCCTTGCATTGCAGCCTTGTCAGCTCATTTGCAGCCTTCCATTGCAGCCTTGTCAGTCATTTGCAGCCTTGTCAGTGTCTTTTGCAGGCTTGCCTTTTAAAGCGGATGTCCTGTATATCTCAGCAGCGCTCGGTAGCTCTCGGCCGTTCCTGGCAGCTTTCGGTCAGTGGCTTTCGGCCATTCTCTGCGGCTTTCACCCATTCTCGTCGGCTTTCCAAAAACCGCAGAGAACGGCCGAAAATATCCAAAAGCCACCGATAATGGGAGAGAAGCTGACAATCGGCGGGGGATCGGCGTATAATACGCACCCACTATTTTCCCCTGATTTCAAGGGGAAAAAGTGCATGTTATACGCCAATAAATACAGTATGTATATCCCCAACTAATCATGTTATAATATAAGTCAACTCTGGGCAAAACCTTTTTTTGTCAAATGTGGGGGTGAGTTAAAAATGTTGTCAGTGTTTTATAACTGTTTGTGTTCCCATTTGGGAAATTTCCCCTATGTTCTTGTCTAAGTAATGGGTGTTGGAGAGAATGGCTAGTACAATGAGAAGAAATCTGCCCAACAGGGATATAGACAGCAGTAAAACATTGTTCCTAGTAGAGTTAGAAACTGAGCCACAATTTTTATATCCCTTCTAAATTCTACCCTAACTTCCTATCCATGCAATAGGTATGAGACAGAATAGAAAGTAAAAGGAAATTCCATTAACAAAGACATAAACAATAATAAAAAAAAAAAATGCCAAGGGTTCTAGCCTTGTTTTTTTCCAAATTAAAAACCATTCCTAGACATGGGCTTTAATCACAGTGATCACAAGAGTCATGTTTAAGCTTTCCCAATGAATGAAACAGCAGTTAGTGAATACATTTTTATGCCACTGCTCTGTACAGAATAACTGTGTGACAAACATTTCAGCTCTGCCTGACAGTTGTCTGATGTCTATGGTTACCGGTATATTTGGTAAAGTTTTAAGATGTATCTGTGGTCAAAATGTAAAATCTTCCCTTCCCTTTCATTTACATCCCTTCTCTTCCATTCTCTTTCCTTCTCTTTCCTTCCCTTCCCTTCCCTTCCCTTCTCTTGCCTTCCATTCTTTTCCCTTCCATTCTCTTCCTTTCTCTTCTCTCTTCCATTCTCTTTCTTTTTCTTTCCTTCTCTTCCCTTCTCTTCTCTTGCCTACCATTCTCCTCTTCCTTTCTCTTCTCTCTCCCCTTCTCTTCCATTCCCTTCTCTTACCTTCCATTCTCTTCCCTGCCATTCTCTTCCCTTCCCTTCCCCCCCAATTGCACCCAACATT
Organism: Lithobates pipiens; assembly: GCF_037356315.1. Classification (NCBI taxonomy): domain Eukaryota; kingdom Metazoa; phylum Chordata; class Amphibia; order Anura; family Ranidae; genus Lithobates; species Lithobates pipiens. The sequence continues at coordinate 370,567,795 of NW_027507758.1, read as the reverse complement.
ACTACTGCCCCCCGGATTATTTCAGCGCCCCCCTAAGGGGTGGTATCGGTCACTTTGGGAAGCACTGTTCTATAGGATGCTCGCAGTTCTAGCTTGACAGCATTGAGCTCTGCAGTAGAGTCTGATAAGCTCACACTGGTTCCGTCCTTCTCCCAGAGTCCTTTAATGCATTGTAACTGAATTAAATGGCATTCTTGTATTATCCGTCTGGAGTCCATCTTTGTCTGAATAAGTAAGAGCTTGTCTGAAATACGTACAGGCTAGACAGATTTTATTTTTTAATTATTAGAGCACTGTAGTTAATGCTCCCAGTCTTCCTTTAACATCACAGGCACAGCAAATGTTCAACACTTACACTGGAAGAAGAGATGCACTTTTCTATGGTTTAGAATATTCTTTAAGTGGGTGTGTGTAACTTTAGAACAAACCACTTTGCTATTCATAGTTACTGTCACTAATGTTTCTAGGACTGAAAATACAAGACTGTAATTAAAGTGTAGTGCTGCTTCTACTATGGCACTATGAGCTCTGAGTATGTGTGTCCAGCACACACTAAACACCTCTTAGGAATAAATGGGCCTGTTTTCTGACAAGTACTAAGATACCTATGCGTACTTACATAAAGAGAGTGTGATTATCTACCATCAACCACTCAACCATGTCCAAGTTTCTTATGATCAGCCCCAACTGATCTTTCCAACCATTTTTAGTTTAGACAATTCATATACTGTATCTATTGTATTTTACAAACTAGGAGAATGTACAAAGGGGGCGCATCATTTGAGCCCACTTTCCTGGGACAGCGGCCACCCAGCCCTTTTTGTTTAAGTAATTATGGTCATTTGTATGCTATCTAATGTAAATGGCGGTTGGGAGTACTTTCCCTTTAAATATGTAAAAGCGGTATCTAGGTGGGTCCAATGGGAATTCCTGGAATATTCTGGAGTTCCCTTGGGATGTGATAAAGGGGCTGCAGTGGGTCTCTTCTTCCTCTTGCAGTAGCCAGGACTACGGTGAAAAGAGCTCCCTCCCCGGGTAACAAAAGACAGGAGCAATACCTGCCTGAATATGGAAGACCTGTACCTCAGTTTTCTGGAGAAAGTGGAGTGCCGCAGGGGAGATGCCTGGTTGTGCCGCTGCTTGGCACTGGCTGAAGCAGAAGAGAGCCGGAATGGTGATGTCGAGACACGGGCAACGGAGGAGGGTCAGCCGCTGCAGTGTGAACCAGCAAGAGTGCAGCCTTCCTCTCAGAGAAGAACATGGCGGAGCATGCCCCCAGAGCATCCAGTGGTAATGGGAGGAGGAGAGGTGTATCCTAGGTAGGCAGCAAGAGCTGAAGAGAACCGCATGGAGGTGGTGCCCAGGAGACGGCTGGGACAGAAGAGACGGCCCTGCTCGCAGTCACCAACAGGAAGAAGAGGCAGCGGGCATTCAAGCGGGTGGAGCGGCCTGAAAGAATGGTGCTGCCTGCCTCAGCAGGTAGTCAACAAGCGGCAGCTCTCCCACAGCTGTTGGATCTGGGTCTGCCTCTGCCTCTGTTTCTTTACATGTTGTCAGTGCTCCTGTGTCACTGGGTCAGCTTGGCAGTGCAGTACATAAGGTAGATACACACACACCCACTCCTGTTAGTGAGACTGCAAATCGAATGTCAGAACCTGAATCCTGTATGAAGGAGGTAATGCCCTGTGAGATTTCTCCTTTAGGTTACCACTTACCTATGTCAATTAAGAAAAAGATCCAGAGGGGGGATTTTGTGCATGTTTTATCCCTTCTTCTTGCAGCAAAAGATTTTATTCTGAGAACTGATAAGGGGAGGATAGGCAGGAGGAGGATAGGCGCAGGCCTATGCTGAGCTCCTTCAATAATTGGCTACAAGCATTTTGTGTTTTTGCCAGCGTATTAGTAGAGAAGCACACTAATTTGAGCAGAGGCCTTTTTCAGCACTTGGATTATGTGTTGGAGGCCTACAAAAGTTTTGGAGGCTTGGGCTGGAGGTACTCTATAATGAGTCCTTCCACCTAAAGCTGGCTGTTCACCCAGCCCTAAGGGATGAAGGACGTGGGCAACTAATATTAGGCAAAACCCAGTTAACCCTGTCAGCTCAGCTTATTGCAGGGGTTGTTGCTTTTCATTTAATGATAGTCAATGTCATTTTAATACTGCATGTAAATACAGACATGAATGCTCATTCTGTGCAGGGCCACATCCCGTGGTGAGATGTTTTAAAAAAAAATGCGGGATCAGGGTCCCAGTCTCAGTAGGATATTTTTCCCAAAAGCCTGGACGCCAGTGAGGCTGGGAAACATGAGCCCCTGGTTGGATCTATACCCAAACAAGGAGAGGGCACTTTTGCTAATTGAAGGATTTTTAGTTGGTTTTCCTCTTCCTTCTTTTTCGGGCAAAGGGTGCACTATTGTAGATAATTTAATGTCGGTTAAGCTCTTTCCGGAAGTGGTGCGGGAGAAAGTTTTTAAAGAGATAGCAGATGGTTGCATGGCAGGTCCTTTTCGATCTCCACCATTCAAAGTTTTCCACATCTCTCCACTCGGTGTGGTTCCCAAGAGGGAAACTAATACCTTCCATTTAATTCAACATCTCTCTTTCCCCAAAGGGGGATCGTTGTATGATGACATTAATGAGGCTCTGTGTTCGGTCGATTATGTAACTTTTGAAGAGGCAATCATTAAGGTTAAATCATGCGGCCGGGGGACCTTGCTGGCTAAAGCCGACATGAAGTCGGCCTTTAGGCTTTTGCACATTTCCCCATCAGCTTTCAGTTCATTAGGTTTTTATGTTCTTGGCTGCTACAATTGTTTGGCCATGGAAAAGACTTGTCTCCCTGCGACTTCTGCAGAGTTTTTAGGTATTTTGATTAATACCAAGTCTAGAGATTTTAGTCTGCCACAGGCAAAGATGGAAAAAAATGATGAACCTTATTGTTTTTTTTTAAGGAGATGTAAGGTTTTGTTGAAAGAGATGCAGTCGATGTTGGGCCTCCTGGCATTCGCTTGTAAAATAATGCCGGTAGGCAGGGTTTTCTCTCTGTGTCTATATCTTTCAAGATTAAAGTCTCCTTTTGCTCGTATCCGCTTGACGGATTCCCTCAAGGATGACTTGGTGGTGTGGAACGATTTTTTTTAATCCTTTTAATGGAAGGTCCTTTTTTTCAATCAGATTTTATTTTTTCTCCAGACTTATGCTTATTCACAGACGCGGTGGATTCAAAAGGTTTTGCGGCTAGCTGTGAGTCGCATTGGAGTTGAGGTGCTTGGCCGGAAGCTTGGATTTGGAAAAAGGCTACTAGAAACATTGTGCTACTTTTTATTTTTTTTGAGCCGATCTAAAACCAACCAATTGGGACATGGTGAATGGGTAACTCTACCTGCTTGTAGTAACATCTCAGTGTGCCCCGTAGCGGTGGTTGCTTGTTTCTTGGCTGCTCGACTGGGTGGGTCGAGCATTTCCCATTCATTTAGATCTATCTCCTCTCACTAAGTACCAATTTTCATATGTTCTAAAACTCTGTCTGGAAAAATTGGGTTTACATAACTGGAAATTTTCATCCCATTAATTTAGCATAGGGGCAGCATCTGATGCTGCTGAGTGGGGTTTTACCAGCCGAAGCCATAATAGGTATGGATAGATGGAGGTCCAATTATTTTAAAAGATATATCAGACCTAACTTTTCACTTTGATTTTCTAGGTTTTCAACGTTGCTTATAGATTCTGGGCCACACTTATATATATAGGGCACAGAAGCATGCAGATACTCTGTTAACTTATCTTTACAGCCAAAATCCTTTGCTCTGTACTGGATGGGGTGTGAGAGGTCTGAAGTGGCACCAACTCTATTTTCATTTGTCTCAATTATATCAGATTTGTCTGCCACCCTCAATACTGATAGTCCATCTGGGAGGTAATGACTTGGGTAAGAGGGGGATTCTGTGGCTATATAGGCAAGACGGGGTCCACCTTTCGGATATAGGTGCTGATATCTTCAAACTAGGCCTGCAAAGCAGAATTGAAGCATTGACCACATCTTTGGGGTAGGCCGGGCTTTTTTCACAAGTCTGGCTGGTGAGGACGTATTTCTTTGTTTAATAAAGTTTAAGCTGCCCTAGTTCTGGCAACTGGCAAAAGCCTACTATGATGTTTTATTTCATCCAAATATTTGATTAATATATTTTGTTGTTATAAAAACTGTAAACCAATAAAGTGCCGTGGCCATTTTCTGCCAAAATACTGTTTGTTTGTGAGTTATTCTGCTATATGGTTGTATCATGGGGAATAAGGTGGTGGGCGGGTGTGGCCTGCGGTCCCAACAAGCTTTTGCATGTCTTATTTTTCCTCAGGCTCCTCATGAATACGTAGCCTGTGCAATATGACTTAATGTAAGAGTACATTTATTAGTAATAAAGTTGACCCTGCATCAAAAATCATTGAAAAACACACAAAAAAAATATTAAATAGAATAGGTAATCAGCCAAATGATCAGACAGGAAGTAACTGTAACTTGAAGTGTATTAAACAGGGAATTTGTACTAACTAATGCCATGAGTAATTAAGACAATACCTACAATGGCAATCAAATACTTTCACAGAATGAGGGTGTGTTACCCTACGGACCACAGCCACGATATGAAAATCATACTTGGTTAGAACTGTATACATGAAATAAAATGTATATGACTGTATGTTTATTCACTTTAAGGGAGGGTTGGTGTTTATTAATTCACAGGAGGATGTTGGCAATGGTTGGTATTAAATGCAGGTACAAAATGATGGAGAAAAGAGTATTGCCTCTATGCTGCTATAAAGCTACCAGAGTATGCTCATGAGGATTCTTAGCCAGTCTCTATCCTGCTGGATATATATCTGAATGAACCTTGAGGAGATATAGCCTGTCCACTTGAATCCTTCACAGTGCCTTGCCAGTGACAAGCTATAACTGTGGTGGCACTAATCTCCTTCCTGAAAAATGGATGGTAGTCTAAAAATGAAGTAAACTACTTCACTACAACTAATGCCGCGTACACACGACCGGAATTCCAGCCAGAAAAAGACAGATGAGAGGTTTTCATCGGAAAATGCAACCCTGTGCATGCTCCATCGGAATTTAGCTTTCCGAATTTCCACCAGCCAAAAATTGATAGGATGTTCTCAATTTTCCCAACGGAAAAACTTTCTATCGGTAATTCCGATTGTGTATATGCAATTCCGACACGCCAAAAATCACGCATGCTCAGATTCAACTACGAGACAGAAGCTACTGGCTACTGGCTATTGAACTTCTTTTTTCTAAGCACGTCGTACGTGTTGTACGTCACCGCGTTATAAATGATCGGAATTTGATGTGACCGTGTGTAGGCAAGACAGCTTGAGCCGAATTCCGTCGGAATTCCATCGGGAAAACCATCAGAGCTTTTTCCGACGAGAATTCTGATCGTGTGTACGCAGCATAAGGCTCAACTAATCTAGCTTTAGAAGAGTAAGTGGATGGTCACTTCCCGATCTATGCCTGTGGATTCCTCACAGTCAGTCCATTGCTATCTCATCTATCAATAAATCAACACCCCCCTTCCCACAAAAGAGAGACCATGCATTCTGCAGTTCATAGGGGGGAACTGGTAAGAACTAATAAAGCTGCCCAAGATGTAGAGTATCAGAAAAAAGGATAGCAAATAGTATAAACTCATTATAGTGGGGTGCAAACACTTTAGACCTCGTGCACACTGATTTATTGTAAATGATGTTTCTTCTAACAGGAAAAAATCATTGTTAAAAACTCACCTAAGCTGTATTTATTCAAACCAGTTTAGGCGAGTTTAGTAGCATTTGGTGTTTGGGCGTTTATTTATTTCATTGGCCAGAATTGTAATTTATTTACATCAGGGCAGGGACCCATGTGAGTGTGCAATGCACAGGGATAGGGACAATTGTAGACACTCACTCAGGTTGAACTAGATGGACAGGTGTCTTTATTCAACCTTACTAACTATGAAACTATGAAACTGAAATGAATAACTGCTGAAGCGCTAGACGTGTTTAGCTGCGTTTTGCAGCGTTTGCAGTTTTTTATACCAAAAAGCACCTCTCCTAAATGAGATTCTTCTGCATTGGAAAGGAGCATTTCACTGCCTCTAAACTCTGCTGCTCCTAAACTCTGGTAAATCCTATGTGTGCATGGACTCATAGGGGTTGATTTACTAAAGGCAAAAAGATTGTGCACTCTGCAAAGTGGAGTTGCCCTCTACAAGTGTCGTCGCTCTAGAGCTTAGTAAATGGATTAAGGCTTCACTTTCAAAGAGCACCCAATTACGTGCAAGGTAAAATATAGAAAAGCAGAGCGCACAGCCTTTTTGTCTTTAGTGAATGAACCCCAGAGGCTTTTAATTATGATTTTTTTCCTGTCAGGAGAAACAGCATTTACAATAAATAAGTGTGCACAAAGCCTTACTAAGTTTTTAGTTATGCCCCAAAATGGTAACAGATTCTTTAAAAGCTGTTGCACTCTGCAAATATTGAGAAGCTGAAATATTTATGAAGCAGATGCTGGGTGTTGTCTGCTGAATCCAAGTAGTAAGCAATAACAGTGAAAGTTGGATAAAAGATTTGGACCAGACTTTTTAGTGAGAATGCTAAAAGGCAGCCAGAAGTTCAGTTCATAATTTTATTTCACAAGTGATACATAAAGTTAAATGCATGCTAAAACACAAAATTGGTAATTTTCTTGTAGGAGCAAACAACCATTACATGAGTACTGGGCAAGCTTAAAGAGGAGCTCCACCCTAAAGTGGAACTTCTGCTCATCAGAACCCCCCCCTCTCCGGTGTCACAATTGGCACCATTCAGGGGGAAGGGGGGTGCAGATACCTATATAATACAGGTATCTGTACCCACTTCTGAGAATAGCTAGCCGCAGATAGCCACAGATGCCCATCCCCCCCCCCATTGTGTTCTGGGAAATGCACAGTTCCCAGGACACAGCGGGGACCAGTGAAGACATGCAGCGCGCCTCACGCATGCGCAGTAGGGAACTGGGCAGTGAACACTTGACTCCCTGATTCCCTGACAGAGGATGGCGGCGGGGGCAGCCAAGAGATGAGCGATTGCTCGTCATCTGCTGCCGACATCGCTGGACCCTGGAACAGGTAAGTGTCCATTTATTAAAAGTCAGCAGCTGCAGTATTTGTAGCTGCTGACTTTTAATATTTTTTTTAAGGTGCAGCTCCTCTTTAAAGTGGATGTAAACCATCACATATACCCAGTGAAGTGAAAAGCCTCAGATGATACACAGAGTTTAAACAAATCCTCCTACATAGGTTTTACTTGTTTATCTGCAGCCCTGTCTTCCCTATATCCCTTCAAATAGGCAGATTGTATTAAAATCCTTCTTCATCTGTCAGGAGTACAGAGGAGGGGTGGTGAGCTGCAGCGACAGTGTGTGAGAGTTGATTGGAGAAAAGGCACCCCCCTCCTCACCTTCATACAGCAGAAGAACTGTGTTTGTTGTAATAGACAAGCTCTGTTCTGAGCTCCCTCCCCAACACAAATACACAAAAAACAAGAAAAATAGCCCTGGGACTTTAGATGAGGTGAGAGAGGTTTAGCCAATGTCCACAGCAAACACTGAGACAAAATCAATTTATTTATTTCAAAATGTTATGTACTGTAACAGAGCGGCAACAATAATGATTGTGAATTACCCGGTATAATAGCCAATGTACACAACACAGATGAAAGTAAATATACAGAGATTTATTACAAATGTTGTACATCCATGAGCAACAATAAAACTTAAACGTTGCTGAGTCAGTAAATACACATACAGAATAAGAAAATAAAATGTACATACATGTGGACAGGGAAGTATGTAAACATAATGCAGACATCAATAATAACCAGCATGTACTGGCATAAAACAAGCTCTGTTCTGAGCTCTCTCCCCAACACAAATATATCTCATGTGTCGGGAAAACTTGTCAGAAGTGATTCATGATGATAACAGGGGAACAAAGCACCAGAGAGAAATGAAACTTAGAGCTTTGACGAGAGATAAGTCAACACTATGGATATATGTGCTTTGTTCACATTTCATGACTAAATTTAAGCTCATCAATGCAACCTACAACAAACAGTTTTTATTAAAAAACGTGAAATAATGAAAACTGTCAGTTGTAGGTTGTCTTGAGCCATATGAGCAATTTACATAAAAATGGCTGAGTGTACTGAGTGTATGGTAAGCACTAGGAGGAACATAAAATGGCTCCATCCCATACCCATTCCATCACTGCATACAATGTTCAAGTGAGGCTTGGGCTAGTTAGAGCTACCCTATAGTGTGATATCGGGGTTAATTTACTAAAACAGACGAATACAAAATCTGGTGCAGCTGTGTATGGGAGCCAATCAGCATCTAATTTCAACTTGTTCAATTAGGTTTTGACCAGTAAAAAAAAAAAAAAGATAGAAGCTGATTCTACAATATGTACAGCTGCACCAGATTTTGCACTCTTCAGTTTTAGTAAACCAACATCATTGTGTTTTTCTCAACTTCTGATAGTGCTCCCTATTGCCCACAGAGATTCTCCAACTTCTTGGCACGTTCAAAGTTCTCAAGAAGATAGAGGCAAAACCTTGCAACCATACAATGAAACATTTCTGAAAAAGTACCACAGGCTTACAAATGTGCTGATATACAGAACAATTTGATTGTTGTTTGCTCCTACTGTTAAAGTATATTTCTAGGCAAACCTTTTTTTGGATAGAGTGAGGAAGGTTTAGACTTCCTGTCAAGTTTTTATTGCTGTCTGTGTCCGCATTAGAGAGATTCACCTCTCTGTTTGTCCTGATGACTATTGTCACTGAGAGGATAAGAAATCCAAAATTTTAGTCACCAGAACAAAAGGTAAGGGGAAATTTCACTAAGGGGATACTGGTTCTACAAACAGTTGTCTAAAGCTGGGTATACATGCAGACGTTTTTTCATTGCACCAGTGGGTTGAGGAAAAAAAAAACTGACAGATCCCTGCGATGTGGATGCAAGGATCTTCTCTGCCATGCTATTGTATCCTGACAGTGGGCCCCCCCCCCCCCAACCCTGTCAGAATACACAAATCAGCACTGTAACCATTGGCTGGAAGCACTGATCGAATGCTGGTTTTCCAGCAGGACCGTTCCACAGACACTGCTTGTTAGACCAACTTCTGTTGAACAGAGAGTATGTCATGGTTATGCAGTGATCTTCCTGTGTTTGCTTACCTCCCCTCATGTGTTCAGACTAAGAGGCCAGCCACTTCCACCTGGTGGTTTTTATAACCTCTCCTCTAAGCATGGCTCCACCCCAGGCCCTATCAGGGAACCTTATATTAACCTGTGCACTGAAAGCCAACAGTGCTGATCAATCATTGTGTATTCCTTTGTGTGTTAGCTTTCTGTTACCTGCCGTGTGCTCTGCTGTTATTCCGTTACCGACTTTGGCGTGTCCTTGATTATCCCTGTTTGCCTGTGATCCTGACCTTTTGGCGTGTCCCTGACTATTCCTGTCTTCTTGTGGCCCCGACCTTGGCTTTGTCCCTCACCATCCCTATCCTCCTGTTGCCTACTGTGGGTGTGAGCTGGGGGACCCTGGGGGTCGCGACCTGGAGCCAGTTGCAGCCAAGTCCATCCTCACCACTCAAGGCTCTGGTGAACACCTGCTGGCTGTTAGACTCCGCGCCCCAGGGAATCTTACGCTCTAACCCCAGTGGGATCCATCTTGGTGTTCTGGCGGCCCTGCCTTCCTATCACCTTGACCCCCGTCCTCAGCAGTCAGCCGTAGGGTCCACAACCTTGCGTTGCACTCCTAATCCCTACGGTGTGCATCTGTCACCTGGCCTCAAGGTGACCTGACAGAGTAGTTCACACAGACCGTAAGTCAGCCGGTTCAGCAAATTCGGTACATGTGTACCCAGCTTTAGAGGGAATTTCCCTTCCCTTTGGGAGAGCTCCTCTATTTTTCTGTTGCATCTCTGGGGCAGGAAGCAAAGGGAAATTTTTACAGAAGATACCCAAGCTGAACTGCACAATTAAAAAATCTATCTGGTAATAAACAGCCCATCCCTAACCTGCCTGACATGAAGTTCAGACAAAGATCAGACCAATTATGGTTGTACCTTGGTGGCAATAATGAGCATTTCTGATTCTTTACAATGACAGAGATTTTCTAAATTACTGTTTAATCTCTAAGTACCTGGCTGATCCTTCCCTCTTTTTAATGAGGAGCTCTGCCACCTTCATGTGTTCATATGGAAACCTTCCTCACTATGTCCTTCCTGTTTTAACCCAAGACAACAATCAATGCATGCTAAAACAAGGTAACCTCAGTAAGTCAGTTGCCCCTTCGCCTAATACATAGGCAAGATAAATATTGTTGCTGTCAGGAGCTGACCATCAGTTAGCATAACCCACCAGTACAACTACAAGACTTGTAATAGCCATGAAATATGCTGACAAAGAGCAGTGGTCTCTATACAGAAATCTTACTTATTGAAACATTTAATGAGCAATCCATATACAGCGTATATCCAGCAGTATAAGAAATGTTCATGAATTTTGAACATTGTTGTGCTTAGTGATAAATCATGCTAGAATGTTCAAGGGAGATTTACCGGCGAGGAAAAACAGAACCATAAGGGCCGGTTCACACTGCAGGCGAGGCGAGGCGACTCCGACTTGCCTCGCCGCGACCTGCCGCGGCCTCAGCGGCGACTTGCAAATGACTTCTGTATAGAAGTCAATGCAAGTCGCCCCGAGGTCGCCCAAAAGTAGTACAGGAACCTTTTTTCTGAGTCGGAGCGACTCGAGTCGCTCCTCTCAGAACGGTTCCATTGTACAGAACGGGGGCGACTTGCGAGAGCGAGGCGAGGCGAGTCGTGTCGCCTCGCATCGCCCGCTGTGTGAACCGGCTCTAAAGGGTTTTCTTATACAAGGTTTCTCTATACACAAGCATGTCTTGCCCCTTTTTTCAGTATGTGTATCCTCCTACCCTGTCCTACTACCTTCAGATCATGAAAAAAAATGAAAACATCGGAAACAGCTTGACTCTGCAGACCAATCTGTTGGCACCTGTTCTATATGTTCATTTAGCACAGTTGTTCTGTCTGATTTTCCAAATTGGTTACTACCTGCTCACTTTTTTCAATTCTTGTCACCCCATTCTTTATTGTTTCCTCCAAATTTACATAAGCATCTGTTTTAAACCTGTAAATTTTTACTGGCATATAAATACAAAGTTCTTAATCTGGCCATAGACAGTCTTTATTAGTTCAAGCAGCAGATTCCTCCGTCTATACAAACGAGATGGATGAAGGATGAAGGATTCCCCCCACTAGGACATTGTATTGTAACAGCAAGAAAAGTTCTCCAGCATGTTCTTTGTCAATCAAATGATTGTCAAGCAGGGATGGCCACACGCTGTTGGAAATTTGAACGGTACCTGCTGAACCTGTGGAATTTCGATCAATGTAGTGACAGCTTTACTACAAGACTTACAAAGAACCGTCTTTGGGCCCTGCTAAGCTACTGCCCTTTTAAACTTCTAATCCATACTTCTTGAATGACACAAGAGGGTTCTTGAACTAGGTATACAAACCATGCCCAAGCACAGTTCACCCCCAAAGTCAGGTTTGTTTGGTGGTTTAGTGTGGTTATTTCAAACACAGAACTTTCGAAGATCATTGAACACCCATGATAGAACAAAAGCAAGGCAGTGGTTATGAAGTAAACATGCTCTGGCCCAGTAGATAGTGAGGGCAGACCAAGGGGAAGTAGGGACAATTGTAGTGAGTCACAATACAAGGCAATCATGCCTAATGCGAGTACCACATTATATATATATATTGGTGAGTGGGCGTCTGACTGGGGGCTCTGCGGCCCAGATTATGTAGCCCTTATTTTATAGTTTATAGTTTTCTAAGTACACCCTTAGTCAGAACTGGCCCACTGGAATCATCACACTGCTAATTAAAACTTCAATATCAAACTACCGAAGTCAATTCTATAAACTGCAAGTTGAAAAAAAAAAATTCCAACCCATCCCCTCCATACATTTTTACTTATTATTCATATACCAACCCAAGCACATCCTCTGATCTATACAGAACATTCACTCATTACCTCTACTTACTGTTTATAAACTTTCACTTTCAGGACTTCACCGATGCCCTCACTGAATCCATTCTACATTCTACATTCAAACCGGTCCTTCAAACCTACAAGCACATTCAAAAAGGTCTCTTCAGACAAGCTTATATTCTATACAGGCTAAAGTATGCTCCCAATTCACTGGCCTAGAACTGCTTTCTCCCATACTATTTGACGGGGTTAATTTACTAAAAGGAAAAAGACTGTGCACTTTGCAAAGTGCAGTTGCTCCAGAGCTTAGTAAATAAGCAAAAGCTCTGCTGACTTCTATCATCCAATCATGTGCAAGCAAAAATGCTGTTTTTTTTATTTTCCTTGCGTGTGAAAGTGAAGCCTTACCTCATTTACTAAGCTCTGGAGCAACTGCACTTGCAGAGGGCAATTGAAATTTGGAAAATGCACAGTCTGGGGTTGATTTACACTGAGCAAAATTATAAATGCAACGATTTAGTGTTTGCCCCTATTTATCGCAAAGATCTACAATTTTTTCTATGTACACAAAAGACCTATTTCTCTCAAATATTGTTCACAAATCTGTCTCTAAATCTGTATTAGTGAGGACTTCTCTTTTGCCAAGATAATCCATACACCTCACAGGTGTGGCATAGCAAGATGCTGATTAGATAGCATGATTATTGCACAGAGGTGTGCTTTTGGCTGGCCACAATAAAAGGCCACTCTAAAATGTGCAGTTTTATTACACAGCACAATGCCACAGATGTCGCAAGTTTTGAGGGAGCATGCAATTGGCAAGCTGACTGCAGGAATGTCCACCAGAGCTGTTGCCTTTGAATGTTCATTTCTCTACCATAAGCCATCGCCAAAAGCGTTTCACAGAATTTGGCCGTACATCCAACTGGCCTCACATCCACAGACCATGTGTAACCACACCAGCCACCTAGACAGCTGCTGCAACAATTGGTTTGTATAATTAAAAAATGTCATACGGTTTCGGACCAAGCTTCCTGACAACGCTTAAAATGATTTACAACACCCCCACGGTGAATTTAGTAGTTAAGGGTTGTCAGTCACCAAGAATAAATATACGCAGAGGGACCCGCCAGGGTTGCCCCCTGTCCCCCTTATTGTTTATATTGGCTTCATGCCGCGTACACACGATCAAACAAGCGGGTGGAAAAGTCCGGCAAACTGAAGTCTGCCTAACAATCCCCCCCCGTGTGTAGCCTCCGGCATACTTTTTTGACCCGAAAGTACGGCGGACATAGAAAGTAGTTTTACACTCCAATCTTCCCGCTGGACTCGCATTTCGGCGGACAATCCGGCCGTGTGTATGCCAGTCCGCCGTACTTTTGAAATGAGCGGACTTTACCCGCCCGGAGAAAAGTCCGCTCATTTCGAGCGGGTCTCCAGGTAGGCGGGGCCCGCGAAGGAGACGTCACTGGCCCCGCCGCCTGGTATGGACTTAAAGGGGAACCCCAACGCCGAAAAAAATCGGCGTGGGGGTCCCCCCAGGTTCATATCAGACCCTTCTCCGAGCACGCTACCCGGCCGGCCAGGAAAGGGGGGGACGAGCGAGCGCCCCCCCTCCTGAGCCGTACCAGGCCGCATGCCCTCAACAGGGGAGGTGCCTTGGGGAAGGGGCCCCCCACCCCAAAGCACCTTGTCCCCATGTTGATGAGGACAAGGGCCTCTTCCCAACAACCCTGGCCGTTGGTTGTCGGGGTCTGCGGGCAGGGGGCTTATCGGAATCCGAGAGCCCCCTTTAATAAGGGGGCCCCGGATACCGGCCCCCCACCCTATGTGAATGAGTATGGGGTACAATGTACCCCTACCCATTCACCTGTAAAATAAAGTACAAAAAAAAACACAACACACAAGATGAAATAGTTTATTGCACAGCTCCGGGGGTCTTCCGTCTTCGGGGGTCTTCTCGCCGGACTCCTCTGCTATCTTCTTGTAGCTCTTTTGCTAGCGGAGGAGCCTGGCTTTCTTCCTCGCCACCGGCCTCTTCTTTCGACTTCGGGGCTCTTGTCCCCCTCTTCGGTTCTTCTGCCGGGCCACCGCACCTTCTTCTAGCTCTTTTACAGGCGGTGGCCCGATCTTCTGTCGCCGCCGCCGCCTTCCGTTCTTCTGTTCTTCTCTTCTTCTTCTTCAGATGTTGCCTCGCCGAGTCCTCGGCTCACGATGACGGGGACCGGGCACGCGGCGACTTATATAGGGACAAGGGGCGGGGTCTTCGGTTGATGTCACATGGGTTGATGTCACATGGGTTGATGTCACATGGCGACAGTCCCAGCATCCTCCGGGACTGTGACATCGTAAGGGGCGGGGTCACCATGTGACATCAACCCATGTGACATCAACCGAAGACCCCGCCCCTTGTCCCTATATAAGTCGCCGCGTGCCCAGTCCCCGTCATTGTGAGCGGATGACTCGGCGAGGCAACATCTGAAGAAGAAGAAGAGAAGAACAGAAGAACGGAAGGCGGCGGCGACGACAGAAGACCAGGCCACCGCCTGTAAAAGAGCTAGAAGAAGGTGCGGTGGCCCGGCAGAAGAACCGAAGAGGGGTCAAGACCCCTGAAGTCGAAAGAAGAGGCCAGCGGCGAGGAAGAAAGCCGGGCTCCTCCACTAGCAAAAGAGCTACAAGAAGATAGTGGAGGAGTCCGGCGAGAAGACCCCCGAAGACGGAAGACCCCCGGAGCTGTGCAATAAACTATTTTATCTTGTGTGTTGTTTTTTTTTGTACTTTATTTTACAGGTGAATGGGTAGGGCTACATTGTACCCCATACTCATTCACATAGGGTGGGGGCCGGTATCTGGGGCCCCCTTATTAAAGGGGGCTCCCGGATTCCGATAAGCCCCCCGCCCGCAGACCCCGACAACCAACGGCCAGGGTTGTCGGGAAGAGGCCCTTGTCCTCATCAACATGGGGACAAGGTGCTTTGGGGTGGGGGGCCGCTCGCTCGTCCCCCCCTTTCCTGGCCGGCCGGGTAGCGTGCTCGGACAAGGGTCTGATGTGGACCTGGGGGAACCCCCACGCCGATTTTTTTCCGCGTTGGGGTTCCCCTTTAAGTCCATACCAGGCGGCGGGGCCTGTGACGTATCCTTCGTGGGCCCCGCCTACCTGGAGACGCGCTCAAAATGAGCGGTCTTTCCTCCGCGTGTGTGGGCGAGTCCGTTCATTTCAAAAGTAGGGCGGATAGTACGGCGGACTCAGTACGCCATATTAGTCCGCTGAAAAAGTGCCCTGTGTGGGCAAGTAGCCCGTTCGGAAAGTCCGACGGACAGTCTGGCGGGAAGTCCGCCAGACTAAGTACGTCGGACAGACGGCTACGTGTGTACGCGGCTTTAGAGCCACTGGCCCTCAAAATCCACAAACACCCAGATATACTAGGCATCAAATGTGGAGGACGGGAGCATAAATGCGCATTGTTCGCAGATGATATTTTACTACTTCTTTCCTCCCCAGTCACCTCCCTGCCCAACCTACATGAGGTACTATGACACTTCACGACATTTACAGGATTGAGAGTAAATCAGTCAAAATCTCAAGCACTCAACGTCTCCCTACAACCACACATAGTTCAAGCATTACGGAGCTCCTTCCCCTTTAAATCGCAGGACGAGACCTTACCATATTTGGGCATCACACTGACCCCCACCCTTACCACGCTATATAAATACAACTATCCTCCACTATTCAAAAAATTATCAGAAGATCTTAAAAGATGGTTGAATAATCCCCCATCGTGGTTCGGCAGGTTGTACTCAATCAAGATGACAGTTTTACCAAAAGTGCTATACTTATTCAGGACCCTTCCAATAGCAACAGTAAGAAAAGAGCTCCAGAAGCTCCAGGCAAAACTGTTGGACTACATATGGGAACATAAAAGACCCAGGGTGAACAGACAAACAATGTATACACCAAAATTAAGAGGAGGCCTGGGAATGCCTGATTTGCTTAAATATTACCACGCGGCACAAATATCACAACTGACCCTGTTCCACGCGCGTCAACCCAGACCACTCTGGATGTCGTTGGAGTCCTCCCAATTCCCAGAAAGGGACAATAACCCCATGTTCACCCCGGGTCTCCACCCCCAGGATTTCTCATGGTGGACCAACAAGGGTTTGCTACGAATAGATGACCTCTGTGATCACAGAGGGGCTTTGCCGCAAGCAATCCTACAGGAAAAATACCAGCTCCCAAGGTCAGAATTCTTTTGCTACACCCAGATTTTCTGGCAACACTGAGTCGCACATCTGACCTCACCACATTCACCTCAATGGCTCAATGGTATGACAAACATACTGGCCATATATCTCAGATCTAAAGCGTTTTATCCTCAGCCTCCCAGAAGCTACCTTATATGCATAAGTGGGAACAAGATACAGACAACAACTTAGAAATAGAGGAGTGGAGCAAAATAGCACAATGTGCATCTAAATCTTTTATCAACACCTCTCTGATTGAAGCAAATTATAAGGTGCTGATGAGGTGGTATATGGTCCCAGCATGGGTAGCAACCTTTGTTCCGGAGGCGTCCCTGCGGTGGTTTAGAGGCTGTAATGCAGACGGCACCATGTATCATACATGGTGGATGTGTCCAAAAGTGAGACGGTTCTGGATACGCACATATAACTTTATATACTCTCTGACCCAAGTGAACCTTCGTAAATCGCCTCTGCACACGCTGTTGGGACACCCCATGGAGAAGGTGTCAAAGCCAATGCAAAAACTTATAGCTTTCATATTTGTGACAGCAAGGATATCCATAGCCAAATCATGGAGATCATCCCTTTTTACCTACTTAAAACGAAACTTTCCTGGATAATGGTGAATGAACGCCTATCGACAATTTTAAATGATAGGATGGCTTGGTTTAATAGAGTATGGGACCCATGGATTAAGAACCTCACAACTATATAATAGGTTAACCTGGCACTAGAGGACTTTCCCCCGGAGCCGGAGTACACCCCTTTCTCCCCCTTTACCTTCTATTTTCTGTTCCCCCTTTTCATTCTACTATCACTACTTCTCTTTTTTCCCTTCTCCTTCCGATTGCTCCTGACAATACATGTGTTTAATATTGTACAAATTATGGCCCTGGAGCCTAAGTCGAAGGTCAGCTATTGGGGGGCAAGTTGGTTGTAATTTTGACCCCCATACTGAATAAGACAAAACACAGTCACTCGTATGTTGTGGTTCAATTACTCTGTAAATGACCTTCAAAGTTTCGCACATGTACAATAAGTTTTTTTTTTTTTCTCTTTGTATTAACAATGACAAATACCGAATTTGTATTTCTCTTTGAAAATTTGAATAAAAATATTGGAAACTAAAAGATTTCTGCACAAACTGTCAGAAACCATCTCAGGGAAGCTCATCTGAATGCTCGTCGTCCTCATCGGGGTCTCGACCTGACTGCAGTTCGTCATCATAACCGACTTAAGTGGGAAAATGCTCACATTTGATGGCACCTGGCACTTTGGAGAGGTGTTCTCTTCATGGCTGAATCCCAGTTTTGACTGTACAGGGCAGATGGCAGACAGCGTGTATGGCGTTGTGTGGGTGAGTGAGCAGTTTGCTGATGTCAACGTTGTGGCTCGAGTGGCCCATGGTGGCGGTGGGTTTATGGTATGGACAGGTTTAAGCTATGGAGAATGAACACAGGTGCATTTTATTGATGGCATTTTGAATGCACAGAGATACTGTGACGAGATCTTGAGGCCCATTGTTGTGCCATTCATCCATGACCATCACCTCATGTTGCAGCATGATAATGCATGGCTCCATATTGCAAGGATATGTACACAATTCCTGGAAGCTGAAAACATCCCAGTTCTTGCATGGCCAGCATATTCACTGTTCATGTCACCCATTGAGCATGTTTGGGATGCTCTGGATCAGCGTATACGTAATATCCAGCAAACTTCGCACAGCCATTGAAGAGGAATGGACCAACATTCCACAGGACACAATCAACAACATGATCAAATCTATGCGAAGGAGATGTGCTGCACTACGTGAGGCAAATAGTGGTCACACCAGATACTGACTGGTTTTTGGACCCCCAATACAGTAAAACTACACATTTTAGGCTGAGTTCACACTGCTGCGGGGGGAGATCCGAATGTGATTCGCACCGCAAATCACATCCGATCTCCGTAGCGATGCGAGTACAGCCATACAGATAGTATGGCTGAATTCGCATCGCTCCCGCAGCAAACTCGCACGGGACCCTTTTTTTGGTCCGCAACAGAATCGGATCGCATGGGGGTTCACACCATGTGATCCGATTCCTGTGCGAGTCGGCAGATCGCACTGCGATATGCGGACGGATCTGGGGGTGTCATTAACATATCATTGACACTCCCAGCCGTCCGCATAGGGCAGTGTGAACTGCCGGCGGGAGTAATGCGACGCGGGAAAACGCCGCGGATTTGCGGCGTTCCCGCATCGCAGCGGTGTGAACTCGGCCTTAGAATGGCCTTTTATTGTGGCCAGCCTAAGGCACACCTGTGCAATAATGATGCTGTCTAATCAGTATCTGGATATGCGACACCTGTGAGATGGATGGATAATCTTGGGAAAGGAGAAAAGCTCCCTAACACAGATTTAGACAGGTTTGTGAACAATATTTGAGAGATATAGGTCTTTTGTAGGGGTGCAACGGATCAAAAAACTCACAGATCGGATCGTTCCTCGGATCAGAGTCACGGATCGGATCATTTTTCGGATCAGCAAATAATAATTGAATTTGCAAAAACCTGTGAAAATTCCACCGCCATATAGTCCCCACTGCAATATACATCTCCCCCACTGTAATATTGGCTGAGCATGGCTGGGTATGGCTGAGCATGACTGGGTATTGCAGAGCATGGCTGGGTATTGCAGAGCATGGTTGGGTATTGCAGAGCATGGCTGGGTACGGCAGAGTATGGCTGGGTATGACAGAGTATGGCTGGGTATGGCAGAGTATTGGCAGGGTATGGCAGAGTATTGGCAGGGTATGGCAGAGTATTGGCAGGGTATTGGCAGGGTATGGCAGAGTATTGGCAGGGTATGGCAGAGTATTGGCAGAGTATTGGCAGGGTATGGCAGAGTATTGGCAGAGTATTGGCAGGGTATGGCAGAGTATGGCAGCGTATTGGCAGGGTATGGCAGAGTATTGGCAGGGTATTGCTGGGTATTGGCAGGGTATTGCAGCGTAGGCTGTCAAAGAGCAGCGCTGTGGGCACTACAGATCCGGCCCACAGCGCTGCATCCATCCGATCTCTCCCCCTCCACTGTACAGATCAGTACAGAGAGGGGGGAGAGAGACCGGCGTCATGACATGACGCCGGTTTGTTTACAAGTGATCGCGGTGCATACTAGCTCATTGTGACTTTTCCCTTGCAGGTCAGAAAAAAAACGTCAGCGGGTTTACTCCCGCTTTAAGCAATATCAATCTATGTCAATTGAATAGAGACCTCCAAGCGCAATTTCTTCCTCTATTCTTTAAGCTGTGAGTCTTTGCCAGGTCTCTTCCAGGTCCGCATCTGCACAGGAGCAAGATCCTCTGCCCATTTGTAGACACACTGCGGGTATCTGTCAGTTCTCTGGCTATATCACACATCCCAAGAGGCAGTTTGCAAGATATTGCACATGCGCAGACATGCTGCAGGATAAAACTGGTAGAGATGTTCGGCTTGTGTGCACATTCCTGGGAGGGGCATGATGTCATCCTGGCCCTGGGATCAGATTTGGGAGGTAAAAAAATGTTTAAAAGTTTTTCTTTTTCAAATAAGCGGTAAAAGTTTTGTCTCATCCCTCTAACTGCTATAGCTGCAGGACAGCTTGTTCTGTTGAAAAACAACAGACTTACTGGCAAGATCACCAAGTGATAATAAAAGAAAGAAAGTAAAAAAAAACAAATGCAGTCACATTTAAGAATCATTAGGCTGCAATATAATAAATGTTTGCGTTTGGATTTATTACCACTTTAAATATTCATTAAATAGCATCTACAAGAATGTATATTCTAATATTGTAAGCTTATATTTTGCTATATACTTTATATTTCAAAATTGTAGGCATATATTTCACTATATTTCACCCCAAATGTAGCATAAAAAGTGTCCCTGGCATATTGTTAATTTTAAGTGGCAAAGGTGGTAGTGTATATAAACTCTTGTAAGGCGCCTCTTATTTATATATATATATATATATATATATATATATATATAAATACTTGGAATGTGAAATCTCTTTTATATGGTGTCGCCATATGTTGTGTATTCCGGGGAAATGCTGACACACAGTGGAGTGACGGGGAAGAGGCGGATGTTCCCGCTCTCATAGATCATACTACAACACTGCTTCCTCCATTTCATGGGAAGTATGGAGGCAGGCTCAGCTGGCAGGCTGTAAGATGGGTGTAAGGAGAAAACACAACATACACAGACAGAGACCACAGAAAGCAAAGGCTACACTTTCAGTTAATTAGAAGAAAGTACCGTTTTCACAGTACAGATCCTAAGATTATATGTATAACTAAAGCCTCAAAACAAATTTATTAACATACAATGTTAGATTTTTTTTAATGTATGCATTATAGGTGCTTATTTAGCGCCGTCAATTTACACAGCACTTTACACATATTGTATATTTACATCACTCCTTGCCCTCAAGGAGATTAAATCTAAGGTCCCTATCTTACATGCATACCTACACATACTAGGGCCAATTTAGACAGGACCCGATTGACCTACCAGCATGTCTTTGCAGTGTAGGAGGAAGCCGGAGTACCCGGAGGAAACCCACGCAGGGAGTATATGAAAACTCCAGGCAGGTTATGCTGTGGTTGGGATTCGAACCAA
This sequence comes from Lithobates pipiens, assembly GCF_037356315.1. Lineage (NCBI taxonomy): Eukaryota > Metazoa > Chordata > Amphibia > Anura > Ranidae > Lithobates > Lithobates pipiens. The sequence goes on along the minus strand of NW_027507758.1, from coordinate 370,546,786 downwards.
CAACCCTAGTGCTGTCAGGTGGGAGTGCCAACCACTTAGCCACTGTGCTGCCCCCTTCTGATGTTACTAAACTTACTTCTAGTTTGTAAATCTGCCATATACACACAGGTAGACGCCTAACCAGGTCAGTCTGGATTACATGCCTAATCATGGCGTGTGCTTTATCAATGTAATGCACGCATGATATCTGACTGTGACATACACTATATTGTCAAAAGTATTGGTACACCTGCCTTTGCGTGCACATGAACGTTAATGGCATCCCAGTCTTGGTCCATAGGGTTCAATATTGACTTGGCCCAGTCTTTGCAGCTGTAACAGCTTCAACTCTTCTAGGAAGGCTGTCCACAAGGTTTAGGAGTGTGTCTATGGGAATGTTTGATTATTCTTCCAGAAGTGCATTTGTGAGATCAGGCACTGATGTTGGACTAGAAGGCCTGACTCGCATTCTCCGCTCTAATTCATCCCAAAGGTGTTCTGTTGGGTTGAGGTCAGGACTCTGTGCAGACCAGTCAAGTTTCTCCCCCCCAAACTCGCTCATCCATGTCTTTATGGACCTTGCTTTGTGCACTGGTGTGCAGTCATGTTGGAACAGGAAGGCGCCATCCCCAAACTGTTGCCACAAAGTTGGGAGCATGAAATTGTCCAGAATGGTATGGTGACACCTTAACCCCTTGCCGACCAGCTCACGGCGATATATGTCGGCAGAAGGGCATGTACAGGCATATTATTGTACCTGTTAAGTTGCCATTTAAGACGCAGCAAAACACAACATCAACTCATGAAGCTCACGGTGCTGGTGCGCCGCGAGCTCTGTGAGTGTCATCAGGAGTTCTGCGGACTCGATGTCCGCAGGGATACCCCGATCGTCTCACAGAGAGGAAGAACGGGGAAATGCTGATGTAAACAAGCATTTTCCCATTCTTCCTAGTGACAGGACACTGATCACAGCTCCCTGTAAACGGGAGCAGTGATCAGTGTTGTGTCACACTTGGCCCATCCCCCCACAGTTAGGACATATCCCTAGGACACACTTAACCCCTGCAGCGCCCCCTACTGGTTAACCCCATTCACTGCCAGTCACATTTACACAGTAATCAATGCATTTTTAATCGCACTGATCTCTGTATAAATGTGAATGGTTCCAAAATAGCGCGAAAAGTGTCTGATCTGTCCGCCAAAATGTAGCAGTCACGATAAAAATCGCCGCCATTACTAGTAAAAAAAAAACAATCAATAAACGCCTATTGTGATTTTTTTTTTACCAAAAATATGTAGAAGAATACGTATCGGCCTAAACTGAGGAAAAAAACTTTTTTTTATATATATTGTTTGGGGATATTTATTATAGCAAAAAAAAGTGTTTTTTTTTTTTTCAAAATTCTCGCTCTTTTCTAGTTTATAGCACAAAAAAATAAAAACCGCAGGGGTGATCAAATACCACCAAAAGAAAGCTCTATTTGTGGGGAAAAAAGGTCGTCAATTTTGTTTGGGAGCCACGTCACACGCCGCGCAATTGTCAGTTAAAGCAACGCAGTGCCCAATTGCAAAAAGTGCTCAGGTCTTTGGCCAGCCAAATGGTCCGGGGCTGAAGTGGTTAAGAGTTCCCTTCACTGAAACTAAGGGGCCAATCCCAACTCCTGAAAATAAACCACACACCATAATCCCCCCTCCACCTAAAGATTTAGTCCATAAAGACATGGATGAGCGATTTTGGGGTGAAGGAACTTGACTGGGAGCAAGAAGTGATGTGAATATGACTGGCCTGCACTGAGTCCTGACCTCAACCCAATAGAACACCTTTGGGATGAATTGGAGCAGACACTGCGAGCCAGGCCTTCTCTTCCAACATCAGTGCCTGACCATAGATACACTCCTAAACCTTGTGGACAGCCTTCCCAGAGGAGTTGAAGCTGTTATAGGTGCAAAGGGTGGGCCAACTTAATATTGGACCCTACGGATTATGACTGGGATGCCATTAAAGTGCATGTAAAGGCTGGTGTCCCAATACTTTTGACCTTATAGTGTATTTGCATACCTCCCAACTTTTGGAGATGGGAACAAGGTACACCTATCAGCAAACATATGTAGGCATAGGACACACACCCCTGCCATGCCCGCTTAAAGGAGAATTATACAAAAAAATTATTAGTTAAACCCACAAGTGATATTTTTTTTTTAACCACTACTATTCCATTGTATTGGCTTTTGACATTTACAAGTGCAGCAGTTTAGAAATTGGATGAAAGGGTTACCCTTTTTGAAAGCTAAATGGTGCATTTTATATACTATATAGGTCAGGCCAAAATGAGGGACAAATGAGGAGGAATGAGGGACAGCGGGACTTTGTTCCAAATCAGGGACAGTCCCTCGAAATCAATATGTATCTGCTGGATCATTCAGCTGTCTTTACCACAATGTCTGTAGACACCATGAATGTGTCTCTAGTTGGCATTCCTAACTGTAATCTCTGAGGCTGTACATGCCAGTTCACCAGCACATCAGCTAGTAGTGCACAGCGGGAGTGTGCTTCCTAGGGCAACAATGTTGCTTTTGCTTAGGAAGCCGCCTGGGGAGCGTTGGCACCCTAGGGCAGGAAGTTGCCAAAGTAGGATCTCAAAACTTACTGAAAGAAAAAAAAAAAACAGAGAAAATAGAATGGCAGTAATGGAACATCGAGAGTGAGCTAATAATTTATGATGTATCCTGAAAAATGTATTAAAGAGGAAGTAAACTCTCCCACTCTGATGCTTCTCTTCATTTCGTCCATTATAATAAATAAATAATAATAAATAATCCAGCCAAAATCGCATATTACTTACTGTTTAACCACTTCAGCCCCGGACCAATTGTCAGCCTAAGGACCAGAGGTCTTTTTCCAATTTGGCACTGCGCTGCTTTAACTGGTAATTGCGCAGTCATGCAATGTTGTACCCAAACGAAATTTGCGTCCTTTTCTTCCCACAAATAGAGCTTTCTTTTGATGGTATTTGATTGCCTCTGCGATTTTTATTTTTTACGATATAAATGGAAAAAGACTGAAAATTTTGAAAAAAAAAGATATTTTCTACTTTTTGTTATAAGAAAAATCAAATAAACTAAATTTTAGTCATACATTTAGGCCAAAATGTATTCAGCCACATGTCTTTAGTAAAAAAAAATGTCAATAAGCGTATATTTATTGGTTTGCGCAAAAGTTATAGCGTCTACAAACTAGAGTACATTTTCTGGAATTTACACAGCTTTTAATTTATGACTGCCGATCTCATTTCTTGAGGTGCTAAAATGGCAGGGCAGTACAAACCCCCCCCCTAAATGACCCCATTTTGGAAAGTAGACACCCCAAGGAAATTGCTGAGGGCCATGTTGAGCCCATTGAATATTTTTTTTGTCCCAAGTGATTGAATAATGACAAAAAAAAAAGTTTACAAAAAGTTGTCACTAAATGATATATTGCTCACACATGCCATACTTATATGTGGAATTGCAAAATATATTCTGCTGCTTCTCCTGAGTATGGGAATACCACATATGTGGGACTTTTTGGGAGTCTAGCCGCGTACGGCACCCCGAAAACCAATCACTGCCTTCAAGATTTCTAAGGGTGCAAATTTTTGATTTAATTCCTCGCTACCTATCACAGTTTCGAATGCCATAAAATGCCAAAATAGCACAAAACCCCCCCAAATGACCCCATTTTGGAAAGTAGACACCCCAAGCTATTTACTGAGAGGCATGTTGAGTCCATGAAATATTTTATATTTTGCCATAAGTTGCGGGAATATTACAAACTTTTTTTTTTTTTTGCACAAAGTTGTCACTAAATGATACATTGCTCACACATGCTATGGGCATAAGTGAAATTACATCCCAAAATAAATTCTGCTGCTTCTCCTGAGTACGGGGATACCACATGTGGGGGACTTTTTGGGAGCCTAGCCATGTACTGGACCCCGAAAACCAAGCACCGCCTTCAGGATTTAAATATAAAACGCTACCAAAAAAAACTGTTAGCGATCGCAGGGATCAGGCCTGATTCTGCAAACGCTGCAGTTATGCGTTTAGTGTTTTGTAAGTGACAGTGATCGATCGATACTGCACTTGGGTGGGCTGGGCGGAGGGGCAAAACGCAGGTGCTAGCAGATATCTTGGTTGATCCCGCTAACAGTGCGTTTTTTTGGAACCCTAAACTGCTGGGGACGCTAGTATAGATCTGATCAGATCAGATATTGATCTGTTCAGATACTATATCACTACGGGGGGTGTATGCTTTGCACGTGGGTGTTAGCAGTACTGGCACTAACCTAGCACTGCCTGGGGCGACGCAGACCCTATCTGATCCTAAAACCTAATTGATATCACCCGCCGGGTGATCAGGGGTTAAACCTTTATTGGGTAATAAATGGTGGGTGCCCTGATGCTATAAAAAACAAACTAACTAACCAGAGTCACCCGTAACACTTATACGGTGATCACTGGTGAAAGGGTTAACTAGGGGCAATCAGGGGGTTAAAACCTTTATTAGGCAGTATATGGGGGTCCCTGACGCTATATAAAAACCTGACGGGGAACCTAAATAACTAACTGGCTAACCAGCCTCACCAGTGACACTTATACGGTGATCGCTGGTGAAAGGGTTAACTCAGGGCAATCAGGGGGTTAAAACCTTTATTAGGTAGTATATGGGGTACCTAATGTTATAAAAACCTGGCGGTGAACCTAAAAAATAACTAGCTACCTAGCGGCACCAGTGACACTAATGCAGCCTTCAGAAAAATGATTGCTTAGTGACACTGGCAAAAGGGGGTGAAAGGGTTACCTGGGGGCAATCAGGGGGTTAAAACCTTTATTAGGCAGTATATGGGGGTCCCTGACGCTATATAAAAACCTGATGGGGAACCTAAATAACAAAATAACTAACTGGCTAACCAGCATCACCAGTGACACATACGGTGATCGCTGGTGAAAGGGTTAACTCTAGGGGCAATCAGGGGGTTAAAACCTTTATTAGGTAGTATATGGGGGTACCTAACGCTATAAAAACCTGGCGATGAACCTTAAAAATAACTAGCTACCTAGCGGCACCAGTGACACTAATGCAGCGAACAGAAAAACGATCGCTTAGTGACACTGGCAAAAGTGGGTGAAAGGATTACCTGGGGGGCAATCAAGGGGTTAAACCTTTATTGGGGGGGTAGGGGGCTACCCTGGACCTAACACTAACTGCCCTGACACTTTTTACAGTCACAACTGACACTAAATGCAGTGATCAGTAAATAAATGATCACTGCAATCACTAACACTGTGACTGGGGGGGGGGGCGGGGGGTGATAGGGGGGTGATCAGGGGGTGACTGGGGGTGAAAGTGTGCCTATGTGTACTTACATGTCAGTGTAGTGTTGGGGCACTTACTATGATGTCTTCTCTCCTCGCCGTCCGGTCAAAAAGACCGCCTCAAGGAGAGTGACATCACTTCCTCCTGCCTGTGTTTACACTACACAGGCAGGGGAAGCTTCTCATTCGCCAGGAGCGATCGAGAGGGGATGGCCAGAAACCAACAGCCATCCCCTCATCCCGGATCGCTCCTGAAGCGAAACGGACCGCCGCAGCCAGCGGGAGGGGGTCCGATCAGACCCCCCACCTGCTTGAAGGCAGGCACGTACGGGTACATGCTTGTGCCTGTCCGTGCCATTGTGCCAACGTATTTTTACATGCGGCGGTCCTAAAGTGGTTAAAGAAACTTTAAAAAACTTGTTTCCAGGGATTAGGCAGCACCATCTTAAGTATTGTTTTCTGAGTCCACAGTGGAGTATATTTCCACCCTTACATTGAGAACTTCCTGTACTGTTAACCAAGCCTCCTTCTCAATCCAATGTTTCTATGGCAACCCTGCTTCCCTGTTCATAGCTGACTTCTTTTATTTCATAGTATTTACTTGTGCTGATTATCTAGTGTTTGCCTGTGTGAGTCCTATCATCTTCAGCTGATAAATCTGCAGTAATGCTGTCCCATTCCCTGCTTTACACTGCATGTGAGGTCACATGATCACATGGGGTGTAGTAGGAAGCTCTGAGTGATTTTGAAGTCTCCTGGGATATCAGTGGTGTGCTGTAGGAAGTCCTGATAACAGATAGATAAGCATATAGAGAGTGTGCCGTAAATCAGGGGACATCTGGGCATGCTCAGTGACGTCATTCTAAAGAACAAAAAGGATTACAATACTAAGCAAGTAAGGAGATATCTACAAGCAGTGTTCATTAGGGTTTTTTGTGCTGATTTACATGGGGAAAGTTGTGGGGGAGGGTTTACAACCACTGGGTCATTGACTGGAACACCTCATGTAGATAAAGTTTAGACATGTGCGGTCCGTTTTGTTTCGAATAAATATTCAGACAAATTTTTCATTATTCGGACATTCGCATATATCAGAATACCCGAATTACAGTATAAACAAAGTTTACCGAATGCTCTGAATAGCGAAATGAAATGCGTTTGAATTTTCGAAATTCAAATTTAAATTTGAATCGATTTTTACATAGAATTGCAGTTGAATTCAAACTATAAACATGTTTCTGAAATCAAAGGCTGTGTGTGTTATTAGAGTACCATTTCAAAATCATGCTGTTTTAGTTAAGCTAAAGGTGATTTAAAGAGTCATATTGTAATCATTTGATGAAGATTTTTCTTTTGTTTGTTCACTTTGCTACATTCAAATAGAAAAAAAAAAGTTTTCGATTCGGCCGATTCAAACCACTCGAATTGGTAAATTCGGAGAAAAATTCAAAAAAGACATAAAACGAATTCTGAATACGAAATTCTGAATACTAATTGAACAATCAATGGAATTTACCACTTGCCGACCGCTGCACGCCGATATACGTCGGCACAATGGCAGCGGTGGGCAAATGGGCATACTTGTAATTCCCCTTTAAGAGGCAGGGAAAGCAGGCGCCTGTGCCGCATACAATGTGACAGTGACTAGATGTCCGCCGGTCTCCCGGTGATCATGTCATGGAAAGGAAGAACGGGGAAGTGCCTATGTAAACAAGGCATTTCCCCATTCTGCCTTGTGACATGACAGAGATCATTGCTCCCTGTCATCGGGAGCAGTGATCGCTGTCATGTGAGAGAAAGCCCCTCCCCCCATAGTTAGAATCACTCCTTAGAACACACTTAACCCCTTGATCGCCCCTTAGTGTTTAACCCCTTCCTTGCCAGTGTCATTTACACAGTAATCAGTGCTGGTGGGTGCGATGTCCACCAGCCCCCCACAATCGCGGGCCACGAGAGCCAGAATGGGGATTTGTGTATGTAAACACATAAAATGCTCATTCTAATAGGAGATGAGAGACAGATCTGCTGTTCCTAGTCATTAGGAACAGAGACCTGTCTCCTCCTCCAGTCAGTACACTGCCCCCACAGTTAGAAACACACACAAGGGAACACATTTAACCCCTTGATTGCTCACTAGTGTTTAACCCCTCCCCTGCGAATGATATTTACACAGTAATCAGTGCATTTGTATAGCACTGATCACTGTATAAATGACAATGGTCCCAAAATAGTGTCAAAAGTGTCCGGTGTGTCCGCCGCAATGTCGCAGTCCTGATAAAAATTGCAGATCACCGTCATCACTAATAGAAAAAAAAATAATAATAAAAATGCCATAAAACTATCCCCTATTTTGTAGACGCTATAACTTTTGCACAAACCAAACAATATACGCTTATTGCGTTTTTTTTTTTTACCAAAAATATGTAGAACAATACATATCGGCCTAGACTGAGGAAAACAATTGTCTTTTTTATATATTTTTAGGGGATATTTATCATAGCAAAAAATGAAAAATATTGCATTTTCTTAAAAGTTGTCACTCTTTTGTTTATAGCCCAAAATAAAAACTACAGGGGTGATCAAATACCACCAAAAGAAAGCTCTATGTGTGGGGAAAAAAGGACATCAATTTTGTTTGGGTGCAATGTCGCACAACCGTGCAATTGTCAGTTAAAGCGGCGCAGTGCCGAACCGCAAAAAGTGCTCTGGTTAGGAAGGGGGTGAAATCTTCCGGAGCTGAAGCGGTTAATGAAACACAATAAACTAGATTTCGTAATATAAACAAAAAAAAACAATTTTTTTCGCCATGAATGTGTCGTATAAGGTTCCAGTTATTGGTTCTTTGCTGCCAGGCAGTTATTTATTTTCCCTCTATCAGGCCTGGGATGCCTTAAAATCCTGCTACGAAGAGTTTGACCACATGGCCAGACATTGGGCAATCTAGGCTGATGTACTTGGCATGCTACCCCTTGCCATATCCTGCAATGTTCATCAGAATAACCAGAGGGAGAAAATGATTATTATAATTAAGTGACTTTGCAGCCTTTTAATTTTATTTAAGCTTTTATAACGCCATATTAGAAAGTATAAAAGTATTTGCTCAGTTGATCGGGCTTGGATTTTGCTCTTACACCTTTCAGCACTTTTCTTGTTTTTGCACTTTTATAATGACTCTCCTCTGAGTCCTTCTATGAAGAAGGAGTTTCCCCGGAGAGCACCGAGCTTCTCACCTCTTACTGATTAAACATCTCCTGTGGTTTTTATTTTATGATGCAATGGCATATGGAAAAACCTAGCAATGCTTTAGCTTCATTTGGGGGGGAGGTTGACATTTCCTGAAAATTAAAACATTAAAGAATACATACAGTATATAGTTTATGTATTTAAAAGCTTGGTGCAAAATATATTTATATATCAGAGAGTAACACTAGTTTTATTGAATGACAGATTGTAATGGAAAAGACAAGCAAAACACAAAAATATACAAAGCAAAAATAAAAAAATAACACAAAGCAAAAATCAAAGCAAAAATATATGAAAAAATATTATCACATTTCTGAATTTTAATAAAATTCTAATAAAAAAAATCAAAAAATTTTCACATGAACATACTAAAATATTAAATAAAGATGAGATTGTCAAATATACTTCAAATGTGAAAATAATAACAAAATCGCTCCAATGCCACATCCATAAATATGATTCAGAGAAGAAAGAAAATGGCTTACTTTGGCCATTGTTTGTATTCAAATGCACATGCTCCTAATTGGCGCATGTTTTTACATGCCTTTTATATTTTTTTGACAATGAATAAAATGATGGATTTTATATAAATTATGGGTCCTTTCTTGCCTCTAAAGTGCAGCCAAATTTTATTTTTTTTCTTCTCTGAATCATATTTATGGATGTGACATTGGAGTGATTTTGTTATTATTTTCACATTTAAAATATATTTGACAAGCTCACCTTTATTTAATATTTTAGTATGTTCATGTGGAAATTTCGATTTTTTTTTTTCTTAGAATTTTATTAAACTTCAGAAATGTGTGATAGAGAAGCAGATAACTTAGCATTGGGGGTTATTTACTAAAGGAAAACCCACTTTGCACTGCAAGTGCACTTGGAAGTGCAGTCGCTGTAGATCAGAGGGGGACATGCAAGGAAGATAAAAAAAAAACAGCATTTTAGCTTGCACATGATTGGATGATAAAATCAGCAGAGCTTCCACTCATTTCAGATCTACCACTTAGATTTAGAGTACAAAGTGGATTTGCCTTTCGTAAATAACCCCCAAAGTATCTATTTCCATTTTTTTTCCATTAAGAAGATATTCTCAAACTGCAAGGTACCAGAAAAAGGTTCAGGAATAGAATTGGGGATTTATCTCTGTGCACACCTACCTGTTACTTTAGCCAATGGATGGCAAAAGTAGATAGGCCACCAGAAGTGTGGATATCTGCCCTACCAGTGTTAAGCATTAAAAACCATAATACCTTGCTGTAACCGGGCCGAAGAAAGGGTGTTGGGGAAACGGTGAACTGAGCTAGAAATGACAAATTTGGGAAGTTGGGAGGGGGTGCAGTAGTCATCAGAGACTGAAGGCATCCCCTTTGATCTCTATGGCAAGTGCCATCACATCGCTACTGTGACTTTAATATATGTGATGTAGTGGGTGAAGGATATGGCTATGAGAATTTACTGTGAGCATGCACTTGTTTGTTAGGTTTCTGCTCACATCCATTTCAGTTATTATTCCTGTGGGATCAATTGTGCTGAAAACAAAAGATTCATTTTACAGATGATATTTTAATCACATTTTTATTTGCATAATATTGTGGTATTTATGTGTTTATATATTTTGATTTCAAATCAAATATGTGTTATAAAGTGGAGAAAATTTATGAAGAGTGAATAGTTGTGTACATCTCTTTTTGGTGATTTTTGTTCTTTTTGATCTTTTCTTATTTTATTCTATTTGATCTCCAGAGAACACATAGATTTTCCCATTTTCCTTTTGCTAGCCACTTTCCATAATTTATTAGCCATTTTTCTCATATTGAACAACATAAAAATGTATAAATAGGCGTACAAGGACTTTCAGACCAAAGAGTTTGCATAACTAGTACAACACTACAACAGTTGCAAGCATAATTGCAATACAGTCTGTACTGCTATATCTTATGCCGCATATACACAACTGGACTTTTCGACGGACTAGGTCCAACGGTCTTTCTGACGGACTTTCAGAATGAACGGACTTGGCCACACACAAGCACACCAAAGTCTGATGGATTCGAACGTGATGACGTACGACCGGACTAGAATAAGGAAGTTCATAGCTAGTAGCCAATAGCTGCCCTAGCGTCGGTTTTCGTCCGTCGGACTAGCATACAGACGAACGGATTTTTCGACCGGACTAGAGTCCGTCGGAAAGATTTGAAACATGTTTTAGTTCTAGGTCTGTCGGACTTTTGGGGGAAAAAAAAGTCCGCTGGAGCCCATACTTGATCGTAATATCCGACGGATTCATTCCGTCGGACCTAGTCAGTCGAAAAGTTCTGCAGGTTTGTATCAATGTGAAATGCGATGTGTATTTTTTTTTTTTTTTCTAAAACAGCCCTGAATCCATTGAAGCATGGACACCAAAGTAACATCTACATAAAGGTCAGGATCCAAGGACTCCCAGAAGAACATTGCCCAAAGCATCACACTATCTCTGCCGATTTACCTTCTTATACCGCATCCTGGTGCCATCTCTTCCCCAGGTTAGTGACGCACTTGCACCTGGCCATCCACATGATGTAAAAGAAAACATGATTAATCAGACCAGGCCACCTTCTTCCATTGCTCTATAGTCCAGTTCTGATGTTCATGTGACCATTGTAGGAGCTTTTGGCTGTGGGCATGGTTCTCCATGGACTTTACAGCCTGATACATAGCAAACTGTGATACCCATTCTTTTTCTGCTTTCACCACATAAACTTCATAGACAACATGTTCACTTGCTGCCTATACCATTGTAATGAGATATTCCCTTTACCTGTCAGTGGTCATAATGGTATGGCTGATCGGTGTAAGCTTACCTGTAGGTAAAAATCTAAATGCAGAGTTTACTCCCACATTGAAGTGGTTGTAACCCCCATTCTTGACATCTGACCTGGGCACATATATCTGTAGTGTTTACTTATCTCTCACCAAAGCTCTAAGTCCAAGGTCTTTATGCTGCTCCGTTCTTCTGTTATTAGCATGATAACATCTGACAAGCTCTCCGACAGAGGAGATAACCGCAGCTGGAAATTTGTGTCAGGGAGGTTGCTATAAATTGATTAGCAGAGAGCACAGCTATTCACAGCACAGCTCTGCATGTTTCTTCCTCTGTGGAGGGGGGTGTGCCTTTCCTCCAATCATCTCACACACAGTGTATGCCCAGACTCCACACCCACTGCTGAAACAGGAAGAAAATGTTCTAGCACTTTGTAAAGACTCTAGAAAGCTGAAGACAGCAGATATACATGTAAAACCTATATTAGGAGATTTGTTTCATCTCTGTGTACCATCTTAGGCTGTTCACTTCACTGGGTATAGGAGAGGGTTTACATCCGCTATTTTTTGTTTTAGAATAATGTTTGAAGAGGGGAAACTTTTGCTGAGATACCCAAGGGGAAAAGGTATAAGAATCTCTGATCCAGAGTGTACTGCGTTATAACAGGATATCACTACTACAGTATGTATGTTCTATTTCATTTTGTAAGGTATGGAACTTAACACTGTGGATTTAATTTACTGTGTGAACACACATCTTCACCTTATTTACTAAGTTGGGAGAACAATGACTGTGCTAAGCAAACAGACTCTGCACCTTTAGTAAATCAACCGCAAAATGTATAGCCAGGGCTGCTGTTAAGGGGCCCAGTACAGCCTACCTGACAACCCTCTTGGAAAATATCATACATCACTAAAATGCCAATGACTAGATGCCATGGCAGAAATTGGCAGAAATTATACACCCATTAAATAAGACTCATTCAGGTGAATAGCACTGCTCTGCAAACGCTAAGTGCAAAGCAAGCAGTTGCAGTGTGCTAGTGCTGGGTTAAAGCAGGCGGTGAGGAGGCAATATGCCTTCTCACTACCTGTCAAATGCTCTCTGAAGGAAGGGATCACATAGGGAGCCTGAACAAAAGGGGGTGAGGACACAGGTACCGATCCCTATGTAACCCAGCCGGAGGGAGCAAAAGGAGGAGAAGCCGACAGAGCTGCAGTGTGAGCAATAAGAGTCGGTAATAAGGCAGTATAGCTGGCCCTCCTGCTTGGCAGGTGCTGTGCCCCCCCCCCCCCTTTTGAACTGACGGGGCCTGAGCCTGGTATAAGTGGGCTGGCTGTACTGCCTTTCCAGGAGCCCTGTGTATAGCAGACTGAAAACTTCTTAAGAAATTGTAAAGCATTTGAATAATGGGACAGTGTGTAAATAAGCTTGTATTTCTACTGACCAGGGAAAATGTGTGGCCTATAATTTTACAGGGATAGATTTGCTCTTTGCCTCTGCAGCTTGTAGTCATAGGCCTTTAGTACCTAATGGTAAGACTAGACCAAGGAGACTTTTTTTTTTTTTTTTTTAGACTGCACCTATTAGGAAATGTAATGAAATTAATGAGTGAGGCTGGGTTCACATGCGGGTTTCCCTGCATCCAATTCGCATAGCAGGAGATTGTGACCGGTTTTCTATGGAGCCGGTCCACACATCTAAGCAGCGGCTCCTGGTGCGAATTGCACAGGAGTCCTGTGCGTCTTTTGGTATGTTTCAGGTAAGAATTCAGCCAAAAATTTGGGGCTGAAATTGGACCTGAAACGATGAATGGGGACGCACCAGACTCCTGCTGGGAACCGCTGCATGTTCTAGTGTGAACCCAACCTGAGATGTATCAAGCAAATTACAAAATAGACTGCCTCTAATTTAGCAAATGGTTTGCGCCATGTTTGGTGTTTTTGTGACTGTGCAAGTACAATTTTGGGCAGCCAGCTGAGAAAAATTTGCAAAGCTCTGCAAGATTTACCATTGTAAAGTACAGTTAAAGTGGTTGTAAATCCTCCCCCACAACTTTGTCCCATCTAAATCAGCATAAAAAACCCTAATGAACACTGCTTGTAGATATCTCCTTACTTGCTTAGTACTGTTGTAATCCTTGTTTTTCTGTAGAATGAAGTCACTGAGCATGCCCAGATCTCCCCTGATTTACTGCACACTCTCTATGTGCTTATCTATCTGTTATCAGGACTTCCTATGGCACACCACTGAACTCTGCTAATCACTCAGAGCTTCCTCCTACAAACCATGTGACCATATGACCTCACATACAGTCTAAACTTGGCCATTACTGCAGTCTTATCAGCTGAAGCTGATAAGTCTGACAAAGGCAAACATTAGACATCAGCACAAGTAAATACTATGAAATAAACAAGTAAGCTATGAACAGGGAAGCAGGGTTGCCACAGAAACGTTGGATTGAGAAGAAGGCTTGGTTAACAGTACAGGAAGTGCTCAATGTAAGGGCAGAAATACATTCCACTGTGGACTCAGAAAACAATACTTAAGATGGCGCTTTTTAAAGTTTCTTTAAACAGTGAGTAATATGCAATTTGGGCTGGATTACATTGGCTATAGTGTGATAATTACTTATTATAATGGACTAAATGAAAGAAGCATCAGAGTGGGAAAGTTTACTTCCTCTTTAAAAAGTAATCAAGGGAAGGTTTTATAGAGCATCGGGGCTACCTTGGATCAGCAGATGGGAGCATATATAAATCAAGCTGTGATCTCATTTTAAATCTGCCTCAGATATTCTCTCCTATCCTTCTAGGTCTTACTGCTCCTGTTTTGTGGTCTTAGCCCCTGTACACACGGTCGGAGATTTCGACAACCAAATCCGTCGGATTTTGTCCGTCGGATCTTGTCCGAAACTGTTGCATACACACGGTCGGACTAAGTTGTCAAAAAATCCGATACGTGATGACGTAATTTCGTTACGATGGGACTACGTTCAGGCTAGTAGCCAATAGCTTTGATGTAGGAATTTGATCTGAGCATGCGTGGCACTTGGTCCGATCAAAATTCTCTACACATGATCGGAGTATGTCTGATCGAACCAGTTGGTCGGGAAATATTTCCAACATGTTGGAAAATTGGGTCCGACGGATATTCCGACGGAATCAGTCCGATGCATACCACACACAGTCGGATTATCCGACAACACGGTCCGATAGGACACATTCCGACGGATTCTCCGACCGAGAGAGAGAGAGAGAGAGAGAGAGAGAGAGAGAGAGAGAGAGAGAGAGAGAGAGAGAGAGAGAGAGAGAGAGAGAGAGAGAGAGAGAGAGAGAGAGAGAGTTTTTTTTTTCAAATAACCAAAAATGAAAACTGCCTGTAAAGAAACACGGCTAAACGCGAGTTACAAGCTGTTACAACAAAATCCATCAGATTGTCCGTGGTCGGACAAAGCTGTCGGAAAATGTGATCGTTCGGAACGTGATGACGTTCGTTTGTTACGACGGGACTACATAGAGGCTAGTAGCCAATAGCTTTGGTGTCATAATTTGATCTGCGCATGCGTGGCAATTTGTCCGATCGGAATTCTCTACGATTGTAAAAAGTCCGATCTAATTTTTTTGTCGGAAAATTTGACATCCTGCTCTCAAATTTTTTCCGTCTAAATTTCCCACCATGTATACAAATAATTACAGGCATTTGGCATTTCAAATGCTTCTGAACATCCGTCTTGAACGCACTTTTTTGCGTTCCAAAAAATTCTTCTAAACTCAACTGCCTAGAAATGAGTATAACCGACCCTGTGTACATGTACCGATAAGATAACATAGAGGGGAGTTCAGGGGCAGCTGAAAAAAAAACGCCCAACTGTCCGAAAACCAGAAGCAGTGTACATGAGGCCTAAAGATAGCATCTTAGAGCACTTTACAAGGAAAACACAAGAAATACACAGGATAACAAAGGGGGGAAAGGGGACAATTGTGTGAAAGCTAGTCTGAAAGAAAAAGTATTTAGATTTGGTTTGAAGGAGTTTATAGAAGATGATTCTCTGTTCTTTGGAAGTGAATTCTAGAGTTTTGGAGTCTAGCAGGAGAAGGTTCTGTCTCCCATTGAGTGTAGGTGAGAAGAGGGGACACACAGAAGAACAGAATTTGAGGAGCGGAGGTTACAAGGGGGGGGGGGTAAGTTGATAAAAGTTTCTACTTGTCACTTGTTTCTACTCAACACTAAATTGGGGAGAGTTGTCCTCTTACTGAGTCCTGCCATTGCTGTCTACTGAATGCCCTGGAGAGCTCATCGTACCTTCTCATCGGAGAAAGTATATGTTTCCACCTCAGTTCTGGCTTATAATAACAATTTACACAAAATAAAAAAAATAGTTGTTAAACTTGTAGAGAACAGTTTCTGAAGAATTTAATAACTGGAGGTGAGACTTTGGATACACACTTACCAATGTGTGAAAATGAACACAATTTTAAAAATTCCCGGTGATTTTTATTATCTAGGTTATGGTGCCACCTAGTGGAAATATTGAATGTTACATAGTAATACCGGCTAGAGTACAAAATATTGTACATGGATGAAGGTAAAGAATCGACAGTCGGAATGGGACTAAAACGCTACCCTGGCATACAAAGCTTGCCATTATCATTTGTTTATGTGATTTAGCGGTCCCTAAAAATTCCCACAGAGTAATAAAATTCCAGTTTAAGCTCAGTGGGCACTTATTAACCCATTCAGCAACACAAGACCAAACAATGGCTCATGCCACAGCAATGCAATAAATGCAAATAACACAAATGTGGCTAAGAGGATTAGGTATTGTTAAGCATAATATTAGAATGAGGAAGATCCATGCAACTTTAAACATGGAATGATTGTTGATGTCATATGCATGTCACGACTACTGATCTCCTGGAATTGTAGATCAGTGAGTATATTTTGTAAGGTTTACACTGGTGTGTGTGCGAAACACTGTATGTATTTGGAAAGGAATTGCACCGCATTCCTGTGCACATCACATGCGATGTCTGTGCGGTGCTATTTTAGCCATACATTTTGTATGGCTGAAATCGCATCACATCCGCAACCAAAATGGTGCAGGGTCCTTTTTTTCCCTTGCACCTGAATTTCATCGCAGCAGATCGTATGAATGCAGTGAGATTTCTATGCAGTGCGATATTGGGAAGCGCCGCAAATCTTATGCGTTTCCCACATTGCATCAGTGTGACCCAGGGCTTAGAGAGCGGTCCATAAAATAAAAAACATCCAGTGGGTATAAGTTCTATGGGTGAACACTTTGTTAAACAGAGAGGTCAAAGGAGAATGGTCAGATTTGTTTAAGTTGATGGGAGGTCCACATCTGCCAATACCATTTTCTGTGGCTTGCTAAATCCATAGAATAAAACATCCGGTTGTACTAAAGGCAAGTAGACTCTGACTTGGTAATGATAGGTGTACCTAATAAAGTGGCTTGCTGATTTTGCATTTGGGCTACTACAACTATTTTCAATCTAATGAATCAAGGCTGTTGCAAACAATCCACATTTTTACATAATACGGTACGAAGGCAAGTACAGGCCTGGATATAGATTAGTATTTTGCAACTTCAATTCTCAAGTATCCCCAGCAAATCATGTTTTGGGGTTTCCCACAGTTTACACAAAAAGATTATTTCTGTGTCCTTTGATTAATAAAATACCGCCACTGTTCATAAAAACAGCATGAGATATCGGAGGTCCCCCTAGGCCTTAACAGAGAAGCCTGGTAACATACCTCCCAACTTCTTGATATGGGAATGAGGGACACCCATTAGCAAAAGTATGTAGGCATAGGACACACACCCTGCCACGCCCACTTAAAAGAGAATTATACAAAAAAAATATTAGTTGAACCCACAAGTTTTTGTTTTTTTACCACTACTATCTATTATACTGGCTTTTGAAATATACAAATGCAGCAATTTAGAAATTGGATGAAAGGTTTAGCACTTGGAAACACTTTTTGAAACATAAATAGTGCATTTTATTTATAGCTACGTATATAGATCAGACCAAAATGAGGAGGAAAGAGGGACCGGGGACTTTGTTCCAAATCAGGGACAGTTCCTGAAAATCAGGGACAGTTCTTCAAAATCAGCGACAGTTGGGAGCTATGTGATAGTCAGAGGACTGAGCTTCATCCTGCCAGATCGATTTATTCACAAAGTATTATAGCAAATGTGTGTGCTCTCTGAAGACCCAAAGTACAAAGTACCATTCCATTTGATAAGCATGTAAACAGGGGCGATCCTAAGGTCACCGACACCTGGGTGCTGAAATATTTCTGGCACCCCCACATGGGTGTGGTCATCTTTCCAACTTCTCCCTTTTACAAATGTTTCTATGGCAACGAGTCCTGCTATAGGTGGGAGCTGATCGCCCCCACCTATAATAAAAAATAAATAAAAAATATCCCAAAGTTTGTAGACGCTAAAACTTTTGAAACCAATCAAAAATACGCTTGTTGGGACTTGTTTGTTGTCCTCTGCTAGTTGGGGGTGGGTGACATCCTCAGCTCTGAGGGGTTCATGCTAGGACTTGCAGTCCTTCACTTTTGGGAGGGTCACATCACCCAAAAGTGACAGACTACAAGTCCCAGCATGAACACCTCTGAGCTGAGGATGTGACACCCCCCCCCCCTCCCCAACTAGTGGAGGAATTCCCAATATGAGCCCCTGAGATTTAAGAATGTGATCCCCTGCAAAAGTGAAGGACTACAAGTCCCAGTATGAACCCCTGAGATCTAAGGATGTGGCCCCTTAGATCTCACAGGTTCATGCTGTGACCTGTAGCCTTTCACTAGTTGGGGGCCCGGGGGGACACCTTTTCAGCTCTGAGGGGTTCATGATGGGACAGTGGGACCTGTAGTCCTTCACTGTTTGGGGAAGCGGGGTGTGATACACCCTCAGGGAGTTCATGGATCTCAGGGATTCATGCTGGGATCTGTAGTTCTTCACTTGTGGGGGGTCACATCACCAAAAGTGAGGGAATACAAGTCCCAGCATGAATCCCTGAGACCCATCCTTGTTACCTTGTCCTCCTATCCCTCTGCGGGTGTCATCTGCTGCCAGCTCATTCTCCCTAATGGCACACAATCATGTTTTAATTCATCCACCTCACCTCAGGCAGGTGCAGGTCGACTCTTCAGATGGGCTATAATCTCCCTTCCCTCAGGCTCTGAGAGGCGCATGCAGCAGCGCTGGAGAAGATAGAGGGAGGAGGTGGGTGGAGTCAAAATTCATTAGTCGTGGAGATGGAGGAAGTTAATTCCTCCTCCTCTCTGAATGCTGGGGCCTCGGCCTCGCTCTCCTTCCTGTGACATCACCGGTTGCTAGATGCCAGGAGGCAGGCTATCCTAGCAACCAGTGCAGGCAATAGAGGCCAGCGGTGCAACAAGAGGGTCTTGGCCCACCGGAAAAAATACTGAAGCACTCGGTCAGTAAATCAAATCAGCTGCATGTACAGTAAGTGAGTGCCACTTGAGCTTCGGCGCCTGAGCCTCAGCTTGTGGTGCCTGGGCATGGTGCACCTACCCAGGATCGGCCCTGCATGCAAACACTGTGAGGCCTCCAAAATGTACTCCATCAACTCTTTCAAACACACTCCTTCTGTCGCCAAAACATTCAGCCTGATGGTGGCCTCACATACTTCATTTTTTATATCTGAGCAATGTACAATTCGATCAAAATGATCAAATCTGTAAACAATAGTAAAGCCATAATTTCCCTTCTGATTGATTTAGGTTGGATTTTGGTTGGATTCAATCAAATTAATTCAATCAGTCAGGGAGGAATATTATTAACCATTTTGATTCAAGTGGCAGCACTGAGATACCCTTTTCACAAATACCATCATATATGTATGGATTAAATGATGTGGTTACATGTAGAAACAGAGATGCACAGAAGCAGAGAAACAAAGATTGTATCTTAACTATAAACTGCAATCCACTTCCCTGTGTGTAGCATATTGATCACAGGGGTTTTCGACTATAGATCAACTATTTCTATTGGAAGAGATTATTTAGAAAATAAATTAATAATTTACTGAAGCATGAATGGTTACCATAAGAAGACTAAAAAGTATTGTTACAGATATGCAAGTTTTGACTTTTTGTGCAAAGTCAAGAGCTAAACCCTCCTCTTCATCCCTGACCACACCCCTTGCTGCTAACATATAACTACTACCTTAAAGAAAGCAGTAGCTTGCCTACAGTCATTGAAAAGACAGAGTGTGTTCAATGTGTTGATTGTGATTGAAAACCCAACTTCACCTTAAAGTGGTTGAAAAAACCTTTACATATACCCAGTGAAGGGACTATCCTCAGGTGATACACAGAAATTAAACAAATCCTCCTACATAAGATGTATCTGTTTATCTGCAGTGCTCTCTTCTCTAAATCCATTCAAAGTCCAACATTTTTAAAGTTTGTCTGGGAGTTCAGAAAAAAGGGGGCGGAGAGGTTACGCACTGCAGCTCAGTGAGGAGAGCTCTGAGAATTGAGGCAGCACATAGGAACAGAGCTGAGGCTGTCAATCACAGGCTGTGTGCTGGAGATCACTCCTATGTCACCTTTTATCTCCCAGTGTCTGGAAAACTTGTCAGAAGTGATTCATGCTGATAGCAGAGGAACGAGGCAGCAGACAGAAAAGACACTTAGTGCTCTTAACTGAGACAAGTACACATTATAGAGGGATATGCTTTGTTCATTTTTCATGTCTGAGGTTTACAACCACGCTAATGTTGCATGGTATCCAAGAAGACAGCACCCAATAGAGGAATTCCCTTAAAAAATAGAGGAATAATTGGGCCTCTGATAACAGACTGGAACAGAGTTTATCTTCACTGCCTCAGTGAGTTGCTTAACAGCTCAATAGTTCATATTTAGTATTGGTTTCTTTCACCACTGGCAAATTAGCTTAAATTTACCCATACCACAGTTGCCAATGTGGCCATGTTTATTATTCTGTTACATGAAAAAATACAATAATAAGATGCATTATACACAAATGGAAAAGCAGAAATAGAGATGACATCCTTATGTCTAGTTTAAAGGAAGTATGGATAATAAGTATCTTGTTAATCACAAGCCCCTCCGTTGTCTTACCTTGGTACATAATACATGGCATTCCCTCTACACTCCAGGTCTAGAAAATAGTGACAGTCTCCATTTTAAGGTAAAAGCATATACTGGTCAGAGATCATTTTTCTGTATGATCAGACCTATCTTCAGTATAACACATTTGTGGGAGGTAATATATGAGTGTAAATGAGGTGTGAAAATATTGATTATTATTCTGACAACTCAGGATGTGGGAGTTGTTAGCCAGGAGTTTATTAGCCAGGCTTCTGGGGGGGGGGGCAGAATGACCTACAGGTCCTTCACCGTTTGGGGGGACCAGAATGACCTACAGGTCCTTCACCGTTTGGGGGGTCCAGAATGACCTACAGGTCCTTCACCATTTGGGGGGACCAAAAGACCAACAGGTCCTTCACCGTTTGGGGGGTCCAGAATGACCTACAGGTCCTTCACCGTTTGGGGGGACCAGAATGACCTACAGGTCCTTCACCGTTTGGGGGGACCAGAATGACCTACAGGTCATTCCGGTTCCCTCGTTGAGCAAAACTGCGCAGATTTGTAATATCAGCTGGGGCCCCTTGACTTCATGGGCTATTTTTTCTGGAAAAGGGGAACTTAGCTTTTCAAAACAAGTTATTGGGGCTTTTTTTAAATGTACCTTGGATTTTAAATATCTGCATTTTCAGAAAAATACCCTTTACATTCAAACGATAAGTAAACAGAAGCCCGTAGTACTAGTCTACCATAGTAAAGAAACCTTTTTATGGCTTAAAGTGGAACATATGGCTAAAGCTGGCCATACATGGATTGAAATACATCCGGTTAAGCAGGAACCGGCCAAAGATCTATCCATCTATGGCCATTCCTGTTCATGAGAAATTGATCTATCAATTGACTTCTTAAGGACATTTCTCCTGTAAAATTTACATTCCACGTACATAAGTGTTCACAGCCAATCGGCTGTAGCACTGATCAGTATATTCTGACAGCAGGTGAGTCCCACTGTCAGAATACAATGATACTAAGAAGAAGATTCCCATATCCACTTCAAATGTGTGGATGGGGGAATCAGTTCAGTTTTATTTTTTGCAGCCTGCTGGCTGAACAAGAAAAACAGAAATATGTATGGCCAACTTAACCAATTCAGCCCTGGAAGGATTTACCCCCTTAATGACCAGGCCATTTTTTTTCGATACGGCGCTGCGTCGCTTTAACTGACAATTGCGCGGTCATGCAACACTGTACCCAAAATTTATGTCCTTTTTTTCCCACAAATAGAGCTTTCTTTTGGTGGTATTTAATCACCTCTGTGGTTTTTATTTTTTGAGCTATGAACAAAAAAAGACTAACAATTTTGAAAAAAAATTATATTTTTTTGCTATAATACATATCCCCCCAAAAAAAATGTATTCATCAGTTTAGGCCAATATTTGCTATATATTTTTGGTAAAAAAAAATCCCAATAAGTGTATATTGATTGGTTTGCGCAAAAGTTTTTGCGTCTACAAAATAGGGGATTGATTTAGGAACTTTTATTTTTTTTTACTGGTAATGGTGCAATCTGTGATTTTTAGCAGGACTGCGACATTGTGGTGGATAAATCTGACCACAAGTGACACTTTTTGGTAACCAGTGGCACCAATACAGTGAGCAGTGCTATAAAAATGCACTGATCACTGTATAAATACACTGGCAGAGAAGGGGTTAACACTAGGGGGCAATTAAGGGTTCCCTAGGGAGATGCTTTCTTACTGTGGGGGGAGTGGACTAACAGGGAGTAGAGAGAGATCGTTGCTCCAGATCACTAGGAACAGCAGATCTCTCTCTCCTCCCCTGTCTGAACAAGGATCCACCTTGTTTACATTGGCAGATTCCTGTTCTGCTTCTGTGAGGAGTGATCGCAGGTGGCTGGCAAATATTGAGTCTGGTGGACCCGTGCCCACGCTCCCTCTGCGTGCAGCGGGTGCACGCTCTCACACACGGACCGGTGCGTCAGTTCACGCAGCCAAGCCGCTTTTCTACAGTGTATCTGCGGTGGGCGGGCGACAAGTAGTTAAAGTGGTTGTAAAGTCAGAGGTTTTTTTTCTCTTAACATATAGAATGCATTAAGATAAAAAAAAAAACTTCTGTGTGCAGTAGCCACCCCAGTACCCCCTAATACTTACAGTACCTGAACCCCATCTCTTTCCAGCGATGTCCACAAGTGCCTCAGCCATCCAGGACTCTCTCCTGACTGGCTGAGACACCGCAGCGGCACCATTGGCTTCTGCTGCTGTCAATCAAGGTCAGTTAGCCAATCAGGAGAAAGGGGTTGGGGCCAAACCTGGGCACCCTGTCTGAATGGACACAGAGAGTGGTGACTCGGCTCAGGTGCCCCCATAGCAAGCTGCTTATTGTGGGGGCACTCGACAGGAGGATGGGGCCAGGAGAGCCGAAAAGGGACCCGAGAGGAGGAGAATCTGGGCTGCCCTGTGCACAACCAGTGCACAGCAGGTAAGTATAACATGTTTGTTATTTTTAGAGTAAAAAAAAAAATGAGACTTTACAATCACTTTAACTACTCTTGAAAATATCCCCTCCCCCATCCACCCCATCCTCCTACCAATCCTGGATAACCTGTACACCATATAAAAAAAAATCTGTATACTTACCTATTTTAACCTGGTCCAGCCATGTGATCCACCAGCATCGGATCTGCAGGGAAGAGGGGGGAGCACCAACAAAAATGGACCTTGGGAGCCTATAGGTGACATCATGGCTTCAGGAATTCAAAGCCGTTGTTGAGTGCCCCCTTACACAGGGGAGCCAAAGCTGCTGAATCTTGTGACCGAACCAAATAAAAATTTGGCTATGAGTAAGGCCATTTGTGGCTGCAACAAGTCAGCACTGTTGGATCTTTGACTTTTACCCGCAAATCTAATAAAGAAGATTTACAAAACCCAAGGACAAGTGCCGGTATTTACTTCTCAGTTGGATACATACTGGAGCTATTACCGCTGCACCACCTACTGCACACATCGGGTCCAGCCAGGTTGAGTACAGTGAGATATTTTACATGGAAATTAAAATCTTTTTACACAGGGTATGCAGGATAGGTAGGTGGAAGTGGGAAGCAACCTGTTTTAAGAATAGGTAGAATAAAGCTGGCCATACACCATACAATTTTCTTATTCCATTTTCTTTAGATTTACCTTCAACTATGTAGTAGAAGGGCCTGCCTGATTGCATACAAATGAAAAGTGTTTAGGTTTGACCTCATATTATAGGGTTTTGGTAAATCTAAAGGAGAAATGTACAAGAAAATTGTATAAGTATGGCCAGCCTTAGCCTTTACTACTACTTTAATTCTGCTAATGTGACCAAACAGTTTATTTTTTAGATTTTTCTGTATGTGTCTGGTAAAGACATTGGGGTCCCCACTGTTTTTTGTTTTTTTGTTGTTGTTTTTTTGTTAGAAATGACAATACATTTTGTGGCCCGTTCAAACTGAACTACTGCATACCACTGGAAATGTGATCTACGATTAATAATGTGAAAAAAATCAGATTGAAAAATAAACAAGTAAGCGTCTATCCTTACATGTACAGCTTGGCTTTAGTTTCCCAGGAAAATGTCTGCTGTTTGCTAACACGACAAATAAATGTGTAGTCATTGCTAGTGATCTCCTACGACTTGTCATGTGAGCTGGGAATCCCCTTCAATGTTTGCAGTCTGATTTCATGGCTCATCATTCACACCAGAGACCTCACACATATGGACGGAGGCCACATCATGTAAGCCAGACAGTTACACTGTTACCCCTTTAATAGCTGGGAATATGATCTCTCCTGATTTCAACACTTGACAAATCATGATGTTGGACTTCAGGGAAGAGCAGGAGCCAAAGCTCCCATGATGCCTTGGGTCTCCGAGCTCACTGTGTCTGCCGGACGCAGCTGTTGTGCATACAATAGAAGTCTGCATGGGAGGGGGAATTCCAGTATCTATAATAGGAAGAAACATTAGCCTTGTTCCAACACACTCCACACTGTCCAGCTTTTCGTGCTCTTTGTCATACCTTTTGCTCCAGCATGATGACTTTTGTTTAGAAATCTTAAAACTTTCATACCTTTATCCTATTTTTTTTTTTTTTTGTGATCTAGTGAATTTCAACATACTGCTACAACATGTGTGTTCAGGAAACTGAAACAAAAATGGTAACAGTTCCCATGTGTGTTCACAACCTTTGAAGTGGTTGTAAACCCTTACATATACCCAGTGAAGGGAGTGACCTCAAGTGTTACACAGAGATGAAACAATCCTTCTATATAAGTTGTACCTGTCTATCTGAAGTCTTTACTCAAAGTGCAAAGCTTGTCTGAGCTGTCAGAAAAAGGGGACGGAGAGCTGAATGTACACTATGCAGTGCTCAGTGAGGAGAGCTCTGAGAGCTGATTGGAGAAAAAGGACACACCCCCTTCACGCATCACACAGGAACAGAGCTGAGGCTGTCAATCAGCTGGAGCTCCTTCCCTTTTCACCTTTTTTGTCTTGGTGTCAGGAAAACTTGTCAGAAGTTATTCATGCTGATAGCAAAGGAATGAAGTAGCAGACAGAAATGACATGTAGTGCTCTTGAGATAGTACACACTATAGTGGGATGTGCTTTGTTCATATTCTTTAATGGCTGAGGTTTACAATCACTTTAAGCTTTTTTTTTCATATAACAAAACTTTGATAGGCATTGACAATGAGATGGTAAGTTCACAGCTATCCTATATGTGAAGTCAATTAAACCATTTTGAAAAGGATCCAACCAATTAGTTTAATGGGTAGATGCAGGTTTCTTACATACACTCCCATGCGTTAAGTGTTATGAGTGTAGCACCCTCCTCTAGTTAAGCTGTTGGGCTAAACTTGGGCTTCACTGCAGTCAGTGGAGCAGCAATCCATTATTTTTGTCTGGTAAGGCTTCCTAACTGGGTGTTTGATCTCTCTTACCTGCCTCTGAAAGAAGTTTCCAGAATATAGAGCAGGGAAAGTCAAATGACCAGTACAAAATGTATTATCCTCAAGGTGGCTGGGGAGGTTATATATGCTTGGGAAGCCTTTTCAGAGTGGTGTTTCCTGTCCAGGGATGGTTTCAATTCTCCTGGGGCTGGGAGATATCTAGCGAGACAAGAAATTGCTGTCTAAGCATCAGCAGGAGCTGGGCTGAGGGCCCAGGGAAGATTGCTAAAAGATTATTTGCTGGTGGCCATCATCCTGAGGTCTTTGTCTGTAGAAGGATTTTTGGTCTCACTGAGGATTCTGGGTGGCAGACAGCTCCTGGGACATTGTGAGTTAAGACCTTGCTCTGCATTCTTGGGTGTGCAAGCACTAGCTGGGAATTAAGTGCCAGAGAATACTATAGGTACTATGGCTCCTTTTATAGAGTCCTAGCAATGGCGGCTGGTGTTTTTTTTAGGGCGGGTGGCAAACAACCACCCCCCTTACGAGAGGCACCCACCCCTGCAGTTGTTTGCCGGTCGCTGTCCGACACTTACTCCACCTGCGGTAGAGGCAAGTGCCAGGCAGCAGGCACCGTGGTGCAGTGGCTCTGAGTCGTCTCCTCCATGGCGGCTTCCAGCTCCTCCTCTTAGGCATCCAATAGAATCGCCGGTCCTTTCAGCCAATTGGGTGACCGGTGTCAAAACCTGCTTCCTGATTGGCTGGGAGAAGGATCAGTGATACAACAGCAAATATTCATTTGCTGTTGTAACACACCTGGGTGGGATCGGAGCGCACTCTCTGCGACCCCAGCCCACCCTATACTGAAGCCTATATTGAATGCCACCCTTACAGACAGCTAAAAAGATCACTGGTGTTACACAGCTGCCTCTACTAAGTGACACGGGTTACTTATTCACAGATTGAACCCCTGCCTCGTAGTGGGCAAAATATGCACTGTTTGTGCATCTTAAAGGTCCAAATAGTATAGGCAGACATTGTAAAAGCAAATCTTTGTGTGTATCCAAAGTTAAAAAAGATGCTTCAAAGACCAATGTCGACTTATCAGCTATTGTTTCATGCCAGTATTAATCCCTTATGCTGGCCATACATTATACAATTTTCTCATTCTATTTCTTTTAGATTTACCTTCATCTATGTAGTAAAAGTATGCCTGATTGCATACAAATTGAAAGGGTTTAGCTTTGACCTCATATTATATGGTTTTGGTAAATCTAAGCCCTTGTACACACGGTCGGAGATTCCGACGGAATGTGTCCGATCGGAGCGGTTTGTCGGATATTCCGACTGTGTGTGGTATGCATCGGACTGTTTCTGTCAGAATATCCGTCGGACCAAATTTTTCAACTTGCTGGAAATATTTTCAGACAAACTGCTCCGATCGGACATACTCTGATCATGTGTAGAGAATTCCGATCAGACAAAGTGCCACGCATGCTCAGATCAAATTCCTACATCAAAGCTATTGGCTACTAGCCTGAACGTAGTCCCATCGTAACAAAATTACGTCATCACGTTCTGAAAGATCGGATTTTCCGACAACTGTCCGACCGTGTGTATGCAACAGTTTCGGACAAGATCCATCCGACAAAATCCGACGGACAAAATCCGACGGATTTGGTTGTCGGAATCTCCAACCGTGTGTACAAGGGTTAAAGGAAAATTGCACAAGCAAATTGTATAATGTATAGCCAGCCTTATTGTCCTCATTAAAAAGTTATACGGTTTATGTAAGGCCTAAAAGTGAATTGCGTTATGCATACAACAGTAATTATGAGGAATATTTTTTCTGTAATACAAACAGAGTGTTTTACATCATTGAAAGTCCATTTGTTTCATTATCCAAATTAAACCTGCAGTGCTGCTTTAAGCTAACACAAATATCTCCCTGCTGGTTGCAGTGAAGGGAGCTGGCGTCAGAGGTGTAAGAGCATTATCAAAGAGAAAAAAAGGGTGCTACTCACCAACATGTCGGGGCGGGCGAAACATGTCAGGGGTCGTGGCTGGAGCGACGCTGGCTGAGGCCACATTCATCTACATACTAATGCACTGGGGTGGCGAGTGGCACCCTTTCTTCTCTTTGATAATCCACTTGTTTCGTGATTATAATATAATATGATAGAAGAAAACAATGAAACCCGTTTTTCAATGTTTTTTCTACATTTTTCTCTTCTGCTTCAGGTATTTTACCCTGCATTAATCTCGAGAACATATCACTGGAGGAAATCTTTAACCTGACATGATTGTAACTAATAAAGCTTGTGAAAAATGTGAGATTTATGCTATTCTGTTTTTAATTTTACTTGTAGCAGACATGCTGTCTAGGTCCTGGTGAGGACGAGCCATAGCTGAGGACAGTCAGTGACCAGCTACCAAAATGTACCCAGTGAACTAGGGACACGTTAGTCAGTTTTATAACATGCAGCCATTTACATCAGCTACTTTACTATGCTATAAACTGCTCATCTTGCATAATGTGTTCCCAAATGAATCAATATATCTGACACATGTAGGAACACATAATCCTAGACAAGCTCTCTTTAGCATTTTAAATCTTGGGAGTAGATTCAGTAGATTAGGATTGTTCCCAATGTTGTTTTTAATACAAAGCAAGGTGACAGTTTTAACTGAGGAGACCCTTCCTCATGGTAGGAGGTGTGGCTAATAGCAGAGACTGGACCAACATATGCACTAATGGTAGGATTCCAGACAGGTCCTCTTGTTCATTTCTACCAGTGACCCCCACATTCCTATTAGAGGCAATGCCTTGCTACTTCACCCATAAATGTTTCTCTCTTGTCTTAATGCCGAAGTTTATTCTGCCTATAATTTGCTTTCATTGGTACTCCTGATCTTGACATTAACACACTTCAGGTCTTACAGTGGCCCCACTCCACTTGTAAAACAATAAAGACACCTTTGGACACAACACTGTCAATCATAAGAGAGGGTAATGTTAGATACAATGGTAGGTTTAGATGGATTTGACTAACAGATTGAAGCCAAACTCCACCTAATACTTTTTTAGCAGTTACACCAACCGTTTTTTTCCCTTTTGCAATAAAGGCTTTACCTGAATAAATAAAAGCAGATCATTGTAAGCACCGCTTGAGTGTTAAATGGTTTGTCTCAACCCTTTAACTAGCACTTTTGCTGGACAGCTTGGTCTGTTGAAAAATAACAGACTTATGCCGCGTACACACGGTTGGACTTGCCAACGGGATAACCTCCGTCGGCATTTCCGACGGAAAAATTTAGAACATGTTCTATATCTAAGTCCGTCTAAAAATTCAGACAGAAAAAGTCTGATGGGGCATACACACGGTCAGAATATCGCACCAAAAGCTCCCATCTGACTTTTTCTGATGGAAATTCCAACCATGTGTACGCCCCATTACTGGACAGATTAGCAGGTGAAAATAAAGACAAATAAAAAAGAAAACAAATGCAGCCACCAAACTTTAGAATTGGTAAGCTTCAATATTAAAGTGGGGTGCCCCTTAAAAAAACTAAAAACTAAAAGTCAGCAGCTACAAATACTGCAGCTGCTGACTTTTAATAATCAGACACTTACCTGTCCCAGGGTTCAGCGATGCGGGGAAACTAAGCTCCGCTCGCCCCCACCCCCTGCGCCGGCATTCTTACTGTGGGCACCCAGCTGTGGCTTCACAGCCAGGCACCCACTGCGCATGCGTGAGCCGCGCCATGTGCCGTGATAGGCTGCGCAGTCATCTGGGACCTGTCATGTGTCCCAGATGACTGACTGTGCCGAGGGGAAGTGACAGCGGATGCCCAGGCACTGAAGGAGGCAGACTACGAGGGACCCCCTAGCAACAGGCATTTAGAGGCGAGTTAAAATAAAATCAAATTTATTTTTATTTTTTTTAATTTTACTTATATTTGTTTTTCTTTTGGGGAACACCACTTTAAATACATTTTGGGGGGGGGGGGGGGTTAATACCACTTTAAAGTATTTTTACTATATAGTGCCCTAGAACCTACGCTAATGGATGAATGATATAATGTAACCTAAAAGAGAAAAAAACACGCTAGACTCATAAACTAAAAAGGGGGCAGCAGCTCAAATGTAGGATACACACCAAATACAAATAGAAAAAGGAGGAGAGCTGTGCCAATGTTAAAACTATTATTAAAAACAATAATGAAAACAAAAATAAAAACAATAGTCCATATAATCCAGTTTCACCACAGTGATTCCACACACTGAGATGCCCGACCACCGTATAAAAGGCCTGCTTACCAAATAGCAAGCAAAAGGGACGTTTAGTTGTACCCAAACACGACCTTTTCATTTGTAGCGATGACCGCTGGACTCACACAGGACCCGGACCATGTAACTGACAGCCCCCTAATGCCCCATACACACGATCGGATTTTCCGACAACAAATGTTGGATGTGAGCTTGTTGTCGGAAAGTCCGTCCGTGTGTATGCTCCATTGAACATTTGCTGTCGGAATTTCCACCCACAAATGTTTGAGAGCAGGTTCTCAAATTTTACACCAACAAAGCTTGTTGTTCGTAAAGTCTGATCGTGTGTACGCAAGTCAATCACGTCAAGTTTACACATGCTCGGAATCAAGCAGAAGGAGCCGCACTGGCTATTGAACTTCCTTTTTCTTGGCTCGTCGTACGTCTTATACGTCACTGCGGTCTCACATTCAGAATTTTTGGGCAACATTCGTGTGACCATGTGATGCAAGACAAATTTGAGCCAACATCCTTTGGAAAAAAATCCACGGTTTTGTTGTCGAAAAATCTGATCGTGTGTACGGGGCATTAGCGTCTCACAGATTCATAGCCGTAATTGAAGTAGACTCAGAATGGGCTCTTTATCTGAAAAAAGGAAAGACTGACCATAGCATGATACAGCTCTGCTTTGCACACCCCTCCTGAAGTGGTATTGCTATTTGGTAAGCAGGCCTTTTATACGGTGGTCGGGCACTTTATCTCAGTGTGTGTAGTCATTGTGGTGAAACTGGATTATATAATGTAACCTGTGTGGTCTCTTTAGTTAAGAAACATACTGAAATACAATGCTTTATTCACAACAATACACTTACTGTTTATTACTTTCATGCTTTGTGCCGTGTACGATATACGCTTCGCCCTCTTTACAATGACTCAACGTTGGCTGCTCCTACCAACATACTTACAAAACACCTTTAAACCCTTCTCTAAGTGTAGGAGAATGTATGACTTCTTAGACATTACAATAACCACAAACATTGTATATACCAACACAAAGGCATGGCAATTTAAAAAGCGAATTCTTCCACACTTTAAATGCCTTAGATAGCTTTTATCTGTGTGTCATTTACTTTGTTCTGTTACCTCTGAAGTCTAACATTTCCTCCGAAGTTGGTATTCACTTTCTGGTGTCCAAGCAACAAGCCTCTGTAGAGCGTCTCGGGATTCTGTGTCTCCTGTCACAGATCATCTCCCTCTGAAAGACTATGATGTCAAATTCTGCTCACCTGTGTAACATTCCGTGCGTACAGATCTAAGACTATTATTGGTCCACTAGGAGATAGGTATGTTATTTTTGGTTTGATTCTGGAGGACAGGTATACTTAAAAAACACTATACTGGTACACAATACAATATTGTCAACTACAATGCAATAAAGTTGAACATTTACCAGAAAAGAAAAAAAAACTGTTGATGCGTTTCCTTACTATGTAACAAACCCAAGCAAGTTGTAGCTGTCTAAGTCTCTTAAAACATAACTACATATTAAAAGAGACCTGCACTGAAAGAAGTATGGAAACTACCACTAATGAGCACAGGTTTCCATTAAAATTCCATATAAATAGCGAACTATGCCACAATAGTGTTTTGTGGCCTTCTGGCACTTAAAATCACAAACAGAATCCTCTGAACCACCCCTGATCTCACACTGTAGTATACAGTAGGGAAAAATAATAATTTGATCCCTTGCAGATTTTGTAAGTTTGCCAACTTACAAAGAAATGAAGGGTCTTTAATTTTTACCATAGGTGTATTTTAAATGATACCAACAGAATATCAACCAAAAATCCAGAAAAAAACACGATACAAATGGTATAAATTGAGTTGCAGTTCAGTGAGTAAAATAAGTATTTGATCCCCAAGCAAAACATGACTTAGTACTTAGTGGAAAACCCTTGTTGGATGTTTCTTGTAGTTGGTTACCAGGTTTGCACACATCTCAGGAGGTATTTTGGTCCACTCTTCTTTACAGATCTTCTCTAAATCCTTAAACCGATTGTAAAGGCTAATTTCTTTTTTTTTTTTTATAACAAACATGTCATACTTACTTCCAATGTGCAGCTTGTTTTGCACATTTGGCCCCAATCCTCGACTTCTGGGGACCCTCGGCAGCTTTCATGGCTCCTCCTCACTTCAGATAACCCCCTAGGAGAAGCGCTCTCCTGGGGGGTTAACTTGCGGACATAGTCCCGAGTCCAGCATTCGCGGCGTCCATAGACACGAATGTCGGACTCGGCCCTGCCCCCTGGCACCCACGTCATTGGACTTATTTGACAACAGCGGGAGACAATGGCTGCGCTGCTATCGATCTATCCAATCAAGAGCCACGACCCCGTGCAGAGAGGGACAGCGCGTCACCGGCATAGGAATTACGGGGCTCAGGTAAGTAAAATGGGGGGGGGGGGGGGGTGGTGACTGCCAGAAGTTTTTTCACCTTTAACCAATGCATAGAATGTATTAAGGTGAAAAACATGAGGGTTTACAACCCCTTTAAGGTTTCTTGGCTGTCGCTTGGCAACTCCTAGTTAAAAGTTCCCTCGATAAAATTTCTATAGGATTAAGGTCTGCAGACTGGCTAGGCCACTCCATGACCTTAATGTGCATCTTTTTGAGCCACTCCTTTGTTGCCTTGGTGGTATGTTTTGGGTCATTGTCATGCTGGAAGACCCATCCGCAACCCATCTTCAGTGTTCTGGCTGAAGAAAGAAGGTTCTCATCCAAGATTTTACAATACATGGCTCCATCCATTGGGCCCCGATGTGGCAAAGATGGCCTTTATCAAAGCATAATGTTTCCACCTCCATGCTTGACTGTAGGGATGGTGTTCTTAGGGTCATAGTCAGCATTTTCTTCCTCCAAACAAAGCGATTTGAGTTAATGCCAAAGAGTGCAATTTTGGTCTCATCTGACCACATCACTTTCTCCCAATCCTTCTCTGAATCATTTAGATGTTGATTGGCGAACTTCAGATGGGCCTGTACATGTGCTTTCTTGAGGAGGGGGACTGCAGGATTGCCAACCATGGTTGTGTATTGTTACCAATGGTTTCTTTGGTGACTGTGGTCCCAACTTCCCTGAGATCATTCACAAGCTTCTCCCCTGAAGTTCTAGGCTGATCCCCACTTTTTTCAAGATCAACCTTACCCAATCAGGTGAAATCTTGCATGGAGCTCTAGACTGAGGGCGACTAGTAGTTAGCTTCTTGCTGATGGTCTTGTAGGCCATTCCAGCCTTGTATAGGTCTACAATCTTATTCCTGATGTCCTTTGACAGCTCTTTGGTCTTGCCCATGATAGTGAGGTTTGAATGGAAGAAATTCTGTGGACAGGTGTCTTTTATACACATAACAAGTTGCCGTTAGGAGCACCTTCTTAAATTGACAGGACTAATCTGTGTACCAGATGTGCACTAGTCTGTGTGGAGCCAGAATTATTGTTGGTTGGTAGGGAATAAAATACTTTTTCCCACTGTATGCCTTATGTATATTAGTATGTAGAGGGAAATTTTGATTTTACTATGCATGCTTTGTTATAAAAAGCCTGGCTTACCAAAATGTTCTGCTTTACAAAAAAAGGAAGTGCTCAACTATTTCTTCTTTTCTGCCTGACTGCTGGTGTTGTTCCTCAATATGTTTCATTGTCAACAAGTTATATCTTAAATAGGTACAACCTACTGTATAAGGTGTATACTGGTGGCAAGGGGAGTGTTGCTGCCATTAGCAAAATTATGCATGCCCCTCTTTCCATTCTGCAATAGCCTATAGTAAAATTACTCCTTTCGAGCAGATCTGTTTACAGACTTCCCCTATGCGCCAAACGCTTTCAGTGTCATATTCTCTGATTTCCAAACCACCTGAGGACTTTGTCCCTCCCTTCCTTCAGAAATGAGAGTGAGATATAGATATGACCCTAATCCCTGCACAGAGGGATTGGGTTCTTTACTTTACCCATCGGTCCTCCCTGGCCAGCAGATACCAAGAAGCAGGATATAAACTTCTGACCTGCTGGTATAGGACCCATGTTCTCCTCCATAGGTTTTACGCTACTGTTTCTCCATTGTGTTGGCGATGCCAAAAGGAACCAGGCACATTGTTGCATATTTTTTGGTCATGCCCTAGAGCACAACCCTTTTAGGAGGGTGTCAGGTGGCGGATTCATAAAATTACTGATCTATCGCTAGAGATGCGCCGGAGACATTTTTATTAAACTTTAACCCACTCTTGAGATGTAGGTACGGGAAATCCCTCCTGATCCACCTGCTTAATGCAGCCAAAGTGTGCATCCCACAAAAACGGAAACATACTGACCCCCCGTAGGTTTTTTTAAAACAAGAAAGACCCCTCGTAGGTTGGTCAATGGATTGCTGTGGTTAATGAGATCGATGATATGGAACACTTAACAGTGGCCATGAAACGTAAGGAAGGAAAATTCCTCAAAACGTGGTATCATTGGCACGATTTTCCAAATCTATTCAGGGATGCGTACGAAACATACGTCCAAGCGTAACCCTGG
This sequence comes from Lithobates pipiens, assembly GCF_037356315.1. Classification (NCBI taxonomy): domain Eukaryota; kingdom Metazoa; phylum Chordata; class Amphibia; order Anura; family Ranidae; genus Lithobates; species Lithobates pipiens. The sequence continues at coordinate 370,512,517 of NW_027507758.1, read as the reverse complement.
TCATGTGATCTCCTGGTCTCACTTCCGACTTCTGGTTGTTTTGTTATCTCCGACGCTCAGGTGGAACGCACACCGGCCACGATGGTGGTTTACGGCTCGTATGCCATATGGTCCAATAATCAAATGTGCAGCCGCAGTGCCGGATGGGCACCATCAAATGTAAGAGGCTGTTTGGCTTATTGTTTATATTTTTTAATTATTTTAATAAACAGTATCACGCTATGGAAGTGTATATTGTCTCTTCTATGTCCCTTGCTTGACCATTCAGGATAGAGGTTCTTCTGCCAAGACGCAGTCTCCATATGTGAGCAGGCACAATCCTGCACAGGCCTTCATGACTTTCTTTTTAAGTAAAGAAGTCCAATACATCTGTTAAGAGCAATTGTTTTGGCACTGTGGGGTGACGATTCCCTCTTCTGGTGAAGGCTCTTCTCACTGAATATAAAGAAGTTTTTCTAGAAGATTACAGTGTTCACATTACCATTTGGTTTACTATTTACTGGGACTTTTCTATTATGCACATTTACTTTTATTTTCACAGTGTGTCAAAACACTAATGTCACTTATGTTTTTTTTCTTTCAATAGTTTTTATAAATTTTTCAAAACAGCATACAGAACATTATGCCCAAATATTCATCAAAAGATTGTTGAAACAGGGATGCAATATACAATGTGCTTGTTGGCTCTTCTCATATAAGTAATAACAAAACCCATTAAGAAAGGTTATATTATGTCCTAAGAGGCTTCCTTGTCAACTGATAGCATCCCTCAAAACCAAAAAGTCCCCCCTCCCCCACCCCTCTCCATCATTATGGTGTGGCCGAACCCTTGTCTAAGAAAAAAAAAATTGATGGAGTGGAAAAACCAGTAACATAAACATGACAAGAACATAAAAAAAAGAAAAAGGGGGGGGGGGGGAATAAGAAATTTGGTATAGTAGAACAGAGTGGGATGGGATGGGTCCCCAGGGTCCCGGCCTCTCAGTACAAACAACCCAGCCTTCAGGGAGCTTGAAGATAATCAATCCAGGGTTTCCACACTTTCTCAAATCTATCCTGCCTATCTTGTCTTATACTGACCAGTTTTTCATTGATCATGATCCAGAACACCTTGTGTTATACCAAAGTAACATTAATTACAGGCATTTTCCATGCACAGGCTATGGTTATTTTAGCCGCTAGGAGAATAAAAAATATAAGAGATCATAGATGTCTGGGGATCTCCTCCGATAAGTCAGAAAACAACCCTGTTTTGGCCTCTCTGGGTATATTTTGTCCTCTCACTGAGTAGATCAGGTTGAATAATCTGATCCAAAAATGTCGGACCTTCGGGCAAGACCACCAGACATGATACATATCGCCTTCCTGTCCGCACCCTCTGAAACAAAGGGGTAAAGTGCCAGGGTATAGTTTAGTCAGCCTTGTAGGGATAAGGTTCCAATGCGCTAGCACCTTATAGTTTGCCTCTACCAGTGAGGTGTTGAGTATGCCTTTGTGCACCATGGTTGACTATTTTGTCCACACCTCCTCCTCCACCACACCACCCCCGCCCCCCCCCCCCCCCGGTCCGATTCCCAAGCTGTTTGGTAGGAAGGTTTGTTACCCTGATTATTAAATCGTTTATACAACTACAGCGGTTTTCAAAAAGGGTCCTAGTGGCTATATCCACCTGGTCTTTCAACAAGGTTTTCATGAAATGGATAATTTGATACAGGCAATAAGTCTCTGTGGGGGGCATTTGTAAGGTTTCCTTAAAGTAGTTGGGTCGTCCTATCCCCCCGTTATCTATAAAGTGAGCAATTCTGTAAAGACCCTTGTTGATCCACCATGTGAATTGGGTGATCTGTTGGCCTGGCAGAAAGTGAGGATTATTGAAAAGTGGGGCTGCTGGTAAATGGGGTGGTTTTAAAGGATTTGCTGTGTCCCACAGATGCAAAGAATGGGATAAAGACGGGCTAGTAAAAACAATAAAAATAAAAAGTCCATAAATCTATCCCATAGTCTGTAGACGCTATAACTTTTGTGCAAACCAATCAATATACACTTATTGGAATTTTATTTACCAAAATGATGTAGAAGAATACATATTGGCCTAAATTGATGAAGAAATTTGATTTTTAAATTTCTTTTATTGGAAATGTTTTATAGCACTAAGTAAACAATATTGTTTTTTTTTTCAAAATTATCCATCTTTTTTTTTTTGTTTATAGTGCAGAGGTGATCAAATACCACCAAAAGAAAGCTCTATTTGTGGGGGAAAAAGACATCAATTTTATTTGGGTACAGTGTCGCATGATTATCAATTAAAGCAATGCAGTGATGTATTGCAATAAATGACCTGGTCAGAAAGGGGGTAAAACCTTCCGAAGCTGAAGTGGACAGTAGCATTATATAATTTAAGAAGATAACAAAATATATACTTTTAGGGCAGACAAAAATACATTTGATTGGTGTATTACTGAGTGACCCGTGGAACTTCCCAAAATCTCTTCCTACTAGAAATTCCTACTTATTTCATGCACGTGTTATTACTGTTTAAAGCATTGATTAACTATGTAACTATTAAAGCTACTTCAATTCCACTATATTTTGCCTTCAAAGTACAGTATATGGTACCTAAAGTGAAGCACTAAAGTATGGTCCAAAAAATGATATGATATACAGAGCTACAAATTATGTATAACTTAAGTTCATTTTAAGATATATCCGGTATCACATTTGTTTTGTAGACTGATATGCAATGTTAGATATGCATAACATGCAGAGCCTAATCTACTCTCAGACTAATATGCCAAGTTATAATATTAATAAAGGATAACATAGTAATTTTAAGAAAGAAGTCACATCTCAAGTTTGTTTACTGCCTGTTTTACCAAAGTTGGGCCATGAAAAATTGCATGGTTCCAAGAACAACCTAGACTTGTGCCAAGGGCAAAGTTGGATAAGCACTGAGAAAGTTGACCAGATCCTACTTCCAATACAAAGTCTCATATATAGTGCCCCTGGTCATTGTTCAGCAGTGGTCCTGAATGGTCTATGCCAGGCCCCACATGGCAGTTGGCAGTTCACCTGTTCCAGAAAAAGTTTGATTTTCTTGAGCTTAACAAATTTAATGTGATTCTTGTAAATATATGCTAAAAATACATAAGCCTTTTCAATTTCATGTTCTTCTAATTTAACCTTTGACTCACAAACCCATTCACTTGTTTGGATATGCTTAAGCCCCGTACACACGATCGGATTTTCCGACATCAAACGTTGGATGTGAGCTTGTTGGCTGAAAGTCCGACCGCATGTATGCTCCATTGAACATTTGCTGTCGGACTTTCTGCCAACAAATGTTGGTTAGCAGGTTCTCAAATTTTCCACCAACAAAACTTTGTTTTCGGAATTTTTGATCGTGTATACACAAGTCCGTTGCACAAAAGTTCACGCATGCTCGGAATCAAGCAGAAGGAGTCGCACTGGCTATTGAACTTCCTTTTACTCGACTTGTCGTATGTCTTGTACATCACCACGTTCCCACGTTCGTAATTATTGGGCATCATTTGTGTGACCGTGTGTATGCAACACAAGTTGGAGCCAACATCCTTCGAACAAAAATCCACAGTTTTGACCCCGACCCTTATGTCACAGTCCCAGCATCCTCCGGGACTGTGAGTTCATAAGGGGCGGGGTCACCATGTGACATCACCCGGTGACCCCGCCCCTTGTCCCTATATAAGTCCCCGCACAACACGTCCCTGCCATTGCGGCCAGAGAGAGCGTTGCGTCAACATCGGAAGAAGGAAGAAGAAGCAAAAGGCGGTGGAGGTGACAGGGAGAGAAGACCGGGCCAACGCTAGTTAAAGAGCTGGAAGAAGAAAGTGGAGGCCCGGCAAGAAGAACCGAAGAGTGGGACAAGACCCTGAAGTCGGAAGAAGACTCCCGGATGGCGGCGGCGACGAAGGAGAAAGCCGGGCTCCTCCGCTAGTAAAAGAGCTAGCAAAAGAGCAGAAGATAGCGGAGGAGTCCAGCGAGAAGACCCCCGAAGACAGAAGAGAAGACCCCCGGAGCCGTCTAATAAAGTATTTTAAAAACCTGTGTTGGTTTTTTTTCATGTACACTTTTTTCCCCAGGTGAATGGGTAGGGGTACCATGTACCCCATACTCATTCACATAGGGTGGGGGGCCGGGATCTGGGGGCACTCTTATTAAAGGGGGCTCCCAGATTCTGATAAGCTCCCCGCCCGCAGACCCTAACAACCAACGGCCAGGGTTGTCGGGAAGAGGCCCTTGTCCTCATCAACATGGGGACAAGGTGCTTTGGGGTGGGGGGGCCGCAGGGCCCCCCTTCCCCAAAGCACCCACCCCCCCATGTTGAGAGCATGCGGCCTGGTATGGCTCAGGAGGGGGGGCTCGCTCGTCCCCACCCCCTTTCCTGACCGGTCGGGCTACGTGCTCACATAAGGGTCTGCTATAGACTTTGCGGGGACCCCACGCCGTTTTTTTGGCATAGAGCTTCCCCTTTAAATCCATACCAGGTGATGGAGCTAGCGAGGTGTCAATCTCGCCGATGGAGGCGGCGACATTGACTTCCTTCGCTAGTTCTGTCAACCTGGAGCCGCGTTCAAGATGAACGGACTTTTCTCCGTGTGTGGGCAAGTCCGTTCATTTCAAAAGTCCGGCAGACTCCCGCCAAAGTCCGGTCTTGTGTGGGCAGGTCCGCTTGTTCGGAAAGTCTGGTGGACCTCCGCTGCAAAGTCCGGCGGGTTGTCCGCTGGACTAAGTCCGTCGGATAGTCCAATCGCGTGTACGCGGCATTAGACCTACCAAAACCATGAAACATGAGGTCAGACTTAAACATTTTCATTTTGCATTACATAGTTGAAGGTAAATCTAGAGGAAATTGAACAAGAAAATTGTATACTGTATGACCAGCTTAAGTACCCCTTGGTGTGTACTTGAAACCTATTATACCTCCTACCGCTGTGACCACCCTAGCCTAGTTGTTGAATACCAGTGGTCAGATCATTTTCCATTGTCTGATCTCTAACTTTGGGCCAGCTTAACTTATTTTTAGCTTTGGCCTTTTAAACTCCAATGGCATGCAAAAGCACTTAACTTGAAGTCCCAGATGTTTATGTGTGCAATCCAGAGCAAAGATAATTCTGGTTTCCAAAGAACTGCTGAGATGTAATTCCACTGAAATATCATTAACTTGAACATTTTTCTCTTGATACCAATTACAGTGTTTACCAATTAAACTACAAAATATAGAAAAGATGTAATACTACCAACAGCATTAGGGCCGGTTCACACAGCGGGCGATGCGAGGCGACACGACTCGCCTCGCTCCCGCAAGTCGCCCCCATTCTGTACAATGGAACCGTTCTGAGAGGAGCGACTCGAGTCGCTCCGACTCAGAAAAAAGGTTCCTGTACTACTTCTGGGCGACTTCGGGGGCGACTTGCATTGACTTCTATACAGAAGTCATCTGCAAGTCGCCGCCGAGGCCGCCGCAGGTCCCGGCGAGGCAAGTCGGAGACGCCTCGCCGCGCCTGCAGTGTGAACCGGCCCTTAGAACCCCCTATCATCCTTCCTCAGGGATAGCGTGCAGAAGAACACAATTCCCAACTGTAAAAGAGAAATACCTACCATAGCATAATTAGTACCAGGGCTTTTTTTCAGCGGGAACGTGGGAGAACGCAGTTCCGGCACCTCCTGCACTGAAGTATGTAATGGCAAGGGGTGCTGGGGACTGGGAGATCTATTGTTGATGGGAGGAATCTACTGTTGAGGGAAAGGCCTATTGTTGTTGGCTGCTGGAGGGTCTATTGATGCTCGCTGCTGGGGGATCTATCGTTGCTGGGAGCCAATTGTTGCTGGGAGGGATCTACTGATGAGAGAGGGGTTTATTGATGCTGACTGCTGGGAGATCTGTTGTTGCTGACAGGGGTCTATTGTTGCTGGGGTGGATCTGTTATTACTAGGGTGGATCTTTTATTACCGGAGGGTCAATTTGTTGCGGGAGGATCTATTGTTCAAAGAAGGGTGTATATCTTAATGCTTATTAATAAAATATATACAAAATGATACTTGGTTATGTATTCTCTAAAAGGGGCTATACAGGATGGTGGGTAAAGGATGGAACCAAGGCACGGTGCTCCGAGGTCGATAGGGGGCAAAGACAAGGGGTGACTTGAAAAGGGGAGTTCCTGAACCTATTCTCTGAAAAAAAAAAGCCCTGGTTAGTACTATCAGTTTATTTTGTACTAAATGATACAATGTCATACCTATTATAAATTCAGGAGAACTGTGCAATTGGTTCATTATTAATTCAGAATAATACATCTAATCAAAAAATACATGTTCAATCCAACATCTAAGAAAATGTTACTATGAGATGATGTTCAGTGAGCTCCGCGCCTTCAAACATCCAATGCCTCTGACATCTGCCATCGGCAGCAAACAGAACTGTGCTCATTTCCGCAAAGAATGGCAGTTCCTGTATAATTTGGTGAGCATCAGCACAGGAGGCCTGTCTTTTAACCACTTCAAATGACACTAAACAATTTCCATACTTTTCAGAAATAATCCATATGCTGTCTGCCCACTACTTAACCACTTAATCCCTGGACCATTTGGCTGGCCAAAGACCAGAGCATTTTTTGCAATTTGGCACTGCATCGTTTTAACTGACAATTGTGCGGTCGTGCTATGTGGCTCCCAAACAAAATTGATGTAATTTTTTTCCCACAAATAGAGCTTTCTTTTGGTGGTATTTGATCACCTTTGCGGTTTTTATTTTCTGCGCTATAAACAAAAAAAAGCGTAAATTTTGAAAAAAAACACATTATTTTTTACTTGTTGCTATAATAAATATCCCCAAAAAATATATAAAAAACATTTTTCCCTCAGCTTAGGCCAATACGTATTCTTCTACATATTTTTGGTAAAAAAAAATGTTTTTTTAAATTGCAATAAGCGTTTATTGATTGGTTTGCGCGTTTACAAAATAGGGGATATTTTTATGGTATTTTTATTAATAATTTTTTTTAGTAGTAATGGCGACAATCAGTGATTTTTTTATCATGACTATGACATTATGGCGGACAGATTGGCCACTTTTGACGCGATTTTGGGACAATTCACATTTAGACATTGATCAGTGCAATTAAAAATGCATACACCTGGAGAGCACACGTGGGGAATACTCTCATTATGGAAAAGTAAATATACCAGCACAGGGGAAGCCCAGGCAGGTTTGAGAGAATTTGGTCCCAATGGTTGGATACACCCGGTTTGGGCCCCAGGGAGCTAGTGCTGCCTAGAATTTTACAATGCCCATGAAAATAACCTGTATATGTGCACTGAACCTAGAAATGCAATATTGTGGTGCAACACTTTAGGCATTCATCTGGTGAAAACCTGCGGAGTATGAGCTCTGAAAGTTTTTGTACAATATATACAGTGTTCAATAAAAACCTTTTTGATTAGAAAAACAAAACAAATGCATTGATTACTGAGTAAATGTGACTGACAGTGAAGGGGTTAACCACTAGGTAGCGCTGTAGGGGTTAAGTGTGTCCTAGGAAGTGATTCTAACTGTGGGGGGGAGGGGGCTGTGTGTGACAACACTGATCACCGCTCCCGATTACAAGGAGCGGTGATCAGTGACAGTGTCACTAGGCAGAACGGGGGAAATGCTTGTTTGCCCGTTCTTGCTCCCCGTGAGATGATTGCGGGTATCCCCGTGGACCCCCGATCGAGCTCACGAAGCTCCCGGCGGGCACACTCGCCTGCAACCCGCCTCTTAAAGGGGAGCATACATGATTCTGCCTGGACGTGCCCTTCTGCCGCAGTATATCTGCATGAGGCGATTGGGAAGCGTTTAAAGTGATCGTTAATCCTGTTCTACCACTTTTACCTACAGGTAAGCCTATAATAAGGCTTACCCTATTTTTCGCTCCATAAGACGCACCTGACCATAAGACGCACCTAGGTTTTAGAGGAGGAAAACAAGAAAAAAAAAATTTCTGAACCAAATGGTGTTCTAAAATATTTACCAGTGCCCATGAAATGTAACCTGACCATTGCACATAAATGCAGCCTCTCGTTGCCTACCACTGCAGCCTCTTTGCCCACCACTGCAGCCCCTGTGCCCATTGCAGCCTCTCTGCCCATCAATTGCAGGCTCTGTGCCCATTGCAGCCTCTGTGCCCACCAATTGCTGCCTCTGTGCCCATTGCAGCCTCTCTGCCCACCAAATGCAGCCTCTGTGCCCATTGCAGTCTCTGTGCCCACTGCAGCCTATGTGCCCATTGTAGCCTCTCTGCCCACCAATTGCAGCCTCTGTGCCCATTGCTGCCTATGTGCTCATTGCAGCCTCTCTGCCCACCAGTTGCAGACTCTGTGCCCATTTCAGCCTAAGTGCCCACTGCAGCCACTCTGCCCACCAATTGCAGCCTCTGTGCCCACTAATGTCCGCCTCTGGATAACACGGCGCTCACCCCCTCTGTCCTCCGGCGCTCGTATGTCACTGAGCTGGGTCTGTGTGCAAGGTCCCGCCTCCCTAGACCGGCTCTTGTGATAGGCAGGAACACTGATTCAATCTATTATCACACGAGCCGGTCTAAGGGGGTGGGACCTTGCACACGGACCCAGCTCCGTGACATACGAGCGCCGGAGGACAGAGGGAGGAGAGCTCTGCAGTCGCAGGTAGGACAGTCCGGCCCTGCTCACAGGGGCTTCAGATGTCGGTCCTCTGCTCTCCTGCCTCTTTTCTGGCGATGGCGGCGGGGGGCGTTGCCTAGCATTCATTCACTCCATTAGACGCAGAGATATTTTTCTCCATATTTCTGGGGGAAAAAAGTGCGTCTTATGGTGTAAACGCTGCTGCATGCGCACTGAAGAGACAGCTTGCTCGTGCTGTTTCTTCAGTAGCTTTGCCGTGACCGGCGGCTCCTGCATGCTTGAGTGGGAGTGACGTCATCATGGCTCTGACCAATCACAGCGCCGGAGCACGCGAACCCAGAAATAACTCCGGGGGAAATGTTGCCGGTCACATCGGTGTACGTGGACTGCTGCAGCAGCTTCGATCTAAGGTATTTCATAATGAGCTAGTATGAGATGCATATTAGCTCATTATGCCTTTGTCTTGCAGGTTGTTGTTTTTTTGGTTTGTTTTGTTGTTTTGAGAGTTTACAACCACTTTAATGGCCCTGTAAACAATTTTTCATTAAAGTGGAACTTCACTCTCTCCATCAACACTGACTATTTTTAATCCTTATGCTGTTAGCATCACCAAATAGATAGGAAAGTCTATCATATTTACTTAATTTAAACTTTATTTTGTTACATTTCTTCAATTACTTCCTGTTTTCCAGGTCTAGGCAAATTATGTCATACATCCCAGGAGTTTTCAGGAGGGGAGGAGGGATTTTCTCAGTACACTCTCCTGTCTGCATGCCTGAGCTAGGTGCAGATGGATTCCAGGAAATAAATGCTACATGAATCAGCTGTCCTTTCTCAAGGTGGCCATAGCCAGAAATGTTAGAGGGGTGTTTTTCAAAGTGATTTCTCAGAATAATATTGAATAATAACAATGAATTAAATGGCATTTCTGGTTTGTGATGCTCTGATAGTGTAGTTCCACTTTAAATAATTTCCTAGTGTGTTTTTCTGCCTCCTTACATTGTCTTCCATGAGCTCCTGAACCACTCCTTTCCCCTCCCACTTACGTTTGTTTTGAATGGGCAGTGCAAGTTGTGGTCATGTGCACTGCACCATGTACACTACCAATCCCAAAGTTTACAGTCCCTAGTCCATCTCAGGAATGAGCAAAGAAGGGTGAGTGTTCCTACATACCGTGGGACCATAGAGAACAAATGTAGCCATCCTCTAAAAGAAAGTCAGATCACTGCAAAAAAAAAAAAAAAAGGCATTTGGTGGAGGCTCCTCCCTACCCTGCCTAAATATTTACCTTAGCCTGATATCTGTCTAACACTGTGCCCAAGAGCAGCTGAGTTGGGGGGGGGGGGGGGGGGGGCGGAGTTGCACTGTGTGTATCAATAGACGTACACATCATGGCTCTGGATTGAGCCTGAAAAAGTAAGTAGTCCCCTTTCAAGTGGTTTGTTGGTTGGGGTTACTTGAAGGCAGGAGGAGCCAGGATCGCCGGGGGGGGGGGGGGGGGAACCCCAGAATATAGTAATACATACTCAAATAGATGCTTTTCTTTTTAAACCAGACCTTAGTGTCTCTTTGAACCCTCGCACCTGTGCACCGCCTGTGGACCAGAGCAATTTTTACATTTCTACTATGGGCCTACTGATTTGGCAATAAATTTGTTAACATAGCAAAATAGAACATATATCATATTTGTTAGGACAAACAAGGATTTCTTTTCATAGTACTGCTGTGCAAAGAATTATTTGTTATTTTATACGATCTGTAGATAAAAAAAAAATTAACAAAACTAGAACAAACACATTTGATTAGTGTTAGTTTTAAAAAAATAGTGCTATTGTAATTAAAAATGTATAAAGGTTATCTTATAATTCCTTTAAAATGTTAATTTAAAAATAACATTTAAATTTTAAAATAAGACCAAAATTAAACTCCTGGTACAAAGCATTGTAAATCTATAAGGGCTTTTTTTTTTTTTAATACATAACAGGAAAATGTAATACACAAAACAAATTAGAATGCAAAAAATCTAAATATTAATGGTTAGAAAAAGAAAAAGCAGGAAAATAATAATTATGGAGAGAAGAGGAGGAGGAATTATTTGAGTAAACTAAGGGTTAATAATACAAAACTTTTTTTAAACTTGTAAAGTTGCTTTAGCTGACATAGTGTACAGATTAAAGCTCATACCTTTGATCTACAGATGAATGAAACAGTGTAGATGAAAAAAAAGTAACAATATCACTTTGTATTTCTATCTTGTGTAAGAAGTATTAACCAGTGCAATTCTTGACAGCTGCATCTTCTACAACTGCTTTGTTTACACAGCAACCCCTGGATCTCATTTCTATAGACTGGAATCACTGGCAAGTGGAGGGGGTGAGCTGCAGAGGGGCAGAAGAAGGACAGGAGGGTGTACTACAGACATCCGGTGTACTTCTGGATGTCTGTAGTACGTCCAATGTCTTTAACTTGTTGGGCACAGTTTGCCTTCAGCCTTGGAAATCCACTGAAATCCATTCACCTACTGAATGTATTTTCAAGTTTCATCTAGAAATTCAAACACCCTTTTAAAGCGATCACATATTTACGAGTAGTTATGGTAGTGTTTAGCTTAACACCAGACATATATAAAAACACAAAATGAAATCACCTTTGTATTTACAAATAAATATATTTTAATGCAAGCTGTGTAAGGATCTGAATTTGAACTGGTATCAGCCTACAGCAGAACTCAGAATGAGGGACAGAGGAATTCATGACCTGGCAAGTAGCATGCTGGTGGGAGGAGAAAGCAGGGTGACACAGAAATGAGATTATTACTGTTCCTCTACTCCTTCACTGTCCAATCACAGGCTGGGGGCAGGCACATGACAGTCTAAGCTCAGAGGAAGTGGGTGGAATGGTGCTGGGCATTATTCAACCCAGATGACTGAGGACATCTAGTGGCAGAAAAGAAGTACTGTGATGGACAACCCAGTGAAGGTAAGTATTGCAGCAAATGTATATTTTTATCTGTACTGCTCTTTAAAATGAACCTTTGCTTTGCTGCTGCATGGCAAATAAACATGTTGACTTCAAAGGCAGCCATTGCGAGCATTTTCCTTTCCAATTGGCTACCTGGAGTAAATCAAACCCCAACTTATGACTTGCTGAGGAATTTCTCCATACCCCCTGTGAAAGTTGCGAGTGGCCAATTGCTAAGCACCAACAATGTCACATGGGGGGGAAAGGAGGTACATCACATGCCCCCTCCCTTCCCATTCCTTGGTATTTTCTTCATTATCTGTAACATGATCTGTGATTGGGGTAAAGTCTGATTAGTCACAGGATTCTCTCCTCTATTCACAGATCATGTTAAAAGCAATGAAATCTATGAAGGACTTATCTCCATTAGACATCCGTGCTGTGTCTTTTCCCTCCCCGGTGTCATGTGATTCGTTAGTGTTACAAGGTCTCAGGTGTGAATGGGAGCAGGTGCGTTAAATTTGGTGTTATCGCTCTCACTCTCTTATACTAGTCACTGGAAGTTCAACATGGCACCTCATGGCAAAGAACTCTCTAAAGATCTGAAAAAAAGAAGTGTTGCTCTACATAAAGATGGCCTGGGCTATAAGAAGATTGCCAAGACCCTGAAACTGAGCTGCAACACAGTGGCCAAACCATACAGTGGTTTACCAAGACAGGTTCCCTTCAGAACAGGCCTCGTCATGGCTGACCAAACAAGTTGAGTGCACGTGCTCAGCATCATATCCAGGGGTTGTCTTTGGGAAATAGAGTGCTGCTAGCATTACTGCAGAGGTTGAATTGGTGTGGGGGTCAGCCGGTCAGTGCTCAGACTATTCACAGCACACTGCATCAAATTGGTCTGCAGGGCTGTCGTCCCAGAAGGAAGCCTCTTCTAAAGATGATGCACAAGAAAGCTTGCAAACGGTATGCTGAAGACAAGCATACTAAGGACATGGATTAATGGAACCATGTCCTGTGGTCCGATGAAACCAAGATAAACTTATTTGGTTCAGATGGTGTCAAGCGTGTGTGGTGGCAACCAGGTGAGAAATACAAAGACAAGTGTGTCTTGCCTACAGTCAAGCATGGTGGTGGAAGTGTCATGGTCAGGGGCTGCATGATTGCTGCTGGCACTGGGGAGCTACAGTTCACTGAGGGAACCATGAATGCCAACATGTATCAAGACATACTGAAGCAGAGCATGATCCCCTCCCTTCGGAAACTGGGCCGCAGGGCAGTATTCCAACATGGTAATGACCCCAAACACACCTCCAAAACGACCACTGCCTTGCTAAAGTTGAGTGTAAAGGTGATGGACTGACCAAGCATGTTTCCAGACCTAATCCCTAGTGAGCATCTGTGGGACATCTTCAAACAGAAGGTGGAGGAGCGCAAGGTCTCTAACATCTACCAGCTCTGTGAAGTCATCATGAGGGAGTGGAAGAGGACTACAGTGACAACCTGTGAAGCTCTGGTAAACTCCAAGCCCACGAGGGTTAAGGCAGTCCTGAAAAATAATGGTGGCCATACAAAATATTGACACTTAGGGCCTAATTTGGACATTTTCACTTAGGGGTGTACTCACTATTTTGAGGGGACAGCAAATTTACACTGTTATACAAGCTGTACACTCACTACTTTACATTGTGGAAAAGTGTCATTTCTTCAGTGTTGTCACATTGGATACAACGCTGAGCACATGCACTCAACTTGTTTGGTCGACCATGACGAGGCCTGTTCTGAATGGAACCTGTCTTGGTAAACTGTTGTACGGTCAGGGCCACCATGTTGCAGCTCAGTTTCAGGGTCTTAGCAATCTTCTTATAGCCTAGGCCAGTGATGGCGAACCTTGGCACCCCAGATGTTTTGGAACTACATTTCCCATGATGCTCAGCTACACTGCAGAGTGCATGAGCATCATGGGAAATGTAGTTCCAAAACATCTGGGGTGCCAAGGTTCACCATCACTGGCCTAGGCCATCTTTATGTAGAGCAACAATTCTTTTTTTCACATCTTAAGAGAGTTCTTTGCCATGAGGTGCCATGTTGAACTTCCAGTGACAGTATGAGAGCGTGAAAGAGATAACACCAAATTTAACACACACAGCGAGTCACATGACACCGGGGAGGGAAAATGGCTAATTGGGCCCAATTTGGACATTTTCACTTAGGGGTGTACTCACTTTTGTTGCCAACGGTTTAGACATTACTGGCTGTGTGTTGAGTTATTTTGAGGGGACAGCAAATGTACACTGTTATACAAGCTGTACACTCACTACTTTACATTACATTTACTAGGTGGTAATGTCACCCATAGGCTACTATGGGGCATCCATTGTCAGTTGTCCCTCCTCTTGACTGAAGCTGGCCCTGGGACCTGCTCATGTGACCGGCCTGGAGCAACTTCAGAATAGGTAGGTATAATAATCTTACCTTTAACATGGTAGATAGCATAGGCTTAGAATGGGGGTGGGCGCAGATTTTATCTGAGTTAGGTTTTGATATACCTTTTACTTTAAGATAAAAAAAACTTTCTGCTTTTACAACCACTTTAAGGTGGTGGTAGTAGTGTTGGTGGGGGGAATTTAAAGTGCCACTGACCACCAATGATTGTGGGATTGTTTCTTTTAAAAACCGGTGGAGGGAGTTAAAGGTAAATTGGCTTCTGTCCAAAAATTGTCCCTAGTATATGAATGGGGACCTTGGATTGTGGGCTCCTAGAGGGTAGGGACCGATGTGAGTGTGCAATGTACAGGGATAGGGACAATTGTAGACACTCACTCAAATTGAACTGGATGGACTGGTGTCTTTATTCAACCTTACTAACTATGTAACTATGTAAAGAAATGAAAAGTAAATGTAAGCAAACACAATTTTTTGGTATTTTTTCCTTTATATACAAAAAAAAAAAAAAACTCACCTTTTGGGCCTGCGCAGTGATTACCTCTTACTAGATTAATATTATCAACATGCCATGGCCCAGTTTTCTGTCACCCAGATGCCAAGACTCTGCCGGTTAGGTCTGGTGGAGGACTTAGGCCAGCCATACATAATTTGAATCTCGGCTGGTTCAGCAGGAATCGGCCAAGATTTGAACCGTTAATGGGCAGGCTGAATGTACCCAGTTGATCAATCGATTAACTTGGGTACAACTAGCCTGTCGGATTCTATTGCGAGTGGCTGCTATAGTGGCTAGCAATAATCACTGTCTTCTCCTGGAGGGAAAAGGCCTGTAAATGAAGGTAAATACAGGTTGGTACCCAAGTGGTAAAGTAGACTGAAGCTCAAAAAGCTGCTCCTCTAATGCCTTTCCTGTAATCATATTTTGCCAAGGTCAGTTTGTGGTAAATGACTGTTGCAATAGTCAAGATATCCATACACAAGCACCGGGTGTGCCAGGTGTGCCTGGGCACATCCTAATCATCCCGCGCGGTGTGCATTCCCCCTGCTACCCTGGATTTACTATTCTTCAGTTTTAGAATAAACAGGAAGCCACTGAGCACTTCCCATTCATTCACAGTCCAGGGCAGCTGAGCCTGCAGAGAAAGGAACTGAGGAATCTATTTCCTTAGTCCCTTTCTCTGTCTCAAAAGTGAGACATCAGAGGTCCGTTTAGACCCTTGATATTTCACTAAGCCCCCCAAAACAATTAAAAAAAGTTAAATTGTAAAAAACAATAAAGAAATAAAATAGTAAAAATAAAAATCTACTGACACCATCCACAGGTCCTATGGACACTAATCTCTGCCCTACTGACAAAATCCACTGCCATACTGAGGAGGAAAGGATAACAGAGGGATTTGGTTCTAAATAAAGGACAGTTGAGAGCTACAGTATATTATAGTGCCCATGTCCACATTACTCCAAAAACATGCTGGTAGGGTAAAGCAAAAAGTTAAAGGCTGGGGCCATAAAACATTATTCTTTATTAATACAAGTGAAAAGCAGCCATAAAAAGCCAACACGTTTTGAACCTCAGGCCTTAAAGTGATACTAAAGTCTTGTTTGTTTGTTTAAAAATAACAAATATGTCATACTCACCTGCCCTGTGTAATGTTTTTTTCACAGAGCAGCGCAGATCCTCCTCTTCTTGGGTCTTTCGCAGGTGCTCCTGGCCCCTCACTCCCGCTGAGTGCCCCCACAGCAAGCAGATTACTATGGGGGCACCTGAGCCAAGCCGCTGCTCTGTGTGTCCAGTCAGACACGGAGCCACAGATCAGCCCTGACAATCCTCACTCTCCTCATTGGCTCACTGACTTTGATTGGCAGCAGCGGGAGCCAATGGCGCCTTCTCCTCTCCTCACCTGCTGTCAGCATGAGGAGAGGAATGCCGATAACCAGCAAATCCTGTTTAAACTGTGATTCGACACAGCTGGTCACATGGTAAAGAACCACTGTGACTGGCTCTTTACAGTCACAGATCACTGCTGATGCGTGCAACAGGAGGCAATGTGCGACTGCACTGTAGCCGTCATTTGGCTATAGTGGGGTTGTGAAGAGGTTAAATTCTTAACCCAGGATTTGCAGTTCACATCGTTTTGGCTTCTGCTCTCTCAGGGCTGCTTTCCTGAAGTCCTTTCTTCACAATAAAGAGTTAACAGTGGGCAGTGCAGTCTAGAGTAAGTCTGTTAGCTTGGAGAAAGGAGGGTGGACATGGATGAGGGAGAAGCAAGTGCGTCATCCTAGGCTATGGGTCTGTGTGTTTCTATTGATGCACAAAGTGTGGGTAGACACAACTGTAGTCCCTGCTTGTAAGGGTGACTCCATGGGATGCTGCAAGAGAAAGGAACCACTCTGAAACAGTAAACCTGGAGCAGAGGCCATGCCACCAGCAGGACCGCCCCAAGTATATATATTATGGCAGGGCGGCCCTTCATCGCTAAAATCACGTACCTGTACACGATTTTGGTTCCTGGATCTGGGGCCCACTGGCGACCAGCTCCCGCTGTGGACACAGCGAGAGCCAATCATCAGGTCTGGCATACCCGATGTCAGCCAAGACCCACCGATTGTTCATGAGGCAGACAGAACGGCGGTCTGCCTTTGTAAACAAGATTGCTGTTTTGTGACAGAAGACAGACAGAGATCTTATGTTTCTGCTAAGCAGGAGCATGGATCTCTGTCTTCTTACAGTACAAGCACTAATCCCCACACACACACAGTTAGAAAGCACTCCCAGGGAACCCATTTAACCCTGTGATTACCCCTGATGTTAACCCCTTCCCTGCCAGTGTCATTAGTAAAGTTACAGTGCATATTATTTAGTACTGATCACTGTATTCTTGTCACTGGCCTCCAAGAAAGTGTCAAAAGTGTCACTTAAGTGTCAGATTTGTCCACCGCAATGTCCTAGTCCCGCTATAAGTCGCAGTTCGCCACCATTACTAGTTAAAAACAAAAATTCCATAAATATGTCCCATAATTTGTAGACACCATAACTTTTGTGCAAACCAATCAATATACGCTTATTGGGATTTTTTTAACCAAAAATATGTAGCAGAATACATACTGGCCTAAATTGATGAAGAAATGTAACATTTTACATTTTTTATTGGGTATGTTTTATAGGAGAAAGTAAAAAAAAAAGTTTTTTTTCAAAATTGCCACTTCTTTTTTGTTATTGCGCAAAAAATAAAAACCGGTGATCAAATACCACAAAAAAAAAGCTCTATTTGTGAGGAAAAAAAGGACATATATTTAAATTTGGATACAGCATTACATGACCGCTAAATTGTCAGTGGAATTAACACTGTGCCGTATTGCAAAAAAATGTTGTGGTCATAAATCGGAGAGGGGTAAACCTTCTGGAGCTGAAGAGGTTAAACTGGAACATATTCAAAGATTAAAAGATAAAGAACGGTATACTTAGTAAGCGATTGAGTTTAAAAAAAAAATGGAGTGTTTAATGTGACTTGGGACATCAAAGATCGAACGTCATTCCAGATCACTTCACATTTCGCTTGCCTTGAACATTCCATTTTTGAAAGACTAGAATGTTCTGATCCCAAACCACATCCACAGTTCCAAGGTGATTTTAAACATGTTCTATCCTGCACATTTAATTTTTATCACAATGGTTGAAATAAATCGTGGACATACCCCACGAACCATTAGAAAATGGAAGGATTATTGTGAAAATATAAATCCCAAATATTCTACTGGTGTATGGGCAGCTTTAGATTGTAAGCTCTTGAGGGCAGGGACTGACATGGATGAACGATCTGTGCATTTCAGGCTCTATATAAAGAATAAATTAGTCTTCTATAATAAAGCCTGCTCAGCATTGTTCCTATAGATGGGGGGGGGGGGGGGGGGGGTCAGCATTGTGGACATCTCCGCAGCTGTACATATTGTCCCACCGTGTACACCGCACACAAGTCTTTCCATCTCCGGAACATGAAGCATACTTGCAGTCTTCCCCATATCCTCATCTAATTGCCGCTCCCTCGCTGATATTCTGAGCGGAACTTCTGTGCCAAGCACAACACCCGCATTCTGCACAACAGGATTTACCGTCTGTAAATTCCGACTCCCCTATGTAGGTGAAATGGTACAATCCGTCATGGGCGACCGTGAAGAAATTCTCCCAATATGGTAACAGCGGGCAGACCATACCACTAGAGCGTGTGCTGCCGGGGGGAGACTTGCTAAGAGTAATGGTGGTTAACAGTAGCGAGAAGGAATGTTTGTGTGTGTGTGTGTGAGTGCGTGGTGCGGTACACAATAACAATCCTCGCAGCAGCAGATCTCTGACTTCACACCTAGTTGTTGTTGGTGCATTAATGTGTATGACAGTCTCTGAGCTGTGTATTTATTATTTTATGAGGTCCATTCATCATACAAGTCACATCCAGAGATCGCTGTCAGGCTGGGCTGATTTCTATGCCGATCCCACAATAGATCACATTACAGCAGCCGAGCCAGCTCCTTGTATTCGTTTTCACCAGATGCTTCCCTGGATGTAGGAGCAGATGGTGCCCACAGATCACATGGATCATCCGATGATTTCTAATACACACGAGCCTCATTCTGTGCCCTGACAAGGGCTCTCCGTATTCCCACTCGTGTCACATTGCTCCTAAAGGGGCTTCAAATACGCCTGCTTCTGTTTTTTTATTTATTTTTAGGCCTCATACACACAGGGCACTTGGCAAACTCTCCTCCTGGCAGACTGAAATGTGTTTAACAGCATCAAGCACCTGGGCATTCATTTATTTTATGTATTTGCACATAGTTATTATACATTCACATCGGTCCCTGCCCTCAAGGAGGAGTTTACAATCTAAAGGTCCCTACAGTCATACATACACATTCTAGGGCCAATGTACCAGCATTTCTATTGGAGTGTGGGAGGAAACCAGAAGACCCGGAGGAAACCTACACAGGCACAGGGAGAACATGCAAATTCCATGCAGGTAGTGTTATGGTTGGGCTTCGAACTAGCAACCCTTTTGCTGCTAGGTGAAAGTGCTATCCACTACACCACTGTTATTGTATTTTATTGGCCAGAATAATCAGTTATTATGATCACTGAAATTAATTAATGCTCAAACGCCAAACACGCATTGTGGTAATGTGTTTAGACATGTCAAGCATTTTTTTCTGCCACACTGCTGCTCCGGGACACACTGTCCAGGTTTTTTTTTTTTCCCGACACTAAACAGCTATGTGTCTATGGACAGATGGGCTAACAATGGAGGGGTGTTTAGAGGCAGAAAAAAACAAATGCCCCTAACAGCAGCGTTAACAAGGCCTGTTTTAGATTCACGTCTATGCATGCTTTTTTTAAGCGCTTTTCAGTGTTTTTGCATTTATTTATTTTTTTGCTACGATTTAATTAAATTTGGGGGGGGGGGGGGGATTGTTGTTGGGCAGATTAAAAAAAAAATGCAAAATTAAAGTAAAAAAGCACTACATGCTTTTCTGCACCTTCTCATTAAAGTCTATTGAACCAAAAACATAAAAGAAAGAAAAAAAAAAAAAAAAAGCACTGTAAAAAGTCCCTGACCCTTTCCAAAAACGCAGCGGCACATAAAATGCATTGATGTGAACATGTTCCATAGCAATGCATGTTAAAAAAAAAAAAGTCCTGCGTTTCTGCAAAAAGCATGAAAAAAAAAAAAAAAAAAATGCATCGGCGTGAATGTATATTATAAGGCTTACCTCTAGGCACCGTAAATATATCCTAAACATGCAGTTTAGGAGATATTAGCTGTAGCCACACGTGCTGATGCCACGCTGAAGAAACAGAGTGCTGGTACCGTTTCTTCAGGGCCTGTGCCGTGACCGGCGGCTCCCGTGTGCTTGCGCGCGAGTGACGTCATCACAGCTCTGGCCAATCACAGCGATGGAGCCCACGAACCCAGAAATAACTCCGGGAGACATGTTGCCGGTCACAGCGGTGTGCAGGGACCGCTGCAACAGCTGTGATCTAAGGTAAGTATTTCATAATGGGCTAGTATGCGATGATTACTAGCTCGTTATGCCTTTGTCTGGCAGGGTTTTTATTTTTTTTTTTAGGTTTACAACCAATTTAAAGTGACATTAAAGTCTATTTTTTTCATAAAACAAATAATATAACATGTATTTGCTAATTTAAATAGCGCTGACACACTCCCTAGTCTAGATGTCACCCCTGTTCCAACGGGACCTATAGGATCCTATGCAGCCCCCTCTACTGTATATGCAGCATTCCGAGCACTGTACACACACTCCAGAGCATAAGCCAGGCCTCTCCCCTCCTCCATAGCATTAATTGACAGCAGCTCTGTGTCCATCTTGTGCTGCCAGTGTGTGGCACTCAAAACACTGCATGTACAGTAATAGAGGGCACTCCTATGGGGCTCCATAGGTTCAGGTGGCACAGGGGGGAACGTATAGAGAGGGAAGTGTCAGCACAGCCAGGGGACATTTTCAAAAGTCAATGCAAAGAAACAGCAAACACACGTAAGTTTTTGTTAACTGTTTTACAGTGCCTTGGAAAAGTATTTACCCCCCCTTGGCTTTAACCTATTTTGTTACATTACAGCCTTTAGTTTAATGTTTTTTTTTTTATCTGAATTATATGTGATGGATCAGAACACAATAGTCTAAGTTGGTGAAGTAAAATTAGAAAAATATATACATAAACCTTTTTTTCAGAAATAAAAAGCTGGTAATTGTAATGTGTGTATGTATTCACCCCCTTTGTTATGAAGCCCATAAAAAGTTCTGGTGCAACCAATTACCTTCAGAAGTCACATAATTAGTGAAATGATGTCCACCTGTGTGCAATCTAAGTGTCACATGTTCTGTCATTACATATACACACCTTTTTATAAGTCCCCAGAGGCTGCAACACCTAAGCAAGAGGCACCACTAACCAAACACTTCCGTGAAGACCAAGGATCTCTCCGAACAAGTAAGGGACAATGTTGTTGAGACGTACAAGTCAGGGTTATGTTATAAAAAAAATATCCAAATCTTTGATGATCCCTAGAAGCACCATCAAATCTATCATAACCAAATGGAAAGAACATGGCACAACAGCAAACCTGCCAAGAGACGGCCGCACACCAAAACTCACGGACCGGGCAAGGAGGCCATTAATCAGAGAGGCAGCACAGAGACCTAAGGTAATCCTGGAGGAGCTGCAGAGTTCCACAGCAGAGACTGGAATATCTGTACATAGGATGACAATAAGCCATAATCTCCATAGAGTTGGGTTTTATGAGACTAAAATTGAACTTTTTGGCCATCAAAGAAAATATTATATCTGGCACAAACCCAACACATCAACCAAAGAACACCATCCCCACAGTGAAACATGGTGGTGGCAGCATCATGCTCTGGGGATGTTTTTTTTTAGCACTCAGGACTGGGAAACTTTTCAGAGTTGAGGGAAAAATGGATGGTGCTAAATACAGGGATATTCTTGAGCAAAACCTGTACCACTCTGTGTGTGATTTGAGGCTAGGACGGAGGTTCACCTTCCAGCAGGACGATGACCCCAAACACACTGCTAAAGCAACACTTCAATGGTTTAAGGGGAAAAATGTGTTGGAATGGCCTAGTCAAAGCCCAGACCTCAATGCAATAGAAAATCTGTGGTCAGACTTGAAGATTGCCTTTCACAACTGCAAACCATCCAGCTTGAAGTAGCTGGAGCAGTTTTACAAGGAGGAATGGGCAAAAATCCCAGTGGTAAGATGTGGCAAGCTCATAGAGACTTATCCAAAGTGACTTGGAGCTGTTATAGCCGCAAAAGGTGGCTCTACAAAATATGGACTTTAGGGGGGTGAATAGTTATGCACATTGAATTTTTCTGTTATTTTGTCCTATTTGTTGTTTGCTTCACAATAAAAAAAAAAAGAAAACATCTTCAAAGTTGTGGGCATGTTCTGTAAATTAAATGACGCAAACCCTCAAACAATCCATTTTAATTCCAGGTTGTGAGGCAACAAAAACACAAAAATGGCAGAGCGGGGGATACATTTGTAAGGCACTGTATGTATATAAAAAATAAATAAAATTCTAGCCTTGCTTCACACAACACCCATGGTAAAAGGTATAACATGAAACATGGCGCCATTCCGTAGCCCCACCTTTTCCTTACCTGAATTGCAGGGTGCTTCTCCCCACAGCACCTGCTTTTTTTTCCACATTCTTAGTTGGCTCCACATGACTTCACCTACACAGCACATCATCCATTCACAGGAGCTCTTAATGGAAAGAGTAGCTTAGTAAATATGGTAAAGCTTTGCTGATTTCCATCATCCAATCACAGACAAGCAAAAAATGTATTTTTTTTTCTTGCACCTTACTGGGTATTCTTTACAAAGCGAAGCGTCACCACATTCACTAAGCTCTGAGCAAAATAAGTGCAATCTGATTTAGTAAATACGCCACTAGTGTAGTGACATCATTGCACTTGTAGTCCATTGATTACCTCTAGCCCCATAACAGAAGGTCTATATGGACCTGGAGAAGACTGCAGGAGCCTGTGCAATCCACTGATAAAGTTTAAAAAATTTGATTATAGCTCTTGATGTGAGTACACCCCAAAGTGAAAAAATATTCAAAGTGTCAATGTTTTGTGTGGCCACCATTATTTTCCAGCACTGCCTTAACCCTCTTGGTTTGAAGTTCATCAGACCTTCACAGGTTGCCACTGGAGTCCTCTTCCACTCCTCCATGACACCATCACGGAGCTGGTGCATGTTAGAGACCCTGAGCTCCTCCACCTTCCGTTTGAGATGCTCCACAGGATTGAGGTCTAAAGACATGCTTGGCCAGTCCATCACCTTTACCCTCAGCTTCTCTAGCAAGGCAGTGGTCATCTTGAAGGTAGGTGTGTTTGGAGTCGTTATCGTATTGAAATACTACCCTGCGGCCCAGTCTCCGAAGGGAGCAGATCATGCTCTGCGTCATTATGTCACAGTACATGTTGGCAATCATAATTCCCTCAATGAACTGTAGCTCCCCAGTGCTGGCAGCACTCATGCAGCCCCAAACCATGACACCCCCACTACCATGCTTGACTGTAGGCAAGACACACTTGACGCAGAGAATGCAAACAGGCCCACGCAGGTGTGTTACAAATAACGAATAGTGATTCGCTATTGTAATGGTGAACCTCCTGCCAGCCAATCAGGAAGCGGGTCTTGAGACTGGTCACCCGATTGGCTGAAAGGACAGGCCTATTGGACACCTGGGGGGGGGGGGGGGGGGGAAGTAGACGAGGGTGCAGGAGCCACTGCCAGAGGCCTGCCTGCCTGCCGCCTGCCCCCTAGATGGGGTAAGTGCTGGACGGACTGGCAGACAGTGGAAGGTGCAGCTGGCCAGATGCCCACCATCCTGCAAAAAAAAAAAAAACTAACTAAATAATCAACCACCACTGCAGGCAAGTATACAGGGAGGGGAGAGGAGGGGGGGGGGGTGGTGTGTGTGTGTGACAGAGATACAATAACTGGGGCATTTTTTTACTTTAATGCAGGGAATGCATTAAGGTAAAAATGTGTTGCCTTTAGAACCACTTTAAATTCTTTGTCCCAACTACTCTGTGACCCCCCCCCACTAGGAATGCATGGCAGATGGGACAATAAAGACATGGGTGCAATCTCGTGCTTACACTATAACTTTTTAAAATAAGGTTATTATACACAACTTAATAGAACAGTCGCTCTGATACAGAATCAGCTTTCAAGTGCTGCTCTCCTTATTTCTGGCCACTGTTCCCTGCAGAATGTCCATGTACTGTTTGTCTTTTGGGATGTTGGACTTTTTTTTTTCATGTTATACACTCAGCTGATCTTCATAGTATAACTTTAGTGAAGGGTCAACATTATTTTAATTGTAAAAATTAGCAATAAATTTATACAGCATCAATTATGCTTTAGAAAATCAACATGCCTATCTTCAAACCAAAAATGAGAACATTGGAGATTTGGATACAGTACACTAGCAGTTAACAAATAGTGTGATTAAACTTTATGTTTTATGGTGAACATTTTTATCTGCAGCACACAGGGCGGCAAATATATTATTTTTTAGAACTTGTATTTTAACTGCTGTAAATGTATGCAAAACCTATAAGGTAAAATAATATATACTGTGTGCATGTTAAACCATTTAAATGAAAAACACAAAAAAAGTAAAACAAAAAAAAAATAAAATAAACACACACACACACACACACACACACACCTTCTTCAACATGCTTCTACATGCTGCTTAACATCAGAAATATGCAGCTTGAAGCCTAAGGGTTCATGTGTATACAGTGCTAAGAAAACAAACCATAAAGACAAATAGAGAGCACTGCTGCCATGAGGAGAATATATGCATGAGATGAGAGATTACAGGAGTCCTGTTCTCCTTCAGGGGAATAAATAATCGCTGCTAAAAATGGTGATCACCTGGTATCCTACTACTGATCAGAGAAAGACCATTCAGATTTGTAATTACTTGTGGAATTCAGAATTATTCAGTAAAGCAACAATGAGTCATACATCTCCAGCAGACATCAGTTAGATTGCGCCAAAGTATTTGAGCAGAACTCAGACTTGTTCTTCAAGAACAGCTTTAGTGTTAGCAAAAGCCTCAATTGATCCCATCTACATTGTAGCTCCTACTGTGCATGAGTGTGGCTTGGTCCATTCATTTATATGATGGTGGCTATATAATATATATAATCTCTGGATGGATGGGGATTACTGTGGTAGCTAATCTATAATTCTAAAGACCAATAACATGGAAGAGCAATCATAAAAATATGCAAGTTATAAAACGCTGCGACAACTGACAATATGTACTTTCTAAAAGTACAATGGAATTTCTGTTTAACAAAGCATACCGCAGGTATGGGAAAGATATACAGCATCAAAGTCATCTTTAAAGGAGAAATAGGGCCAAAGCTCTTTTGGGGCTACTTCTCCTGGGGATCACATGAGTGTACTTAGTTCTGCACTGCTATGACCCATTTTCAGCTAAAGTCCATTGTTGGCTATGACACACAGCCTGGACAGGCTCTGGATTGATCCCTATTTTAATGTTGGGATTCACCCAGATGCCTGAACCGGCCGTCAGGTGCTCCCATCCCCTCCCCTAGCCCAGCGCTCCAGTGAGCACTGGAGGGGCAGAGCAGAGAGCCACTGACTGACAGTCACCAGCTCTCTGCTCAGTAAAGACCAAGAACTGAGCGATCAGCAATCTTTAACCACTTAGTTCTTGGTGTAGACTGAGATCAGTGCTTCAGCCATCGAGTACCTCTTACCAGTTGTGTGTCAATTTTGACTTTTTTTTTTTTTTTTTTTTTTTTTAAGGTTTAAAAATTCATTTGACCTTTGTTCAACTATTAAAACAGAATTCTGGAAATGTAGTCTGGCACAAATATTATTAAGTAGTTAATCAGTAACCTTGTCCGTACATGACCTGTAAGCAGAAGTGTGGAATACAGAACATCCTACTAAACCATATCGGTATGGTACAAGTTTAGAGATAGGTTAGCACATTAATAGCTAACAGAGCTCATAGTCCATGAGTGGATACATTGGTTAAATTGAATAGATGGTCTCAGAATCGCTAAAGAGAATAAAAAACAAAAAAAACAAAAAAAAAAAAACTCCTTGCTCTACCACCAAGAACTAGGCAAAATACAAGAAGGGGCTGGAAAATGTTAGGTGGTAAAGCGTTAAAGCCCAACATAACTTTCTGTTTAAATTACCTAAATACATTTACAGTTTGTTTCTGCAGAGACGGCCCTTGGTCTATGTGTGAAAACCGTAGTTTCTCTACAGAGGACTAACACCCCCTGCTAAGTCAGAGCTTCAGCTCTCCAGTCAGCAGGGAGCACAAGCTTTAGGTCTGACTCAGCAGGGGATGGCTCATAACTCTGCAGAGAGACCACTGCTTCCCTACAGAGCAAGTGTCCTTAGCAGCATGCTGGCAGAGAACAGGCTTTTCTACTTAGGCCTACAAACCTAAAGACTTGGCACACTTTTGGTTTGACGCACCTGGAGTGCATGTAGTGTATTTATCTTGAAAGTTTGATAGAAGTTGAAGTTAAAAATGCCCATCAACTCAAAACAGATATTGATTTTTTTTTCTAACCTACATTAGGGGAAAAAAAAAAAAAAAAAAAAAACACAAACACACACACACCATAGTCCCTGTGTTGCTGGCGATTTTGTTTTTCACACACATTACAGCTGTGCAGTGTATACTCAGGATACTTTCACACTGGGGCTGGCGCCGGCGGTAAAGTGGCGCCATTTTTAGCACCGCTTTACCTGCAATATTCGGCCACTAGCGGGACGGTTTTAACCCCTGCTAATGGCTGAAAAAGGGTCAAAACTGCCCGTAAAGCAGCGGTTTGGTGGCGCTGCCCCATTGTTCTCAATGGACAGGAGCGCTCCTATGGCGTTGCAAAGATGCAGCTTGCAGGACTGACCGTCCTGCAAGCGCACCGCTCCAGTGTGAAAACCCTCGGGCTTTTACACTGGAGAGAGAGGTGAGGCTCTTTACAGGTGCTATTTTTTTTTGGCGCCGTGGAGCCTGTAAAGCGCCTCAGTGTGAAAGTAGCCTCCCAGTCTCTGTAAGATGCCATAAATGGAGCTGGGTGACAGGAATAGTGTACCTTCTCTGTGCATGCACAAGAGTTTTATCAACAATTCTTGTCATCAAGTCAACTAATTTAATTCAAAAGCCCTTACAATTTCGACCAGACCTGCTATTTGAATAGAATCCCAGATGTATTAAACAGGTTTTATAATATGTACAATTATATACAAAATGAAGATCATACAGTTAGATTTTTGTTTGAGAAAATGTTTCTTCCCCTGCTCCTTCAAATTTTCTTATAACTACAAAAACTCCACAATTAGAAAATGAACAAATTTTCAGAAAAGCTTGGTTCACACCTATGCGTGTGGCTGCGGTAATTGCGATTCCTGCACCCACCTGCAGTGAAAACGCGTTGCTGTGAGAAAATGCGCAGGGCTGCCACGCATATAAAAACACATTGCATTTCCTGGAACTGCAGGGAAATTGCATGGTCAAAATTACCATGCGATGTCCCTGTGGGCCGTTTTTGAAAAAGGCACATGAACCTTTTTCTGCGGGAAAGAAGGGTATGACAGCCCCTTCAAATGAATGGGCTGCCGTGCTCATGCAATTGCAGGCTGCAGAAGCGCAGAGATGGGTAAAGGAACCATTTCAAAAAGGAAGTTGGTGTATGTTTTTTTGGCATGAGAACACCCCCACCAAGACAGAGAAAAAAAATCCTCTTTAATGGAAGAAATGTCCCATGAGAATTTTGGATGGGACAAGACTAAGTATTGTGTTCCATTAATGCTGTAGGGAATTGTCTAATTTATCCATGTGCCTCAGGACATCATTTCATTTTTTAAAGAATATATTTTCCATCCTTTTGTTTTTGTGTCCCAATGGGAGGATTTGGTTCACTTCCTGTTCTGGTGAAATCTACAGTGGGGATGCAACCAGGAAAAAATAAAAAATAAAATAAACACACCAAACACACACACACAGGAATTCTAACCTTCCCTCGTCCTACAAATAGTGTCTTGTGTTTGCGGTAAAAAGCCAATTTTCATTTTTTGGTCCATGCGTACCCTGCATTATTACAGGTCTCCTTTAATAGCATCACATCTTGTTTATTTGGGTTTTTGCTATTGCTGAAGCTAGCAGTGCTACAAGAACTCCAGACTTACCAAATTAAGTCGCTCTTTATAACAAAAGAACATCTTCATTTAGTACCATTACCGGTTTTGCCTTCCAGTTCAGATCCTATTCCTGCACGGTAGAGTTTTTCCAAGTATACATGGTCAACAATTAACACTGTATTAGGAAGCAACTTGAAAGATTCAGTGACATTCTAGATGGATATGTTAAGAAAAATTTAGCTTTTTTTGTATTGGATCAAGATGAAGCATGTCACCTGCAAAGAAGAATCTACCACTGTCTACAAATGTATTTTTCCCAGAAATTTGTCTTCTCTTATTCTCTTGGATTGATTAATCCTCCTGTAAAAACAAAAAAAATAAAAATTATTCTTAGAGAAACAATAGTCTCTACTCATGCATGACAGACTGCACAATACAACATGTAAAAAAACACTACGATGATGGCGATAGAGCGGAATGAGCGCTGTATTGTTTAGGCAGCAATAATTCCATATATAATGGAGCTGTGTGTATATGCATTAACATTTTCTGCTTATACAATGTCTACGTTGTTCCATCAAATGCTGATCATCTGCACATACAGAACCAGCACTACACGAGTGAGGGCAGAGCAGTCTGTTGTAAAATCATGAGAACAATTCTGTCCCTACTGTCATAACAGCATATGAATTAAAGAAAACAAAAACATTGCTTTCAAGATGATCCATCGATCTTTTCACAGTACCTTTAACACCATAAAAACAAAATGGGGCTTTTGATACGCATTTTCTCCCTTCAGCTGTAAGGGATCACAGAACATTAGCAGCACATGGTAGATGCAAAAGCCTGGCTATGATGAGTGCCAGGCAGTGTTGTGTTTATTGTCAGACAGTTCCTGCCTGATGAAGGAAATCATCTAGGAATGAACAAGTACAAACCTAAATTTACACACAGTAGTTCTTGTTTTCTTGTATTTCGACACTAATTTAAACACAGCTGTAGCAGAGGCCCTATTTACTCAGCACGCTCACATGCAGATCCCTTTAACTTCATTGACCACAACACCCTGGTTTCCTGGACCTTCTGAGGGAAGATGTTTCTGTGATTTTCTCCTTCAATGGCTCAGGGAGGGCACACCTAATGAGGCATAGGTAGCTGACCAAGAGATGTGCAGCCAGATGGGAAGCCCCCCCCCCCCCAACTGTCAGAACAGGTGTGCCAGCAGCCAGACCTGAGCCTATTAGCACAAGACTTCTACGGAAGAGCCAGCTACTCCAAGTAGCTACTCCCGATTGCTTACCAGAGTGTTCCAGTGGAGTGGCGCTATATCCTCAGGCCTTAGATCCTTCCAGATGTTCACCTGTTGTGTTCATGAGGTATGCTGTTCATGAGGATAAATCAAAAGTAACCGTATGTACTGAGAACTGTTTTATTGAAGTAGTGATTCTCAGCTAGACTCTGCGGTTATAGAGAGTCTTGTAGACACTATATTATGCAAACAATCGAATCACAGAGACAGAAGAGTTCATGTCTGTGCAACGTTCATAATCTGTTTTAGGTTAGTCTGTAGTATAAAACATACAAGTTCTTTGCCATCCTCAACCTGCTTTGCATTATTGCTTTCAACTTTGCACCTGTTTAGTAAACTGCAAGTGACAAGTTACTTCATGCCTATCATTCAGCTGATTACTTGTTCTGTTAAACAAAAAAAATAAAACTTTCATCCCTTTTACCTTTCAAAAGGCATCATATAAAGATTTTGAGAACAGGCACATTTTGAATGCGACAATCCCAGTGCTGCCACCAGAATGTGATGATTGCACTCTTATTCTTACAATGCACAGGGTTTTTCCAGCTTGCGGGACAACACTCTAATTGCCAGCTGACAGTCATCACCAGTGGAGACAGTTAACTCCGCACTTTGCCATTAACACACACACACACAAACAAACATTAGCTGTTCACTGCACATGTACACAACTGTAGGAATTCTGAATGTTACAAAATTTCTCATGCGCACAGCCACTTCCAGGCAAGCATGTACATTTAAAATATGGGAGCCCTCACGAGACAAGGATTTTTCAATATCGGGTTAGAGCATTTAGAGATCCCTTTTAACAATTTTTAAATATAATTTCGTTTTTCATAATACTCTTTGTATATTTGTTTTATTAAAAAAGGCAAGAACTTGTAAAATAAAATGGGCCTAAAATGAAAAGTATAATTCTGACCGAATCAGTGGCCCTCACAAATGACTTAGCATTCTGACATGGTTCCAATGTAAAACGCAAGCAGCCAGCATCCAATTCCAGCTGATTTTTGTTGCACTAACTCCAAATCAAAATCAAAAGAGATGAGAAGTGTGAAGTAGGAGTGCTGAAGTGTTTTATAATACTTCAGCAGACACTCCCTTAATGTGAATTACTCAAACTGTGTCTATATTTCCAGATGGCCATGTTTTACAATCTAACAGCCAACATATTATATTGCACATAATGAAATAGTTTGTCAGACACCAAACATCCCTGGGATATATAATGTGTCTCATTCACCTGGACACAGTAACATGTCATCTTCACAAACATCAGTGTCCTAACTTTTTTTATGAATTTAGCCCAGACAGGATAATGGAAACGGTATGAAACGTAACTCTGCGCAGCTTATCTGCTTGTTAGTATAGGTCACTTACCCCAGTGTGTTAGATGTGATGTTTCTCCAGATTATTTACAAACAGAGCTGTAATAAGAGTCTCTGGCTTTCCAGACTCTAAGTAATGTTTACAACAATGCTCATTGTGATAGACTCACCCGGGACAGAGGGTTTTGGAGGGGACCGAGTGCTAGCCTTTTGCCTACCGACTATGGGCCCTGGCATTTGAGGGAGCTACAAG
Organism: Lithobates pipiens; assembly: GCF_037356315.1. NCBI lineage: Eukaryota > Metazoa > Chordata > Amphibia > Anura > Ranidae > Lithobates > Lithobates pipiens. The sequence continues at coordinate 370,481,788 of NW_027507758.1, read as the reverse complement.
CATTTAGGAAGATATTCTGTTATGTAATGCAAAAGGACATTATTAAGGAGGCCATGATGGTCTCTGCCAGCTTGGGACTCAGTGGACAGATGTACGTTAAAGGAATCCTGATTAATGAGATCTGGAAAGCCTGGGTATTTCATCCAATAGTTTATTGTGCTCATTAACACACCTTTGTCTCCTAGCAAACTATCAGGGGATGTGTTTATATTTATGAGTATTGTAAGTTGTGAGTGAGGAGACGGCAAGTCTACCCTGAAAAAGCATATCGATCGCCGAGTCACCTAGTCTGGGTAAATGATTAGATAACTAGCTCATGTTAATTAGGTTTCTGGTTACAGTTTGTATTGCCAGCCTGCTGTATATATTTGTGTGTCATCTCAAATAAATCAGTACATGTTCAGCAACCAAATGAGTATTGTTTGTTGTTGGGAGCTGTTGGAATATCTGATATCTATATTCAGACTGGGAGGAAGCGGTATTTGACGGAAGCACTCAAGCGGAGTGTGGGACGTTTCCGCACACTCATCAAGACCCCTTTCACACTGCCGGCATTTTTCAAGCGCTACAGGGCTAAAAATAGTACCTGAAAAAAGCAGCTCCATTCACTCCACTGTGAAAGCCTGAGGGCTTTCACACTGGAGCGGTGCGCTGGCAGGGCAACAGAAAAGGTCCTGCCAGCAGCTTCTTTGGAGTAGCGAACTCACCGCTGCTCTCCACTGAAATCAATGGGGCAGCGCTGTGATACTGCCGGCAAAACACCGCTCCAGTGTCATTTTGCAGGCGGATTTAACTACCTGCAGCCACTAGCGGGGGGGGGTTAAAACTGCCCCGCAAGCGGCCGAATAGCGCAGCTAAAACAATGGTAAAGCAGCGATAAAAATAGCGCCGCTTTACGGCCGATGCCCTAGGCGGCACGGTGTGAAAGCCCTCTAACAGACTGTGCATATCCTGACCAGGAGGTTTTAACAGGAATTTATTACTGGGATTTAGATGGCCTGCTTTGTGTTTTACACCAGGGTTCACTAAATGACCAACGGACCGAGTGACCCGGACCGAGCGAGTGTTTTATGTAGATCGCGACCGTGCCACTTATCAACCTAGGTGTTCTCTTGGGTTTCCCATCTGGCTGCCTGTCACATTCACAGCAGGCAGGGTGGGAAGTGCTGCAGCTCAGGACAGAGAATGGGAGTCTTTTCATATGAACAAGCCGGTGATCACACGCTCATTAGCATAATAATTTGGGCAGCTCCCGCCCTCTGTCCAGATCTGCAGCACCTCCTGCCCCTGCGAGTATGACAGTGGTAGCCAGGTAGGAAACCCAAGAGAAAACAGCTAGGCTAATAAGTGGCATGACTGCCGTCTGCACAGGACTGTGGAGGGGAAGCAGCAAATGAAAGGGGGACTGATGTAAAGGAGGAGAGAGGGGCTATGACTGCAAGGGGCACAGTGATAGGTAAAGGGGGCACCGTGATGTGAAGTGGAACTGAGGACACAGTTGGGTTACTTTAAGGCCCCTTTCACACTAGCGGCTGAAAAAGGGTTAAAGCTGGCGCTTTGCCGGCAGTATAGCCACGCTGCCCCATTGATTTTAATGGAGGAGCGGTTTAGGATCGGTGAATACACCGATCCAAAGATGCGGCTAGCAGGACTTTTTTCACCGTCCTGCTAGCATACCGCTCCAGTATGAAAGCCCTCCGGCTTTCAAACTGGAGTGAAAGGGGCCGGTTTTTTCAGGCGCTACTTTTAGCGATGTAGCGCCTGAAAACCGCCTTGGTGTGAAAAGGGCCTATAGGGGAGACTAGGGTGTAAAGGGGTGTGGGTCTGTGATTTAAAAGGGGGGCTGTGATGTTATGGACAGTGGATGTAAAGAGGGAGCTATGATGTGAAGGGTAGGCTGAAGACGCAGATCTAAAAAAAAGGGGGCTGTGAAATGTTATAGCACAAACATGAGATTCGGATCTATTCCAGAAGAAAAATAAAAAATAAAAAAAATAAAAAAAAACGAAAAAAAAGTTGTTTTTAGAAATCTGGACTGATGGAACAGGAGTTATGTGCCGGTTGTCTTATTTCAAGAAATCTTTAGAAGTACAAAGATTTACTTTCAGTTGTACAGTTTAGCAGGTAAAAGAATGCTTAAAATGTCTACATTGATAATACATTACTGTTTAAAAGCTGGGCTTGGAAAAGAACATATTAGAGCTTCACCCTGAGAAAACATACATATAAAATTGGTAGGCGGGGCCAAGAATTTAATTTAGAAATGTTGGCAAGCAGAATATAACTACATGAAATGTCAAACTGTCATTTTTTGGGCACTTCCTATCTCTTTGCATTACTCTGGTTGAAGAATTTAAACTGAACAAGGTCCCATAAGCTACAATTTGTTATGCAAATTTGCAGCTCATTACTTCAGGAAACGTTTCAAGATCCCTTCACACCTGTGCAGTGAACGGTTACCGCCTGAATATCACGTTAAGACTTTTTTGTTCACTAATGCACTCCACCCACAACATGCTGCACAGCAGTTCATGTGCATTGGGATCACCTCTCATTCTCAGTTAATAGAAAACTTTTAGTTGGGGGTTCTTTAAGTTATTCTAAAGGCTTAATCATATTATATAACAAAAAAATACAGATCTCTGGGCTCCTCCCTCTGCCAAGTGCCCCCATAGCAAGCCGCTTGCTGTGGCGGCACTCATGCATGCTCACTCCCAAGCCCCACAACGTCCAAATATAATAACCCACAAGTAGCCTTCCAAATTTTTTTTGTGACAAATCCATATACGGTGCTTTCAATTCATATTCCCTCAATGTAGAGCGTTTCACACCTCTGGAACACATGGATTCTGCATCATTTCTTTGTGAGATCCAGCAAGGAAGGAGGTGACAGGAGCCAGCACTGCTTGACATTACATATGCCATGCTGGTATCTGAGTATAATCCTATGCTAGATCTAGCGAGGCACAGGGTGACATGAGTTACCACTACCCGACATATATTCAGGCAAGGCATCTCACTACTGCAGCAAAAGATAAAATTTCCCATCAAACACTAAGCAGCAGAGTGGCTAAGGGTTTAAGCCCCCCTACCTAGAAAAATGTAGGTCTTGCGTTTGCGGGGTTGATTTACTAAAACTGGATAGCACATAATCTGGTGCATCTCTGCATGGTAGCCAATCAAGTTCTAACTTCAGCTTGTTCAGTTAAGATTTGAAGCTGATTGGATTCTTTGCAGAACTGCCCCAGATTTTGTACTCTCCAGTTTTAGTAAATCAATCACAATGTTCTTTGTTTCATTGGGTTTAACCAAAATCCAAATGTCCTATAAAAATAATTCAATATGACCATAGCTCTTCCAGGGGCACAGACTAAAGTCTAATCTCTATATATTCTTTTTTCACTGTGTAAGGCACCGCGCTACTGGGTTTCTCACCTAGGCAAGAATGAACTCAGCTGCCTGTAGCTTCCTGGGATAATCACGCCATGCATACCAGGAGGCTTTGGGGAAATCTAGAACACATTTCACATGTGCCATCGGTGTGCGACAGCAAAAACCCAAAAGAGACAGCTGGCTTTGATTCATGTAAGAGAAGATGGTGGTGCAGGACTGGATGTGCGGCAGAAGAGTGGTGGATTATAGTGGAACAATACTGTATTTACAGGGCACGTGAATATGTTTATAGAGGATTACCCATCAAAGCGGGGGCGAGGGGGATTTATATGGAGGGTGACGTTTTTCATGTCTTGGTAAAAAAGCAGTACAAGGTTACCTGCTCTTACCTTTACCCCTAACATGGCTGGATGCTTCCATAATCTCTGTGCTACTACTGCCTTGCTGGAATCACCTCCCCCCACACACACATTATATCACCCACCTAACAGTGCTTGGCCTTGCTAATTACGCTGATCCCTAAACTGTGACAGACAGAAGGTGTATGATATATTACCCATACCCAAATTAAAGCTTTGTTTTACTGGGGATCTGGCATTGGATTGGTAAGGCAGTGTGCTAAATGTAAGAACAGAAGCTGTACCTTATGGTGCCTGCTACCAAACAAGGACACTCTGTACAGGTTTACTCCGAGAGCCTCTACAGAGTACAGAATAGCCAGGGCTGAACTTGACCTTTTGTCAGGCACCATTAACAGGAACACCAAAAATAGGAAATGTATATATTTTTGTAACAAGTGTATTTTACTGATAACCTTGCTGTATGCAGGGCCACTTTAAGTAAATAAATCATATATAAGATTTGAGATCGCGCAACACAACGCATTTTGGATCAACTTATTTAGAGCCAAACCGTAGTCTTGTGTGTCCTGATATGCATATCCTCACATGGGAGCACAGATATAATTTTGTTTTGGAAAAGGCATGCACTGATCTACAACGGAGGTAGAATAGACTAATTAAATCTCTTCCAGAGGATTTGAGACTAGTCTTTGAAACTCCTGTACATAAATGCAGATTTCAGTAGGGCAAATACAATATAAAATTACCTGCAGAAATGGTTTGATTCTTTGCATAGTGGACGAACCTCAGGTCAGTTTTGCCCAAATCTGCCTCATTGTCATATTGACTCATCTCTACAACACATACATTCTCTTCTAGTGGTGTGCTGTTTAATGGGAGTAATGACCCATGTGTGTGCGAAAGGTCATCTGCTAACCTTACAATGGCCACTGAATCAGTCTCCTCTCACAAATTCACATATGTTATTTTTCATCCACGCAGAATTATATTCTTCTTGACATATTTTCCTGCTGAAAAAGGCTGGCAACATTTCTCCTCACATCAAAGTACCATAACAAACACGGTTTTGTTTTTATAAAGGCGATTCTTTATTGCTTTTGTAAACAAGTATAATACAATTACCTCTGTCTATTAAGTACAGAAAGCATTACTGAAATTAATATTTGAAGACCATTAACAAGACTAAACTTGAGATAATGTTGCTGTTAATTCATATAACAGGGACAGTAGGTACACTAGATGTTTTCTACTTTGATGGTTATCTCTGCAGAATTATCATTTGACTACATCATGATAGATTTCTAAAAACAATGGTGTTGATTTACTAAAACTGGAGAGTGCAAAATCTGGTTCAGCTCTGCATAGAAACCAATCCGCTTTCAGGTTTTATTGTCAAAACCTAATTGAACAAACTGAAGTGAGAAGCTGATTGGCTTCCATGCACAGCTGCACCAGAATTTGCACTTTCCAGTTCTAGTAAATCAACCCCATTTACACCATTATAAAAAATGTTTTATGGAACACTGATACAACTAGGGAATTTCTACCAGAAATGAACATGCTATGCCCCCGTTTTAGCCAAGCTGAAGCCATGTTTATTAAGCCACATCTTTGTGAATGGTAGGTTTATTAAAACAAGGACAGTTGCAGTAAAAAAAAAAAAAAAAAAAAAAAAAAAATAGAACTTGTGCTTTTCATCCTGTAATATTGTAGCCGTTGATCAGGGTTGCTGTCATTTTCTTAAACCAGGGGTCTCAAACTGGGAGGCCTCCAGCTGTTGTGGAACTACAAGTCCCATGAGGCATTGCAAGGCTGACAGTTACAAGCATGACTCCCACAGGCAGAAGCATGATGGGAAGTGTAGTTCCGCAACAGCTGGAGGGCCTCCAGTTTGAAAACCCTACCTTAAGGGCCGGTTCACACAGGAGGCGACACGACTTGCCGTGCCGCGATCTGACAAGTCGCCCCCGTTCTGTACAATGGAACCGTTCTAAGAGGAGCGACTCGAGTTGCTCCGTCTTACAAAAAAGGTTCCTGTACTACTTTTGGGCGACCTCGGGGCGACTTGCATTGACTTCTATACAGAAGTCATTTGCAAGTCGCCGCTGAGGTCGCGGCAGGTCGCGGCGAGGCAAGTCGTGTCGCCTCGCATCGCCCCCAGTGTGAACCGGCCCTAAAACACATGTATGTAAACAAAGGGTGCTGTCCTCCCCTTAATACACATCTGCATCCAGGTATACAAAGGAGCAATCCCAGCTGTCCTCTTCTTAATACATCTACATGAAGGCGAATGAAGGGTGCTGTACCAGCGCTCTCCCCTTAATACACACCTGCATGCAAGTATACATGTTTGCACTGAAGTATAAGAAGGCCACAGTTCCAGCTGCCCTTCCCATAATGCACATCTGCATAGGGTAATACAAAGGAAAAAGCGTTCCAACTATCCTACCCTTATACACATCCGCATAGAGGTATACTAAGGGTGCTGGCTCATCTGCCTTCCCCTTAATACATATCTGCATGAAGATATACAAAGGAAAGTGTTCCAGCTACCCTACCCTTATACGCAACTGCATAGAGGTATACAAAGGGAGCTTTTCCAGCTGCCCCCCCTTAATACACATAAAATGGAGGTATATAAACAGTGCTACCCAGATACTTTCCGCATTAATACACATCTGCATTAATGTATATATGAGAATCTGTGCCCCAGCTGTCCTTCCCTTATTACACATCTGCATTGAGGTCTACAAAGAGCTCTGTCCCAGCTGTCCTTCCTTAATACACATGTGCAGAAGTATATTAAAATAAACTTTGTCCCAACTGTCCTCCGCTTACTACACATCTAAATGGAGGTACAGCACTGGCCAAAAGTTGAGAATGACACAAATATTAATTTTCACAAAGTCTGCTGCCTCAGTTTTTATGATGGTAATTTGCATATACTCCAGAATGTTATGAAGCATGATCAGATGAATTGCAATTTATTGCAAAGTAACTTGTTGCAATGAAAGTGAACTACCTTAAACCCCCCCAAAAAAATATCTTTTCACTGCATTTCAGCCCTGCCACAAAAGGACCAGCTGGCATCATGTCAGTGATTCTCTCGTTAACACAGGCATCAGTGTTGACAAGGAAAATGCTGAAAATCGCTGTATAATGCCTATTGAGTTAGAGTACCAGACTGGAAGCTTTAAAAAGAGGGTGGTGCTTGAAATCATTGTTCGTCCTCTGTTAACCATGGTTACTTGCAAGGAAGCACGTGCAGAGATCATTGCTTTGCAAAAAAAAGGGATTCACAGGCAAGGATATTGCTGCTACTAAGATTGCACCCGAATCAACCATTTATCGGATCATCAGGAACTGCAAACGGGAGAGGTTAAATTGTTGTGAAGAAGGCTTCAGGGTGCCCAAGAAAGTCCAGCAAGCTCCAGGGCCATCTCCTACATTTGATTCAGCTGTGGGTTCGGGGCACCACCAGTACAGAGCTTGCTCAGGAATGGCAGCAGGCAGGTGTGAGTGCATCTGTACGTACAGTGAGAAGACTTTTGGAGGATGACCTGGTGTTAAGGACAGCAAAGAAGCCACTTCACAGGAAAAACATCAGGGACAGACTGATATTCTGCAAAAGGTACAGGGATTAGACTGCTGAGGACTGGGGTCAAGTCATTTTCTCTGATGAATACACCTTTCCGATTGTTGGGGCAATCCGGAAAAAACCTTCTCTAGAGAAGAAAAGGTGAGCGCTACCATCAGTTCTGTGTCATGCCAACAGTAACGCATCCTGAGACCATTCATGTGTAGGGTTGCTTCACAGCCAAGGGAGTGGGCTCACTCACAATTTTGCCTAAGAACACAGCCATGAATGAAGGATGGTTCAAAAACATCCTACGAGCAACTTCTCCCAACCGTCCAAGAAAAGTTTGGTGATGAACAATCCTTTTACAGCATGATGGAGCACCTTGACATAAGACAAAAGTGATAACCAAGTGGCTTGGGGAACAAAACATGGACATTTTGACTCCATGGACAGGAAAATCACCAGACCTTAAAGAGGAAGTAAAGGCACTTTATATGTAGCATACTAGCTCATTATGAACAACTTACCTGAGAACAAAGCCCCCGAAGCAGTCCTCCTTTATCTTCACCGCTGCCATGTATCCCGGAGTGACTTCTGGGTCTCGCTGCTCCGGCGCTGTGATTCACCGGAGCCGCGATGACGTCACTCCCACACATGCGCACGGGAGCCGACAAGAGCGGCATATCACCATGATCTGCGGTGTGCTCAGTGTGCCTGTGCCCCGCTGTCTACGGCACATGCGCCGTAGACAGCGGTGCTTGTCTTTTTGTCAATATACAGTTTAAGGGGAAAACACTGCGCTACAATTTAGTATATATGGAAAAAGGCCTCAACAGCCAAAAACAGCAGCCAACACCAAAAAACAAACAAAGTTCAACAAACAAAATAATACAAATAGTGTAGCGCTTCACTAATGAATGTGGTCAGCATAAATTGTATGAATAAAGGCAAAAATAATATAAATATGAATGCCTAAAGAAAAGTCCAATATTGGCCGCACATTCCACTATGTAGCAGGCCCAAGGGTGGCCGAACCGTCACAGAGGGGGGAAATTGGACTGGGCGGATGTATTCATGCGAGTCTGCTTGACTGTAACATCAGAGAAGAATGGATAAAATACTTCTTACCGACTTAGTTGGACCCATACAGTCATATGACAGTTGAGTCTAGAAGGCTTTAGGTCACAGTTTGGGACCGAGGAGTACGAAGAGGGAGGTCTGTTGAGCTGATGGATGAGCTCAAAACGATTGTAGGCCCTGTGATGGTGCCAGCTGTTGGCACCCTACATTGCTTTTAATTTCTATTTTAGACTGTCTATGTGATCACTAAGTCATTAATTATTTTTTGACTTCAATAAATCAACCTTTTTTATACCGTCTGACCTGCACCATGTGGAGCCTTTTTTCTTTTTTCCTTTTTTCTGTTTCTTTGGCTTGAACCTCCACAACGTCTCCCTCCCTATTTGGGCGAGATTGGAGCATCAGTACAACGGGCTACGTCTGAGATTGACTACATACACCCTTGACGTTCCATTGGAAAGGATCCATCACAGGGCCTACAATCGTTTTGAGCTCATCCATCAGCTCAACAGACCTCCCTCTTCGTACTCCTCGGTCCCAAACTGTGACCTAAAGCCTTCTAGACTCAACTGTCATATGACTGTATGGGTCCAACTAAGTCGGTAAGAAGTATTTTATCCATTCTTCTCTGATGTTACAGTCAAGCAGACTCGCATGAATACATCCGCCCAGTCCAATTTCCCCCCTCTGACGGTTCGGCCACCCTTGGGCCTGCTACATAGTGGAATGTGCGGCCAATATTGGACTTTTCTTTAGGCATTCATATTTATATTATTTTTGCCTTTATTCATACAATTTATGCTGACCACATTCATTAGTGAAGCGCTACACTATTTGTATTATTTTTTTTGTCAATATCTTCTAAACCGTGTAGGTTTAGGAGATATTTCTTGGACCTACAGGTAAGCCTTACAACCACTTTAAGGCTGGGTTCACACTGCTGCACGGAGCAGCTCACAGCAAGGGTCCGGCATGCCCCTGTTCAATGTTTCAGGTCTGATTTCAGTCCAAATTTTGGGCTGAATTCAGACCTGACATGGACCAGAAGATGCACAGCACTCCTGTGCAGTTTGCACCGGAGCCAGTCTGGATATGTGTAAACCAGTCACAATCTCCTGACATGCAAATTGGATGTGGGGAAACCACATCCAATTCACAATAGTGTGAACCCAGCCTAAAAAGAGAAGTATAGTGTTGTTTTTTTTTTCCAGTATCATACTTACCTAGGTGGATGCAGCATCGGTTCGATGCTGCATCTGTCCCCCGGCACCTCTACACTAAGAGCTGAGTGTTCAAACGCCACTGATTCTCTTGCTCTGCTCCCTCCTCACTCATTGGAGAGCTGAGCTGCAGAGGGGGAGGAGCAGCAGGTCAGGCTCTCAGGGGCGGAGTTGGTCCAGAGACCTGGCGGATCCCGACTTGCATTGCTGATGTCATGACTTCTGTGACATCAGCAGAGAGCAGACTTCAGCCCCCTGTCTGCTGAAAACAGGTCACAGGGGTGCAAAATGAATTGCACTCCTGTGATTTACAGCAGAAATACAGCAAAATGAGCTTTGGCTATACTTCTTTAATCCCATTGAGAACTTGGTCAATTCTGAAGAGGTGGGTGAACAAAATTTAAAAAAAAGAACCAACTAATTTTGACAAACTCCAAGCATTAATTATGCAAGAACGGGCTGCCATCAGTCAGGATGTGCCCAGAAGTTGATTGACAGCATGCCAGGGCAAATTGCAAAGGTTCGTGAAAAAGAAAGGCCAACACTGCAAATATTGACTCTCTGCAAAAAAATTTAGGCTGGCCATACATTATACAATTTCCTTTATATTTACCTTTAACTAAGTAATGCACGGTCTGAACGAATAAATAGAAGACTGACAGTCTCACAAGCCATGTTCAAGATGTAGAGATCAATAGGAGGAAAGCCACCAAAAAGCAATCCTATTGCGCTTACCAGAACTTGTGTGACCCCTTAATTAAAAGTGGTCAGATCACGCTGAAAGTCAAGGGACCCAAATGCACCTTCCAGGTTGCAAATAGCGCCTATCCTCCTCCTCCAGACAATCGAATGCTATGGGGGACTTGGTATCTGCTCGCTATCATTTAACCCACTATGTCTCAGGTGTACATGTATGGTAAGTGTGATCTGACCACTTTTAATCAAGGAGTCACACAATTTATGGTAAGTGCAATAGGATCTCTCTTTGGTGACACTCTGGCATTCCTCCTATTGCTCTACACCACTTGAACACAGCTTGAAGGACTGTCAGTCTTCTATTTTGACGTTATTTGCATATATTCATTTCCTTTTGAGCATAAGTCACTATTATAACAGATTTTTTGTTTAGTTCTTTCACTTATTGTATATGAGGTTTAGCGCTGCACGTATTCAAGTTTGTAATGTCACTGCACAGCAACTATAGTGTTTCTATATACTCAAGCGCAGGTGTGTGTGTGTGTGTGTGTTATATATATATATATATATATATATATATATATACACATACATACATACACACACTCTAATGCCGCGTACACACAACCGTTTTTTTCCGTCAGAATAAACTGACCTTTTTTTCCCCAACGGAGTTCCGCTAAAACACGATCACACCAAAGTCCGATCGTTTAGAACGCGGTGATGTACAATGCGTATGACGGGACGAGAAAAAGAAAGGCCAGTAGCCAATAACTGCCCTTGCGTCGTTTTTGGTCCGTCGGAACAGCATACAGACAAACATTTTTCCCGATAGGACTTGATTGCGTCGGAAAGATTTAAAACATGTTCTATTTCTAGGTCTGTCAGAATAAAAAAAAAAAAAAAAAATAAGTCTGCTGAAGCCCACTGATTCTGTCTGACTTTTTCTACCGGAAAGTCTGACTGTGTGTACACGGCATTAGGCCTCATGTACACTGCTGCTGGTAAACAGACATTCAGAGGCAGTTGGCTGCTTTTTTCAGCTGCCCCTGAACTCATCCAATGTTATCTTATGTGTACACCAGGTTTGTTTAATGTCATTTTTAGGCAGTTGAGTTTAGAGGCCTTTATTGGAAAGCAAAAAAAAAAAAAAAAAGTTCAGATGGTGAGTTTAGAGGCATTTCAAGCGCTAAAGGTGGCGAAAGGCGGTATCTCACGCTTAGCCGCGTTTTGTTTACAGGCGTTTTTCATTTTTGGCTATTTAAAAAAAAAAAAAACAACATTTTTTTTCCCCCAAATGCTTCTAAGCGTAAATGCGACATGTAAAGGGGGCAAAACTGACGTTTTAAACTTGGGTTACTATCTGTCGTTAAATCGTTCAGGGGGCGTGTACATTAAGCCTAAGTAATGCAAGGGTCTGCCCGATTGCATACAAATTGAAACTTTTAAGGTTTGACCTCATATTATATGGTTTTGGTAAATCTGAAGGAAAAAAAATAAAAATAAAAATCTACAGAAAATTGTATAGTGTGTATCCAACTTTAATGTAATTGTAATAAAAGCCTTTGACACTTATGAAAAGCTTGTAATTATACTTCAGTATACCACAGTAACAGCTGACAACAAGATCTAAAAACGCTGAAGCAGCAGACTTTGTGAAAATTATTATTTGTGGCATTCTCAAACGTTTTAGCCAGGGCTGTATATGAAGATGCTACCCCAGATAACTTCAGCATTAATGCACACCTGCGCATTGAGGTTTACGAAAATCTTGGTCCCAGTTGTCCTTCCCTTAATACATACCTGAACGGAGGTCTATGAAGAGCTCTGTCCCAATTGTTCTCCCTTAATAAACATCTGTACACACATCTACATACATGGGGAGGTATACTTTCCTGCAATCCACATCTGCATGAAGGTTTACGAAGGGCAGGGCTCCAGATGTCCACTTTTTAATATATATCTGCATGGAGGCATACGAAGTGCAGTACTTCAGCTGTCTAAATGTAACATACATCAGCATGGAGGTATACAAAAGGGTTCAGTTCCAGCTGCCGCCCCCCCTCATCCACATCTGCATGGAGGTATACGAAGGGCAGTGCTCTAGCTATCCACCTTTAATAGACATCTGGATGGAGGTATAGGAAAGGGCAGTGCTCCAGCTGTCCACCTTTAATATACATCTGCATGGAGGTATATGAAGGGTTCAGTTCCAGCTGCCCTCCCCTTCATCCACATCGAGGTTTACGAAGGGCAGTGCTCCAGCTGCCCACCTTTAATATATATCTGCATGGAGGTATACAAAGGGTGAAGTTCCAGCTGCCCAACCCTTCGTCCACATCTGCATGAAGGTATATGTAGGGCAGTGTTCCAGCGGACCACCTTTTAATATATATATATATATATATATATATAAAAAGGTATACATAGGGCAGCGTTCCAGCAGAGCACCATTTAATAAATATATCTGCATGAAGGTATACATAGGGCAGCGGACCACCCTTTAATATATATCTGCATGAAGGTATAAATAGGGCAGCGGACCACCCTTTAATATATATCTGCATGAAGATATACATAGGGCAGTGTTCCAGCAGACCACCCATTACTACACCTCTACATGGTGGTATACAAAGGGTGCAGTTCCAGCTACCCTCCCTTTCATCCACATCTGCATGGAGGTATGCGAAGGGCAGGGTTCCAGTCCAAATTGACATTTGCTGTATGTATGCAGAGGCGCTCCTCCATGACATGGGTCTCAGCCACAACCGTACAATTATTAGAAGAGCGTAGTGTAGCTGCTTAGAAGTCTCCTCACAGAAGAACCCAAAAAACAAGTCCTGCTGTTGGCAATGTCAGAAAGGTTTCTGTCCTTGATAAAACTGGTAGAATCAGACCTTTATTGTACACTTGGGATGCATACTTATCTGTCTCTGGGTATGTTACTTTAGTGACAAGATATAAATATACTGTATGTGTGCATGTGTCACCAATGAGGACAGAACTCTTGCAAGCTTTGTGGTGTCAGGTCCTCCTCTCAGTCACATCAATCTCCTTCCTCATAGTCTGAAATGATAAAAATACTAAAAACATGCAAACACACATATTTACAAAGAACACTAACTCCATCACACATAGAGCACTACCTAATAGAAGCCTAGGACAGGATAATGCACACTAGGGCAGCTCTGGATAAACGTGAACTCATAAGAAAGAAGTGAAAAGATTACCTGGCAATGGCTGTCTCCTCAGTGCACAGCATATGTTTGTCACATTGTATATATTGTGTCCTTCCAGCTATGTAGTACAGAAGTCAGGCTCCTTTGCAGAGGTCTTCTGTCTGGCAGCTCTCCACCCCTCCTCCTTCTTCTATTTCTTCCTCAGCACATTTTATATTTACTTTACCTCTCCATTCTGTCTTCTCCATCCCTCCCTCTCTTCTACAACTACCACACGCCATTTTAGCACCTTCCCTGTCTCTGCAGCCAGTTCCCTCTCCTGTTGGTTATGTAGACACTGCTCCCCCCTATTTTTTTGGGGGGGGGGAGGGTGTAGTGAAAAGGTCTGGAGAAAAAAAAAATAGTGGTATATAAAACAGGGAGAAGATGCAGCAGACATAGCACGGTGTTCACACAGAGAAGGATGGGGCTACAGGCACAGACTCAGCGTATACAGTCATTAATTGCTCAAAATGGCGGGAGAACAGGAAGCTGTGAGGGGAAGAAGGACACGGGCGGGAAATGGAGGCGGCTGTGCTTGCTGTGAGGGAAGCTCAGCGTGTTTTTATTATAATTATTTTTTTATGTATTATTATTATAATACAACAGAAATACTTCGTATGAGGCGTACTGTCGTCTTTACTGAGCGCCATACGCTTTATAATCCTAATGGGAGCCAATATCATCTAAAATGCAGCCGTTTCTCAGAAAGGGGTTAACGTTCGCTAAGCCTACCAAGAAATCCTCTTGTGCTGTAAAACCTGCTTTGTTAAATGCACCATTTTTATCGGGAAGAAGTAGGACAGAGAGAGCGGGAGGGATCGAAGTACACTCCCCCGTCCTCCCTCCTTTCTCTGCCCGCCATCTGCAGAGTACCTGCTGATAGGGAGGGAAGAGGGGGATGGGCAGAGACACACAGGCGGCGGCTGCTCAGTATAATAATGAAGATGGAAAGGCTCCTGTGTACACATTATTAATACACGCCGATTGTCATCTCCGCCCTGGTGTTCATATTTCACACCATGTGCACATTTTAAACAAAGGGACATGCTTATGTTGTAACAAACGAATGTCCCGCCTAAATTTCACACTGTGTACTCAAAGGAAGGTGCACATGACAGAAAACATGCAGCCATATTGTGTTTAGGGGCATTTTGGTTCGCAGTATTTGGCCGATTAAAACGAAACGAGAAAAGTCTGCGATATTGTGCAAACTCTGCACATGGAAACGTTTATGTGGGTTTATATGGCCTGCTCACAGCGGGAAGCCTTTCCCGGCGCAGTCCTCACAAAAGACAAGGCAGTTCGCTTTGTTTGCAATTAGGTCAGTTCATATCATCACGCTGCATTGGCGAAAGCTGAATTAAGTACGGCATGCAGCACTTTTTTTTGCAGTGCAGAAGTAGCGAATAAAACCAAAAGAAATGTCACTTTGGGGTTGATATACTAAGTGCAAAATATGGCGTAGCTCTACATAGAAACCAATCAGCTTCCAAATTATTTTCTTTTTGGTCAAAGCTTAATGTGGCGTTCCAGTCACCTGTGGGAAAAATAAAAGTCAGCAGCTACAAATACTGTAACTGTTGACTTTTTAAAAATATCCACTCACCTGTCCTACGGTCCAGCGGTGTGCTCACCCCAGTTGGTCTCACCCTCTGTCTTCGGTCCCCGGGCACAAGCATCCACACTATGGCAACCTGGCTGTGACAGCTTGCAGCTGCACAGCCGTGTGCCCACAGTGCATACGCAAGTAGCGTTACGCATCGTGAATGGTGGATGCAATCTTCTGGGACCTGTCCGTGTCCCAGAAGCCTGCAGGGAGGAAGGAGAACTTCTGTTTCCGACTACTGCGGAAGTGGGAACATCGCCTAGAGGCGATTCAGTTTGGATTGTGCGCTATACAAATATTTCATTCATTCATGCTTCCCTGCTCCCCCCCACTCCTCAAAAGTGCCAATTGTTTAAGAGGAGCATGGAACAAGTCCTTAAAGCATGACTTTGGGTGGAGCTTAGGGTTGCCACCTTTTCTTCACTTCAAACCCGAACACTTTAGCGGCGCACAGCAATCTTTTTTTTATAGTATAAACTATACATCTATTTTGCTACTAAATAACATTTCTAATCATATGAAGTTAATAACAAGAGTTCCCCTTTACATAAGAATCCACAGAGTTCCCCCTTTACATCTGAACTTGCAGAGTTCCCTTTCACTGTAAGGGGGACTCTCCAGACTCTGATGTAAGGGAGAACTCTGGTGACTCTAACATAAGGGATGCTGTGGAAACCCTGATGTAAGGGGGAACACTGAGAACTCTGATGTAAAGAGAGGACTCTGATGTAAGGGGAAAGACTGTGGCCTCTGGTGTAAAGGGGAACTCTCATAGGGGTGCTCTAAGAACCTTGATTTGCCTTAGTGTACTTACTCAGAGGCAAGACAGTGAAGAGGGGAGACTTCAGTCACAAATGGATAGATGGTGAGCTCACTCACCTCTTGAAAGTCAGCACCTCTCATCCAGTTGGATCTGAGGCTGCTGGACTTCAAATTTCTGGCCCAAATTTCCCTTTTCTGAGGCACAGTGCCAGGGATTGGAGTGTGGGCAGACAAAGAGGGGTAGGGGTGGCGGGGAAGAGGTGCAGATCGAGCCCTCTCTCCTCTCCCGTCTGTATGTGTTTGGGGGGGGGGGGGTGTTAGTGTTGGCTTTGGGGAGTGTGAAAGAGAGTAACAGACACTCTCAGCTTAGACAACTGCAGCCAGCAACCCTGCTGGGAAGCCATAGGCCAGTCCAAATAATGTGTCCGGGTTGCAGACAGTCTGAAACCCGGACACATGATTCCAAACCCGAACTGTCCGGGTGAATCCTGGACAGGTGGCAACCCTAGTGGAGCTCTGCTTTAAAGTTTTTTATTTCAGGTACTTATATAGCACCGTCAATTTATGCAGTGCTTTACATATACATTGTACATTCACATCAGTCCCTACCCTCAAGGAGCTTACAACCTAAGGTTCCTAACACACATTCATACATATACTAGGGCCAATTTAGACAGGATCTGATTAAAGGGGAGGGCCACCCTGAAAAAAAATTTTTTTTTAAAAATTACAAAAAATCTAAAAAAAAAAAAATGAAAAAAAATTTTTTTTTTTTACTTACCAGAAATGCCTGTTGCTAGGCACTTTCTCCTAATCTTCCTCTTCCTCCTCCGCGGAGATCTTCTGTCTTCTGTCTTCGTCGCGGCGTCTTCTGGGTAATGAGTCGCGCTGTGTTCTGGGAACTGTGTGTTCCAGAACACAGCGCGTCCCATTCAGAAAGCGCTGCGGGACTCGCGCATGCGCAGTAGGAAACGGGCAGTGAAGCCATAAGGCTCCGCTGCCTGTTTCCCTTACAAGGGATGGCAGCGCCGGGACCCGAGGGACGGGGCGGCCGACATCGCGGGCGCCCTGGACAGGTGAGTGTGTTTATTAAGTCAGCAGCTGCAGTGTTTGCAGCTGCTGACTTTTTTTTTTTTTTTTTTTTATAACCGGCCCTCCGCTTTAACCTACCAGCATGTCTTTAGAGCGTGGGAGGAAACTGGAGTACATAGAGGAAACCCATGCAGGCATAGGGCGAACATGCAAACTCCAGGCAGATGGTGTAGTCAGGATTCAAACCAGCGACCCTTTTTTGCTGCTAGGTGAAAGTGTTAACCACTACACCACTGTGCTGCCCGTTCAAACAAACGGAAAGGGTTGCAGTGCCATGCTCTGTTCTCAGTCATTAGCACTACTCCTGGCAAACTGCAAATTTCAAAAAAAGCTGGTGGCGTGAATGAGCCCTTACACAGATAACACGTAAATGGACATGGCCTAGTGAGGGGGAGATGTACAAGTAATGAGTAGGCAGTAGCCGGTGCAGAATGACCTTGTAAACTGCAAGCTGAGGTCATTGTGCTCCTGTACTCGTTTTTGATGTTTAGCTCTCCTCCTTGCCTTGAATGATTGGAATGAGTTATTCACTAGTCAGCAATGGAGCAGACTAGCCTCAGCATTCGGTCATTCGTGACTGAAGGCCGATGTCATTCTGCACCTGTGCCACTCCCTTTAAGTCTTTCATTGGCAGTGTAGATGTAAGAAAGCCAAAGCAAGCTGTCGCCCTTGTTCTTAAAAAACCTTAAAGCTTTACAAGCACTTTAAAGTCTCATGCACAGTGCTGCTGTTAAACGCACGTTTTTGTGAGTTTAGGCCTTTTTTTTCTGCCTTTGAACTCCCATAATGTTATCCTATGTGTCCATGCACAGATGGACGCTTTTAGCATTTTAGTAGCAGGGGAGTTTAGGGGATGTTTCCTGAGCGCCCTAAAGTTGCGTTCAAAAGAGGGAGTTTTAACACAAAAACCGTTGAACGCTGTTAAGAGCATGTAAACACTAGGCACGTTTAGCGCTTCAGCGTTTATTAATTTCAGTGGCCAGAATAAATTAAAATTCTAGCTGTTGAAATAAATAAACTCTCAAACTCCAAACACTGCTAAACTCCCCTAAACTGTTTTTTGAAAAAAATGCAGCTTAGGTGAGTTTGTAACGCTGATTTTATCCTGTCAGGATAATCAGCGTTTACAAGAAACCAGTGTGCGACCAGTATGAGACCTAAAAGGAGAGTGGAGGAGGCTGGGGCAAGCATCAACAGATTGTGCTTAACCTGTTGGCTTCCCGCAATTGACTGGTGGATCGCGCTCAATGGGTTGCCGATCCTGGGTCCATCTACGCTCACTGTGCAGCAACGGACCTGTCAGAGCCCCGCTCTTCTCTATGGGGAAATCAGATTGAAAACATAACGCCTGTCAGATCAGATAGCAGAAGGGGTCACCACCACTGACATCGTCTCTCCATAGGAATGAATGAAGGGTCCAATCAGGTCCAACTGAGAAACTGACAGGCGGACCTGATCGAAAAGGGGCCTAAGTTTACCCTTTCACAAAAAAGAAAATGTGTACTAACTAGGGTTGCCACCTGTCCAGGATTCACCCGGACAGTTCGGGTTTGGAATCATGCGTCCGGGTTTCAGACTGCCTGAAACCCGGACACATTATTTAGACTGGACTATGGCTTGCGGCAGGGTTTCTGGCTGCAGTTGTCTAAGCTGAGAGTGTCTGTTACACTCTTTTTCACACTGCCTAAAGCCAGCACTAACACCCCCCTGCCCCAAACACATACAGACGGGAGAGTAGAGAGGGCTCAATCTGCACCTCTTCCCCCCCCCCCCCACCCCTACCCCTCTGTGTCTGCCCACACTCCAATCCCTGGCGCTGTGTCTCAGAAAAGGAAAGTTAGGGCTGGAAATTTTAAGTCCAGCAGCCTCAGATACATCTGGATGACAGCTGCTGACTGCCAAGGGGTGAGTGAGCTCACCATCCATCCCTGTGTGTGACTGAATTCTCCCCCCCTTCTCTCTCCTACCTCTGAGTACACTAAGGCAAATCAGGGTTCTCAGAGCACCCCTTACATCAGTGTTCGCTTTTACACCAGAGGCCACAGTGTTTCCCCTTACATCAGAGTCCTTCTCCATACATCAGAGTTCTCAGTGTTCTCCTTTAAATCAGAGTTCCCAGACCATCCCTTATGTCAGAGTCCCCAGATTTCTCCCTTACATCAGAGTCTGCAGAGTCCCCCCTTACAGTAAAAGGGAACTCAGCGAGTTCAGATGTAAAAGGGAAACTTTGTGGATTCTGATGTAAAGGGGGACTCTTGTTATAAACTTCATATGATTAAAAATGTTATTTAATAGCAAAGTATATGTATAGTTTATACTATAGGAAAGAAATTAAGCTAAAGTGTTCGGGTTTGACTTAAAGAAAAGGTGGCAACCCTAGTACTAACGCCCTACATCCTCCCCACACCTGGGTCTCCCCTGTGCTTAGCTTCATGGGTGATTAGCTGTCAGTGCCCATGCAGCTGGTGAAGTGGTCCAGGGGTTTGAAATCCCTGCCCTTTCTCTTCATTCTTTAGGGAATCTGACTAACTGGAATCGTTCTGATCGGTCCCAAAGTGGTCACACGTCAGCTCTAACCATCAAAGATATTCCGCCAGCTCGGAATATCTTTGATCCGTCCTCATCCCTACAGAAAGAAATTTGCACACTGCTATATAACGGCTGCATAGGTAGTGACAGCTAATCACCCATGACGGTAAGTGCAGCAGGGGCCATGGGTATAGGGAATATGGGGGTGTTAGATCATCTTTTCATATTTTTAACATTTTAAAAAGTAAAAATGCCCAAAAAAGCCCAAAAGTCAAAAAGTCAAAAATGTATGATATTACAGCTTACCAATTTCTCGATGTGATGTTTGTATTCATTTTATTTTTTAGGCCTTCTTTCCTTTATTTTCTATGTATTGGTGATCCAGCTAGCAAGTCATGATGTTTTTCAAAAACCCAAGCTCTCCATCAGATTGTATCAGTTTACAGGGATGAGACAAACCATTTAACAATCACAGGGGTGCTTAAAATGATCCGTTTTTATTTATTCATGTAAAACCTTTATCCCAAAAGTCAAAATCTGGAGATTTGCATCATTTTGTTAGTGTATCTAAATCTGATAATACATTTAAAAACTCCCCTTCCCCCCCAGACTGACAATGCTGATAAAGTGTGAGCTGGAGTTTGGCTTCAATGCTGCTGTCTGCTGTGCCTCCTGTGCTCATTCCTCCAAGGTGTGTTACTGGCCAGACACCACCAGGGGAAAACTGAGGGAAAAAAGACAAAGAAAAGAAAACTGATTCAGCCACCACATCTAAGGATTGGTAAGCTGCAATACAATACATTTTTGCTATGGGGTTTAATTCTGCTTTAAAATATATGCCATTAGAGATAAGCTTGGGCATCCTACAAACGCAACTCTATCTTAACTTTAAAGTCGTGCTCTTTTTTAACCACTTGCTGACCGCTGCACACCGATATACATGGGCACAATGGCAGCGGTGGGCAAATGGGCATACCTGTATGTCCCCTGTAATTGGCAGGGCTAGCAATCACACACACGCCTGCCATGTACAACGTGACCGTGCCTGTGGGACACGCGGACTTGATGTGTCCCGGCGATCGTATCACGGAGCCGCAGAACGAGGAGATGCCTATGTAAACAAGGCTTTTCCCCGTTCTGCCTAGTGACATGACAGAGATCACTGCTCCCTGTTATCGGGAGCAGTGATCGCTGTCATGTGAGTGGAAGCCCCCCCACAGTTAGAATCACTCCCTAGGACACACTTAACCCCTTGATCGCCCCCTAGCGTTTAACTCCTTCCCTGTCAGTGTCATTTACACAGTAATCAGTGCATTTTTATAGCACTGATCGCTGTATAACTGACAATGGTCCCAAAATAGTGTAAAAAATGTCCACCATAATTTCCCAGTCACAATAAAAATTGCAGATTGCCGCCATTACTAATAATGAAAAAATAACAACAAAAATGCCATAAAACTATCGCCTATTTTGTAGACGCTATAACTTTTGCACAAACCAATCAGTATATGCTTATTGCGATTCTTTTTTTTTTTTTTACCAAACATATGTGGAAGAATGTATATCAGCCTAAACTGAGGAAAATGTTGTTTTATATATATTTTTGGGGGATATTTATTATAGCAAAAAGTAAAAAATATTGCTTTTTTTCAAAATTTTCGCTTTTTTTGTTTATAGCGCAAAAAATAAAAACCGCAGAGGTGATCAAATACCACCAAAAGAAAGCTCTATTAGTGGGAAAAAAAGGACGTCAATTTTATTTGGGAGCCACGTCGCACGACCGCGCAATTGTCAGTTAAAGCCACGCAGTGCCGAATCGAAATAAAATGCTCTGGTCAGGAAGGGGGTAAAATCTTTGGGGGCTGAAGCGGTTAATCCAATCGTCTGTGTGAATTTAGTGACATTTGGTGAATGTCATTGTCTTTATATGGCTATGCGTCCATATAAGGGCACTGATAGCACCAGCATGTTTTCATGCAGGGCGTGAATGACCCAGCCTGCAGATGACTGCACTAAAAAATAGCACAACTGTGAAGTTCAGATAGAGGTGAGCTCAGAGAATATCTCTACTTGCCATGCACATGGCTGTCGGCATTATGCCCTACAGGTCTATCTGTATTTAGAATAATCGCACATAAGCCAATGCTTGGGATAGATAGGGCAGCCCCAAGCCTCAACATTTACAGACTGTACTTTCCATATTTTGTTTGCCTCTTCTGATATATATATATTTTTTTTTTTACTAAATAAAACGAGAACTGCAAGGGGAAGTGGGCGAAATGGTATGACGAGAGAAATCAGAAGAATCTTTTTTTCGTTCATGTGAAATTCTCTCTTGTTCCCTCTTCTTTGACAGTCTATACTGCTAAAGAATTATTAATATTAATTTGTTAATATACTGTACAGGATTTTTATAGCATAAGATTGCCTGACAATATAGGAGGTTTAGAAGTGCCCTGCTCATGAGAACATAAACAACCTGCTTTTTCAAACAGAAAATTGTATGATTCGTTTTTACTAAAATAATCATGACAAAAGAGGCAGAGATTTACAAAAGGCATCATCTTTTAGGTGTGCCTAGGACAGCAGGGTGACTAAATCTTATTTCAGGCAGCTGTCACTCACTCTATGGCCAGGCCAGAGTATGCCAATTACCACAGAGCCACTGGAATGCAGCACAATGTAAACACTGTCAAGTCCAGGCAAGCTGTGGCAGCAAGAAAAATACATTTTTCCTTCTTCCTTCAAGATGTTTCCACATGCAAAAGAAACTTCTCTGAGTCTCACAACCTCCATTTCTGCTTAGCATAAGCAATCTAGCTTTTAAAAATAGCATATGCACACTTGAAAGATTTTTACTTTTAGCTTGCCTTTGTTGTTGTGAAGGGCAAAATGTTTAGGCATAAATTGCAAATCAAGCACACGCACAACGTTGTGCTGAAATGTATTTTGCAATAACTGCATTCAGTTTCACAGAGGAGTTTTTCTAGTCTGTGGTCATATCATTCCATCGCTCCACCCATGTGTCTCCTTGCTGTCTGGCTCCAAAAGTAGCCTGTTCACATTGTCCTATTTCCAGTGGTGCTGTCTGGATATACAAGGTCCAGCCTGTTATCTATCTTACAGGAAGCTGTTCCAGACAATGTCCCTGAAAACTGAGCTCAACATCTAATTTTCGTGGTGGACTAATAAAAGAAATGACAGCTTCAGAGTTGATCCAGTTGTTCTTTCTGAGTTCTCTTTAGAGACAGTGTGCTTACACTATAAATGCTGGCTGCTCAACTGCTAAACATTTAAATTATACACAGCTATGCACACACCTACAAAGACATGCCCAACTGTTTTTGGCTAGGTCGGGCAACAATCTCATATCTGCAACAAAAAAAGAGAAAATTTCGCCCTGGGACTTTAGATGAGGTGAGCACCACTAAGCCAATAAAAGTAACAAGAGTAAGTACAGTATATGTTTTTATTCAGTAAAAGTATTACAAGTATTATTGTCATCAAAGAAAGCCACATAGTACAAGGTACATAAAACTGGGTTGAATAAAATTGGTAGTAGTAGTATGAACAATCACATAACATAACATACAAACATCGGGTGTACCCGACATGTTTCGCGAGTCCCAGCTCGCTCTTCAGGGGTAGATGTGTATGAATTGTACCTAAGACGAAAGGATACAGTTTGGTATATGGCATGATACTTGGTATTTTAAGGCAGAGGGTTAGAGGGGGCCTAATAAGTAGAGGCCCCATACTCACCACTACACATAGCCGAGCCAACGTATATGTGAATCCTCCAGACAGTGGCAGCAAGTGTATCGCCAGGGAGCTGAGGAGGCAGAGCCAGAAGAAACCACACACAGGGCAGATTGGAGGGAAAGCATCGCATAGAATGGGGGTTTCTTCTGGCTCTGCCTCCTCAGCTCCCTGGCGATACACTTGCTGCCACTGTCTGGAGGCTTCACATACGTTGGCTCGGCTATGTGTAGTGGTGAGTATGGGGCCTCTACTTATTAGGCCCCTCTAACCCTCTGCCTTAAAATACCAAGTATCATGCCATATACCAAACTGTATCCTTTCACCTTAGGTACAATTCATACACATCTACCCCTAAAGAGCGAGCTGGGACTTGCAAAACATGTCGGGTACACCTGATGTTTGTATGTTATGTTATGTGATTGTTTATACACAATTGTACTACTACTACCAATTTTATTCAACCCAGTTTTATGTACCTTGTACTATGTGGCTTTTTTTGATGACAATAATGCTTATAATACTTTTACTGAATAAAAACATATATTGTACTTACTCTTGTTACTTTTATTGGCTTAGTGGTGCTCACCTCATCTAAAGTCCCAGGGCGAAATTTTCTCTTTTTTTGTTGCATATTACAGGGATGGAGGTGTGTTACTGGTGACACCAGACCTCATCTTGTTTTCTACAAGCTCATATCTGTGACCTGCTAGCCAGTTACCTACCTACAAAAAAATGCTATGCTACTGCTCATCTCCTCACCCTTTTCTCTCTATTGACCATATCAGGCAACAATCTCACATGCAGAGAGTTTCATGACGGACACGGAGCAGTCCGGCGGTGTACCCATGGTGGCTATTCCGAGTTACACACCCCCAGGGGTTCTTTAGGTTACATCAGGCATTGAACAAGGTCACTAACCCTTGCACATGGGGTAACACTTCATCCGAAGGTGTGCTCATCAATGCTAGGGACTAGGCGGAAGCCACGGTCATGTGAAGCATCAAGCATTAAGGCCTCCAAATTCAGGGATGAGCCATATGTGTGCAGTACCCAAAGTATGGAGTTTCTCCATCAGCAGCTTTGTTCTGTGTCCTACACACTTGTACTCATGTTTGTGTTGCATTTGAAATGACAGGCTGAGCCACTGCCCACTCAGGGTACCTCACTTCAAGGTACAGAATGGGGTTCTGCTGAACAAACAGCGTGGACCTTGTGTGCTCTCACTCTTCTCTTCCTATAACTAGTAAAAAGAAAAGATAAGATTGCGCTATGGACAAATTTACCCGTTTGCTAGACAAGTTTAAATAAGTAAATGTTAAAATGATTATAATAAAGTGAACTGTGAAGGGTTAAAGCTGCCTGTGCTTGAAACCTATCCCTCTAGATGGGAATAGATTAGAAATGTGAAAAGTAAAATAAGCTTTGGCGCTAAAACCTAAATGGTGTACTAAAAATGCTAATACTCTGCAAATTACATAAAATGAAGCCCAATGTGGGAATTTCACCAATACACTGTATACGTGATATTAAAGCTATATGTAAATGGAAATGTGTATCCGTTATCCTACATAGTAACTATGCACAAGTGTGGTAAAAAATAATGACTATGCACAAGTGTGGTAAATGATATGATAAAAATTACAACTAATCTATCACAACTAAAGATGTAGGTGCTTTGACAAAAAGTGCTTTAGCTCACGTAAATGAGCCAATACTTATATTCTAAAAAGTGACAATCAAAAGGACATTGTGAAAATACCAAGTGAAAACATCAAAAAAATCAAAAAAATCATATAATGTCCAATCCAAAATGTGTTATAATGTCCAAAAAAATAACAATATTTGTTCAAAGTCGCATCATCTAGTTGCTGAAAAAACGCATAAGACTTTTATTAGATAGGAAGGTGAAGCAAGGTGACTGGTGAAAACAAGGGTTAAATTCCTCTCCGGTGCGCCACTCTGTGTTAGAGAAAAAATGTATATATGCGCTCACCAGACATTAAACCCTCAATGGGTTAACCAAGCAGTCACAGTATGAGCCACTGTGCAGCTCTCTCGAAGCTCTGCCACCGCTGTGCTGTGGGGATATTTTACACTCTTCCTTCCGTGAATGGTCCGTTTAGCGTTTGTACATGAAGGGAAACAGAAGTACAACCATGGTGCAATATTGTTGTAAAAACGTACTATGTTTATTAAAAACAGTTTTACTCACAAATTCCAAAAAAGATAGATCGCTGTGAAATATACTCCGCCGGCGTTACTGCTTGAATAGCAGTGTAAGGTGCACGTCCTAGGCCACGCCCTACGCGTTTCGTCAGAGCGACGTCATCTGGATAACTAGTGACCAGGCCATAGATCTCTATAACACTAGTCCACACTCCTGGTGACCAACAAAGACAGACAGCTAGAGAGCAATTCGAAGCACCAACCCCCCCCCGCTACCAGAGAACAGGTTACCTAACCAGGTACCATGCCAATGACTGGTTGCTGTTCTTTCTTACAATTACTTATGGCAACTACCTCTTCCTTCTCGTCTTGCTGAGTGAACCTCTGTCGTATTAATATTACACATACCCCATATGGTTGTTATGGACCCAGGTCCTTTAGTAATATGCCAAGACCTCACATGCACCCCTTCAAAAACTTCAGACCAGGCTCTCAGTTGCATGAACTTTTATTTTAAACTTGGCACAACATGTATAACAAGCAATAACATCTTTCTTCTAACTTAACCTACCGTAACTGTGGCTGCCCCAGGTTACCTGCACATGTAAAGCCTCTTTGGGAAAAGTCCATACTTGGAAATACTCAAACAGAGAAGTCCATGTCCTTGGGGTCTTCCTGAAAATCAGCATTCCAGAGTGGACCACAGGTCTGAGCAAGTCTTGGCATGTATCCATATATGCATGTGTCTCCCTCAGGATCTGGACCAATTCCCTTTTATAGAACCCAGGAGGGAGGCTGGACCCAAGGGAAAGCCAGCAAACACATCAGAAAACGGCTGGGCAGCCGGGTGCTAACTAAATTTACAGTAGGTCACCTGCCTACACACATCGGTGAGGTGAACCTGTTGGCCAGTTCCCTATCTGCCCCACTTGTTATTGGACTGCTTATCTATTCACTGTTCTATGTCTGTTTACCATATCAAGCAGCAATCTCATATCTATTGGGTGAACCTGCTGGCCTATCTCCTGCAATAGTTACTGTTGTGCTCATATCCCCACTCTTTTCTCTTTATTGACCAGATCAGGCCATAGTCTTGTATCTATGAGGTGGATCTGCTGGCCAGTTGCCTACCTACCCCAGATTCTTTTGTATTGCTTATCTCCTCACCCCTTTCTCTCCATTGACCTGAGTGAGCTCTTAAAAGCCCTCTTCATGGTTACACAAAGATTTATCACAATGATAACAATCGTTCTTTTTAATAAGCATATTCCTCTTCTGTTCATTGGGCTTGGATTTGTTGTTGTGTAACACAATATAGTGGGCTCTTGCTGATGTAAAATATGCAGAACAGAGTGACTTTTTGCCTCTTAAATCATCCTTGTCCATCTGTGACCAACCTAAGGTTTGTTATATACAGACCGATATCTGAAAGCAAGCAGTGAAAAAAAAAATCACTCATGTCTTTTGACCAAGCCACAAGCATCAGAACTGCTCTTTGTCACACGCAGAGGATTTCAAATGTGTTTGCCTAATTATGTGATAATTGGATTGTTTCCTTTCTACTCCAGCAAAGAGAATAGTTAGGTCAGGATTTGTGAAAGGATCAACTCAAACATCTCCTGTGACCAGACCATGAACATCAGAATTTGTAAAAAAAAGGATACACAGGCGTAGATCTAGGGGAGTAAGATTTCAGCAAGGAGGCAAAAAGAGCCTTGCTTTAAACAATGTATTAATATTTATCACAAAAAAGCTACACTTATATAGAGTACTGGGTGGTCAAAAAAAAAAAAAGTGAACTAACATAGCAAAAGTGTAAAAAACATGCTAGAAAACGTGAATGATCCCATATAACTGACAGGGACAAGAGAAGAGTTGTATATATGCTGACATCAAGCACACTGTATATGTACATCTATTATCCTTGCATTTGCATGTGCTATAAGTTGGGGAAGATGTATATAGCATTATGGTTCTATATATGGACACATTCTGTGTTTTAGTGTGAATTTTATATTTGGCTTCTTAAAGTAAACCTGTATCCCATGGAGTTAATTTTAAACTTTTGAAAGTAAAAGTTTTGTCCAAGAGCAGACACCACAAAAATTGCTATAACCCTAATTAGTCAGTAAGATCTGTTTTGTGCTTCCTTTTAATTATATTTCACTTTGTTCCTTGTACCTGACTTTTGTCAACTTCATTGTCTATGCTCCACCAACTGTTATCCTAAAGGCTCTAAAGCTGGCCATAGACAGATTTTCTTTCCTGGTTTCAGGGAAGAAAATCACTCAGTTACCCTATCAACACCATCAGTGTTGATGGGGGAATCCCTCCCTTGGAGCTATTGTGTTCTCCCGGCAGGAGTCAAGAGGAGCCATCCCTGCCTGGGGAACACACAGTGATTATTGCTAGTGGTTATAGCTGCTGTTAATAATCACATGAGAAATCAGATATGCTGGTTGTGCCCAAGTTGATTGATCGATTAACTTGGATACAATCAGCCTGCCCATACATGGTTTGAATTTTGGCCGGTCCCTGCTGAACGGACTGCTATTGAAACAGTCGATGGCTGGCTTAAGGGTCTTTTCAAATAGGCTTCCCTTTTCCAAAAACCCATCTTTTTAGGCAGACCTGATCGGAAGCCCCATGTAAGTTTATTGGCAGGTGGATGTAGAAAACTCATTGCCCTCAGCACAGGGACTGCACTGTCACAACAGCTCACAGTCAAGGTTTATGATCGACAGCTGGTGAGGTGGGCTCCCGATCACGTGATCACTGTAAAAGCTGATTGCCTTGATCACCTTGATTAAATGACCAATAAGCCACTGTTATGCCTCTTACCCCAGCTTGAAAGGGTTAAAGAGATACTGTCACAGTGTCTCTGTAAAAGCTCCTCCCACCAGTCCCCTATACTTCCCTTGCCTGTGATCCCTCACTGTTACTTTCTCCACTACTGTGAGTATAGTGGGTCAGGGCAGACCTTTGCAGAGAAACTATCCCATAGCCCTGCCTGCGTGTTCAAGGTGTGATAGTGGGGTTTATTTACTAAAAGCAAATCCACTTTGCACTACAAGTGCACTTGGAAGTGCAGTCGCTGTAGATCTGAGGGGGACATGCAAGGAAAATAAAGAACAGCATTTTTGCTTCTACATGATTGGATGATAAAATCAGCAGAGGCCTGCTGCCTCCTGGGATGCCCACATCATACTTCCCAGACAAAAGTGTTCCAGCATGGGATCTGGCATATGCGCAGACATGTGGCAGGTCTCTGTCAGGTATATAGGATCTGGCAGAGACCTGTGGCCACGTCGGAGCATGTGTGAGATTTTCTGGTACAGGAGTTCAAGATGGTGGCACAGAAGCAGAGCAGTGCAAGGAGAACCTTGGTTGCAATGAAGAAAACGCTTGACTGCATGGACTAGGTTTTTTTTTTTAACCACTTCAGCCCCAGAAGGATTTACCCCCTTCCTGACCAAGACTTTTTTTACAATACAGCCCTGCATCGCTTTAAATGACAATTGCGCAGTCGTGTGATGTTGTACCCAAACAAAATTGAAGTCCTTTTTTTCCCACAAATAGAGCTTTCTTTTGGTGGTTTTTGATCACTAATGCGGTTTTTATTTTTTGCGCTATAAACAAAAAAAAAAGCGTAAATTTTGAAAAAAAGCAATATTTTTTACTTTTTGCTATAATAAAAATCCCCCAAAAATATATAAAAAACAAATTTCTTCATCAGTTTAAGCCAATATGTATTCTTCTACATATTTTTGGTTAAAAAATTGCAATAAGCGCATATTGATTGGTTTGCGCAAAGGTCATCACGTCTAGAAAATAGAGAATAGATTTATTGCATTTTTATTAGTAATGGCGGCGATCTGAGATTTTTATCATGATTGCGACATTGCTGCAGACAGATCGGACACTTTTGACACTATTTTGGGACCATTAAAAATGCTATAAAATAATAAATGCCAATATAAAAATGCTATGCAAATGTACTGATTAATGTGTAAATGTCACTGGCAGGGGATCAAGGGGTTAAGTGTGTTTCCTCAGTGTGTTCTAACTGTAGGGGGGGTGGGCTCACTAGAACATGACAGGGATCACTGCTTCCGATCACTGGGAGCAGTAGATCCTTGTCATGTTGCTAAGCAGAACAGGGAAATACCTTTTTTACATAGGCATCTCCCTGTTCTGCCTCTTCGTGCCATGATCGCGGGCCACCAGTATACATCAAGCCCGCATGCGCCACTAGCTGCCGATGACAGAGTGACATACGGTTATGTGGTTTTGCACACCCATGCCATTCTGCCACTGTATATTGGCGCAAGCCAGTCGGGAAGTGGTTGATATCACACAGGGACAATTTTTAGAGAGTTGACATTTACTTTTAACTGGGTAGGTTGAAATTCCTCTTTAGAGACTATACCTAAGTTGGGATGAGTCGAACACCCCCCCGGTTTGGTTCACACCAGAACATACCAAACAGGTAAAAAATTCGGCAGAACACACGAACACCGTTAAAGTCTATGGGACACGAACATGAATAATCAAAAGTGCTAATTTTAAAGGCTTATATGCAAGTTATTGTCATAAAACGTGTTTGGGGACCCGGGTCCTGTCCCAGGGGACATGTATCAATGCAATTTTTTTTTTTTTTAAATGCCCATTTTTTCGAGAGCAGTGATTTTTTTTTTTTTTTTTAATACGTAAAGTGAAACAATAAAAATGAAATTTTCCTTTCAATATCGTGCCCGGGGGGTTGTCTATAGTGTGTCTGTAAAGTGGTGCATTTTTCCCATGTTTAGAACAGTCCCACAGCAAAGTGACTTTTCTAAAGGAAAAATTGTCATTTAAAACTGATCGTGGCTGTAATGAATTGACGGGTCTCGGCAATATAGATAAAAATAATTGAAAAAAAGAGCATGGGATTCCCTCCCAGTCCATTAGTATGTCCTTCGGGTCTGGTATGAATATTAAGGGGAACCCCGAACCAAAATTTATAAAAAATTGTGTGGGGTCCCTCTAAAATCCATACCAGGCCCTTACATGAGCACGCAACCTGGAAGACAGCAGGAAAAGAGGGGGATGAGAGAGTGCTCCCCCTCTGTTCCGATGGTGTCAGGGGGGGCGGATTCACCCGTTTACGTAAACGGATGACCCCATCCCCTCTGGCGCCATGGGAAAGCCATAGGGAAGTCCCTGTGTGTCAATGGGGGACGGGGTCACTGGGTGGCCCCACCCTCAGTTATATAAGAACTGTCACAAGAACAGAAGTGTCACACAGCGGGCGCCTCCCATTGGGGCAGTTTGTCCAGAGGACGAAGCGGGGAAGAAGAAGCTGGAGGAAGATGTTGGAGGAAGATGGAGAAGACCGTAGGAAGAAGCAGAAGACGGGAGGAAGAAGCAGAGGAAGATGGAGGAAGAAGGAGAAAACCGAAGGAAGACCAGAAGAAGATGGAGGAAGAAGAAGACATTATTAATAAAGGAATTGTCAAAAACTAGCTATTGTCTTTTTTTTACCATTTTGACACTTTTTTTTGTGACATGGTAGGGGTAATTGTGCCCCATTACCAATTCACACAGGGGGGGCCAGGATCTGGGGATCCCCTTGTTAAAGGGGGCTTCCAGATTCCGATAAGCCCCCCGCCCCCATATCCCCACAACCATCGGGCAAGGGTTGTGGGGATGAGGCCCTTGTTCCCATCAACATGGGGGCAAGGTGCTTTGGGGGGCTACCGCAAAGCACCTTCCCCATGTTAAGGGCATGTGGCCTGGTACAATTCAGGAAGGTGGGGGTGCTCTGTCATCCCCCCTCTTTTCCTGCAGCCTGCCAGATTGCGTGCTCGAATAAGGGTCTGGTATGGATTTTAAGGGGAACCCCTACGCCATATTTTTTTTAATTTGGCGCATGGTTTCCCTTAATTTCCATATCAGACCCGAAGGGACTGGTGTTGATCTTAGGGGGACCCCCACACAATTTTTTAATACATTTTGTTTGTGGGTTCCCCTTAATATTCATACCAGATCCAAAGGGCCTGGTAATGGACT
This sequence comes from Lithobates pipiens, assembly GCF_037356315.1. Lineage (NCBI taxonomy): Eukaryota > Metazoa > Chordata > Amphibia > Anura > Ranidae > Lithobates > Lithobates pipiens. Next base: position 370,450,268 of record NW_027507758.1, on the reverse strand, counting down.
GGGGGGAATCCCATGCTCTTTTTTTCAATGATTTTTATCTATATTACCAAGACCCGACAATTCATTACAGTTCATCAGTTTTAAATGACAATTTTTCCTTTAGAAATTTTGCTGTGGTACTGTTCTAAACACGGGAAAAATTAGCAACTTTACAGACATACTATAGACACCCCCAGGCACGATATTTAAAGGAAAATATAATTTTTATTGTTTCACTTTAAGCGTTAAAAAAATCACTGCTCCCGAAAAAATGGGCATTTAAAAAAAATAAAAATAATAATTTATACATGTCCCCTGGGGCAGGACCTGGGTCTCAGGACCGGGACAAGGGGTGGGCAGGAGGGGCGGCTGCCCCTGGCGCAATGGTTTATTGTAGGGGTAGGGGGCACCCTGACCCTAACCCTAAGGGAAAGGGGGGCACAGTTTGGCATCTTTGCCCTGGGCACTGGATGGCCTTGTCCCGGCACTGCCGGGTCTCCAAACACTTTTTATGACAATAACTTTCATACAAGCCTTTAAAATGAACACTTGATTTTTCCTGTTAATGTTCCATAGACTGTCCCAAACTTATGCTCGGGCCGAATCGTTCGCCCATCCCTATACTTAAGTATGCAGCAGTTGGATCCTGCTTACGAATCCGTGAGCTAAGAAGGCTTAAGGCCACTTTAACCGCTTGCCAACTGTATAACTTACATATACATTGGCAAGGCAGCTCTCTTGCGCAGGATTACATACCTAGTATGTGATCTTGCACTTCCGGGTCTGGGGTGTGCATGGGCGCTATTGGCGACCTGCTCCCACTGTGGATATACACAGTGGGAGCTGATCATTAGTCAGAGAGCCAGAATGGCAATCTGCCTATTTAAACAACCCATTTTGCGATTCTAATAAACAAAAACTGGTGTAGCGCAACCAGTGAAGTAAAACAATAAAGTCCAAATATTGTCAAAACTCCACTGTTGTGCAACTCTAGGTGATAGTTGATAGAATTATTAATTTGTATTATCCAATGACTTCAGTGAGTAACCCCTCTAGCTTAAATGCCTGCTCACCTCCAGATAATGACCTGGTATTATGTCTCAGAATGCCACGGGAAATAAATCCTCCTCCTGGATCACGTTGACCTCCTCCTGGGATCTCGATCAATTGTGTGTGGCCATAAAATGACAAAGGCAAACCTTGCTCCCTGCTACAAATATTTATTATAACTGTACACAGGGATTAAAATACTCACATAAGTATGTGAAAACCATGCATATCATCAACTCTTCACATTGATATAAAAACTGAAAAAGCGTCCTGAATGGCGGCACCTCACACCTGTACGCGTTACTCTCTCTGTTGAGCTTCTTCAGAGTAGCACAATGGTGGAATTTTTACAATATTTGGTCTTTATTTTAATTTTTTTTTCACTTCACATTGGTTGCCCTACACCAGTTTTTGTATATTAGTATTGAATTGAGAGTCGCATGTGGATACACTCTGAGAGCTGTTGGCAGCAATCACATTAAGCTTAGCTGTAGTCTATTGACATTTGATTTGTATAACATTGTGTTGCACTGAATATTTTAGTTTGAATATTGTGCTGATTATATTTTGTTTCGGTTTCTCCATTCTGTCAGTAGGAAGGGCATTGATCCATGTTCCTACAAAGCAGGAACATGGATCAATGTCTCCCCCTAGTAAAAGCACCTCCCATACAGTACACAAGCATCGGCTAGGCACACAGCTAACCCTTTGATTGCCACTGTTAACCCCTTCCCTGCCAGGGGCATTGGTACATTGCCAGTGCAGATTTTTTAGCATTGATCACTGTATTAGTGTCACTGGTCCCCAAAAAGTGTTAAAAAATGTCAGTTAGTGTCCAACTTGCCTGCCGCAATATCAGTCCCACTATGTCGCGGATCGCTGCTATTACTAGTAAAAAAAAAAAAAAAAAATTCCATAAATATATCCCATAGTTTGTAGATGCTATAACTTTTGCGCAAACCAATCAATGTACGCTTATTGGAATTTTTTTTTAACCAAAAACGTAGCAGAATACATATTGGCCTAAATTGATAAGGAAATTCGACTTTTTTATTTATTTTTTTATTGGATGTGTTTTATAGCAAAGGAAAAAATATTGTTTGTTTTTTTTCGAAATTGTGCCCCTTTTTTGTTTATAGCGCAAAAAAAATAAAAAATCGCAGAGGTGAACAAATACAACCAAAAGAATGCTCTATTTGTGGGGGAAAAAGGACATACATTTTATTTGGGTACAGTGTCACACAACCAAGCAATTTTCAGTTAAAGTAACGCAGTGATGTATCGCAAAAAATGGCCTTGTCAGGAAAGGGGGTAAATCTTCCGGAGGTCAAGTGATTAACACAGGCAATAGATTGACTGAACTAGAACAAGCATTATTTCTAGATAATAAAATATTCTTATTATTCTTTTCTATACCGTGAATTAAAATATTCTAACACAGAATAAGTACCCTATTATCAGAATACAAATACTGGATGCCACAAACAGGATACGTTTCCACACAGTTGACAGATTTCGCCAACACTGGTCACAGAGTCGGTGAATGGGTTAAAGCCTGCATTAGTGGTTAATGGGAAGGAGGGAGGAGAAGGGGACGTGATGGGCGCATTTCCACAGGAACTGGTGCCAGGGGAGTGGTGAGATGTCACGGCAGATGGTTGTTATAGCAACTGTCCTTGTCCCCATTGCCCAGCCTGCCTCCTCAGGGGCTGCAGGGTCAATGTTACCGGGGAGACAGATTGGGGAATCAGAAATGGTGGGATGAGTGTATCTGCATGGGGGGGCTGGGAGGGCAAGATGAAAGCTACATTGAGGCGGAGAAACATTATAAGGCATGAGTAGGAGGAATGGGAGACAAGAAGAGAGGGAACACAGACAGAATCAGAGGAGGGGGAAGGGTGGAAAAGGATAACAAAGAGGAGGAGGGGCACAGGAAACACAGGCATGAGGAATATGATGGCAGACAATGGTATAAAAAGGGCTGCTGACAAACAAGGCCGTGATATACGCTGTATATGCACTGTACAGAAGAAAACAAATAAAAATAAATACTTCCTGATGTGAGCATTCTTTGTGCAATCATCCAAGCCAAATACATTCATGAGAGACTGTGCCTGTAAAGGATTTGGGAATATCTGGAGAAGGAGGGAACAGCTCGGATCCTTTGTGACTTATAAAGCTTCCCAAAATAGCCTCTGTGTAATGAATGTGAGGGCAGGGCCTGGATGAGAGCTGCTCCCATTGCCTCCCAGTCCCACACACTGCCAGGGAGGGGTGAGGCCATTACCACTCACCATCCCATCAATGAGCTCATTCTAGCCAAGCTCATACTCTGCTCCTACTGAAAACTCAAGGTTTCTCTCTTTACACTCATGTTGGATTTATGGAATTAGCTGGAATTGTTTGTGTGTTTTACTAAACTACTGAAGACTACTTTTTGTAAATACATGACAGCTCACTAACTCAGGAAACGCACACTCCCTCTAGTTAAAGTACTACTAAACCCTGGCCTTTTCTATTAAGCCCCATACACACTATCAGATTTTCTGCTGATGTTGTTTCCTTCAGATTTACCAAAACCATGTAGTGCAAGGGCCTGCCTGATTGCATACAAATTTAAAAAACTCCTAAAGCCGCGTACACACGGGCGGACTGTCTGGCCTACTTAGTCCGCCGAAACACATTTCAGCGGACAGTCCGCTCGTGTGTGGGCTTCAGCGGACTTTTTCAGCGTGCAGTCTGGCGGACTAAGTATTTCGGAATTTCCGTAATACTGTCCGTCGGACTCGCATTTCGGCGGACAATCCGCCCGTGTGTGTGCCAGTCCGCCGTACTTTTGAAATGAGCGGACTTTTCCCGCCCGGAGAAAAGTCTGCTCATTTCGAGCGGGTATCCAGGTAGGCGGGGCCCGCGAAGGAGACGTCGCTGACCCCGCCGCCTGGTATGGACTTAAAGGGGAACCCCAACGCCGAAAAAAATCGGCGTGGGGGTCCCCCCCAAGTCCACAACAGACCCTTGTCCGAGCACGCTACCCGGCCGGCCAGGAAAGGGGGGCGAGCGTGCGCCCCCTCCTGAGCCGTACCAGGCCGCGTGCCCTCAACATGGGGGGGTGCCTTGGGGAAGGGGGGGCCGCGCGGCCCCCCCACCCCAAAGCACCTTGTCCCCATGTTGATGAGGACAAGGGCCTCTTCCCGACAACCCTGGCCGTTGGTTGTCGGGGTCTGCGGGCGGGGGGCTTATCAGAATCCGGGAGCCCCCTTTTATAAGGGGGCCCCCGGATACCGGCCCCCCACCCTATGTGAATGAGTATGGGGTACAATGTACCCCTACCCATTCACCTGTAAAATAAAAGTACCAAAAAAAACACAACACACGAGATAAAATACTTTATTGCACAGCTCCGGGGGTCTTCCGGCTTCGGGGGTCTTCTCGCCGGACTCCTCCGCTATCTTCTTGTAGCTCTTTTGCTAGCGGAGGAGTCCGGCTTTCTTCCTCGCCGCCGGCCTCTTCTCCCGACTTCGGGGGTCTTGTCCCCCTCTTCGGTTCTTCTGCCGGGCCACCGCGCCTTCTTATAGCTCTTTTACAGGCGGTGGCCCAGTCTTCTGTCGCCACCGTCGCCGCCGCCGCCTTCCCTTCTTCTTCTTCTTCTTCTTCTTCTCCAGGAGATGTTGCCTCGACGATCTCTCCGGCCGGAATGCCAGGGACGCACTGCGCGGCCACTTATATAGGGACAAGGGGCGGTGTCACATGGCTTTATGTCACATGGGTTGGTCACATTGGTTGATGTCACATGGGGACTATGACATCGTAAGGGGGCGGGATCACCATGTGACACCAACCCATGTGACATAAAGCCATGTGACATAAAGCCATGTGACACCGCCCCTTGTCCCTATATAAGTGGCCACGCAGTGCGTCCCTGGCATTCCGGCCGGAGAGATCGTCGAGGCAACATCTCCTGGAGAAGAAGAAGAAGAACGGAAGGCGGCGGCGACAGAAGACCGGGCCACCGCCTGTAAAAGAGCTATAAGAAGGCGCGGTGGCCCGGCAGAAGAACCGAAGAGGGGGACAAGACCCCCGAAGTCGGGAGAAGAGGCCGGCGGCGAGGAAGAAAGCCGGACTCCTCCGCTAGCAAAAGAGCTACAAGAAGATAGCGGAGGAGTACGGCGAGAAGACCCCCGAAGACGGAAGACCCCCGGAGCTGTGCAATAAAGTATTTTATCTCGTGTGTTGTGTTTTTTTTGGTACTTTTATTTTACAGGTGAATGGGTAGGGGTACATTGTACCCCATACTCATTCACATAGGGTGGGGGGCCGGTATCCGGGGGCCCCCTTATTAAAGGGGGCTCCCGGATTCCGATAAGCCCCCGCCCGCAGACCCCGACAACCAACGGCCAGGGTTGTCGGGAAGAGGCCCTTGTCCTCATCAACATGGGGACAAGGTGCTTTGGGGTGGGGGGGCCGCGCGGCCCCCCCTTCCCCAAGGCACCCCCCCATGTTGAGGGCACGCGGCCTGGTACGGCTCAGGAGGCGGGGCGCTCGCTCGCCCCCCTTTCCTGGCCGGCCGGGTAGCGTGCTCGGACAAGGGTCTGTTGTGGACTTGGGGGGGACCCCCACGCCGTTTTTTTCCGGCGTTGGGGTTCCCCTTTAAGTCCATACCAGGCGGCGGGGCCAGCGACGTCTCCTTCGCGGGCCCCGCCTACCTGGAGACGCGCTCGAAATGAACGGACTTTCCTCCGCGTGTGGGGGCGAGTCCGTTCATTTCAAAAGTAGGGCGGATAGTATGGCAGACTTAGTACGCCGTATTAGTCCGCTCAAAAAGTGGTGTGTGTGGTCAAGTCCGTTCATTCGAAAGTATGACGGACTGTCCGTCGGATTGTCTGACGGACTAAGTTGGCCAGACAGTCCGCCCCGTGTGTACGCGGCTTAAGGTTTGACCTCATAAGCTCCTGCAAGCCAATCAGCCACCTTTACCTAAACAGCATTTGGTGGACCAAATGATATGGGAGAAACTTTAGAAAAAGTGCAAATTATGTCCTACCATTAGCATTTTTTTTTTTTTTTTACTTATAGAAGTTGTCATGTCTTCATAGTTTGAAAAAACAGAAATTTAAAGCGACCCTGTCACTAGCATAAATGATTTGAACCATAACCCCCTGTAAAAAAATATGTCCAGCATTTTTTTGTCCCATGAGTGGTCAATTCTTCATTCTCTTGCGGAGCTATAGGCACCATTGCTATCCAGCACTTCCAGGGGTTTTGAGATAGAATGTCGATCACCGTACACAGTGGTATTACCAGCCAGCTGCTACATCACTACTGTGTCCTGTAGTTGTAATGTAAAAGTTCAGAGTGAAATTTTTGTCAAAGTAAAAGATCTTCTGGATATCAGGCACCATCCAGTGCTTCTATTTACCTTCCATTCACTGCCCCACTGTCCAGTTCTCTTGCCACTGAATGACAAGTCAGAACACCAAGTAAAGCTTTTATTAATGAAAACCCTGAATTACATGCAATACAAATCTTTACTTTAAAAAATAAAGTACCATGAAATCATTGCACACTCTTGTTTGTCTGGATTTGTAATAGGCTGAATGATCAGAGCGAGGGTGCCTTTAGCTTGAAATCTATTGAACAAATGCAAAGTTGTTTTCAGGTACCCCATTCAGCTGCAGCATGGATTTATTTATCTTCACAGCAACAGCGTTTGCTCCCACGATACATAAAGCCGTGACTCCAGTGCTGTCGGAGGTGATTTCACCACCACAGTTAAAAACAAAATGGTGCATGTATGCCCATCAATAGAAGTGGGTGGATGAAGGGAGGTATTCTAACGGTGGGCATACTCAATATACAATATATGCCTAACAAGGACCATCAAGATGTATACCGTATCTGTCAGATTTGTGTAAAATATTACTAACTGTTTTAACTAATATTTTTTATATCTACCTTTTTTCAGATTTAGGCCTACTGCAGACCGAGATTCATCTTTGGCCTGATAATTGCATATCTACAGGTATGCGTAATGTTTCCTATGACAGCTCTGGAAATGATTATATGATTATTGAAAAGACAGAACGTTCCACTGTTCTCAGTATGACATTTCAGCATAAGTACTTCGATGACCTGAATGAATGAATGAGATATTTGTATAGCGCACAACGCTAACTGAATCGCCTCAAGGCCCTGTGAAGAGCTTGGTTGATCATCAGCTAGAAGAGGAAGGTCTTGAGTTTTTTCCTAAAGGCCAGGTGGTTTTCTTCCAGGCGGATGTTGGTTGGTAGAGCATTCCATAGCCGAGGTCCTTAAACAGCGAATCTCCGACCCCCCCTTAGATTTGTACCCCGATTTGGGCACGGGGAGGAGGTTTTTGTTGGCTGGTCGAAGACTGCGGTTTGGTGTGTTATGATTTATTTTCTCAGTTAGGTATTGAGGAGCGTCTCTATGTACGCATTTGTGGGTGAGGCAGAGGGTCTTGAATGTGATTCGATTCTTTACGATTAGCCAATGTAGGCTCCTCAGGGAAGGAGAGATTAATTGCCAGAGTTATCTTTCCTGTTATCAGCCTTGCCGCCATGTTTTGGATAAGTTGTAATCGCGCAAGTTGATATTGTGGTAATCCTATGTAAAGCAAGTTTGCGTAGTCCAGTCGTGAATTAATGATTGTTCCAACTACCACTGCTGTGTCATTCTTTGGGATAAAAGGGATGAGTCTGCATAGCAAGTGTAGCAGATGGTGAGAACCACTGACTACTGCTCCTATTTGTGCATCCATTGACATTTGTGAGTCCAAAATGACCCAGAGACTCTTGGCCTTGGTCTTTGGGGAGATGGTCTGCCCAAAGATGGCGGGTGGTGTCCAGGAGGTTTTGATTACGGAATTATGATTGGGTGTAGGATAAGAAGCTCTTTCTTTGATTCGTTGAGTTTGAGGGAGTTGGTGGTTATCCAGTCTTCTATTAAATTGAGGCAATTTTCTAGTTGTTGGTGGTGATCTCTTTGTCCAGTGATATGGAAATAAAGTTGCGTGTCGTCAGCGTACGAGTGGAAGCAGAGGTCTGAACATCTGTTGATTTGGAGGAGTGGGCGGATGTAAGGCCTCTTTCACACCGACGTGCCGTTCAGGCCCGCCTGTCAGTTTTTCAGGCGGACCTGAACGGGTGCTCCATAGAGCTCTATGGAGCGTCGGATGTCAGCGGTGACATGTCCGCTGACATCCGACCCGCTCCGATCCGAAAAAGTGTGACGGAGGAAAAAGCTATTTTTCCATCCGTCTGCGGATCGGATCGGATGACGACGGGCACTGCGGTCCGTCGTCATCCGATCTCCCATAGGGGAGAGCGGCGCTGTGACAGGTCCGTCCCTGCGCAGTGTGCAGAGACAGACCTGTCATCTCCCTGCTCAGCGGGGATCGGCGGAGTGATCCCCGCTGAGCAAACGGACATCCACGGGGCGGATCAGAACTGATCCGCCCCGTGTGAAAGGACCCTAAATGTTGAAGAGGACTGGAGACAAGGGTGATCCTTGAGGAACTCCGCAGGTGACTGCCTGGGATTCAGAGAAGAATTCTCCTAGTTTCACTGTCTGTGAATGATTTCCTAGGAAGGATGTGAACCATTGGAGATCTGAGCCTTTGACTCCTGCTACTTCTGTGAGGCAGACGAGTAGAGTATTGTGGTCTACCTGTCTCAGTAAAGGGAATGCTTACTTCCAACAAAACTGGAGTTTCACTTTAAATCGTAACTTTATTTATCATTACAAAAAATATGCCAAAAATGAGGCCGCAAACTAGTTAATTGATTTTGTGGATTATCCTCTGTGCCCTAAAGTAAACTTGCAACTTTGGACACGGGCAAAGTAAAGGATTTCTTTTTTTTTTTATATCTTTTTTTTTATTGGTATTACAATAAAACAAGACAAATCTACAAAAACAATAGCATGTCAGTAAATACAAATGGGTCAGAGGAGCTTGATCATAGCAGTGCTCGCAATTGTAGGTAGTGAATAGCAAGAATACAAATATCAAGAATACGAAGGCCAACTACATATGGATTAGGAAGCATCCCACATTTCCATAATATATTTAAGATCAAACAAGATACAGAGACAAGGGTTTTAATAGTGGTGGCACCACTGGAAGTAAGTATTTTGACAGATCAGCAAAATGGGTATATTCAGGAGCAGCAAAAAACAAGGAACAAAAACAAAGGGGAGGGGGGATAGGGAGAGGGAAGGGGAAGAAAAAATAAAACAAAACTGATATATGAGTAATTAAAAATACGGGAAAGAGAAGAAAGGCCATGAATATCTAAAGAAGCAACAGAAGTGTCATGAAAAGGTTCGCCTGTTGGTGGCGCTGTCGTTCTCTTGGATCGCAGTACCAGTGTCCACCAATGGGTGTCTTCTAACACCCAGGGCCTGTAATAAGAGGACTTACCTGTTGGTGGCACTGTTGGATCCTTGGGCCATAGTACCGGTGTCTACCAGTGGGTGTACTCCGGCAGTGTGCAGCAGACAGCACCTTCTGTGCTCAGCTGTTACGTGAGGTTAATCACTGGCAGTCTTATAAATACCCGGCAGGCCCTCATATGCTTGCCTTGGTATCTCTCTCCTTGGGCTCTGACAGCGCTGCCTGTTACCCGAGCCTGCATCAGACTTGTTCCAGAGCGTACCCTGGCCTGGTCCTTACTGTGTTCCTGTACCCGTACCCTGACCCTTCAGTTCTATTCATCCCCTCCCTGTCCTGTTGGTTTCCTGTCCCTTACTACTGATCTCCCTGTGTATGACCTTGGCCTGGCTAAACGTTTATGTTTCTGGAATATCCCTTGTCCTTCTGCTGATCTGCTGTGTATGACCCTGGCCTGGCTGACATCAGTGTTTCTGGTACTGTCCCTCACTGTATATATTGTTGTTGTTGGTAGGTTTGTTGGGTTAGTTGTGCACTGCTTGTATTTTCTTATTTTATTACCTGTCCTAATAAATATCATTACTGTTCACCTTATATGCGTTTTTGGTTGTCTCTGTGCAGTCCACACAGTCTGGTCAACTAGCTCTCCTGACAAGAAGATAACATAGGCTGATGAGAGGATCCCGGGATGACCCAACATTCTACAGCAGGGTAGAGGTAAACTCATCAAAGGTAGAGGAATAACGGAAATCATTCCAGACAGACCAACTTACTTTATGAGAGTCGTATTTGTCTTCATTCCATGCTACCATATTCTCCAAGTATTCAATTTGGTTCATTTCACAAGCCCAAGTGGCTAAGGTGGGTCGTGTTGGCGCCAATATCTGGCAATAACAGAATGAGCTAATCTAATCAGACTCTTTTTGATCTGTTTATAGGACCCCGGAATTAAGGATAATACTGTGATTTGGGGTTGGTTGGGGAGGGTATCACCAACCAGGTCAGCATACATTTGCAAAATATTTTCCTAAAAATGGGTAAGACTTGGGCAAGTGCCCCAAATATGAGTCCTAGTACCAGGAGCTTGCAAACAGCACCAGCATAAGTCAGGGATGGTAGGGTAAATTTTATGGAGACTGGAAGGGCAGCAATACCACCTGGAAAGTATATGGTAATTGCGCAATAGAAGATGCTGAAAACTTATAAGAAAGCGCAAATATTTTAGGCCAATTCAATTCCTCTGCCAGTATATTTAATTCCTATTCCCATTTGGATTGATATAAAGGTGAATTTGGATAGGACTCCTGTATTAAGATTTAATGTAGCAGGAAAAGCGGGTGGTCATGTCTGGAGGATCAATGACTCAAATTCTGTAGTTGGTCTAGTCAGGGTATCCAGGGAGGAGTACTGTTTAAGGAAATGTTTTAGCTGAGTATATTCCAGGTGTGCACTCTGTGGATTATGGCAATCAGGAAAGATTTGTGAAAGCGGTACCTGTTTTCCAGCAGATAAGACACGGCAGAGTAGAGGGTTATCATTTTCCTCCAAGAAATAAATACAGATCTAGACAGGGCTGGGGTAAAAGAAGCATTGCCAAACAAGAGGGTCAAGGGGCTCAATCTCGATGAGAGCAGTCCCCTATGCAAATACCTGTCGCAGATATGTAAGGTGGCACTAGTAAGGGTCAGTAAAAGGTCCCTTGGAGGCCCATGACTGGGTTCTGTCCATAGTAAAGAAGTGATCTCAGGGGAAAGTAAGGCATCCTCAACATGTTCACAGTTTAGATGATTTACTATGGTACCAGTCCAGAATGCGAAGTAGGGACGCCACATGAGAATTCCAGGAGATGTGAGGCAAAGCCACTCCTCCTCAGCACTTGGGTAAAGAGAAGGTGGACTGGCTAATCCTTGGTTTATTATTTTGCCAGATATATGAACGAATGGTTTTGTGAATAGAGCAAAAAAACGCTGGGTGTGGAGGAAGGGGTACAGCTTGAAACATATATAAGAGTTTGGACCATTTGCTTATGTTTATACAGCCAAACCATGAAATGTGGGGGTTTATCATACGGTTTAAAGCCTCATACACACGATTGGATTGTTGGACAACAAAATCGTGGACTTTTGTTCAAAGGGCGTTGGTCCAAACTTGTCTTGCATACAAATGGCAAGGAATTGTCGGCCAACAAACACAAACGTACTGATGTACTACGCTGATTTTGTGTTAGTGGAAGTTTGGCAAGTGTTGATTCGCACTTTTCATTTTGCACTTTTCATTTCATGCTTTTCAGTTCATTTCTGAACGGCCGTTCATCAACCAGACATGTTGCAGAATCAGAGGAGATAACGTGTTATTTATTATTGTTTTTACATAATTGTTTTGGTTGAATAATGATTTTATTTGGTTTTCTATATTTTTGGATGCATAGAATGCACTTTTTGGTTAAGGTCTATTGGCAGATAGCATGTCTAATTTTATTAGTTTCCTTTTTTTAATACACAATAAAAAATTGTGGAGAATAATACTTGGCTATGTGTTTTACTTCAAATGGCAGTTTGGGAGTAGACAGTTACATCAAAAAAAAAATACAACGTAAAATTGACAAGGGACACCAACATAGTTGTATCTTTGGTCTTAAAAACTATAGGATAATGGTGTTGTGGTAACTTGCCAAAAAAAATTAAAAATAGCATAATAATATTATTCTTGATATCACTAGAAAAAAAAAGCCTTTGAAAATTCATTTGCAATAAGTCCATCAGTGTCACCAGCAAAGAAGCTCCATTATTATCCCATTAAAGAAGAGAATATGCGCTGCATTTCGAGATTTCATAATTTGCCACGTCACGAATGTTAATTCTCCATTCTGAACGCTAGTTTACAAGACCGACCGCTTCTGACTTGTTCTTGCTTCCGAGCATGCATGTTTGTACTTTGGAATTTTGTCTGACTGACTTGTGCACACATGATCAGAAAATCTGATAACAGACATTTGTCCGTGGAAAATTTTAAAACCTACTAGCCAACATTTGTCCGTGGAAAATCTGACAATTGTCCAATGGAGCATACACGCTGTCAGATTTTCCGCCAACAGTCTGTCATCACACATTTCTGTCATAAAATCCATGTGTACGAGGCATAAGACAATCGTGAATGATAGTAAAGTGTTTTTTTAAAGAAAATCTGTGCTTTGTCCATGCAGGAAGAAGCAACATGTTTAATTAACATTCTTCACCAACAAAAGTACCATACATACCTTTTCCTGAATCCACCTCTGTTCTTCTCCACCACCAGGAGCAAGGAATCCAAGTTAACCTGGACAGGTGGCCTATTTGACTGCACTGGGCCATTCACCAACAATCATAGATGTCACTGAAGAAGAGGAGTTAGCTACAAGTTGACCCATACCCAGATTTACCAGGAATTTTCATTACTAGGCAGTCAGAGCTCAACTTCATACTACCTCTCATTAACCATCTATAGTATCAGGGCTTTTTTATGACAGAAATTGTCTGTACACCATAGCTGCACCTCCCAGCACAGCCTTAAGAGTGTCTGTATTGTCTAATGACAGCCACATACAGTAATGATCCTCTTCTTCTGGCAATGCAATAAGATCTCATTCACTCATTACGCTGGCATCGCTGGAAACCCCAACTCAGAAGCAGGGGTGGATCCAGAGTCTAGCTTGGGGAGGGGCACTTCTATAAAATGTTTTTTTTTGGGGCAATTTATATGGGAAATGGCTGGTATTGGCGCTTCAATCATTACGGCACCATGGTTGTTGTGGTGTCAGGATGATTGAAGCGCATAATTTCTATTATTACATTGTAATATAAAATTAAATGGTTCAACTCACCATAATGCAGAATCAGTGGGAGCCCTGAGGGTGTCACTTGCCATGTCGCCTGCCACATATTACAGATTGTCACTTGCCACGTCACCTGCCACACATTGCTGATTGCCACTTGCCACGTAGCCTGCCACACATTACAGATTGTCACTTGCCCCGTCACCTGCCACACATTGTGGATTGTCACTTGCCAAGTCACCTGCCACATATTACAGATTGTCACTTGCCAAGTCACCTGCCACACATTGTGGATTGTCACTTGCCACCTCACCTGCCACACATTGTGGATTTTCACTTGCCACGTTCACTGCCACATATTACGGATTGTCACTTGCCACGTCACCTGCCACATATTATGGATTGTCACTTGCCACGTCACCTGCCACATATTGCAAATTGTCACTTGCCACACATTGTGGATTGTCACTTGCCAGGTCACCTGCCACACATTGTGGATTGTCACTTGCCACGTCGCCTGCCACATATTACGGATTGTCACTTGCCATGTCACCTGCCACACATTGCAGATTGTCACTTGCCACGTCATCTGCCACACATTGTGGATTGTCACTTGCTAAGTTCACTGCCACATATTACGGATTGTCACTTGCCACGTCACCTGCCACACATTGTGGATTGTCACTTGCCAGGTCACCTGCCACACATTGTGGATTGTCACTTGCCACGTCACCTGCCACATATTACGGATTGTCACTTGCCACGTCACCTGCCACATATTAAGGATTGTCACTTGCCACGTCACCTGCCACACATTGCAAATTGTCACTTGCCACACATTGTGGATTGTCACTTGCCACATCACCTGCCACACATTGTGGATTTCCACGTAGCCTGCCACACATTACAGATTGTCACTTGCCACATCCCCTGCCACACATTGTGGATTGTCACTTGCCACAACGCCTGCCACATATTACGGATTGTCACTTGGCACACATTGCGGATTGCCACTTGCCAAACATTACAGAATGTCACTTGCCACATCACCTGCCACACATTGCGGATTGTTACCTGCCATGTTGCCTGCCACACATTGTGAATTGTCACTTCCCACGTCACCTGCCACACATTGAAGATTGGCACTTACCACGTTGCCTGCCACACATTGCGGATTGTTACTTGCCACATCGCCTGCCACACACTGCGGATTGTTACTTGCCACGTCACCTGTCACACATTGCAGGTTGTTACTTGCCACGTCGCCTGCCACACATTTCAGATTGTCACCTAATGTGTCACTTTTCAGCTAAGGTGGTCTTTTGCTGTGTCCCAGAGTGAGGTTAGACAGCAGATGATGTAATCTCTCTGCTGCACACAGCTTCCCGCACAGTGAGGGCGGAACTGGAGGGATGCAGGGCAGTGAGAGATGATGTCATCTCCCTGCTCTCCTGCCCGCTGGCTTCCTGATTGGCTAGCAGCCCTCAGACACTAAGCCGCCCAGCTGCCCCTGCCCCCCCTCACCCGTCTATTCACCAACACTGGAACCGGCCACTGAACCGGCCGCACAGGCACCCACAGAACCGGCAGAGGAGTCATCCGCAGAACCGCCCCCCCCCCCCCCCGATCCGCCCCTGCTCAGAAGTGATATGCTTTCACCCCTGGGTCACAGGTTAGGACCTGGTTAGCAAAACTTAACGTGTTACTAAACCCACAACAGTAAAATCATTTTTTATGCAGTAAAGCATGCTTGTTCTACTCACTGTGGGACCTAAGGGGTAATCCTCCACATTGTGTAAATAGGCGGTTAGATCCTATCTTCTCTGATTCTCCTCTTTTACTGTCCCCAATCCATCTCCTGATAGCATTGGGCAAAGGCATGCTCCGTTTGGTGTGTATTGCTAGAGAGTTTTTTTTGGGAGGGTGCATGTTCATCAGCCAATCAGCACTGTCCAGACAGAGGGTCGGGGTCATGCAGCCTCATAGGACAGTCATAGGGGAATGAAAACTTCTGCTACAACCTTTAACCAGTGCTCGGCCGGACACTGATAGAACTCACTAGACTGCTATATACTGCTGATGAGAAAAGGTATTTAGCTAAATAATTAAATTTCCATGTTCTGTGTACTGTGGGAGATCAGATATAGTGAATGCAGGGTCCTGGGTTTAGTAACACTTTAACACATGTGTTTGGTGCTGTATCCCCAAAAAACAAATGTCTAAAATTTAGCTTGAAGGTTAGCTACAGAATTCTTGGTTCAATAACTGCTCATGTTATCCATTGCAGCTGATAGTGACCATGGTGCACCACTGATTTTTAGCTGCATAAACAAGCACCAGCATCAGTATTTCTGCACCTAGTTACAAATTGGCAGAAAACATAACGATAATCACTGTTACAAAGTTGCTAGTGTAACATGACCCTGTAAACTGCCCACAATTGTTACAAAATAACTAAACAATTTACTAAGAACTATGTAGTATGTAGGCCTACCCAGAGCTCAAGTCCTGCGGGAACGCATGGGAATGGATTTCCTGTACTTTTTCCACAACAGGAACTCAGTTCCCGTTAGCAGCTATATCCTGCAAGACTTTGAAGTATGTGAGCTGTGTGGCAGGTGCTACACCAGTAGCCGCAGACACAGCAGAAAAAAAAACTCACAAAAGCTCAAAAGCTCACAAAAGGTTTTTCACCTTAATGCATAATGCATTAAGGTGAAAAACCGTGAGGGTTTACAACTCCTTTAACCACTTCCCGATCGGCTCACGTACATTTATGGAGGCAGGTTGGCTTCCTTGCACGAATCACCGTAACTGTACATCAGCTCCATTAAAAGCCATAGCAGCCACGTGTGTTCCTGCTGCATGGCAGGGGGCCAGATGCGCGTGGCCAGTGGGTGCGATGTAAACACATAAAATCCTCATTCTGACAGGAGAGGAGAGACAGATCTGCTATTCCTAGTCATTAGGAACATCGACCTGTCTCCTCCAGTCAGTACACTGCCCCCACAGTTAGAAACACACACAAGGGAACACATTTAACCCCATTGATTGCTCCCTAATGTTTGTGTATGTAAACACATAAAATCCCCATTCTGACAGAGAAGAGAGACAGATCTGCTGTTCCTAGTCATTAGGAACAGCGACCTGTCTCCTCCAGTCAGTACACTGCCCCCACAGTTAGAAACACACACGAGGGAACACATTTAACCCCATTGATTGCTCCCTAATGTCAATCCCTTTCCTGCCAATGACATTTGCACAATAATCAGTGCATTTTTTAGCACTGTATAAATGACAGTGGCTGCAAAAACATGTCTAAAGGTTCCGATCTGTCTGCCGCAATGTCGCAGTCCCATTAAAAATCGCAGATCGCCACCATTACTAGTAAAAAAAGAAATAAAGAATAAAAATGAATAAAACAAAGAGTCCTGCGCAAATCGTGCCACTCTATAAAATACAAAAAAAAAAATATATATATATATATATATATATATATATATATATATAAAAATGAAAACGTGAAAAGTCAATGTGTAAATAAAAAATATATTCCAAGAATTGCACCCAAATGAGTGAGGATAAAATATAGAAAAAATATTTAAAAAAAGCGGGACCAGATATTCCAAAGTCCACTAATCCAGGCTCTCAGAACTCTCACCTTAAGATGAAATATGCAAGCACATCCAATAAAGCCCCAGAAACTTCTCCTTTGATTCACTGTGTTAGGCCATTAAGGAAATGCAGGTGAAGGATGTAATAAAAAATTCCGCCACTAGAGGGCCAATCCCAGCTTATAAGTATTGCACTGTAGATATAGACATCTATTCCGTAGTATATGGCTCGAAAAAAACACAAGGGAGAAGGGAGGAGAGAGAGAGAGGGGACTCCAATCGTGTAGTAATTTAGATAAGCAGATAAATTTATTAAAAAACGCCAAGATTCTCACATTTTAAACAGTAAAAAATCACAGTAAAAATTCACAGAGAGAGGAAGATGGTGATCTGGCGTCTTCCGCCAGTCTTACGCTACTTCCGGTTTGTCCTACGGCCACTCCCTACGCGTTACGTCATACCACGTGACTTCTTCATGAAGACGCCAAATCACCATCTTCCTCTCTCTGTGAATTTTTACTGTGATTTTTTACAGTTTAAAATGTGAGAATCTTGGCGTTTTTTAATAAATTGATCTGCTTATCTAAATTACTACACGATTGGAGTCCCCTCTCTCTCTCTCTCCTCCCCTCTCCCTTGTGTTTTTTTCAAGCCATATACTACGGAATAGATGTCTATATCTACAGTGCAATACTTATAAGCTGGGATTGGCCCTCTAGTGGCGGAATTTTTTATTACATCCTTCACCTGCATTTCCTTAATGGCCTAACACAGTGAATCAAAGGAGAAGTTTCTGGGGCTTTATTGGATGTGCTTGCATATTTCATCTTAAAGCGGAGGTCCACCCTAAAGTGGACCTTCCGCTCATCGGAACCCTCCCCCCCTCCGGTGCCACAATCGGCACCTTTCAGGGGGGAGGGGGGTGCAGTTACCTGGATAATCCAGGTAACTACACCCACTTCCGGGATAGCTCTCTGCGGAAAGGGGCGTAACTTACGCCCCTTTCCGCAAGTGCCCGCCCCTTCCCGCAAGTGCCCCGCTGCCTGCTGGGAAACACACAGATCCCAGAGGCAGCGGGGAGCGTCCTTATTGCGCAGCGCGATTCGCGCATGCGCAGTAGGGAACCGGGAAATGAAGCCGAAAGGCTCCATTTCCTGATTCCCATACCCAAGATGGCGGCGGCAGGACCCGACAGACGACCTAGAGATCGGCTTCGGGTGCCGACATCGCGGGCGCGCTGGACAGGTAAGTGTCACTATTTTAAAAGTCAGCAGCTGCAGTATTTGTAGCTGCTGGCTTTTAAAAAAAAAAAAAAAACGCGGAGTCCCGGTGGACTCCCGCTTTAAGGTGAGAGTTCTGAGAGCCTGGATTAGTGGATTTTGGAATATCTGGTCCCGCTTTTTTCCATATTTTTTCCATATTTTATCCTCACTCATTTGGGTGCGATTCTTGGAATATATTTTTTATTTACACATTGACTTTTCACGTTTTCATTTTTATATATATATATATATATATATATATATATATATATATATTTTTTTTTTGTATTTTATAGAGTGGCACGATTTGCGCAGGACTCTTTGTTTTATTCATTTCACTTGATAGTTTGTGTTTACTATTTTGTCCCGCTGCATTTTTTTGCATTATTAAGTAGCACCTGCACATTTAATCACTTTATTGTTTATATGCTATTTACTATTTTTTGCATATTTTCTATTTTTTCGTTGTACACTAATTTAGATATATTTTCACTTTAGTCACTTTATCACTTAGTGGCGCGAGGGCTCATTTTTATAAAGAATAAAAATGCCATTAATCTTTCCCTAATTTTGTAGATGCAATATCTTTTGTGCAAACTAATATACACTTGTAGCGGTGACACTTTGGACAAGGTGTCTGCTATGTACAAATTTAATTTTTTCCTCAGAACAGTAAAGGGGTTCTGAGGGCTGATTGTGTAGGTTTAACTTTGGCATCAGTTTGGCTGGGCTGTGTTAGAGTTCTGCCTGATCATGGGTACAGTTAGGTGCACATGACAGGCCCAGAACCAGTCCTGGTTGGACGCTTTAGGTATCTGCGTTCCCCGGAGCCAATCAGTGGGTGCGTCTGGTCCCGCTGAGGAGTCTGGGGAAGGATACTTAAGATGTTGAAGTCACATGTTCAGGGTTCGTTCGTGAGGCCATAGCTGCCTGTTCCTGGATCTGGACCGGGGTAGCCCAGGGAGGGGTCCCGGTCACAGGAGCGTGTGCCGCCCCGCAACATGGTCAGTTTGACTAGCCCCATTAGACCTGCATGGTCTGGGGTAAGGATCCATCTGTTCCCGAGTCTCGGAATCGGCTGGTCTGAGGCGCAGTAACTGAAGGAGGATTCAAGGTGTCCAGGTGTGCTCTCAACTTGGAGGGGCACCGCAGCCCATGTAAGCGATTGGGGGAGGACTCTTCGGAGGAAGGCCAACAAGCTGGCATCCCAAGAAGTGCCTGGTTGCTGGGTTGTCAAGGACACTAACGAATCCATGCTTTTCCAGTACTGCCAAGGAGACAGAGAATGTTCCAGGTACTGAGGAAAGGTTCCTGTTCATTTTCATTTGCAAGCTTTATTCAAGGTCAAAGACTTTGTAAGTTCTGGATCAAAGTGCTGACTACCATAATCTCTGGCTAGAGATTTGTTCAGCCTTGAAGTGCCCAGCTGCGATTGGCTACTCTCTGGGTTGTATTAGAGACTTTCTGGTGATTAGCAGTTCAAGGTGCCTGAGTTTCTTCACCCTTGCCTTCTGTTTCCAAGAACAAGCCAAGCGGAGGTAACCGGTAAGCCCAAAAGTCAAGGCCGCCCTATAGAAGGTTATGGCCGCTACATGTGGGGGCTCCCAGACCAGGATTTACAGTTACCTTGCAGGGCCTTGGAACAGAGGGTGAAGTATTTTGAACTGCGCCATAAAGATCAGCGCCATTTTGGAGAGACTTTCACTGAGGTGCGTAAGCGTGGGAGGAGCCTGTACTAAAAGCCTGCAAAACTACACAGGAGCCAGCACCCAGTGGGAGGAGTCCATGCTGATCTTTGGGGAAGCTTGGAGAAAAAGTTTTGAGGATGTACTGTGTTCCAGGTGTGCAGCCTGTGCCAGGACCCAGGATGCCTCTTGGAAGAGGTCCCGCAGGAGTACAGCCACTTGGTTCCGTGTTCACAGACACGGGCATTCGCTTGCTGCCGCAGAGGCGGTTCATACTCTACACTACTGGAGACATCGAAGGCCTGGGTATGTTGTGCGAGAAGTGTGATGGTCTGGTCGCCAACCCTCGGCCGTTTTCCAGGTGCAGGAAATGCGGAGAGTACACTTTCAAAGTGGAGCAGTCAGTCGCGCAGCCAAGGGCGTACCGCATGGACTGGGCCACGTGCATGATAACCGAGGAGCCAGCCATTTTCGCTCCCCCTTTGGTAAAGCCTTCCACCGCGGTGACACCTGTCATTGTTGACATCCCAGAGAGAGATGCTGCTACGTCTGAGACTGAGACTGCTGAGGAAACCACTCTGGAGCAGATGGACACTGTTTCTACCACCATTACGAAGGTCACTATGTCTTCACTAGAAAGAGTGAGGAGTAAAAAGTCTTCTTGGAGGCAACGCAAAGCTCCACCACCAAGTCCGGCCAGATCCAATCGGCAGAAGAGGGTTGCTTCGGAAAAGAGTCTGACCGTGAGTACACTCTTGACTAACTATTTACCGGCAGAGGAATACAGAGATTCAGAGCTAGAGATCCTGTCGGATATGGAAGATGAGGATATTCTGGGGGTATTGTCAGAGGAGTTGTTGTGGGCTGGAGGGGATGCTGAAGCCGCTACTTGTACAGATGTTTCGGATTGGCTGGATCTAACCTCAGGGGATGGAACAACGGGTGCAGAAAATCCCACCACGGTAAATGTGACTCTTCCTAAACCCGTGAATTTGCCCACACTGAAAAGGGATTCTGCCACGTTGGTGCAGCGGTCCCCAAGCTCCTGCATACCGCCTGGGGAAGGAAGTGCCCATGCATTACCGAGACTTGCAAGATCGCAAAGGCTTCTTCATAAGAGAGTGGCTAACGAGTATGGGTTGGAGTTTCCCTATGTTCCAAGAGACATTATGACTATTATCGAAGAGAACCGTGAACCTTGGTACGAGGACGATGTTTGGAGCTACTTAAAAGTTCCAAAGCCGCTCCGAAAAAAGGCCTTTTCACAGGAGCTTTATGACTGATTCCAGGGATGTCTATTACATTGGAGCTATGGTCGGCATATCTATCGTGACAAAGTTGTGATATGCAGACCGGATAAAGAAAGTGCTATATACTTTATCACTACCATAGATGCACAAGGAAAATACCAAATTTTGCCAGACCCATGGTTTTATTGGTGAACTGTTCCTGGAGTCAAGTCTGAATTTTCACAAAAAGAACTTCTTTGTGTCTCCAGTTTTTGTAATATCTTTCTGCCAGTTACAAGGACTGTGGGGTAGATAGGCAGGTGGTTGCTACAAGAAACTACATGTCAAGTTTTACAGGCTCTTAGCCCACAGCCTTCTGGTTTCTAAAAGACTTGCAGTTACAGCGGCTCTGACCACTAGGTGCCGTGAGTCAGCAGGAAAGGACCAGAAATAGCAAAATCTTTCTTTTGTAGTCGTTAGAAAATGCTAGGAAAAATAATTTTATGTGTCTTTGAAGAAGGAAATTCCATTGAAGCAGCAGTGGAATTTCACTCTTTAAAACAAAATGTATAGTGTACAGTATTGCCTTGTATGTTGTGTTTTTCTTTTTCAGGATGCCCCGATATCGACTGTCAAGTTCATCGGCGATTGGGTGGGTTAGTCAGTTTAGCTGGGTGGTACATGTACAGCATTTGAATGTGTTGTTGTGAAAAGGTTAAATGTTTTAAATATGTTTCCTTTTTCTTCCTTTTCTCAATACCCATTTAAAAAACTCAGGCACCGCTTCAGGTTTTTTTTTTTCTAAAGTAGGATAGGATTTTTGCCCTAGTTGTTGCCTAGATGATGGGGACATTGTCTAAATGACTGGGGGGGGGATGTGTAGCGGCGACACTTTGGACAAGGTGTCTGCTATGTACAAATTACGTTTTTTCCTCAGAACAGTAGGGGTTCTGAGGGCTGATTGTGTAGGTTTAACTTTGGCATCAGTTTGGCTGGGCTGTGTTAGAGTTCTGCCTGGTCATGTGTACAGTTAGGTGCACATGACAGGCCCAGAACCAGGCCTGGTTGGACGCTTTAGGTATCCACGTTCCCCGGAGCCAATCAGTGGGTGCGTCTGGTCCCGTTGAGTAGTCTGAGGAAGGGTACTTAAGATGTTGAACTCACGTGTTCAGGGTTCGTTTGTCAGGCCATAGCTGCCTGTTCCTGGATCTGGACCGGGGTAGCCCCACGAGGGGTTCCCGGTCACGGGAGCGTGTGCCGCTCCACAACATGGTCGGTTTGACTAGTCCCATTAGACCCACATTGTCTGGGGTAAGGATCCATCTGTTCCCAAGTCTTGGAACCAGCTGGTCCGAGGCGCTGTAACTGAAGGAGGATTCAAGGCGTCCAGGTGTGCTCTCAAATTGGAGGGGCACCGCAGCCCGTGTAAGCGATCAGGGGAGGACTCTTCGGAGGAGGGCCAACAAGCTGGCATCCCAAGAAGTGCCTGGTTGCTGGGTTGTCAGGAACACTAACGAATCCACACTTTTCCAGTACTGCCAAGGAGACAGAGAACATTCCAGGTACTGAGGAAAGGTTCCTGTTCATTTTCGTTTGAAAGCTTTATTCAAGGTCAAAGACTTTGTAAGTTCTGGATCAAAGTGCTGACTGCCATAATCTCTGGCTAGAGATTTGTTCAGCCTTGAAGCGCCCAGCTGCGAGTGGCTACTCTCTGGGTTGTATTAGAGACTTTCTGGTGATTAGCAGTTCAAGGTGCCTGAGTTTCTTCACCCTTGCCTTCTGTTTCCATATGAGACTGTGTTTGTTGGATGTTACCCCTGCAAATAAAAACCTTTCTAAAGGAATTTTATGGTGTCAGCGTCCAAAGTTGTTGGGTACTAACCCTGGGAACCCCTAGACGTGGAAGAACAAGCCAAGCGGAGGTAACCGGTAAGCCCAAAAGTCAAGGCCGCCCTATCGAGGGTTATGGCCGCTACACACTTATTGCGCTTTTATTTACCAAAAATACAAAAATATGTAGAAGAATACACATTGGTCTAAACTGATGAATAAATTTGTTTTTAATAAAAAAAAAATGGGATATTTATTATGTCAAAAAAACATATATTTTTTTAAAATTGACGCTTTTTTTGTTTATAGCGCAAAAAAAAATGCAAAGATGATCAAATTCCACCAAAAGAAAGCTTTATTTGTAGGAAAAAAGGATGTCAATTTTGTTCGGGCACAGCATAGCACGACCACGCAATTGTCAGTTAAAGTGACGCAGTTCCGTATCGCAAAAAATGGCCTGGTCATTAAGGGGGCAAATCCTTCCAGGGTCGAAGTTGTTAATGTCACTTGAGCTGACATTCATTGACATGTAATGTCACTTAAACCTCCTTCCAATGGCGGAATTACCAGGGTTGCAACAGTTGCGCTTGTGACTGGGCCCTGGAGATCTGCCCATGTGGTGGGGGGGCTCTAAAGCCCGCTCTCTGTCACACTGCTCGAACCCCGCACTGACAGCCCCCGACCCCCCCCCCGCACAGACTTCAAATAGGAGAGAGATACAGAGAGCAGGACCTTCTCCTCCCATCCTGCTCCTGTGTGTCCCCCATGGCCCCGCCCACATTCCAAAGATTTTGGCAGCTCCGTGCTTCGCAAACAGAAACTCCAGCTGCCAACAGGTAGATAGTGGAGGAAAGGCCAGCTTGTACTATGGGTGCTGCAACCCTCCACAGAGGATCCACAGCTCTCCAAGTCAGCCAATTGCCTTGCTTCCTAATGAAGTTTCTCAGTGATTGAAAAGAAAGCAGCACTAGGGATGAGCCGAACACCCCGCACCAGAACTTTCGAACGGACCCCAAATTCGTACGAACGTTAGAACCCCATTGAAGTCTATGGGACTCAAACGTTCGAAATTAAAAGTGTTAATTTTAACGGCTAATATGCAAGATACTGTCCTAAAAAGGGTTTGGGGACCTGGCTCCTGCCCCAGGGGACATGGGTCACTGCAAAAAAAACTTTTAAAAACGGCCGTTTTGGCGGGAGCACTGATTTGAATGACGATTAAAATGAAAAAAAAAAAAAGTGAAATATTCCTTTAAATATGGTGCCTGGGGGGTGTCTGTAGTATGCCTGTGAAGTGCCACGTGTTTCCGGTGTTTAGAACAGTCCCTGCACAAAATTACATTTAACGGAAATAACGTAATTTAAAGCTGCTTGCGGTTTTAATGTTATATCTGGTTCCTGCAATATGGTTGAAAATCATTGAGAAAAATGGCATGGGCAGCCCTCCCTGCCCATTACCAGCCCCTCTGGGTCTTGTACGCATATTAAGGGGAACCCCGTACCCATATTAAAAAAAGGAAATACGTGTGGCCCCCAGGCCCTATATACTCAGAACAGCAGTATACAGGCGGTGCAAACAAGACAGGGACTGTGTAGGTTTGTTGTGTTAAGTTGAATCGGTTTGTAATTTTCAACTGGTACATTTTTAAAGTGTCGCTCCAGTCAAAAAAACTATTTTTAAGCTTTTTGGAAAACATAGGGAAGGGTTATCACCACTGTATAATTTGTTTTGCCGTCCGTCTTTTTCAGAGCACGCAGACAGCACGCACAATCTCCTAACACTGACTGAGAGCTCTATTTAAAACGAGCAAGATATTTAGCTATATAGGTGGATATAGCGGTGTATACTGCGTTCAGAGCACGCAGACAGCATGCACAATCTCCTAACACTGACTGAGAGCTCTATTTAAAACAAGCAAGATATTTAGCTAGATAGGTGGATATATCGGTGTATACTGCGTTCAGAGCACGCAGACAGCATGCACAATCTCCTAACACTGACTGAGAGCTCTATTTAAAACGAGCAAGATATTTAGCTAGATAGGTGGATATAGCGGTGTATACTGCGTTCAGAGCATGCAGACAGCACGCACAATCTCCTAACACTGACTGACAGCTCTATTATAAAAGATATATCGCTAGATATATAGGTGAATATAGCGGTGTATACTGCGGTCAGGGCACGCAGACAACAACCACTACAGAAGAGCAAGAACGAAAAATTGGCCGATAACGATCGGTGTATACTGTGTTGAAGGTACACAGAACACCCATTAACTGCTACAGATGCCAACACACTACACAAGGCCACCGCGCTGGCAGCCTTATATAGTGTGGGGCGTGTACTACACAGCCTGAGCTATGATTGGCCACAGGCATCCTGCCTGTGGCCAATCATGGCTCTCCTCGCTGCCGGCGCTGTGATTGGCCAAGCATGCGGGGTCACAGTGCATGCTTGGCCAATCATGAGCCAGCAATGCACTGCGCCATCGCAGTGCATTGTGGGCCGTGAGCGCCACACGAATTTGGTGCGAACGGCCCATAACGTTCGGAATTCGCCGAACGGGCGAACAGCCGATGTTCGAGTCGAACGTATGTTCGAGTCGAACGTATGTTCGACTCGAACACAAAGCTCATCCCTAAGCAGCACACAGGTGGGTCAGTCACTGATGGACTGAAGAAAGTGTGTTTTCAACTTCAGAGTCCCTCAACCAACACAGCAGCCCACTGGGGTTCCCTAGTGTGGTGCGCTACAAGCCCCAGCATGCTCTGCCAACCTATGTGTATGTATATCACAGGCTAGTAGGCCTTGTTTGCTGACCAATCCAGGGTCCAAGCCTCCATCTATGGTAAGGGAAGTGCCCCCCCCCCCCCCTTATCTCACCAGCCAGTGAGCACATTTATGTGAGAGCTCTGTGGACTGTAATGTAAAGGAGGACTCTGATGTACGTGGGGGGCCTTGGTGAGCAGAGACCTCCTTGCATCAGAATTCCCAGAGCACCTCTTACATCCATTTCCCTTTACATAACAGTCCACAGAGCTCCCCCTTAGGGCCCTTTCACATAGGCGGGCTCTGCCAAGCAAATTCACCTGCTCAGTGGGGGATCTCTCTGCTGATCCCCGCTGAGCAGGTGGATGACAGGTCCGTGTCTGCTCCACTTGTGCAGACTGCTGTTCTCTATGGACCAGTCCGACTGTCATCCAATCTGCTAGACGGATGGGGAATGAATATCCATCCATCTGTTATCATTGGAGCAGACGTAGGTAGGTTTAAATGGACACGTCTGTTTACATCTGCCTTTCCATACAAAACTATGGGTGGTCCGATCGGTTCAAATGTGTAAAAGACGCCAGAAAGGGATCCTGCTGCAGGACCATAATCAGGGTCCCCGCAATGGGAGAAAAGGACACTAGGATTATTAGAAAGGGCCTGGGACCAGAGGTCAGGGGGTCCTACATGGTTCCTTACATCAGGGCTCTAAAGCAGGCATGTCCAAAGTCCGGCCCGCAGGCCAATCGCAGCCCGCGGTCTGGTTTTGAGCGGTCCGTCTGGTTATTTAAACATATACATCTTTTGTGGCCCCCGGTGATATCCCAGCGCCGGGGTCACAAAAGATATATAGTCCGGCTGCCTCGGAGGGAGGAGGCGGGACGAGTGCCATGCACACAGGAGGAGAATTTCCTGAATTTCCTTACACGGCAGCTGTAATAGGAAGTCCCATCTCTGCCATTGGACGACCGTTCTGTCCATCAGAGGAGGCGGGACTTTCTCTTAAAGAGGCCGTTGTGTAAACAGGAAATTCTCCTGTAGGATGTCTTTGGCGCTCGTCCTGCCCACCATGGCTGCACTGATGGTAATGGTGGCTGCATTCCTGGCAACGGTGAGTGAATTCCTAGCAATGGTGGGTGCATTCCTGGCAATGGTGGAGCATTCCTGGCAATTGCAATTGTGGGCCTGCATTCCTAGCAATGGAGGGTGCATTCCTAGCAATGGTGGGTGAATTCCTGGCAGCGGTGGTTGCATTCCTGGCAATGGTGGGGCTGCATTCCTGGCAATGGTGGGTGCATTCCTGGCAATGCTGAGTGCATTCCCGGCAATGGTGGGGCTGCATTTCTGGCAATGGTGGTTGCATTCCTGCCAATGGTGAGTGAATTTCTAGCAATGGTGAGTGCATTCCCGGCAATGATGGGGCTGCATTCCTGGCAATGGTGGGCGCTGCATTCCTAGAAATGGTGGCCGCTGCATTCCTGGCAATGGTGGGCGCTGCGTTCCTGGCAATTGTGGGTCTGCAGATGGGCACTGACCCTTTTTTTGCTTCACAGTTCTTTATTTAAAATTTTAATTTTTTTTTTCCTGAAGCTTCCCTCTTAAAGTGAAGGTGCGTGTTATATGCCAATAAATACGGTGTATCCAAATAATATACGCTTGAATTCATCTCTTCACCACACACAGCCACAAAGGCAAGAGAATTCTTGTTGGGCAGTGTATTAGTGTATTTAACACACTTAGACCAAATTTTAATGGTTCAAAGAATGTCAGGCAAAATGGACGGCCCTCACGCATGTTCAGTTCATCAAATCTGGCCCTCTTTGAAAAAAGTTTGGACATTCCTGCTCTAAAGGTTCTAGTTATGCCAGCCATATGCCAGTTTTGTAGCTGACTTAAACTTGCTGAAGGATTTATGAATTTTTGCTAGTAGGCATGAGGTTTGAGTTCACCACCACCATGGTTTCGGGGTTGGTATTCCAGGCAAATAAATGCAGAAATTTGCCAGACCAAATTCTTTTGTGACCATAATGCACTGATGGGCCTTTGAACTTAGGTCAGAGGCCATTAGGGAACTTTTGGATAGGCCAGTCTCCTCACTGTAAAGGGGTGAGGTCACAGCAGTCATACTAAATGTGACCTCACTGTGTTTTAGCTGAGATAGTGAAACACACAGGGAGTACTGCTGAAAAAATGCATAGGGAGAGAGTGGTGTAGGGTTTGTAGACACTGGCATGTCCCAGCACCAGGCGCTAGAATGCTTGTTCCAGCAATATCCAGCAATGCCAATATCAAACCATCACTCTGCAAGCCAATCCACATCAGCACTGATCTCCAAGCACAGAGGCTGGACAGTGTGTATGGTGGTTACATTTAATTTGGGATCATTCACAGGTATTATTTATTTCTTGATTGTAGACAAACTGTTAGGCCACACCTAATATTTAGCACAATTGAACCACACCCAAGTTTTTGCACAGGGCACAGCTTGTCTATGTCTCTTTAACCACTTAAGGACCGCCGCATGGCAATGTACGCTGGCAGAATGGCATCGACAGGCATAAGCACGTACATGTACGTGCTTGCCTTCCAGTGGGTGGGGGGTCCGATCGGACCCCCTCCCGCTAGATGCGGCGGTCCATTTCGCTTCAGGAGCGATCCAGGATGAGGGGATGGCCGTTGGTTTCTGGCCATCCTCTCTCGATCGCTCCTGGCGAATGAGAAGCTTCCCCTGCCTGTGTAGTGTAAACAGCAGGGAGGAAGTGATGTCATTCTCCTCGGGGCGGTCTTTTTGACCGGACTGCGAGGAGAACAGAGAAAGTAAGTGCACCAACACTACACTGACATGTAGGTGACACATAGGCACACAAATCCCCCCCGATCACCCCGCCCCTCCCAGTCACAGTGTCACTGATTGCAGTGATCATTTATTTACTGATCACTGCATTTAGTGTCAGTTGTGACAGTAAAAACTGTCAGGGCAGTTAGTGTTAGGTCCAGGGTAGCCCCCTACCCCCCCAATAAAGATTTAACCCCCTGATTGCCCCTAGAGTTAACCCTTTCACCCCCTTTTCCCAGTGTCACTAAGCAATCGTTTTTCTGATCGCTGCATTAGTGTCACTGGTGCCACTATGTAGCTAGTTATTATTTTAGGTTCACCGCCAGGTTTTTATAGCGCTAGGTACCCCCATATACTACCCAATAATGGTTTTAACCCCCTGATTGCCCCTAGTTTACCCTTTCACCCCCTTTTGCCAGTGTCACTAAGCAATCGTTTTTCTGATCGCTGCATTAGTGTCACTGGTGTCGCTAGGTAGCTAGTTATTTTTTTAGGATCACCAACAGGTTTTTATAGCGCTAGGTACCCCCATATACTACCCAATAATGATTTTAACCCCCTGATTGCCCCTAGTTAACCCTTTCACCAGCCATCATCGTATAAGTGCCACTGGTGACGCTGGTTAGCCAGTTAGTTATTTAGGTTTCCCGTCAGGTTTTTATATAGCGTCAGGGACCCCCATATACTACCTAATAAAGATTTTAACCCCCTGATTGCCCCTTTCACCAGTGATCACTGTATAAATGTTACGGGTGACTGTGGTTAGTTCGTTTGCTTTTTATAGCATCAGGGCACCCACCATTTATTACCCAATAAAGGTTTAACCCCCTGATTAGGTTTTAGGGTCAGGGTCTGTGTCGCCCCAGGCAGCGCTAGGTTAGTGCCAGTACCGCTAACACCCACGCTCAAAGCATACACCTCCTGTAGTGGTATAGTATCTGAACAGATCAATATCTGATCTGATCAGATCTATACTAGCGTCCCCAGCAGTTTAGGGTTCCAAAAAAACGCATTGTTAGTAGGATCAGCCCAGATACCTGGTAGCACCTGCGTTTTGCCCCTCCGCCCAGCCCACCCAAGTGCAGTATCGATCGATCACTGTCACTTACAAAACACTAAACACATAACTGCAGCGTTCGCAGAGTCAGGCCTGATCCCTGCGATCGCTAACAGTTTTTTTTGGTAGCATTTTATATTTAAATCCTGAAGGCAGTGCTTGGTTTTCGGGGTCCCGTACGTGACTAGGCTCCCAAAAAGTCCCCCACATGTGGTATCCCCGTACTCGAGAGAAGCAGCAGAATTTATTTTTGGGTGTAATTTCACTTATGCCCATAGCATGTGTGAGCAATATATCATTTAGTGACAACTTTGTGCAAAAAATAAAAAATAAAATTGTAATATTCCTGCAACTTGTGACAAAATATAAAATATTTCATGGACTCAACATGCCTCTCAGTAAATAGCTTGGGGTGTCTACTTTCCAAAATGGGGTCATTTGGGGGGGTTTTGTGTTATTTTTGCATTTTATGGCCTTCGAAACTGTGATAGGTAGTGAGGAGTGAAATCAAAAATTTGCACCCTTAGAAATCCTGAAGGCAGTGATTGGTTTTCGGGGTCCTGTACGCAGCTAGACTCCCAAAAAGTCCCACATATGTGGTATCCCCGTACTCAGGAGAAGCAGCAGAATATATTTTGGGGTGCAATTCCACATATAACTATGGCATGTGTGAGCAATATATCATTTAGTGACAACTTTTTGTAAACTTTTTTTTTTTTGTGTCATTATTCAATCACTTGGGACAAAAAAAAAAATATATTCAATGGGCTCAACATGCCCCTCAGCAATTTCCTTGGGGTGTCCACTTTCCATAATGGGGTCATTTGAGGGGGGGGGGGGGTTGTACTGCCCTGCCATTTTAGCACCTCAAGAAATTAGATAGGCAGTCATAAATTAAAAGCTGTGTAATTTCCAGAAAATGTACTCTAGTTTGTAGACGCTATAACTTTTGCGCAAACCAATAAATATACGCTTATTGACATTTTTTTTTACTAAAGACATGTGGCTGAATACATTTTGGCCTAAATGTATGACTAAAATTTAGTTCATTCGATTTTTCTTATAACAAAAAGTAGAAAATATATATATTTTTTATAATTTTCAGTCTTTTTCCTTTTATATCGTAAAAAATAAATATCACAGAGGCAATCAAATACCATCAAAAGAAAGCTCTATTTGTGGGAAGAAAAGTACGCAAATTTAGTTTGGGTACAAGTGTCCTTCATTCTCAATTTCAAAATGTGGAAGGTATGCATGCTTTTTTTTTTGTGGCAATGGTGACAAAAGTGGAATTTTCCTGGGCAAAATGCATTAGCACTGCATCTTACACTTTTCTTTGATAGAGCATTTGACATGGTGATTTACATTCAAGAGATTGTGGAAAACAGGAGCAGAGCACTTTTTTGCACATCATTTTTGCATATTTTGCACATTATGAAGCACTTTTGATGTATGTTTGCACTTATTGAGCAATTTTTGCACAGTAATTATTTGGTACAATTATTTTGCACAGTAATTAACACCACCTGGCATATGTTTGGAGAATGTTTTATTGCACTTAAGTACTTTAGATGCATGAGGAGTACCTATACCTCTTTACAGCAGTGAATCAATAGGAAATTGATTTGAGCACACCATCATTTATAATAGGAGCAGAGCACTGCCACCCCATAACACATGGGGGGGGGGGGGGTTATTTACTAAAGACAAATCCACTGTGCACTTCCAAGTGCAGTCTGTGTAATCTGAGGGGGCCATGCAAGGAAAATAAAAAACAACATTTTTGCTTGCACATGATTGGATGATAAATTCAGCAGAGATCCCCCTAATTTCAGATTTTTCCCTTGGATCTACAGCAACTGCACTTCCAATTGCACTTGTAGTGCACAATTGATTGATTTGCCTTTATTAAATAACCCCCAAAGTGCACAGACAAGGAACTTTATATCAGTATAACCATCTGTTATTTTCATGACAGTGATCAAAGAAAAATAGGCTTTCCAAGTAATATCATTAAGGGCTTATGCACACAGAGCTTAACAAATGCCACAGAGCTTTTTTTCTTTCAGCCTGTAAAAGCACCTCTTTGTAAGTATGTGTCCATACCCACATAGGTGTTTATAGGCATATTAGGAGAGGAGCATTTACAGTCAAAAAAATAACCTACAAAAAGCAGGAGAGGAGAGAAGCTGGACAGCATTAATGCATTCCAATGGCTGGAATAAATGAATATTCTGGACAATAGAATGCATTAACGTGCAAACAAACAAACAAAAAAAAAAAAAAAAACAGAAAAATACTGCAGGGAAAATCAATGGATAGAATGTAAATATTGCAACAAAATCTGGTTTTAATACTTTATCTGTTACTATTTGTTTTAATTTTGTTATTTTTGGTTGAAGTTATTTTACAAACTATGTTGACGTCTTTGAATTGCAGTGCTGAGGTACATTTTGTGCCCTGCCTGTGAGCACAGAGCTGTACATCCTTTTAATGTGGTTTTATACCGACTGACTTTTTTTTTTTTTACCTGCAAGGTAAAGTCATAATGTGCCAGTATGCATTCATTATGTGAAACTTACCTAGGTTTGTTGTTTTTTTTTTTTGTTTTAAAAAAAATAAAAAAATAACAAACATGTTATACTTACCTCCTCTGTGCAAGGGTTTTGCACATTAAGGTGAAAAACCTCAAGGGTTTAGAACCTCTTTAAAACATAGCTGTTCCAGCGCCGCAATGTCAGCGCTTCAGCCACTCCCATCTTCCCCCATATTGCTTCTGGGTTAGCCAGAGCCACGAAGATGTCTCTCCCTACCATGCATGCGGGAGCCGCTATTAACGGCACAGGGCACAGAAGGAACGGTGTTCTGTGAAAAAATGTCCGCCTATCGAATAGTGTCCTCTGTGTACTGAGCAGCGCTTGCGCAGTATGGAGCACAAGGAGATTCTGAAAATCTCCGAAGATGAACGGCGCCTGCGTCGTTAGTCCAGGTGCAAGCCCCACCATCCAAGTGGATATAGGGCTGCACATAGAGGGCCCCTCGCTGAATGGTGGGGCTTGAACCTGGACTCTCGGCGCAGGCGCCGTTCATCTTCGGCTATTTTCGGAATCTGCTTGTCATGGGTACTGCACATGCGCAGTACACAGCGTACACTATCCAACGGGGGACAGTATTTGACTGGACACCGGAACTGGTGGCCATTCCTTCAGAGTGCATCAGTGATGTCATGGTTGCATGTAATGTAAATATCTCCTAAACAGTGTACATTTAGGAGATATTTACACTACCTATAGGTAAGCCTTATTATAGGCTTACCTATAGGTAAAAGGCAATAAAGGAAATGTACTTCCTCTTTAAGGGCCAATATCTGTCTGCAACAACTGACTGATTGCTAGTTCTTCAATTGTCAACACATTGGCTACTTTTTACATTGCATATGATCTTTTCATTTTGTTTTTGTTAGAGTATAAGACTAAAACCTTTAGCTTTGGATGATTAGAACTCATCAGGTAGTTGTTGCTGACAGTCCTTTCAAAAGGAACCTTTAATTGCATCACCTCACTGTACAGTGACACAATGTACAGTAACCGAGGACCGCAAGCTGGGATCATTTCGGCAGCAGTCCATCACATTTTGGGGGAGGCTCCTTATTGATGGCTCCTTATTTTCTTCATCTTTGGTCTTGGGTAAATGAACCACTGGTACCATATTTTCAAGTACAGGCCTAAATGTACAGACACAACACAGTGAGAACAGGGCCAAATGTTGAGACAAAAGTCACAGCAAGTTCTCTCTAAAAATAAGAGCTTTTTTTTTTTTTAGCTTGAGAGGTCAGTTAATTTTTTTGGCAAAGAAGAGGAAGGGAAAAAAGAAGATAGAGGAGAACTGCCAGAAGCCAGGAATGTCAGCAACAGCAAAAAATGGCAAGAAAAAGTTTTGATTTTTCCTTACCCTAACTTATAAAAAAATACATGTATTGATTTTATCTGTAACATCTGCAGTGGGTGTTTGGTAGTCTCTGAAAATGGGGACATTTGTGACCACTCTGGACAATACTATTGCACAGAGCAGGTAAGTATAACATGTTTGTATAATAAAAAAATGCCTTTAGAAATGCTTTAATGGCTGAATGGCTATAGAGGAAATAAATATGTACGGCTTTGTTTTACACACTATGTGTATGCAGTGATTTGCTGCAAACCACACAAAGGGCAGCTTTGCTTGTGTCAGGTGTACATTATGCACCCTGAAAAAAAAAAAGCCCTAGCAAAAAAATTACCCCTCCCTAAAAATAGACCCTACAACACTAACACCCCCCCTCCCCTCAATATTTGCTTTATATTTTTAACAAATAAGGGCTGTGACTCTCATTTTAGTACACCTTGGCAAGGAGGGGATGAACCCCTGAAATACATTGCAGAGTACTGTATGTGGGCCAGAAATTGATGCTAGCATTTAGCATTATGGGGGTAACAATGTTGAAGAGGCCTCTGATACTCAAAATCTGGTTCTCAACTGCCACGCCATTACAGCCAATGACTGTGAAGCAGGATGAAAAATACTTTCTTGGGATAGAACATTTAGTCAATCTGGAAGAGTCCAGAGATAGTCTCCCAGGAGCCTGATCAAGTCAGAGTCTCACATCCGCCTGGGTCATTCCAAAGTTATGAGGATCTCCAGAAAGCCCTCCATCTCCATGTGCAAAGCAGAAGTTGAAGGTGTTTTATGGGGGGAGGGGGGGAATGCATAGATCAGGTTATATTGATCCCATGGAGCTACCAGTGCATTCAATGCTTCCCTTAAGATCTCTGTACATCACCTGCACATTTGCTGTTATAGCTGAAGGCCAGGTTTTGGGTCCTTCACATGTGGCACAGGCTCTGGAACATTTCTGAAAGAGGGGACCATTCCCTTTTGTACTGGCTGCCAGCTGAGGTAGTCTACCTGCCAATTGTCTACTTTTGGGATGTTAAAGGTGTACAAAGCTAGAACTGGAAGCTCTACCAAGGATGGAATCCTTTCTACTTCTGGTTCCCCCCTGATGATTAATGCACATTACTGCAGTGGCATTGTCTGGCTGAATCCTGATCAGAAGACCCACAATCAGGTGATTTTGTTTGTCCAGACACTGAACCTACTTTTTCCACGATAACATGATGTTGAGTGGTAGGAGTCTGGAGTGAAAGTGGGCAAAAAAGACTGTCTTAAAAGAGGCTACTTTCAACCCCACGACTCATACAAAAGTGAAGAGTTGGTTAACTTTTAGACTGAAGAGCATTAGAAAAAATCCACCTGAGCTGCATCCAGAATCAGACAGAGATACTCCAAGTGATGAGTAGGCTCCAACGCCGACTTCTAAACCTTCAAGATCCAATGGAACATTTACAAGGTCTTAACTATCTATGCTACATTGTTGGTCAGGACCCATGTTGGCTGTTTTCCTAACAAGAGGTAATCCAGATCAGATACCCCTCAAGGGAGATGCCCTGGGAGCTAGAACCTTAATAAATACAAAGGGTGCAATAAACAGACTGTATGACATGACCATGAACTTAAAGTGTTGAGGCCAACAGCAATGCAAATAAATTGATGAGGTGCTGTAAAAATAGGGAAAAGCCAGAAAGTCAACCAGACAGACCTCGTGAATAACATGTACACTTTTGTATTTGTCCCTATTTATCATGAGCTGAACTCAAAGATCTACAACTTTTTCTATGTACACAAAAGGCATATTTCTCTAAAATATACATAGTTACATAGTAGGTGAGGTTTAAAAAAAGACACAAGTCCATCAATATTGTTCACAAATCTGTCTAAATCTGTGTTAGTGAGCACTTCTCCTTTGCCAAGATAATCCATCCACCTCACAGATGCTGATTAGACAGCACGATTATTGCACAGGTGTGCTTTAGGCTGGCCACAATAAAAGGTCACTCTAAAACATGCAGTTTTATCACAAAGCACAATGCCACAAATGTTGCACGTTTTGAGGGAGCGTGTGATTGGCATACTGAATGCAGGAATGTCTACCAGAGCTGTTGCCTTTGAACTGAATTTTCATTTCTCTACCATAAGCCGTCTCCAGAGGCGTTTCAGAGAATTTGGCAGTACGTCCAACCGCCCTCACAACCGCAGACCATGTGTAACCACACCAGTCCAGGACCTACACATCCAGCATTTTCACCTCCAAGATCGTCTGAGACCAGCCACCCAGACAGCTGCTGCAACAATCGGTTTATTGATGGCACAGATTTAGACAGATTTGTGAACAATATTTGAGAGAAATAGGCCTTTTGTGTGCATAGAAAAAGCCGTAGATCTTTGAGTTCAGCTCATGATAAATAGGGGCAAACACAAAAGTGTTGCATTTATAATTTTGCTCAGTGTATATAGAAAAAAGAGCTAGGGAATATTAGACTGTGCAGGCCACAGAAGGAGCAAAACAATCAGAACTATAAAATATTACAGTTTATTCGGTAACAAATATAAAAAAAAAAATCACACAATACAGTATGTCACAAAAGTGAGTACACCCCTCACATTTTTGTAAATATTTTATTATATCTTTTCATGTGACAACACAGTAGAAATTACACTTCTATAAAATGTAAAGTAGTGAGTGTACTGCTTGTATAACAGTGTAAATTCGCTGTCCTTTCAAAATAACTCAACACACAGCCATTAATGTCTAGACTGCTGGCAACAAAAGTGTGTACACCCCTAAGTGAAAATGTCCAAATTGGGCCCAATTAGCCATTTTCCCTCCCGGTGTCATGTGACTCGTTAGTGTTACAAGGTCTCAGGTGTGAATGGGGAGCAGGTGTGTTAAATTTGGTGTTATCGCTCTCACTCTCTCATACTGGTCACTGGAAGTTCAACATGGCACTTCATGGCAAAGAACTCTCTGAGGATCTGAAAAAAAAGAATTGTTGCTCTACATAAAGATGGCCTAGGCTATAAGAAGATTGCCAAGGCCCTGAAAATGAGCTGCAGCATGGTGGCCAAGACCATACAGTGGTTTAACAGGACAGGTTCCTCTCAGAACAGGCCTCGCCATGGTCAACCAAAGAAGTTGAGTGCATGTGCTCAGCGTCATATCCAGAGAGGTTGTCTTTGGGATATAGATCTATGAGTGCTGCCAGCATTTCTGCAGAAGTTGAAGGGGTGGGGGGGTCAGCCTGTCAGTGCTCAGACCATACGCCGCACATTGCATCAAAATGTTCTGCATGGCTGTCGTCCCAGAAGGAAGCCTCTTCTAAAGATGATGCACATGAAAGCCCGCACAACAGTTTTCTGAAAACAAGCAGACTAAGGACATGGATTACTGGAACCATGTCCTGTGGTCTGATGAGACCAAGATAAACTTATTTGGTTCAGATGGTGTCAAGCGTGTGTAGCAGCAACCAGGTGAGGAGTACAAGTACAAGTGTGTCTTGCCTACAGTCAAGCATGGTGGTGGGAGTGTCATGGCCTGGGGCTGCATGAGTGCTGCCAGCACTGGGGAGCTACAGTTCATTGAGGGAACTATGAATGTCAACATTTAGTGTGACATACTGAAGCAGAGCATGATCCCCCTTCTTCAGAGACTGGGCTGCAGGGCAGTATTACGACCCAAACCACACCTCCAAGATGACCGCTGGCTTGCTAAAGAAGCTGAGGGTAAAGGTGATGAATGGGCCAAGCATGTCTCCAGACCTAAACCCTATTGAGCATCTGTGGGGCATCCCCAAATGGAAGGTCTCTAACATTCACCAGCTCCATGATGTTGTCATAGAGGAGTGGAAGAGGACTCCAGTAGCAACCTGTGAAGCTCTGGTGAACTCCATGCCCAACAGGGTTAAGGACGTGCTGGAAAATAATGGTGGCCACATAAAATATTGACACTTTGGGGCAATTTTGACTTGGGGTGTACTCACTTTTGTTGCCAGCGGTTTAGACATTAATGGCTGTGTGTTGAGTTATTATGAGGCGACAGCAAATTTACACTGTTATACAAGATGTACACTCACTACTTTACATTGTAGCAAAGTGCTATTTCTTCAGTGTTGTCACATGAAAATATATAATAAAATAGTTACATAAATGTGAGGGGTGTACTTGCTTTTGTGAGATACTGTATGTATGCATCTGAGTGATTAAAAACACCCATCTCAGTATAGAGTAGCACCAGCACAATAGCTCCCTGGGAACATCCAGGGAACCTCTACCACAAGGGATCACTAGATGCCTTGGTGCATGAAGACCTAATGTATCAGTATTCATTCTTTGGTGTATAAACATATACAGTGAATTCTATCAGCACTATCTTTGTTTTTAAACATGCATACATATTGTGGAATTTTTTAAAAATATTTGTTACTGAATAAACTGTAATATTTTATAGCACTGATTGTTTTTCTCCTTCTGTGGCCTGCACAGTCCTATCTCTCTCTCTCTCTCCCTCTATATATAGCCACACACACACACACACACACACACATTATGGCCATGAGTGTCACAATATCACAATATTTTTGGACAGAATGAAGACATTCAAGGATTTGAGATCCAATTTTGGTTTTGGAACTGTGAAAGGGTTTAAATACATTTTTTGTAACCTTTCCGTTGTAGGAACTGAACCTCTTGCTCCATAAATGTTTGCTAAGCTGCATAGTGACACCAGAAGTTTGGAAGACATGAAATAAGCCGGGAAGTGAAACTCTAGTTTTTAGGCTGTTGAAACCATCTTTCCTACCTAAGCATCTGAAATACTCATCTCATAAATATAAAAACTCACAACTCACCATAACGTAGCTATATAACAACCACTACACCCCGTTTCTCTATAATTAATCTAGTTTTACACCAATCCAGTTGGCTCCACCTCAGCGTTCTTCAATGTGGAAGCAAGGTGTGGCAAGAGCAGAAAGATGACATCATCTCTCACTGCCCACCACATTTCAGCACTCTTCGGCCCTCACAGCATGGTGGAGTGGAGGCCACTTGCTTCCTGTCATCGGTGGAGCTCCACTGCGCAGCCAGACCCCTTTCAATGTCAGAGGTGCGGCGGGGAGCAGCGAGATGACACAACTGGTGGCCGGTGACGTGACAAGTGAAAATCTGAAAATGGTGGCAGGTGATGTGGCAAGTGACAATCTGCAAATGGTGGCAGGTGATGTGGCAAGTGACAATCTGCAAATGGTGGCAAGTGATTTGGCAAGTGACAATCCACATCTGGTGACAGGTGACGTTGGCAAGTGACACGCTGCATCTGGTAGCATGAGATAGGGCAAATGACATGCCCAGCGATCCCACTGATTCTGCATTATGGTGAGTTGAACCACTTCATTATATATTAGAATGTAACAATAGAAGCAATGCACCTCAATCACTCTGACACCATATCAAAAATGGTGCCATGATGATTGAAGCGCCAACACCAGCCCTTTCCCACATAATATGGCTTACCACCAATGTGCCCCCCCCCCCCCCTCAGGCCTACAAAAAGGTTGATGACCGCTGCTATGGGCTCTAGCCCCAGATCTTTTGCAGACCTAGGAACACCCCTGCATGGGACACTTGCAGAATAAAAGGTAAACATGGGAGCAAAAAGCAAATGTCCCCCAAAGTAGATCCAACATCAATCATCTTCGATGGAGCCCAGCTGTCCTTTTACCAGGACCTCTCCAGGCGCAATCATTATCAATCAATATCAATCATTAACCGATTATTTTTTGATATGGGATTCCCCTTAAAATCCATACCATGGGGGCGTGGCCTGGCTATGGAGGAGTAAGGACGCGGCGTGCCTGAGCTCCGTCCGGTCCGCAGACTTAACAGCAGCTAAAGGGGTGACGATTCCCCCGTTTCTGACCCATGGTATGCCACAATGCCGCCGGCCATCCTTGCAGCCCCGGAAAACGTCCCAGCACGGGAGGGCTCGCTGGATTCGTTCCTCGCCGACACTCCCCACCAGCAGAGAGGGAAATCCAAGATGGCGCCAGAACAAACGGCCTCGCAGCAGCAGCACGAGGCACAGCTCACACTGCCAGCGCTGTCTCCTATTCCCTCTTCCAGGGAGGTAAGCGAATCCATCCCTCCTGCATCCCCTCACTCCATCTCCTCCCAGGATCAGGGCGCTGAGATAGCGGACCTGGCTAGGGATAGGGATATAAGGAAGCATCTGTGGTCCCTCCCCACTAAGGAAGACTTGGAACATTTTACCAGCAGGATTGAAAGGGCTTTCAAGCAGGACATTGAGCAGTTAAAGACAGACGCCACTGAGCTGGGACACAGGGTGGAGACCCTAGAGCATAATTTTGATGACACTGTGCCCGCTATCGCTCAGCTCAGAGAGCAGTCCCTGACCCACGGCCATCAAATTGAAGCCCTTCTCTGCCAATTAGACGACATGGAAAACCGCAGCTGACGGGCGAACATTCGCATACGCAGCTTACCTGAGGCCACGGCGCCCAAAGACATTATACCAACGCTGCAGGGGGTGTTCAGAGAAATTCTAAGCCTTCCTCCCTCAACCCCGATTGAAATAGACAGGGCCCACAGGGCTCTTAAACCTCCATCTGAGGACCCAGGCAACCCCAGGGACATTATTTGCAAACTCCATAAATATACTCTGAAAGAGCGAATTATTCAAAAGATGCGCAATAGACCGGTCTTTGACTTCGATGGAGCCCAGCTGTCCTTTTACCAGGACCTCTCCAGGCGCACTCTTATGCAACGGCGAGCTGTTCGCCCACTCCTGGCGGCAATTCAAGCAGCACCTATCGCTGGGGCTTCCTGTTTAGCCTCCAGGCGTCAAAAATGGCCGCTGGGCCGTGCTGCGCACCAAGGATGACCTCCTCCGCTTCCTTCACATCTTGGAGCTTGGCCCTGTGGACTTCCCGGACTGGCGCAACATTACAGATATCCCTCTCCCACAGCTGCCGCAACCATGGATCCAGGCGGCAGGTGGACATTGCCCCCGGGGGCGCAAGAGGCAGACGGAGGGACCTTCCCCGGGCACCTCTGCCCTTGGAGACTGACTATAGTGTCACAGAACTAATGGATGGTCTGTAGCCTCTTAAAGGGACCGAGTTTGCCTACTTTTTTTTTAACGGTCACCTGAACCATGCGAAAGGGCCCAGAGGCATAAAGCTGTAAGCTTGGACTTATCTCAGGGTTGTCATTGCATCCGACTACCTCTGTGTCCCTATCCAGCATTAAGTCGGGATTCCCGCCGAGCGTTGGACTGGAGGCCCACTTTGTCACCCAGTTAGGATGCCGTTTCCCTTTGCCACCCCTCCCCCCCCTTTTTTATTTTTTACTCCTAGCCGTCAGTTTTTGCACTATTGGGGAGCACAAGTTATAGTACTCTGTTTTCACACCCTGTTCATTTGGACTCATGGACCGGACGGACCCCGTGTCCCTTTGGTGGTTGTCTACGTTCCCCACTTAGGCCCCACCTAACTTGGTGTTTGTCCTGACTGGGACTTCTAGCTAACGCCCAGGAGGTGGATGCTCCCCCTCTCTCCCTGGGCAGGCTGTTTAGTTTATTTACTGTACTGTGTTCCAGGCCCGCTGGACGGGGTCTGGCCATTATCTACCCCCCCTTTTTTCTCTCCTCCTCTTTCTTTTCCCCTCTGTGAGCTACCCCCCTGCCCCTTCTCTCTCCCCTTCCCCACTCCCCTTCCCTTCCTCCTCACCCTCCATCCTGTCCCCCCTGCTTCCCCTACCTACATCAGTATCTCTTACACAGCTTCTTCCAACTAACAGTTTGACGCTTTGTTCTTCAGGTTACTTTTCTCAAATACAGGGGAACTTGGAGAGGAACAGACCGATTGATCATCAGCGACTTCAGGTATGTCATCACTAAAAATACTATACTATAATGCTATGGCTCGAACTGAAACGTCTCAGGGCCCAGGTGGTGTTCTTGCAAGAGACTCACTTTACACAGCTAGCACCTCCTAAGGTCCCCATGCATCTTTACAACCAGTGGTTCTTTAGCAACTCCCCGGTAGCGAAATCGCGAGGCACTGCCATCGCATTCCACAAATCCTGCCCTTTCCGGCCCTCAGAGAGCTCTGTAGATCCGCAAGGCCGGTATGTCTTTGTGAAGGGGACTATGGCCAATACAAAATTCACGTTTGCAACTCTCTACGCACCCAATACCCAGCAACTTTCCTTCATAGATGTGGTATTAGATAAACTGACGGAGTTTAGGGAGGGCCACCTAATACTTGGAGGCGACTTTAATGTCAGCATGGACCCGCTACTAGATACATCTCATGGCTGGCCTACGCACTCCCAGGCCTTCCTCGGGCATTTTTTGTAGATCATTACAAAATAGTTTCCTTATAGACACATGGAGGGCACTGCACGCATCAGACAGGGACTATAGCTACTACTCGGGGGTACACGATGTATACACACGCATTGATCTCATGTGTGTGGATCAGGGTGCCCTGGAGTTGTTGCAGTCAGCTGAAATAGGGAATATCACCATATCGGATCATGCCCCCATTCTGGCCGTGATCCGGGTCCCCGATGGGTCGCCGGGGGCCTGGTCTTGGCGTCTCAATGAAAATCTTCTGGACGATGCCTCAGTGGTGGCCAAGGTGTCGGAAACTATCACACACTACTTTGCGGAGAATGTATCTGAGGAAGTGGCATAGGGAGCAGTGTGGGAGGGTCATAAGGCAGTACTTAGGGGGGGAACTGATCTCACTGGGCTCTAGACTCAAAAGGGAAAGACAGATGGATTTTCACAGGGTCCTGTCAGCTCTGCAACAGGAAGAACTTAGACAAACGCCAGGGGGATGTTGAGGCTCGTAAGCGACTAACAGAGCTGAGGGAGTTATTCTCACGTCTCCTTGACCGCCGCGCCTACAGACAACTACGCTACTTATCCCATAAATACTATGAGCAGGGCAACAAGTGCGGCAGAATGCTGGCCAGGGCCCTTAGGCAGCGTAGATTAGCCTCTCACGTACACAAG
The DNA here is from genome assembly GCF_037356315.1 of Lithobates pipiens. NCBI lineage: Eukaryota > Metazoa > Chordata > Amphibia > Anura > Ranidae > Lithobates > Lithobates pipiens. The sequence goes on along the minus strand of NW_027507758.1, from coordinate 370,407,759 downwards.
CTTTGTTCCCCAGACGGTACGACATCCCTACACTCTTCGAAGATCGCATCTATTTTTAGAGACCATTATGCAGACTTGTACCACCTCGACGGGGGCATTTCTCAGATGGCACAGACTGCTAAACAACGACTCATTGGCGACTATCTTGCCTCGGCAGGGCTCCCCTCCCTGACGCTAGAGCAGCAGACGGAACTTGAATTACCCATTTCCCCGCAGGAGGTTATAGGGACGGTGAGGGCCTTGCCTAGTGGGAAGAGTCCTGGCCCGCATGGATACACTAAAGCGTATTATGCCAAATTTCTTCCTCTGCTACAGAATCACATGTGCAGGTACTTCAATTCCTTTGCTACAGGCCACACGATCCCACCTGAAGCCTTGTTGGCTCACATCACTGTGCTGCCCAAGGAAGGCAAGGACCCTACCCTCCCAAAAAGCTACCGCCCTATATCGCTACTTAATGTAGATATAAAAATGTTCTCAAAAATTATGGCAAATCGACTTAAGTACATCATTCCCTCTATCATCCACCCCGATCAGACAGGGTTTATATCAGGTAGGGAGGCCAGAGATAATTCCATCCGGGCCGTGCAACTCATTCACTGGGCACGTCTCCACAATGACTCCGCTCCCTACCTCATTCTGTCCACAGGTGCCGAAAAGGCCTTTGACAGAATAGATTGGTCTTACCTAAAGGCGGTTCTAGAAGCCTTAAGACTGGGCACCCGTATGCTACACTGGATCATGGCCCTATACACGTCCCCCAGCGCGCAAGTTAAGGTTAACGGCCATCTGTCTCCGGGATTCTCTATTCAGAACGGCACTAGCCAGGGGTGCCCCCTATCTCCCCTCCTGTTCGCTCTGGCTATGGAGCCCCTGCTCAGAGCAGTGAGGGCGAGTAGGGATATCAACGGGGTGCGGGTGGGGTCCACAGAGTACAAACTTTCAGCATATGCTGATGACGTGCTTTTCCACCTGACCAACCCCCCTCATCTCGCTCCCTAACCTTATGAAGGAACTTGACATATTTGGTCAAATATCCAACTTCAAGATTAACTATACTAAATCTGAAGTCCTACCCGTCACTATACCCAAGACGATGGCCGATGGCTTACAGCAAGCTTTCTCATTCCAATGGGCCAAGGCATCCATTAAATACCTAGGGATCCAGCTCACAGACCAATTCGATACACTATACTCCGCTAACTTCCCTTCCCTGTTGAGCACGGGGCATAGAGACTTGCAGAATTGGAACAAAACCTCCTTCACATGGCTAGGCAAAGTAAATATACTTAAAATGAATATCCTCCCCAGAGTACTTTTCTACCTGCAGATGTTACCTATTCCCCTCCCCAAAAGCTTTTTCTCACAACTCCAAAGCCTCATGATCAGGTTCATATGGCATAACAAAAAACCTAGGCTCGCCATGTCCGTGCTGCAGAGATCTAAGGAGAGGGGCGGGCTGGGCCTCCCAGACGTTCGTCGCTACTACAGGGCCTATGCGCTTCAACATATACTAAACTGGCGCCACCAAACTGTGGGTCCCCCTGGAAAAAAGCCTAGCTGGTCACGACCTAGCATATGCCCCTCGGCTTCTGCGGGAACATAGGGGACTTTCGCAGACAACTTCCCCGCTGACCACCCATGCCCTCAGGGTATGGGATCGATCCAATGCTCTGTATGCCCTGGTGCCCCCGGGATCTCCATTGGCTCCTCTGGGAAGGTTCAGGTGGTTCCCCCCTGGAGAGCAGGTAGCCTTTTTTGGGACATGGGCCACTGATGGCAACTATAGCTGTGGCAAATTTATAGATAAGGGTAAGCTGATACCCCTAGATACTTTGAGGGATAGATACAGACGCTTTCCAATGGACTGGTGGAGATGCAAGCAGCTTCACCACTTCATTGCGAACCTACGAGCTACGTTAAGAGACAGAGTCTCTTACGTCGCTTGAAAAAGTGTTCATAGAAGAGGAACCCACTCCCCACTTGGTTTCTGAACTTTACCAGCTCCTAGGGGCAGTCTCTGGTGCCCACCGACCAGTCTTGCTGAGGGAATGGGAACGTGATCTGGGGGTCGAATTCAGACCAAGCCAACGATTGCAAGTGTATCGACTGGCACACTACAGCACCATTGATTCCCGGACACAGGAAACCAACTACAAACTTTTGACTCACTGGTATCGGGTGCCGGCAGTGCTGGCCCGCATCTAGCCCTCGGTCACGGACCTTTGTTGGCGGGGTTGTGGCCAGAAAGGCACTCTTACATATTTGGTGGGATTGCCCTGTAATACACACATTTTGGGTTGACATTCACACCTTTATAAAAAAAAAAAAAAATGCTCTGCAGATCGAGATCCCTTTCACCCCATCGCTTTTTCTCCTGCACCTCCCCACCCTTCCTCTGAGCCTCTACACGAAGAGTGTACTCCCCCACCTCTTTAAATGCCGCTAAGCGTCTAGTACCTATCTACTGGAAACGCTTACAGATTCCTACCATTACTGAGTGGCTCAAGAAGGTGGAAGATATTAGGGAGGCGGAGGAGTAGGTGGCGCGGTGCAAGGACAGGAGTGACCATTTCAGCAGGATCTGGGCCCAGTGGCGGCAGCATACTGCCGACACGGGCCCTATGTCATCTAGCCTGGATGTTGCGCTGTTGGAGCTAGCAGAGCCCTCACTGAAGCTGAAGAGGCCAGTGAATGGTAACGTACATACCTGATCATGGCGGTTTGCCGACCTAATCACAGTGAGATGACCTGTACCCTCCCTTCCTCTTTAAGATTCTCAGGGCCTGGGGGTGGGGGGAAATTACCCCTAGGGGAGGCACAGCCTTTGTAACCTGTTGCTGGGGCCCACACCTTTGGCTGCTGTCAAGGGCCGTGGGTGTTTTGCCCCATTACGGGTACCGACAGCTGTTGGGGGGGTGTGGGCCCAGTGCTAGGCCTCTGGAGGGGGTCTTCCCCCCCATGATGTAAACCGCATCAGTAGGGCCTTATTTCCCCTTCCCCCTCAAATGTTTTATTCAGTTGTATGGTTACCGTTTTCCCCCTTTTTGCCTTGATTTTACTTAGGTGTTCTGCACAATGTTAGCTCTCCTTGACTAGGTCAATTACTCAGGATAGTGATACATTGTCAATTGTATTGTGCACTGTATGTTTTACGAAACTAAAATAAAGATTATACAAAAAAAAAAAAAAAAATCCATACCATAAGGCTGAGACACCCCAGGGACAACCACATCTGCCAAATGTTTGAGACTCTTACAGATGCAGCCTATGCAAATGAAGGGTCAGAAAATACTAAAACTGCAGGCAGAGCAGATAATGATTTTGTAGAGGGAAGCATTCAGATATGTTCATATCCTGCAATTCCTCATTTGTTTGGAATCTGACATGATAAAAAGGAAACAACTCAGTTCTAATATAAGATAAAAGTCTTGAGCACTGAAAAAACCAAGTGTTGGAAGCAGGAGTTCAATTGGCCAAGGTGACACAGGAGGTGGCAGCAAGGTGTAAGAGAGGGTATGTGATCCCCTCAAGCTCCCTATGCAGCTAAAAAGAGAGGTTATGTGATCACTTATTCAAAAAGGGGAAATGGGTATTCATTTTTTTTTATATTAATACACACGTTTTGCCATTTTATTTCTATCTTAAACTGAATGAGATGTTTTACAAGGTGAGGGTTTACATATACTTTAAACAGAGAAAAGATATGCATTCTATTAATATAATTGTTGTTTTGCTTGTTTGTTTTTTTGCCAGAGTCCAATGCCCCCTATAGGCAGTAGTATAACCCAAATGGCTCTGAATCCTATGTTCCATAATAAAGTAGAAAGAAAAGGATTTTTGTACTGAGGTTAAATTCAAGACCTGTTACACACTGTCCCTGCACATTTCTCAACTTACAGTTTAAATTTGTTTTATACAGATCAAAGCTTCATCTACTATTAACATGAATAAATCAGACCAGTCACACAGTATATTATTATTTCAATACTGTGCATACCTCAAAAAACATTAGTACTGTAACAGTAAGTTGCATATACATGAACCCCCAGAAACAGACATCCTTTGTGTATACTAGAAAGTTCAGTCGCTGCACACAGCAAGTGTTTCTCCTGTGAACTCATTTACATGTTCTGCCCTAGCAGTCCAGAAGCTTAACCTATTGTTTCCCTATAGTTTAAACCTACATTTCTGTGAATTACTGAATAAAGGTTGCCACGCAGACAAAGGATCACAATGTGCTTGGTAGTACAAGGCATAGGCTCCATAAATAATAGGGGGTTTTAAAGAAGATTGTAAAACTTGAATCCTATATCTATTCATTGTAGAAACAAATGCACAGTTGATCTATGCTTTTGTGCCTGTATATTGGGACAATTGCCCTTAAAAGGTATGTACACATCACATTTTATGCATGCATACCAGGTTTGAAAAAATTAGCTTTACTGGATCCTGTCTTTGTGATTTGAATGCTGACAGCACCAAGTAAGTCCTGGATGTGTCTGCGATTAGGTTGACAGTCAAGATCTAGTGAGTAAAACAAATCAATACAGTTAAGAGATTGAAGGGGAAGTTCAGAAGAGAGGATTTTTGTAATGCTGCTCCTCTTTTTTTCCACAAGATGGCAGCATCAAACAGTTACCAATTAAGTTTTCCACTTCCTATGGGGATGCACTGCAGAATTTCGCAGTTTGTAAATCAGGTTGCTACAGTACCTGTGATATTGAGGTCATATGCACACCGGCACACAAAATTGGCTATCGTAATTTTTTATTTGCTGCGAAGACATACATTATTGTTACAAAGCTTTTAACATGTCATGTTAATACAGTGACAGGTAAAATACTTATACCCTTTTGGTGCAGTAACCAGACTAACCTATAATTTCCGAACAAAATCTGCCAAAAAAAAAAATTGCCAAAATCACTCCTGAATAGTGACCAAAGTGCTGCATACCTAGAAAGACAGTGATTACCATGAAAGGTGAAGAAATATGATTAAAGGGTTGGAGTTAAATACTTATGTATTAAAATAAAGAGAACAATGCACAAAAAAAAAAATGTGCATATGCACATCTGACATTATTCACTACACAGTATGAATGGAGTTTAAGGTCTTACAACTTGTTTTCTTCCTAAAGCAGCTATAGCCCGAGTAGAAAAGTGACTCCCCTGCCAGTTGGTTGCCAGTTAGACAGAAATTCTGTGGTTTTACACTTTTGGAACAATTGCACGTAGAACAAATGCACATGCTTGTTGGCCCCTTTTGCAGGTATAGCATAGAGCTGTACGATCCTGGCTAAAATGAGAATCACAATTTTTTTGCTTAGAAAAAATATCACTATTCTCTCGGCATTACAACATCTTTCACATTATACAAAAAATTATACAAAAAATTGGGCTAACTTTACTTAACAAAAAAAAAAAAAAAAAATGAATTGGAGTATTAAAATCCTGCCTGTCACCTCTCTTGCTGTCTCCTCTGCCCTGAAAAAATGTAACTGTCGTTGCCAGTCCCTCTATTAGAGACTGGCATGGCACACTGGGTAAGTGGATTTAAAGACGAAATAAAGCCTCAGAAATAAAAATAAATAAAAATAACCCCCGCAAGACAAAGGCATAATGAGCTAGTATGCATAACATACTAGCTCATTATGAATTACTTACCTGAGATTAAAGCCCCCGCAGCGGTCCTCGTTCCCCTCCTCCGATGCCATCTATCCCGGCATGACTTCCGGGTATCGCGGCTCCAGCACTGTGACTGGCCGGAGCCAGGATGATGTCACTTTTCATGCGCCACCACTAACGGCATGATTGCCATTGGAAAGGCCATGCTCAGTGCGCCTGCGCCCGATGTCTAGGGCGCATGCGCCGTAGACATCGGTGCAGCTCGTTCTGCAAATATCTCCTAAAACTTTTAGGTTTGGGAGATATTTCTTGCACCTACAGGTAAGCCTTATTCTAGGCTTACCTGTAGGTTAAAGTGGTTGTAATGGGTTTACAACCACTTTAAAAAAAAACGGGTGTTCTAAATACCGAATTTGAGCCGTTTGCAGGCCGGTCATGGGACTTGCGGCCGCTTTACAGCTACAAGATGGGGATTCTGCAGAGGAGATGAGTGGCCACGTGATCTCCCCAGCTGACGTCAAAGGGCGATCACAGCTGCTCCCTGCAGACCTCAATTGGAGCTGTAAAGCCACCAGAAGTCATTTGACTTGCTAGAAGACAACCGAAATTCGGTATTTAACCACTTCCCGACCAGCGCACGACGATGTACGTCGACAGAATGGCACGGGCAGGCATATTGGCGTACAGGTACGTCCAATATTCAATGCCGCCCTGCCATCGGGAGCGCGCCGCTGGTGGCGCGCTCCCGCGCTGGTCGGGACCCCGTGAGTCCGGTCTCGGGACCCGCGGACTCAATCGCCGCGGGCATCCCTGCGATAGTCTCACGGAGCGGCCAAATGGAGGAAATGCCATGTAAACAGCATTTCTCCATTCTACCTAGCAACTAGTGACACTGATCTCTGCTCCATGTGATTGGAGCAGAGATCAGTGTTCACTAAATGAAAGCCCAACCCCCCCACAGTTAGTAACACACCCCTAGGAACACTTAACCCCTACACTGCCACCCACTGGTTAACCCCTTTCACTGCCAGTGTCATTTACACAGGAATCACTGCATTTATATAGCAGTGATTACTGTATAAATGACAATGGTCCCAAAAATGTGTCAAAAATGTCCGATGGGTCCCCCACAATGTCGCAGTCACAATAAAAATCGCTGATCGCCGCCATTACTAGTAAAAAAAAAAAAAAAAAAAAAAAAAAATAATAAAAATGCTATAAAACTATCCCTATTTTGTAAACGCTATAACTTTTGCGCAAACCAATCAATAATCGCTTATTGCGATTTTTTTTACCAAAAATATGTAGAAGAATACGTATCGGCCTAAACTGAGGGGAAAAAAATGTTTTTTTATATATTTTTGGAGGATATTTATTATAACAAAAAGTAAAAAATAATGCGTTTTTTTCAAAATTGTCGCTTTATTTTTGTTTATAGCGCAAAAAATAAAAACCGCAGGGGTGATCAAATACCACCAAAAGAAAGCTCTATTTGTGGGAAAAAAAGGACTTCAATTTTGTTTGGGAGCCACGTCGCACGACCGCGCAATTGTCAGTTAAAGCGAAGCAGTGCCGAATCGCAAAAAGTGGTCTGGTCTTTGACCAGCAAAATGGTCCGGTCTGCAAGTGGTTAAAACACTTGTTTTAAAACGACTGACAATGCAACAACTAACCCTGAAATGCCTATCACTAAATGTTAAGGGCTTAAACCTTACAGAGAAGAGATCACAGGTACCAATTGCCTTGACGAAACACAGAGCCCACTTTCTGCTCCTGCAGGAAACACACTTCCGCACTAACGTTATCCCCAAGCTAGCGAACCACATTTATAAATCGGTCGCTACATTCCACCAATCCAGAGGCTAAAACTAAAGGGGTCTCGATACTTATTGCCAAACATGCCGATTTCCAGCTTAAAGAGTCCAAAATAGATATGGAGGGAACATCTCTTTATCAAGGATACGTACGCGTCGAAACCAATTACACTGGCCAACATTTATTGTCCCAATGAACATCAACTATCTTTTCTCAGGACCGTGACTTACTATCTTCCTTCCAAGAGGGAATAGTGATTTTAGGGGGAGATTTCAACATTCCAATGAATCCTCTCCTAGACACCTCGACAGACGTCTTCACTTCCATACCGGGCGCTTCGCCAAATCAAAATACAACTTCAAACCCTGACCTTACACGACACCTGGCGCACCCCATTCCCAACAGTCAAGGATTATACCTTTTTCTCCTCACCACACCAAAAGATTAGATTAGATTACCTCTTCCTGACCCAACATCTCTCTCCCAAGCATCCATCGAACCAATAATTTTGTCGTACCACCACCCCATCACAATGACTCTCACCTTTACGGAATGGAACCCCAAATCCAAAATCTGGAGATTTAATCCCTCCCTTCTGAAGGACCCAGCTTTACTGACACAGATACACTCTCGACTCCAACTTTAAAGAAAATCGTTCCCCTGACATGTCTCCCATCACACTTTGGGAGGCCCACAAGTGTGTCATTAGAGGGAAGCTAATCTCCCTAGCAACCGCCTCTAAAAAAAAAAAAATACAGAGAACGAATTAAAACCCTTATCGAAGTAATTCACAGACTCACAGACTCGAAAGGACACATAAACAGGCCACTCTCCTAGCAACACTCCAGTAACTCATGCTAGCCCGCTCCACACTTTTAGATGAACTAGGGAAACGCACCAGAAGACGATACATCCTGGGCCAAAAGGTATTTTATGAGCACGGTAACAAAAGCGGGAGACTCCTAGCACGTACGATACAGGCAACCAAATCACAGACAACAATCCATCAGCTACGACAGCAAAGGTAACCTACTCTCCAGAAACACGGACATTGCCAAACAATTCGAAATGTTCTACTCCAAACTTTACAATCTGACACAGGAGCACCTAAGATAGGCAACCGCAATGACAAAATTAAAGACTTCCTATCCCAATACTGCCCTAAACCAATTACGCCTCAGCAAGCACAAGCCATGGAGAGCCCCCTCTCTTCAGAGGAACTCCTCTTGGCAATCAAATGAAAGTGGGTAAGAGCCCAGGACCTGATGGCCACCCGCTGATATATTACAAAACATTCCCTGAAGAACTGACGCCATCCCTACTACAGACTTTCAACGCTCTAGCAAACCCCAACACTTCGCCGAGCCGGCTGCTGGAAGCGCACATAACAGTTATCCCCAAAACCGGCAAGGATCCAACGCAAGTATCCAACTATAGGCCCATATCTCTGCTCAATGTCGATATCAAACTATACGCAAAGATTCTCGCCAACAGACTGCTTCCTCTTATTCCTGATCTCATACAAACGGTAGGGAAGCCAGGGATAACACTATCCGCACATTGAACCTACATCACTGGCTTACTTCAACACTATCCCATGGATTCTGTCTGTCTCTTGATGCTGAGAAGGCGTTCGACAGGGTGGCCTGGGACTATATGCAGGCGGTGCTGAAGGGAGTGGGACTCCTTCCGCGTATGCGCTCACATATTGACGCCTTGTATGCGAACCCTTCGGCCAAAGTAAAGGTCAATGGCCTCCCGGACGCCTTCTCAATCAGCAACGGGATGCGTCAGGGTTGCCCCCTATCGCCCCTAATCTTCGTTCTGTCTCTTGAACCCCTACTGAACAGATTAAGAACCAATCCTGACATTAAAGGGTGCTTTATAGGTGATAGAGAGTTTAAAGTAGCAGCTTTCGCTAACAATATCTTATCGTCACTTCAGTTCCCACGTATTTCCCTACCTAACATTCTCAGTGATATGAAGCATTTCGGGGATTTATCAAACTTTAAGATCAATTACTCCAAATCATATGCCCTCAATGTCTCACTTTCACCACAAGAAGGTATGCACTGTCAGGAGTCCATTTAGATGGCAAATAGATAACATAACTTATCTAGGTATCCAAATTACACGGAAAATGTCAATTTATATAACCAAAATTTTCTACCCGCGCTCACCAAAATTCAGATGCTGGAGATGCAAGTCAGCGGTAGGCTCTATGATACATATCTGGTGGGAGTGCCCCTCAATACTTTTCTGGCAGGAAGTTCACTCCATTATCTTGCAGGTCACCACTTACACTTTAAACTATAACCCCGCACAATACCTCCTCCATCATACAACCTAGACAGACCTACTACAAATCGTTAGCCATGCATATGGTCAATGCAGCCAGACTGTGTATTCCTACTCACTGGCGATCTACTGATGTCCCCTCTATTCGGGAGTGGCTGACTAGAAATCGCTAAGATAGAGGAGCCAATTTATACCACTCAAGAATGTCTACGGGGGGGGTTTCACCAGGCACGGCGCCCACCTCCCTTCCTCTTCCCCCCTTATACTTCCTCTATCCTTTCCTCCCCCAACCCCTCCCTTCCCCACTCCTTCCCACCTGTCCAACTAAACAGTGAACCCTCCCCTAGGATATTCAGCCGATCTTTAACCACATAGAACTGCACCTAAGAAGCCGTCTTCATGCCCACACGGTCATTAGAGCCAGGATTAATACCTTTTTCGGAACCCAAGTTAGACCTGATGATAATGGTCTCAAGGGTTGGGCACTCATATTTCGCACTACCTGGCACGCCGTGAGTGCACCTCCTCCAATATAGCATTTTATCGGTTATACGTTTGTTGTTAAGCTATGACTATCTTTGTATAGCAGTGTCCCATTAACCACGGCCAATGTAACTTTGTTATGACACCTGCTCCGCGATACGAGAGTCGTGGCAGCACTTTCTGTACTTGATTTTTACCTGTCAGTCATGTCTGTATAATGTGAATTGTTTAATAAAATCATTTATGTTAAAAGAAAAAATAAATGGAGGGGTGGGTGCTGTGTCGGTCGGTGAATTACAGAGGAGGATTTTACTGCGAGTACAAAAATCCTATTTTCTCTTATATTCACCGACCGACACAGCTCTCTGTAACTACATGGGACGTCCCCAAGCAGTGCCAAACGAGGGGTGGGAAAAACAGCATTAAAAACTTCATCCACCATGGCAAGTGGGAACCAGTGAAACAGCAGTGTATGGAAACTCCACCACAAAAACCGGGCATCCTCAACAGAAGTGATCCCCCAGATCGCAACCTTGCGGAAGTAATGCAACAGTGCAATAACGAAACAGTACTGTGTTTTTAATCGAAAAACCAGGGGAAAAAAAAATAGCAACTACACGGCGGCCTGCAAAACTTTGTGGCCAAAACCAGCATCAGCCGATGCACTGACGTCTACCTTGTAAAACTTGGTAAACGTATGGACAGACGACCAGGTCGCCGCCTTACACACCTGAACGACAGACGCTTGGTGTTGGAAGGCCTAAGACATTCCAATTGCTCTTGTAGAGTGGGCCGTGACTGGAAAGGGAGGCATCTGCCCCTTTAAGGCGTAGGCTTGGACTACAATCTGTCTGATCCACCTGGAAATTGTGGCCGACGAGACCACCATACCCTTCTTAGGACCAGTCACCGAAACAGTGAGTCTAACTTCCAAAAGGAAGCTGTGACAGACAAGTACACCTTCAGAGCCCCAACCACATCGAGAGTGTGAAGGGCCACCTCTTTGGGGTGCTTCGGCTTAGGACACAACGATGGTAATACAATGTCCTCATTGATATAAAATGCAGAGACCACTTTCGGTAGAAAGGACGGTTGCGGACGCAACACCACCTTATCCCTGTGGATGACCAGATAAGGCGACTTGCAGGACAATGCCGCCAGTTCCGAAAACCCTCCTGCCCGATGCGATGGCCACTAGAAAGACCACCTTCTGTGAAAGTCAACAGAGGAATCTCCCCGATATTCTCAAACGGCGGCTTCTGAAGCGCCGAGAACACCAGGTTCAAATCCCACGGAGGCAACGGAGGATGCACCGGAGAGACCACACGGCGCAACCCTGAACAAAAGTACTCACTAGTGAGTGAGACGCTAAAAAAAAAAAAAAAATAAAAAAAAAAATTAAATAAAAAGACAGCCAAAGCTGAAATTTGCCCCTTGATGGTGCTCAATGCCAACCTCTGGTCTACACCTTGCTGAAGAAACAGCGGGATCCTGGATATAGAGAAGGAGCATGGATGCCACCCTTTCTCCTCCCACATGGAGATATAGGCCTTCCAAGTACGATGGTAAATCTTCCTGGAAGAAGATTTCCACGCTCTTAGCATAGCCGAAATCACCGAGTCTGACAGACCCCGGCTCCTCAATACCTGGCTTTCAACAGCCAGGCCGTTAAAGCCAGCGATGGTAAAGCAGGGGTGAAAGTTTGGACCTTGAGATAGGAGGTCCTCTTGCAACGGCAGCCACCAGGGAGCATCTGCCATCAGGCGCACCAGGCCCGCTGAGGCCAATCTGGGGCAATCAGGATTACCGGAATCCCCTTGGCTTCCACTCTGCGAAGCAGACGTGGCAACAGTTTCAGCGGAGGAAATGCGTAGATCAGCTGGTACTGATCCCACGGAGCCACCAGCGCATCTGACGCGTCTGTCCACGGATCTCTTGCCCTGGACACTAATCTGGAGACCTTCCAATTGAGCCGGGAGGCCAATAGATCCACATCTGGTGTGCCCCATTTCAGGCACAGCAACCTGAATACCTCTGGATGCAATGCCTATTCTCCTGGGTCCAGCATCTGTCGACTCAGATAGTCCGCCTGCCACTTTTCCACCCCGGGATGTAAATGGCTGAAAGGGCCGGAACGTGTCTCTCTGCCCACCGAAGTATGTGAGCGACCTCCCGAGCAGCGGCGGAACTTCTTGTTCCCCCTTGGCGATTTATGTATGCCACAGCCGTGGTGGTCTGACTGTATCCTGGTCGGACACCCTTGAAGGCACGTCAACCATGTGTGGAGGCACAGCCTGATCGCTCTCAATTCAAGCAGATTGATCGGCAACTTGGATTCTTCCATCGACCAGAGGCCCTGACCCGACTGAATCCCCATCACTCCACCCCAGCTGGCCACACTGGCATCCTTAGTGACCACCGTCCAGTTTAGGGGAAGGAACGATTTTCCGGCCGGAATCACCGGGGACCTCAACCACCAGATCAGGGAGTCCCTGACTGGCTGGCTCACGTGGATCTGCCGATCCAGGGACAATGGAGATTTGTCCCATTTTGTCAAGATCTCCTTCTGCAGGACTCTGGTGTGGAACTGGGCATAAGGTACTGCCTCGAAAGAGGCTACCATGAGCCCCAGCACTCGCATGCAAAAGCGGAATGATGACCACTTGCGGTTCTCATCAGTAGTTTGACCGCAGATCTGAGAGTCTGCAATTTGAGGGGAGAAAGACCCTCCCTTCCGTGGAATCCAGTAGTAAACCCAGGTACTCCAGACGCTGGGTCGGCACAACCACCGAATTCTTTAGGTTCAACAGCCACCCAAATTCTTGCAGAGTCTGCATGGTGAACGCCACATCCTCCTCTAATTCTGAGGCGGACCAGCATTTTAGCCAAATCAGGTGCATCAGCACCACTGCTAGTTCCACGCAGACAGGGGAGGCCTGTTGCTCTCCCAATTCGTGGTGCAAAAGTTTTGCCCACTCAGTCAGTGTCTGCAACACCAGTGAGGATTCCAGTAAAGGTCGCAGAGGAGCCGACCACTTTTTGAGAAGGCTTTCCCCAAAGGAGTAACACACCGCCATGTATTTGGGGACCGCAAAGATCCGTTGCAGGCGACCCTATTCCTTGTAAATGAACTTATCAAAATAAGTCAGATATGGGAACACCTTAGGTGAACGTGCTGGCTTGCGGGACCCAAAAGGGACCGGTACATCAGCAGAAGGATCCGCTGGCTCCTGAATCTTCAGGGTATCACGCGCAGCTGTGATAAGTGCTCCAACTAGCGCTTTTTCACGCACGGACCCGGACGGGGACTCATCCTCACTGTCCTAACGGTCCTGGTCAGCGTCATCTGACAAGACAGAGCAGGGGTACCCGCCTCTATCTTGGCAACAAACTAATTGAGGACCGCCGTAAGGGTGTCCATAGGGACCCCACAGTCCGCAGGTGACCCGGATGCAATTGCCTGGATTTCGGGGGACCAAACACCAGTTTCTGAAGCCATGCTGACCCTACCCGATCTGCCACCCGAAGGGGACTTAGGACAGTGACAGTCCCACCCTCCTGCTGCCGCTGACTGAGGGGCTCTAACCCGCTGGACTCACCACCCTGGGAAGTTCCGCGCTGTATTACCGCAGTGCCTAATGATGCCCAGCACCCCTAGATGCAGAGATAGAAAAAAAACTGTCGGTGGCCGGTTGAACGATCGGTGAGCAATCTGACACACGTGTCCAGATCACAGGATAAACCTCCCAGCGCTCTGTAATGACCAAACAGGAAGCTGAGGGCATAGGGGCTGCTGCTAAAGCACAAAAAAACGCGGTCTGGCTACAAGAAAATGGCCGCCAGTGTTCTAAGAGAATCACAAGGAAAATGACCGCTTGAAGCCAGAAGCATGTCTGACCCTTGCCCATACTTAAAATAGCCGCCAAACCACACTATGAGAGGCTAGAGAGAACATGTAGCAGACAGCACTGCACCAACACGGGCTAGACTACAGAGAGAGCTGTACTTACCAAAGCTGGGAGACATTCCACGGTAGTCAGCTCCTGATCAGTACATGGAAGACTACTGGCCCGACATACTGTGACGCAGACATCAGTAGCCCGGTCATATGTATGCCCCGGAGCATAAAGCCCACCGACCACCTCTGTAGCTGAGGTATGTCATGGCCTACCAAGCCGTAGCTGTGACATGCACACGCTCGATGGCCGGACTGGGGAGACTACAAGGATCAGTCAACCAGCCTGTCAGCCAGCCGGCTGTTGATAGAAGATCACAGGATCATTTATCTTGCACAAAAAGCAAAGCTTCTGCATCAAAAAAAACACGAACCTATGGGCCCGCAGGGTTCCTAGGTCTATCTCCTTCGCTAGGCAAGAAAAAACTGAGTCTGCTAGGGCAGGCTGTGGGGGTTGTAGCCTAGGGACCGCCCACCTGGGCAGAACTGAAAGTTCTGAAGTGTTGTGTTACAACTTTGCCTAGTATCTCCAGTGACAGGGCTGACAACCCATTTTGTTACAGAGAGGAGCTGTGTCGGTCGGTGAATATAAGAGAAAGTAGGTCTGTATGGCAATGTGGAGGCAGGAATGGCATTTTTGGAGGGCAGAATTATATTGGCTGAAATCTGACTCAGTTTTACGCCACAGACGCTCAAGAGCACGGCTACGTTTGAGGCTTCTGGTATTGTCTGTCTGCCAGGGTTGAAGTGGTCAGGGCCTGATTCTGTGCAGAGTGAAGAGGCAAAAGGTATCCAGGGTGGATGACAGTTAACTATTGTAGACAGAAGTGGCCAAGTTGGGGCAGGACAAGGATGAGATTGTCGTAGAGAATCTGTAGCCAAAAAAAAAAAAAAAAAAAAGGTTAAGATGGAAAAGGTTTCTATGGGTAATAGTTTGCTAGTTGGAAGGCAAAAAGGAGGCAGACAAGGAGAGAGCGAAACTAATAAGGTGGTGATCAGAGAGAGGAAAAGGAATATTGGAGAGGTTGTGCAGAGTGCATAGGTAGGAGAATATGAGGTCAATTCAGTTACCAACAGAGTGCATAGAAGCGCTTGCCCATTGTTTTAGGTTTTTAAGGGGAGGTAAGGCTCAGCAGCTTAGAAGTAGACAGAGTGTTAATCTTAACAGGGATGTTGAAGTCACCAAGAATGACTGTTGGAATTTCAGAAGAGAGAAAGTAGGGTAGCCAGGCAGAGAAGTCGTTAAGGAAGTTTGATACTGTTCCAGGGGGGTGAAAGATCACAGCAATTCTCAATAAAACTTGAGAAAATAGACAAATACAGCAATCTTCAAATGAGGAGAGGGACAGAGAGGGGTGGATGAAGAACCTGAAACGTGCTTTGAGGGGATAGGAGTCCAACATCACCTCCTTTCCGTCCACAGGAGGCCACCATAGGAGAGAGAAGCAGAAGGAAGGTCAGATTCTTGAATCCAGGTCTCAGTAATTGCAAGTAGGTTCAGGGAGTTTGTGATAAATAGGTCATGGACAGAGGTGAAGGAAAAGTAGGGCATGCATGATACAGAGCAGTCAGATGGAGAGATGAAAGTTTGATGGAGAATCAGGTGTCACCTGTAGCCTGTTTAGTGTTATGCAGAAGTCTGTTGTGGCTTATCGCTTTATGCATTTGCTAAAGCGCTGAGCCGAAGTGTAATACTTAATCCAATATGAATGCTATGGTTCAGGAGGGGGCGCTCGCTCGTACCCTCTTTCCTGACCTGCCAGCATGTTCGGATAAGGGTCTGGGATGGAGGGGGGGGGGTCAACTCCAAATTCATTAGACCTGAAGGGCCTGGTATAGACCTGGGGGGAGGAGAACTGCACAGTTTTTTTTTTTGCTGGAAATTTTTTTTTTCCATTCAGCAGGGAACACTGCTGACAACTCGGTTGCCAAGGATGTGGCGGCCAGCTTCCCAGCCCCTGCTTAGCAACCAGCTATATACAATGAAAAATAAAACACTTTAAAAATGCACCACTTGCGTTTCTTGAAGTCTATTAGCCTCAAATTGCAGGGAAAAAAAAAAAAGTACTCGACCATTTCCAAAAAGAAAAAAAAAAGCATAGATGTGAACTAGTACCATAAGAAACCATGTTAAACTCACTAAAAAACGCATAGGTGTGAATGTAGGGTCAACAGTCTTCCTTGAAAATAGTGCAACTACTTAGTTGGCCTCCAGAAAATATTTACCTTTCATTAGGGGAAAACCTCTAAAACACCCTTTATGAACAGAAAAAGGTCAGAACATTGGACACCCACTAAGGTCATACATGTTAGCACATGCCAAAGGTTGTAAAGTTCTACCATTATGCACGCTAATCTATGTAGTGAAAGGATGTCCCACTAAACTCAACAAAAATGGGGGGGGTGTTGGGTGTTCTGTTCACATTACTGACAATCACCACCCCTTCTTTAAAAACTTAGGTCAAGCCAGTATATACCCATGCTAGTTTCCTTTGCCCATTAGTGCCAACAATGACACTCATGAAGATGTAAAGGGCTTATTGGTTTATTCTTCATGCATTCACAGATCGCAAACTGCACAATACGCTGATTTACAGTTTGTGAGGTTTGATTTTTTTTTTTTTTTTACAACAAAAACAATGTGGATTCTGTGCTTTTAACCACTTGACAACTGGGCACTTAAAAACACCCCTCGTGACCAGACCAATTTTCAGCTTACGGTGCTCTCACACTTTGAATGGCAATTACTCAGTCGTGTAACTGTACCCAAATGTATTTTTTGTCCTTTTTCCCCCCCACAAATAGAGCTTTCTTTTGGTGACATTTGATCACCTCTGGGTTTTTTATTTTTGGCACTATAAATGAAAAAAAAAATAAAAAAAAAAATTAAAAAAAAAAAAACCACATTTTTCTTTGTTTCTGTGAAAAAAATTTAGCAATTTTTTTTTTCATGAATTTTGGCCACAATTTATACTGCTACAAATCTTTGGTAAAAATAACCCAAATTAGTGGATATTATTTGGTCTTTGTGAAATTTAGAGTCTACAAGCTGTGGTGCAAATCATACAAAATTGATCACATCTGATGTACTGGTGGCCGATCTCATTTCTTGCAACCCGAACAAGCCAGGAAAGTACAAATACCCCCAAATGACCCCTTTTTTGAAAGTAGACTTTCCAGGGTGGTGAGCTTTTTGGTATTGTCATTTTTCCGCAATTCTTAGCAAAATTAAGATTTTTTTTATTTTTTTCACAAAATTGTCATAGGTTATTTCTCACATGGCATGTGTATACCACAAATGCCCAAAAATAAATTCTGCTACTCCTCTTGAGTATTGATACCACATGTGTGGGACTTTTCCACAGCCTGGCCACATATAGAGGCCCAACATGCAGGGAGCGCCATCAGGTATTCCAGGAGCATAAATTACACATCTAAATTGACGACTAACTACTACACTTTTAAAAGGCCCTGGAGCACCAGGACAGTGACGTGGCACTGACGGCGGGTGGCACTGACAGGTAGGGAGAGCAGCGCTGAGAGATCTCATGTTTACATATGAGATCTCATTGGGCACGCCGATTGCGCTGTAAACGGCCGCTGTGATTGGCCGTTTACAGCGATCTGTGACTGGCTGTGTCCGGGGGACACTCCCAGCACAGAACCTCCCCAATGCGCGCTCGCGGGAGTACGCATTGCGGAAGTAATCAGGAGGACGTCCAGGGACGGCCTCCTGGCAATTGGCGGCCGCTCTGCAGCCGTCTTTCGGCTATAGAGCAGACGTACAGTGGTTAATCACAACATTTACTAGAAA